>NC_133833.1:1235555-1853333 GCF_047830755.1 Zonotrichia albicollis
GCTCTGTCAGGAGCTGGGGTTGGGTTTGCAGAGCCTTTCAAAGGGAAGCTGACAGCCCAGCCTGGCTGGGAAGGAACCCTTTCCTCCGGAGTGGTTTCGGATCAGCTGGGCTGTGAAAGCAGCTGAGTCAGTGGTGGCTGTCAGGAGGGGAGGGATGTGATTCTGGGCACTGTTCCCATCTCACAGCCACGCAGAGGTCGTGCCTGGGGCCTCAGAACTATGCAAGAGCACTTCCTCTGCTGCTGGGTAACAGCTCTGGGGTGCCAGCACTGCGTGTGTGGGGCCAGGAATGGGCTGCCTGCCCTGCAGGGAGGATCCTGTGCAACCAGATCCCAGATTTTATTCTGGTACAGCTTGGGAATGGTGCCAGGGCTGGGCTGCACACCCTGCAAAGAGGGTCCTGTGTCTCCAGAATCCCAGATTTTATCCTGGCAGGGTTTGGGAATGGTGCCAGGACTGGCTCTGCCCTGCATGGAGGGTCCTGTGTCTCCAGAATCCCAGATTTTACCCTGGCAGAGCTTGGGAATGGTGCCAGGGATGGGCTGCAATCCCTGCACAGAGGGTCCTTACAGCCAGATCCCAGATTTTATTCTGGTACAGCTTGGGAATGGTGCCAGGGCTGGCTCTGCCCTGGAGCTGAGGAACTCAGGGTTAAATGGAGAGTTTAAGGGGATTCCCTCAGGACTCTGCCCTTCAGGGTTTTACAGGATCCTGCAGGGTGAGCCCCTGTCCCTCAGGGCTGCTGGCAATGCTCTGTAGGGTTTGGCAAAGCCTTTTCTGTGCAGCTGCTGCAGGTCCTGCAGGTCCTGCTCCATCCTGATGGATGCTGCAGGAATTACAGAGCACAACGTGTCAAACTGCAGAGAAACCATGAAATGCATTTGAAAAGTTTCCAGCATGCACCAAATCACTGCAGCTCCCAAAACTCCTGAATGTCTCCGGTGAAGGATTCAGTGACAATTCCTGGGATTCCATGGAATGAGCCATTACATTCTTATAAAGCCCAAGGAAAAGCTGATTTAAGTTTATAACTGCAGCCAAGATGAGGAGGATGCTGCTGAATCTTCTCCATGCTCAGCTGCAAAACCTTTGCAGGGTTTATTTTGTATGCTGATATTTCCCTTCAGTTTATGGAAAAGAGAAGCTCTGTGGCTTTACAAAATAGCTACAAAGCATCATAATGTACAAGGAACTTTTTGGAGCTCACACTGATAAATTTCTTAAATTGTTTTCTGGAATTGCTTTAAAATAGAAATGATTTTTAGCTCTTAAAGTTCAGCAAACCTTATGAAGTGGCTCGGGAGTCTGTTTTTTTCTCCACAGAATCCACAAAGGTGGATTGAAAGGTCTGCTTTTGTCTGATACTGTAACAGCTGAAAATCTGTAAGACATTCCTCTACCAAATTGAAATATTTTTAGTCAGATTAAATGTGGACGGAGAAAATGCTATAAATAAAATAAAACAATAAATAAGGAATTTTACAGGCCAGATGAAATGAGTGAAAGTCTTCTGATGAAAACTGGCAGCCAATGCAGATAAATGAGCTGTGCCTCTTTCATCTCTATCACACAAGGACTTACTCCTGAATTTCTCAGTTTCAAAACCTTTCTGTTATTGTAGCTAAATGCTGATCTTTAATTTTGTTTATTTATTTTAATTAACTACAATGCCTTCTATTTAGCTGCATTAACCTGTCAGGAACAAACAATGTGGGCAGTTTTGATGCCTTGATAAAATGCTAAAGCAAAGCGTGCTGGACACACCTGAACATCAGGCTGATATTTCCTGCTCTAATCTCCAATCACTTCCCCACTGCAGCCTGATAAGGAGATTAAATACTGCCCTGTGCTGAATTAAATTGCTCTTTAAAGTGCCTGGAAAATTTGCCTGTGGTTGTCTCCTCAGTGATTTATTCCCTGTGGGGTGGCCAGAGGGATTTCCCTGCTCCGAGTGATTGCTCTCCTGATGTTTAACAGCCTCACTCTGTGTATTTTCTGCTCACTTTTATTTCCTGGCACTAACCCTGTGATTCATTAATCACAGCACCACAATCTCCCTCCCACTGCACCACTGACACCAACAAGATTTTGCAAAGCACAAGTGGAAAACAGAAAATATTTCAGAAAATCAGCCAGATCAGTTTGGAGGGATCAGTTTTTTGCCCACAGTCCCCAGGCTGATGTAGCTGTTGGGCTTTGAGATACACTGAGCCAGTATCATAAAGAGGAATTAAGAAGTATTTTATTTAGAAAGAACTTATTTAATTTAGGCTCTGACTGGTTCTTTATAATGAATGTTTTATTACAGAGAAAGTCAGTCAAGTCTCCTCAATGAAATTAGGGAACACTGTGGGAAACAATCTGCCATATTAATTCTGCTCACATTTCTGCAGAATACGGAGGCAGAGCACCACTGAGACATTGAAATTCAGAGTCCACTGGAGTCAGGGAAGTCCTTGAAACCCTTTGAAAAGGCTCATAAGGACTTCAGGGGACCTGGGAAAAGTCCTTAAAATATCAGGGTGGGCAGCAGCAAAATCTTCTGGAATGGCTTAATTGTTGCACTCTTAATTAAGGAAAACTCTTCACTGAAGGAAGTTTTAATTAAACATTCATTTTTAATGCATTGTGGGTTTGATATCAATTAAGTGTAATAAATTACTCATGGAATGATCAGTTCTGCTCAGAATTTGATATTAGATTAGATAATAACTGGGGAGGAGTACTGTGGATTCCCTGGATTTAAGGACAGTCACTAGGGATGAATTTGGGGCTGTCAGGTCCTGTTTTCTGTGCGTTACAAAGGAATTGCATTTCAAAATCTTCCAAATCCAGTTTTTCTGAGATGAAAACACACCTAGGGGGGAGTGTGTTGAGCTCCTTTCCAGTTTCCTGGAACAAATTCAACATCTGGATTTATTTGCAATGGATATATCTGGATATATCTGCAATGCAATGGTGCAACAGAGCCATGTAAGGGCTTTGCTGTGTGCCACTGAATATTCCAGCTGGGAAACTGGGGATCCTGCATGCCTTTGTCATTGTCTGAAGATTAAAGAGCCACAAGACGTGAAACTGCTTTCTCTACTGATAACAGGTTGGAAATGAAGTGTTTCCAAACCTCCTTGTTTGCACACCATAAAATAGAAAGGGAGAATTGGTAATTAGTGATTGGTAAAGGTTCCCTTGGAAGGCAACCCAAGGGCCAATCTTCTTGCAGGGATTCCATTTTGGTGCAGATTGGAGCCATTCTGACTGGAGTTAAATCTGAGCTCTTCAAGAGAAAATCCCAAGGTTTTAAAAACCGCTCTGGTGAGGGAAAGGGTAGAAAAACACCAAATGGTGACAGCTGAGTCCCGAGACAGGGAACACAGGAAACTTCCCCAACACCAACCCCCATCTCCATCTGGCCCCAGCAATGTGCAGAAATGAGCCTTGCTGTGCAAGGAATCTGCGTTATGGTGGAGCTTTCCCTGGGAAAAGGGATTGATCAGATCTGTGCTGTGACAGCATGAGGCTTCCCAGGCTGGGAACCTCCGTGTTCCCCCAGGTTCCTGCAGGAGCCACGGCCCCTGGGAGCTGCTGAAGGCTGAGCCACCTCCCCTGTGTGCACAGGCAGCACAATCCTCCCTGCAGGAGCAGTGATCTGCCCTGAGAGAGCTGTTGTGAGTTTAGAATGTGCTGAAAGGATGTGGTTGCCTTTCGTTTAAGCTTCCTGCAGCCCTTCACACCACGGGCTCAGCCAAGCCAGCGTGCCAAGGTTTTAGAGCTAATTGGATTTCTAAAGCTCCTGATTCCTTCCCTTCCAGCATCCAGTGTTTGTTTACATTCCCCTGGACTTATTTAATATAGGGAAAAACCCCAACAGTAGATGTTTACAAACAGTAGATGATGAAGTGGAGAGGATGGTTATAAAACTAAGGGCTGGTCAAGCTGGGAGGCTGCTGGAGAAGAGGATTAGGATAACAGGGAAAACAGCTGGAAAACAGTGAAAAATGATCTTGAGAAACACAGAGAGCATCCAAAATAAGCAGAATCAAATTCAATAAGGAAAATGAAAGGGAAACTGGATGAAATATAAATAACAATGGGTAGCATACAAATCTGATGGGGCTCCACGTCTGGCAGCTCATTCTCAGGGTAGTGATAGGTACCTCATGAATATCCTGGAATCATGGAATGATTTGGTTTAAAGGGACCTTAAAGCTCATCCAGTCCCACCCTCTGCCATGGTCAGGGACACCTTCCACCATCCCAGGTTGCTGAGAGCTCCAGAGTGTCCTGATTGTGAGGAATTCATGTCCTGGGACTGACAACCTGTAGCAGATGCCTCATACTTCAGATGAGCAAATCACTGCAGTGAGAACAGCATGAACTTCATTCACAGTGACTCAAATTTGAGAGCTTTTGAAAGGCTCCGAAAATAGAAACTTATCTGGAGTGGCCAAAATAAAACCAGGGCTTCAAGGAGTACAGATAGGCATGAGATGTTTTCCTGAGCCCCAGAGCTGCTCCACCTCCCTGCACTATAAGCAGTTCAAGGCACAGCAGCCACATTTGATTTCTGAAGGGACAGTGCCTTGGGTTTAAACACGGAATTGCTGCCCTGGGCACCACCTCTCAGCCCAGCCCAGCTTTGTGACTTACACCACTGAGAGAACTCACCTGTGTTTAAACTGTGCTGCCCTCAGAAAAATGGGATAAACCAAGAGCAGTTTTGGTCAGAATCTTGCTCAGTCTCTAAAGCTGGCAGTGCACAGGGACACAAACACTGCATTATTGTTGTTATTAGTCCAAAAGAGTTACAGACTCCAGCAGCTCCTGACCAGACAGCTCAGGAGCCAAGATTATCCTTGTTTTGCAAGGGATTAGCTGATTGAGGGAGTCTAGAAAACCTCATCTGGGTCTGCTGACATTTCATGTATTGTACTTAAATATCCGCAATGACTGAACATGCTGTGGTGTTTTCTCTCCTCCTGGTTCTGCCTGACAGCTGAGCCAATCTGTCCTGCCATGGCTGGCAGGAGATAACTCCAGCATGGAGCTGAGCAGTGTTACAGAGGAGCTGGATGAATTCCAGCACAGGTTTTGTCTCTGGCCCCTCAGAGATGGGTGGTTCTTGCTTTCCAGTTCCTGGGGCTCACCTGGATCCTCAATAAAACAGCTCCAAACCTTGCAGTGGGTCATGCAGGATTGTTTTAGCAAAGATGTGGAAATCTCCTGGCTCTTTGGTCCTGGGTCACCCTGAGACCCTGAGTTCTGGCCTCAGGTACTTTAGGAACACCTGGATTTGTGTCCCTTTCCTCAGTGCTGCTCCTCCAGCCTGAGCAGCTCCTCAAGTGTTTGCAAACCCCTCACATCCAATTGCCCTGCTAAAAACAACATTTCCTCTGAGACTCCCTTCCCTCCTGCTTTGATTTCCTCACTGCATCAGTCCTGACATTTTTCCCTTGGATCTCTCTGCCCTCCTGGCCCAGGAGCTGCTGCCATCCTTGGGCCTGAAGAGTCAGCACAGCCCTGGGTGATTTCTCTGTGGTTTTTTTTCTGCATTGCTCTGTATTTTTATTTCTGTGACACTGACCACTGTAGGATTTCCCTTTGTTCCTCTGACAAACAAATCCAAAGCCTGCAGAGGAATTACCCAGGAATTTGTGCAGTTTCCCCTCCTTTGATAACAACTTTGTCCTAAACCCCAGACGTCTGTGAGTGACTGGTAACTGATCCCCTTTGCAAAGCCAAGGCTTAAACCAGGGCTTAAGGGAGGCTGTTTCAGTAGGAAAAGAAAACATCCCAAAGTGATCTGCTGCTCCCCACGTGCCAAAACACTCTGTGCTGCTCAGTGAGTGCCCTCAGATGTTTGATTGTCCAATTCCTGAACTTTGCACCAGGACTGACCTGCCAGATTGCAACATCTCGTTAATTTATCTGAATTCTGTAACTATTAACTCGAGGTCATCAATTGGAGAGAGCTGGACTGCTCAGGGAGGGGCAGAGGAGGCAAATGAGATGAGGATAAGCCAGGCCTAAGGCCAGGCCTCATTTGCCCTGCAGAGGAGACAAAGGAGGTGAGGATAAGCCAGGCCTAAGGCCAGGCCTCATTTGCCCTGCAGAGGAGGTAAATGAGATGAGGATAAGCCAGGCCTAAAGCCCTGCAGAGACAGAGCCCAGTGGCACTGCCAGCACCAGGCCTAAAGCCTGGGAGGGTTTCCCATGGAAACCAAGGGGCCTCGTTTGGTATTTCGGAGGTTGGCATGACATAACATAAATCTACATTCTGTACTTAAACAGCATTTTATTTTAGGAATAATTTCGTACTGCCTGACCTTCAATGTGCAGAACATTTTATGTTATTTTTTATTACTTACAGAGAGATTCCAAAAGCCTGATCCACACTCAGTCCCACCAGGTGTATCTTCATCCTGGGGCTCTTGGGACCTCTCCTATGTCAGTTCAGTTCCAAAGTTTTATTTTCCTTTGCAGGATCTGTGGGAGCAGGCTCTGAACTGGGCAGTGGATCCTGCTCTGTTCTCCCCAGGGATGGTGCAGCAGCCTGGGGAAGTGCCCTGCTTAAGTGTCCGGTCAGTTTTCCCTCTGGGAATGTCTGGGAGAGAACTGGGAAGTCTGCTCTGATATCTCAATTTACAGGAGTGACACTAAACCTCTCCTTGCACAATCCATCATTTGGTATTCACGTTTTAAACAAAGGTATTGACATAAAATTGGTCCCTCCATTGTTTAAAGGAGGGAGTTTAAATGAGTGTTACCTTAGTTCTGCAGGGCTCTAGCCTTTAAATAAAAAGAATCTCTTTTACTCCTCATTTATCAGCAATGAATATTTAATGTAGTCCTGCTGCCTAAGGAAGAATTTGTATAAAAGGGATGAAAAGAAACATTTATTTTAAAAAACCAAGATATTTACTCTTCGAAGCTGAGTCACTGAATTTATGGCCCAAGAAGTTGTCTCAAAGACACAAATGTATTTAGTTTATTTTTTATGGTGAATCACAAACAATTTTGAGTGGCAGGGTGACTGTTTGCACAGGCAGGGGGCTTTTATAAATGTGCAGCCAGGATGTTCTGCAGCTCCATTGGTGTCTGGAAAGAATATCCAATACAGGAATAACCCAAATTTCCAGCACAGTTCTCTCTGACCCCAGTTGTGCATGCCCAGGTGCTGAAGGCAGCACAGCTCAGTGGCTCAGACCTGACTGGGGGTAACTCAGTGCTGAGAATTCAATGCTGCTCAGTGCTTGTGTTGTCAAGGCTGCAATTCCAAGCCACACTGGATTCAGATATTTCCTTGGGATTTTTGCTTGAAAAACGCTCTGGAAGCATTGATATAATTTCTTTTCATTTTTCCAAGCAATCTGCCTGCTTTCAGCACCACAGCTGCTCCCAGGCACAGCTGCCACCTGATGGAGTAACTCTGGGCTGGAATATCAAACGGGGAGCTGTGGAATAAATTGACATGCCAGACTGGAAGAAGAATAATTTTGCCTGGGAAACTCAAGGAATTGCTAAGAATACCAAGGAAACTCTGCTAGATCTAAGCAGATTTGTTCAGACCTGGGGCTGTGGTGCTGCAGAAATAACATTTACCAGCTTGGCAGATGTTTTGTGCTTGGATCCACAGAAATCAGAGCTGCTTTGCCAACACCCTCCTGCAGAGCCATGGAGTTACTGGGGGGAACAGGGAGCAGAGAAACAGAAACAGAAACAGCCAGGATGCAGATGTGAGGCTGTGATTTGGGTCACTGGGGCAAACAGGAGCTGTGGGAAGGAGGAGCTGAGGGAGAAGCCTGTCCTGGCAGGAAGGGCAGCTGGACAGCCCAGGGACCAGGGGAGAGCTTGGAAAACATCAGCACCTTTTGGATTCTGCAGCTGGCCTATCCCAGGAATTGATTTCATACCACTGGGAGCTCTCTAAAGGGTTTTTAATAACATTTCACTGAATTTTGTGTCTTCAAGACACAAAGCAAGAGATTCCTGCTATGAAGAGTGCAGCTCACTTAGGAATTCTTTCCCCTGTGCTGCAGTTGAGAGCAGCTGCACTGTGCATGTCAGGAACTGACTTTTCCCACCTGTCCTAGTGAGCAATGCTTGAATCATGCCTGACATCCTCAATTGGCTCTGCACTGATACATAGAGATAAAAATACAGGGGTTGGACAGTGCTGCATCATAAATTTAAAAAGAAAAACCAGGGGACAAGGGATAAACCCAGCGAATTCCTAGGCAGCAAAACCAAGGGAAATCACCACTGTGGAAATGCATTTGGATCCTGTGTGGGGTGATGTGGATTCCCTCTGTCTTCCTTTTCCTGACAGAGGGTTTCTGACAGGAAAACAGGAGTCCCATTGGCTCTGGGGTGCCAATGGCCTCTCACTGGGGTGTTGGGGTCACAGCCCTGGGCTGGGCTGGGCTCCTCAGCTCTGGTTTGTCCCCCATCTCTGGCTTTGTCCCCATCATTGGATTTGTCCCCCAGCACTGGATTTGTCCCTCAGCTCTGGCTTTCTCCCCCAGCCCTGTGTTTGTCCCCAACTTTGGGTTTGTCCCCAGCACTGCCTTTGTCCCCAACTTTGGGTTTGTCTCCAGCACTGCCTTTGTCCCCAGCCCCTGAGCCAGCCCTGGTGCTGTGCTGGAGGCTCCAGCCTGTCCCCCACTGCTGCCTTGGCACAGTTACACAGGAGATAGATAGATAGATAAAATCGTGTCCTGGCAAGCAATCAATTCTCCCTCAGGTGGTTTAACAGCCTCTCACTAAACCTCCCATGGAGCCCAGGAGATCTGAAGTCACTCCTCAAAGGGGAAGCTGACAGCTGAGTTATGGAGTGTCAGTAACTGGGAGCTGCTCCGTGGCTCCCTTTGCTCCTGGCCTGTGTCTGTGTTTTTGCTGGGCTGGGTGAGGGGTCAGTCCTGGCTCCTGCCACCCACCCGCACGAGCTGCTGTGTTCACAGCTGCTTTTTTCCTTCAATAACTCAAAATCAAGGAGGGCATCTGCTTTATCAGGGGATCATGACCTACTGCTGCTAATCTCATATGGTGAAATACATTTCTGTCCACAGCTGGGTATTTTTGCTTGTTTTATGTTATAAACTCTAAGAGCCAGCGCAAGGACTTAAACTTCAGTAGCCAAAGAGAACTTTACTCATGGTTTTCCTTCTGTCTGGAATTTTTCACATCCTCAACGTGACCTTTATGCAAGTTTTGAGTCATAAAGATTTTAAAATTCAGTATAAGAAGCTAGAGATGACAAGGTTGCCCTGCAGTAGCTGAAGCAGTAAAGATTCTTAATAATACACAGAGATTATAGTTTTATAATACTCCACCAGGACCAGGCTGCTGAACTCTGTTCAGTTTTCTACAACAATCTCTATAAATATTCGCTTACTACTCAATCAGAAATGTTTTGGTTGGGTAACTAAGTAAACACAAATACAGAACATTAATAAAGGCTTTTTCTCTCCTTTCTCTATCCACCTCTTTCCATAATTAGACTGCCAGATTGTCACAGAGAAATGAATTTTGGACAGATATTTCTGAGAGCTCAGTAATTGAATATCTTGAGATACTCCCCTTCAGAGGCTGTGCTAATATTAAAAACAACACAAGAACATTTCACAGCTTTGGGCACGCTGAGCAATGTGTTAAGGCTATGCCAATGCTTGAACAGTATTTTAAAGCTGAAAGGGAACAAAGTGGCTGCCAAAAGCTCCCATGGCAGTGTCCAAAATGAGAACTGGTGACCCCAACGAGCACCTTCCTTGGGATCTGTGGGTTCTCCTTTGCTTTCGGGATTTGATCAGTAATGTTTGAACTCACAACTAGAACTTTTCAGCTTCCCAAAGCTCAGGGGGGTTTTGCCCCTCACAATTAACTGCGTTCATTTCCTGTGAGGGCACCTTAAAATGCCAAAATCCAACTGTGTTATATCCCAAACCTGGGGCAGACGTGACCTGAACCCCCAGCATTGCAGGGCTGCAGCTCTCTGGTCTCACCTAGGTTTTGGGGTAAAGCATTTTGGTAATGTTTCTGACACCTAATTCAATTCAAATGAACAAAGGGGGATTTAGGATATGAACCCTGGAGAGATTGTCCCCTGGGGTGACACAGGCCCTGAGGACTGCGGGTGAGCAGCTTTGTGCACACTTCCCAAAGTTCCAGCCTGACTCTTTGCACATTGGGATTCCCCTTCCTTTCATTCCCTTCCTTTCATCTGCTCACTGCAGCTCTCCCAAAAGAATCTCCTCCTCACCCCTCTGATTCCTTTCCAAGATATTTCTGTGGGATCCAGACAACCCACCCCAACCCCTGCCCTCGCATCCCCAACTCACCCAGGGGCAGGACAATGAAGAAGGGGAGCCAGCACAGGATGAACATGCCAACCACGATTCCCAGCGTCTTGGCCGCCTTCTTTTCTCGGGAGAACTTTAAAAGTTTGAAAGCTAAGGAGTTCCTGGGGTTGTGGCCCTTGGACTTGGTGTTGTTCAAGGCGTCCTCGTGGACGTGCTTGTAGTGAATCCTTAGGGTCAGCTCCTTGGAGTTGGACATCTCCTTCATCACCCCAGCCTCCAGGTTCCTTGTAGTCCTCTTGGCCACGATGTAGACCCGGCAGTACATGACGAGGATGACGATTAAGGGGATGTAAAAGGAGCCCAGGGAGGAGAAGAGGGCATAGAAGGGCTCCTCGGTGATGCGGCACTCCCTGTCGTCCTGCGGGGCCGGCTCCTTCCAGCCCAGCAGGGGCCCGATGGAAATCACCATGGACAGGACCCAGACAGCCAGGAGAGCCAGAATCGCCCTTCTCCTGGTGACCAGCGTGGGGTACTGCAGGGAGTACCGGACCCCGATGTATCTGTCGATGGAAATGGCACACAGGCTCAGAATAGAGGCTGTGCAGCACAGCACATCCACTGCTGCCCAGATGTCACAGAATATCCTCCCCAAAACCCAGTAGCCAAGCACTTCCAGCGTGGCAGAGAACGGCAGGACAGTGAAACTCAGCAGCAGGTCTGCTATGGCCAGGTTAACGATGAAATAGTTCGTGGGGATTCTTAAATGTCTGTTGCAAGCCACTGAGAGAATGACCAGGATATTGCCTATGATAGCAAAGAGAATAAAAGCACCGAGGATCAGCCCCACAATGATCGCCCTGCTGGTGTCCAGGGCAGGTGAATTCAGGTCGCTTCCTGTCTCGTTGGAGTTGTTTGCAGAAAAATTGCCATAATTCAGTGCAGAGCCTTTGAAATATC
Source organism: Zonotrichia albicollis (assembly GCF_047830755.1). Taxonomy (NCBI): domain Eukaryota; kingdom Metazoa; phylum Chordata; class Aves; order Passeriformes; family Passerellidae; genus Zonotrichia; species Zonotrichia albicollis. The sequence continues at coordinate 1,246,808 of NC_133833.1, forward strand.
CCGGTATTGATGTATTGGATGTATCGCCAAAGTAGATATTCATCTTAAAATTCATCCTCCATAGCAAGCTGGGGTCGCGTCCCTCGGCGAGTCAGCTCAAAGTCATCTCTGGACTCGCGAAGTGGCTGCAGAGCCGCGGGCAGTGCGAGCGGGGGAGTTCATGGTCCCGGCGAGCCGCAGCCCGGCCCGGACACTGCCCGGGGCAGCGGAGCCACCGCGCGGGGCTGGTCCAGCACTGTCCGGGGCAGCGGAGCCACCGCGCGGGGCTCTCCGGGCACCCGGGCACCGGAGCCACCGCGCCCGCACGGGGCTGCTCCGCGCTCCGGCACTGCCCGGCGGGGCCGCTGCCAGCGACAGCAGCAGAGCAGCAGCAGAGCAGCAGCAGAGCAGCAGAACAGCAGCAGAGAGGCAGCAGAGCAGCAGCAGAGAGGCAGCAGAGCAGCAGCAGAGCAGCAGCAGAGCAGCAGCAGAGCAGCAGTCGTGCCCGGAGCCGCGGGAGCTGCGCTGCTGCCGAGCCTGACACGGGGCGGGCTCTGCGCTGGCCCCGGAGCGGCCGCGCCGGAGGCGGAGGGACCGAGGGACACGGGGACAGAGGGACCGGGGGAGAGAGGGACTGAGGGACTGAGGGACTGAGAGACTGAGGGACCGAGGGACAGAGGGACAGGGGAGACAGCGATAGAAAACCGAGGGACAGAGGGACAGAGGGATGGCCCCGGGTCCCTGCGCTGCTCCGCCGTGCCGGGCCAGTGCGGTGACCCTGCGGTGGCTGTCGGTGGCTGGGCTGTGGCGGTGCGGTGGCGGTGCGGGGACAGTGCGGTGACCGCCAGTGGCTGTGGGTGACTGTGCGGTGGCGGTGCAGGGACTGTCTGTGACAGTGTCCTGTCAGTGCGGTGACTGTGCGGGGACAGAGGGGACAGCAGTGGCAGTACAGCACTGGGGACAGCAGGGAGTGAGGGGACAGCAGTGGGGACAGCCAGGGACAGCAGGGAGTGAGGGGACAGCAAGCAGGGGACAGCACTAGAGGGCAATGCCGGCCGGGTGACACCGGAGGAGCATCACGATCTTTAACTCATTGGCCACAGGAGCCTGCAGTGCAAACCTGTAAAAGAGGCAGCTGCGTTATCTGAGAAAGAATTTCCTCGGTGGAACGTGTTGAAAAAGGCAGTTCAGGACAAAATGATCTGTTACCCTTTTGCCCATTAAGGAAATATATTGGAGTTTATTTGGTGAGTCACATATCATTTTAGGGAGCTAATCATCTCCTAAGGACAAATAGCTCAGTTCCAAAAATCCCTGGTTTATTTGTACTATTCATCATTCAGTATTGTATTCAATATTCAGTGACGGCATAACGTTTGTTTCTAATTAAGAATCTGATAATGAAATAAAATTGTGGCAGATCAGTAAAATCTTGATGCTGTTCTGTACTCCTGTACAGGGCACCTCTGTGGCTGCATCTCCTCTTTTGCACCTCTGTAACTTTTCCAGGCAGAGTTTATTGTGAACCCCAGCCCTGAGCAGAGCTGAGCACCTCACCCACAGCCCAGGGGAAGGCAGAGACAAGGATTTACTTTAGGAAATACTTTACCTTTAGTCATCTGATGCTGAAGTATCTCTCTGAGTCTTTGCTCAGGGCTCTGAGGTCACTGATGTTGTTAACTCATCGTAGCTCTGGGAAGAGTCATCCTCTTACAGTAGCCTATAAAGCAAAATATAAGTAATGATTTATTCTGTAGATAATAGCCTTTAAAGTCAAAAGTGGTTTCTTGGTTTCTTCATCTTGTGAAGCTTCGGGGAGAAATCTCAGATCTTTAGAACTCAGTGCCATGAAAAACAACAAGTGAGAGATTTGCTGAACATAAAACTGCCAAAATCCTGTTCTCAACTTCTGCCATCAGATTATGTCCCCCAGCTGTTGTCTGCTGTACTCTGGGTTACTCTATATTGATTTTCCTGTTACAAAGTGTACCGTGTTTAAAATAAAAACTTCATATTCAATAAGGCAGCTATGGCTGAGAGTTGCAGCTGACTGCTGGTTTTGAGGACAAACCTTGTAAACAGAAGTTGAATTTTGGTCAGGGAGTGCATGGCAGATGCTGGTGTGGCCCTTCCCAGCAGCAGGGCTTTGTTGTTCAGAAACTTCCCCTTGAAACGCTCCCAAGAATCTCAGGGTAATGCCATGGAGTGACTGGAGGGGAGAGGAGCAAACTCTGGATTTATGAGCTTCACCTCAGCTTTTCCGCCCTGCCCTGTCCAAGCAGAGCTCTCAGTGCTGAAGAGGCAGGCAGCAGCTGGACTTGGGGCATCCATCCTTCACACTTCCAGCTCCTCTGGCTCCACTCTCAGCTCTGTCTGGGATTTCTGACCGTGATTCTGTGCCTTGTCTGTGGGGCCCTGTCCTGGGGCCACAGCTCTGCCCTGGTGCCACCCTGTGCAGTCCTGCTGGCACAGAGGGCACGGAGCCACTGCAGCCTCCCTCTGCTGGGGCTGAGCTGCACCCATGTAAAATGGTTTGATTAAATCATTGGGTCAGACATAACCCTGTTACAGCCTCTGGCACGTCAGAAAATGTGATCAGTGCAGAATGTGAGAGGCTGCATAAGGAAAGCTCTGTGAGGATGTGAACTGTCAGCTGGCATCGTGTGGCACATGCCCAGCCTGCCAAGGGGGACAGAGTGCTCTTACACTGCTGCCTGGCCTTGGGCACACTCCAAGCAGGCTTTGTAGTCCCAAGGAAGCAGATCTTCCAGCAGCCTTTCAGCAGCCATTCCAGGACCAGCTGCTTCCAGGACGCGGTGCCCACAGCAGAGAGAGGGCAGAGGGAAGGGAACAGTCCTGGCTGCTCATGGCTGGACTAAAACATTTGCATTTCCCTTCCTGGTGCTGCTTCCTGGGCCCTCTGGAGGAAAGAACAGATGGAAAATCCCATTCCAGGGGCAGAGGAGGACAAAGCTGTGGCTCATCTCCCACAGCCCCCCGAGGAGCCAGGTGTGTTCTCACAGCCCTGCTCACCAGGCGTGCAGAAACAAACCCTGGGTAATGATGAGCCTGAGCTGCTGAATGCTCACAAATTGCTCTGAGATCTTCAGCAGCAGGTGCTGCCAGAAAATCAAATGTATTGACACTCAGACACCAGCATTAACTCTTCACCTGCCTGGGGGTGAGGGATGGAATAGGCACTGTGAGAAAAGGGGAATTTTCCTGCCACAGGTGTGAGGTGGCACTTGGAGCCAGCCAAAGACACCTGCTCAGAGAAGTGCAGAAGGATCCATGGCAGAGTTCCTTTCATCCAGATGAATCACAGTGTTCAACGAAAAAGTGAATTGAATAACCCAAAGATCCTAGTCAATTATACTTCAATAAAGCTCCCAGAGTCGTTTTTGAATGACTCCTCCATTGAAAGAAGCCCTTTATTGTGGATCAGCTTTGTAAGGGCTGTGCTCCTTTCCCTCATCTGCAAGTGTTAAAACATGAGCTGGCATTTGGGTCTGATCTGAGGCACAGCAGAGACACTCCCAGAGCCCTTTGGCAGCACAGCTCCCAACTGGGCATGGGGATGAGCTGACCCAGGAGCTAAATGGGAATATCTGTTATACAATCCATATATTGCATCCATATACTGCATTGAGATTCCCCATCCCTCTGCTCGGCTCCTTTCTCTGATATCAGAGCACTGCCAGGAGGGCAGTGAGGAACTGCCAGAGGGCCTGGGGAACGGTTTTGGAGGTTTTTGGTGTGATTGTGGGTGGGTGTTTGGATTCCTGTGATGAGGAATTGCATCTGCAGCTCTGAGAACGTTTGTGTGGATGCCTGGCTCCAGACTGTGTTCAAACCAGAGCTTCTCTGTAGAGAGGTCCTTAAATCTATATTGATAAAAAGATGAAATTTGTCTGCTTTTGATACCAACAGTGTTAGCTACAGATCTGTACTTAATTATTGCCTGTTTTATTAATTGCAGTGGATAAGGTTGGTACTGTGCCTTTGCAGAGTTGGTACAAGGCTCCTTCCTCAAGTCTTTCTTCTGAAAATCACAAAAAATCACACAGTGTCATCCACAAAATGTATTTCCTTCATCTCCATGCTTTCTGAGAGGCAGAACTTTGTCCTTCGTGGAAAACCTCTTTGTCTCAGCCAGAAGTAGACGTTGGAAATACACTGGATCATGGTTTCCTCACCTTTGGTGATTGACAAGGAACATATTTCCTTGGCACACACAAACCCTGAAACCCAGGAAAGGGAATTTCCATGATGAGAAGAGAAAAAATGCATTTCAAATGCTAATTTGCAGTTGTCCAATGGTGATACTTAGAGCCTTGTGGGTTTATTTTCAGACTAAGGGAAATATCTCTGAGGTTTGTATTAACAGCCAAGGTTATTAGCTGGAACTTGCCAAAACAGGATTGCACACACTTGCAATTTGGAATAATCTTTTTTTCTGTAGTTACTCAGTGCTTGTCATTTTAATGTAAATAGCATTTTGAGAGCATTTTTTGGGTAGAATTAGCTAAAATACAATTATTTTCACGCTGTCGCTGGCTCTTAAATCCCCTCCAGGCTTAGGTTTTGCAGGCCCATTGCCCACACTGAACCATGCTTTTTTTCTCACTGTGCATTTCTGTCAGAACTGTGCTGGAGACTCTCAAAATTTATCAGCAATTCCCCAGTTATGGATGGAGGCCTTATCTCAGAGGCTTTGTGAGGGTGGTGCAAGCAAGGGACTGTGCATTTGGGTGGGTGGGAAAATCAGTTTGGGAAAAGTGATCCCTGCCTGGGCTGTGCTGTCCTGGCTGTGCCAGGGGCCAAAGGAAGTGCAAATCCCTCCCAAATCTCTGCCCAGCTGTCTGGGGAAAGAGGATTCCTGCCTGATCCCACCTGGAGAGGATCCCAACCAGGGAACTCTCTGGCTCTGCATCTGTCAGAGCTTTAATCCAAATTTCAGGGAATTTAAGGGAACCAGGAGAGGGGAAACAGTTGAGTTCTGGTGGAGAGGCTGGAGGGGTCTCCTGGAAGGATCCTTTCCTTTGCTCCACATTTCAGCTGTTTCAGAACTTACCTCTTTTGGGATAGAATTTTAATGGAATAAACCTGAGGTTTCTAGATATGAGAAATTCAAATTAATAGAGATTACCCAATCTTTTTTTTTTTAAAAGGCTGGGTATATTTATTTACATTAAATAAGTTAAACTTCCTTGAAAATACTTAACCTGAGATTAAAAGGGCAGGAATTAAATGCTGCCAGAAGAAACCCATTTTAAACACAGCACAAAGCTCCTGCTCTCACTGGCACAAACCAACGTGGTGCCAAGGGCTGAGCAAGATGAGGAGCAGCTCAGAGGGGTTTGTGGTTCATCAAACAAGCCCTGATAAAGTGGCTGAGGTGACCACAGTGCCACAAATCTCCACACCTCAGGAAATAAACTCGGAGGTGAATTCAGGCTGGGTAAAGCTCCTCATGCTGTCACAAGTAATTAATCTCATTTCTGTGCCTCCTTCTTCACCCTAAGAATGAGGTACCCAGCCCAGAGGAATATTTGTAACACAACAGAAATGTGGCTGGGAAAGGGATTTTTCAAAGGTATCTGGGCTGAGTGGGAATTTTGCTATATTGGGAATTTTCACCTTCATCTTTAAGCACCACAACTTCTGGAAACTCCTCCTGATCCATGCACCAGGGTTATTTCTGTACCAATGACAGCCCTCCTTTTGTTTTTAAATACCCTGATGGTTTATTCTGCCTGTAAGAGGTCACAGCAATTTGGTGCCCAAAGTCCTGGGACTTTTAAAGTTCAACTTTCATTTTCCAGGTTGGACATCTGTGTGAAAGATCAATATTTCCTTAAAAAAACTCCAACATAAACTTATTTTCCACCTCTCTCCACATCACTGAGCTCTGATCATGGTGTGCACAGTATTTAATTTCAGCTTTATGACATTTAGAACTTGCAATTGCAGCATAAATGCCTTATAGCCAGTGAGTGGCTGGGCATCACTGCTGCCAACACTGAAATTCATCTTCCAGGCTGATGTACAACCCCATTCTGGTGCTTTGCCTTGATGAAAATGTCTGGGAGAGGCAGGGAATAACTTTTATATTTGCAATAATACAGGCTTTAAAATATGGACCAAGATCTTAGTTCAGTGAGACTGATGTCAATTTATCATCTAATTTATCTGTTCCATTTAATAAATCTGATTTAGATCTATTTCAAGGTATCTTTATTGGAATTAAGCAGTTTTTCTAACCTTGAAGCATTTTTGACATCTAGTTTTGTTAAAATATGGGAATCTCTGAGGAGAAGGAAGTCTAAACTCCCTGTCCTGCTGCTTCCCTGAGGAGCTGGGAATTTGTATTCCTCCTCCCTAGCTCAATAATTACCCAGCCATTCCTTTGCTGAACTCATTGCAGCAAAAAATAATAATGCTAAAGGGCAGAATTCCTTGGAGAAGGGTTGCAAATGGACAGAAAGCTGCTTTTGGTGCAGGGCTGAAAACATCAGGATAATAAGGAAAAAAAGGACAAAGAGGAGCTCTTTGCTCTACAGGAAGGGAATGAAAGAAAGAACTTTTGGGAAAATAAAGCAAAAAGAACCAGGACAGTGACTTCTGTCAGATCTTCAAATGTGCCAGTCCTTAAAGCTGTCCATCCAGCTGGAGAGGGAATTTTGCACAATCCCAAAGTCTGGACCTTGCTGAGAGGAAATGTCTCTTTAGTGCCTCTTCTTCTAAGGGAATCTGGACCCTCCTGTTAAGGAGTGAACCAAAATATTCCCTTTTCTCATTATTAACACTCAGCCTGTGAGCCAGGGGTTGAAGTGCTGCTGCTTCTCCTCCTTCACAGCAGAGCTGGAATGCACAAACACCTCATCACACTTTAAATTATGCATTAGCGGTTTCACACTCCTCAGAGCAAATTAAAGAAGCGTGTGCTACTCCATCTTTTAGAGATGAGTGCAAGAGACAAATCAAGGAATCTTTCCTTTTAAATTCAAAGTTTAAATGTATTTTTCAGTGTTACCCAGTGCATTAGTTGAACTGCCAGTAGCCAGAACACAAACTGCAGGTGGAACTGTGAGAGCTTTGAAGAAAAGAATTAGAGTTTGGCTTGTATTTTCTGTTAAATGAACACTGCACTCTTCTTTGAATTGATGTTAAATATTCATGAATCTGTTATTTTCCCATATTTTGTTCTTGTGAGAAGCCATAAAAATCTATAAGCAGTCTTTATTTCTCCAGAGAAAAATTAGGTGAGAGAAAACATCTGTTTCTCTCTTTTTCCTGTCTAGATTTGGAATAATTATATCAACATTTTAAGCAACTGGGAAAGACCTAATTCTATTTAGTTCTGATTAAACGTGCAGTAGGTATGAAAGCAAAGTGCATTGTGCATTGTGTGATGGTGGAGAGCAGCAGGGGAACAAAGGGGACGTTTGTTTGGTGGAACTGAACAGATCCTGCTGCTCCCCAAATTCCTGAGCTGGTGTGGCCGCTGCTGCTCCAGGGGGGAGCAGGAGAAGGTTTGGGATCAGAGGGGCTCATCCAGGGAAATCCTGGGGTTAGAAAATGCAGAGCATTTTAGCAGGTCTGGCTCATGCAGGGAAATCCTGGGGTGAGAAAACACAGAGCGCCTCTGCCGGTCTGGCTGGCATGATTTGCCTGTTCCAGGAGCTCATTTGGGCTCTGGAATTTGGGAGCAGCTGCTGGGCTGGGCTGAGGTGGCCCCTGGGGCAGGAGCAGCTCCCGGTGCCCCCAAACCCTGCTCTGCATTTGGCATTTCCCACCTTCACCACGGGGCTGGATCCGGCACACCAGGGCAGGGCCATTCCTGAAGAGGTTCCCTGTCCTCTCTGAAGTGTTATCCAAGAACAAACCCAGCAGTGCTGCAGCTGCTCCAGGCCTTTGCCTGACTGAGAGAATGAAGAGCATTTTGTTGGAATTTACCTTAACACTGCAAGAGATGACACTTCTGAAAGTGTCAGAAGTCACCATGAGTCAGAAATAGAAGTGAGCTGAAGGCAGCAGCTCTGATCCTTCAGGAATAATGGATTCCTCTCCAGGGAATGCTTGCAGAATCATTCCAGGAGCTGCTCCCACCTGCACTGGGCAGTGCATGATCCATGCCATGGTCACCTGTCCTGGATGAAATCCCATCATCTTCCTCATCTGGAGTGCAGAGAGTTAATGATGAGTAACTGTGTGCAGGAAAATGGCAGAGGAACAGCTGAGAGGAGCAGCTGTGCCTGGATCTGCCAGGAGCACTCAGGGACAATCCCTGGGAGCCTTTGGGAAAGCTGGAGGAACCCATGGATGTGCTCTGCAGTGTATAAAGGCTGAGACATCAGCAGAACCCCCCTGGTTTTACACATTGCCAATGATTTTTGATCCCCGTGTTTTATTTATATAAAATACACCTTTTCAAACAGACAGGAGGTTGTCCTTCAGGAATAATCAGTGGAAGAGCTGAGATGTGGGGGGTGTTTGGGTAATTTGTGTCCCCACCAGGCAGCGCTTGCACAGACTCGTCCATCCCAAGCCCATTAATTGGTGTTTGCTGTAATTAGGATGACACCGGTGACTCCAGCCCCACACATTTCCTTCAGGAGCAGCAACCCCAGCAGGCAGTGCCTGCTCCCAAGTCAGTGATGCCAGATGAAGTCACTGCACTTGTCAGTCACTCTGGCACCACTCTCCTGCTTAGAGACTTGCCCTTTTTGGGCAGGAGCCACCCCACAGCTCTGAGCCTTAAGGATGTTGGGCTGTACGCAGAAACTGCCCCAGCAATTGGGTAAAACAGACCTCACCTTCAAGGGCATCTGAGGCAAGAGCTTCCTGACCTACATCTGCCAAGGATCCCATGCCAGCTCCCTCCTCCCAGCCCTCTGGAGTGAGGGGGAGCATTTGCCTGTGATGAAGATAATGGCAGAAAATATGTATGAGAATGAGTCACTGAAATTTTTGTTCGGAGTGCAATATCCAGCATCCCCAGAGACCTTTATTTATAGCCTGAGCAAACTCTACAGAGTTGCAGGAGGACAAATGAAAGTGTAGGAGAAGCTGAAGTAATGAGTAATGGTAACTCCAACAGGCTCTTTCCATCACAAATTAAGTGAGCACATCATGGCAGTAAATCTCCAAAAGAGCCCAGACAGTTTTATCTCCGTGGAGCCATGAAGACGTTTTGGAATACACGTTGGAGTGAAGGTTTCATTTCATGGTTGCCTCTAGAAGATGTCTAGAATAGAAGCAACTGCAGATCTGGAGAATATTCTGAATAATTACCATGGTCTGCATCTCATCCTTGTGTCTGCCCTCAGTGCTGCCCCCTGAGGGTGTGGAATTGCCATCAATGAAATAACTTCATAAATGAAATATGTTCATAAATAAAATATCTTCATACATGAAATATGTTAATATATGAAATATGTTCATATATGAAATATGTTCATATAAGAAATGCATTCAGGGACACAAAGTGTTCACAGTTGCAATGTCAGTTGTGACTCAGTCCTGATGCATCTCCAGCTGCAGGGCTGGCTTGCATGGGGAATGCAAAGTGCTCCTTCCAGGAATGAAGGGAGCACCCAAAGAAACTCTAACTGAGATTTTTTTTCACTGTTTCTTGCTGGATTGTACCATAAGAAATTTCCAAATGCCTGAAATGTAAACTGTTCCTCTCTCAGGCAAATAATTTAGAAGTGATTTAGAGAATTATTCAGCAGAACAGATTTTCATCAATTTCTTTGAAGTACTTCCAAGTTCTTTGAAATTTTCTGTAACCCACACTTTCCACTGGAACCTGGAGAATCTGCCAGACTTTCTCTTGCTGTTCCGTGGCAGGAAGGAAGCTGTGATTAGGATCAGGGAGGTAAAGGCCCATCAGAGACAGCTCATTGCAAAGTCATTCCTTGGAACTCTGGGTCAGCCCTCAGATTCCTCCTCCCCCTGTCTCAACACCCCACTGCTCACCCAAATGGCCCTCATTTTTCACTCCTTTCCCATGGTTTTGAAGAGATTTATCCATCTGTTTTCTGCTTTCCCTGTTCCTGGCTCTGTTCTGTGTGCGCTTTCAGGCAGGTTCCCAGCTGTAGATGCACCCTCCAGCAGGAGGATCAGAAAAACGCTGGAATCACGAGTTCATATGGAAGAATTCAACATTTAGGGATGAAAATTAAGGATTTCACCCCACTTTTAGACTGAAGAAATTGTAGAAAATATTTTATGGAATTTAAACAATATTGTGGCTATGGCATTGACCTCACTTGGCTTGATAGAAACAAATGATGAACTGGGTATCTCCAAACTGCTCCTGTTCCTTTGTGAGCACCCCGAGGGTACAACAGAGGCTGCTCTGGGCTGCTTTGGAGGCTGAGCCATCCCTCATGCCAAGGGTTTGGCCAAGCTGGGGCTGCAGCTGACTGACCCTCGAGCTGCAGGGAGAGGTCAGCCAAAAAGGAGGAGAATTTTCACAAACTCGGCCTGTGCTGCTGGGAGAGGTGCCTGCAAAAAGGCTTTTGGGTTTCTGGTTCCCAGGGCCGTGAGAGGGAGATGTTCTCATCCAGAGCACTGGGGTGGAGAAGAGTTTGGGCTCTGCACGGATCAGGATGGGATCCTCTGGCAGTGCCAGCTCTGAGCGGGGCCCTTGGCCATGCTCTGTAGGGCCAGGCCACACCAGGGGTGAGCTCAGGGCTCCTTGGGGAGAAATCCCAGCCCTGGGCCTGTCTGGGAGCCTGGAGATCCCTGCAGCTGGGGCAGCCAACAAAGGCAGATGCACTTGGGCTGGAATCATGAGGGACAGAATACATCCTGGAGCAGGACCATCAGGGACAGGCCACATCCTGGAGCAGGATCACCAGGGACAGAATACATCCTGGAGCAGGACCACAAGGGACAGAATACATCCTGGAACAGGATCACCAGGGACAGGCCACATCCTGGAGCAGGATCACCAGGGACAGGCCACATCCCAGAATGGTGCCCGAGGGAGGAGCTGTGGGGCCAGGGAAAGGCAGCACAAGCTGAGGTGATTTGGGGCTGCTGCCAGAGCCCCCTACCAGTGCCATTCCCCGCTCTGTCCTTGTCACTGGTCAATGGGCTCTTGCTTCCTTTCCCAAAGCTCCCAGCTCAGCCTCATGAACCAGGCCAGGCCCATGACCTGTTGTTGTGTTTGTGGGTGCCTGGATGAAGGCAGGAATGGTGAATCTGAGCCCATGTTCTCAGAAGGCTAATTTATTATTTTATGATCTATATTATATTAAAGAATACTATACTAAACTATACTAAAGAATACAGAAAGGATATTTACAGAAGGTTAAAAAGATAATAATGGAAACTTGTGACTCTCTCCAGAGCCCTGACACAGCTTGGCACTGGTTGGCCAATGAGCAAAAATAATTCACATGAAACCAAGGAAACAATCACCTGTGGGTAAACAATGTCCAAACACATTCCAAAGCAGCAAAACACAGGAGAAGGAAATCAGATAATTATTGTTTTCCTTTTTCTCCGAGGCTTCTCAGCTTCGCAGGAGAAAATTCCTGGCGAAGGGATTTTTCAGAAAATGTGAATGCTGCAATGACCCCGAGGCTGGAGCTCTCCAGACATTGTTTCACTGGGTGTTTTACCCTCCTGTGACTCCTGGCTTCTCCCTGGGACTGCAGTCAAGCCCTGGCTGCTTTAACCCAGCTGTGATTTATGTTTGATGAGGAGACTGAGGCTGCAGCTCTCAGCTGAGCACTGCTCTTTCTGCAGATTTCTGCTCCTGATTCATCGCCCTCCTCACCTATTATTCCATCATTTATGGATTGAGTAATGGGCACAATGGGCTTTTACTGAGAGGAGCTCTCAGCAGACTTACAGCACATATTTTGACAGGGGGATGGATGTTCTGGGTTATATCTAATAGCAATTTAATGAATATTTTATTAAAATAAACTTAGTTAATGCTTTGTGGCTGCGTGGAGCAGTAACTGCCTACAAATCTGTGGTTAGGGAAGCTCCAAGCTCATGGCAAATTTCCTGTTCCTAGAGCAGGATCTTCTTTCTCAGCACCATAAGGCCAGAGGGACACATATGCTGCTAAATGCTTGTTCTGCAAGTGAGAATGAGTGCACGATTGTGAGGGAAAACATTTGGTTTCTACTGTTGAGCAGTGAAATTTCAGCACGATGAAATCCTGCACTGGTGCCAAGACAGCGTCTGAGACAAGTGGAAAAGTTTCCAAGCTTTGAGACCTTCAGAAAATTCCACAATAAAACCTCACATCCCAGTTTAATGGGGATGCAGGACTGCACTCTGGGGAGAGAGGGATTTTTCTTCCTGAGCAAGGGGTTGGCATCCAGGTGTCTCCAGCCTGGATTAGAGAAGCTTTCTTGGAAATCAATGTATTTTTAAAAGGTTTTCTCCCACCTCCCTGATTTGCACACCAGGTTTGACACTAACAGGATGAAAAGCCCTTTCCACCTTGCATGCAGCTCAGATCTGGCTTTATTACTATCAATAAAACCCCCACAAATTCCCTCCAAGTGACACTTAAAATTAACAGGAGAATATTGGCAGGGTGATAAACACAGACAAAAGCAGGGGTTCCAAGGAAGAAGGAATTAAGGAGGGCGAGGTGGGATGAGTTCTCCCTTTGATGGATCTGTGTCTCATCTGCAGTTCCAGCAGTCACAGTGGGAGTTTTCACTCTGTCATAATTATGTGGCAGCAATCACATTTTCTTTTAGCATAAACCTTCATCTCCTTCAATTTTCAAGTATTCTATGCTAAACTGAGGAAAACCAGGTTAGTAATTAGGACTTGGAGTCAGCCCTGGGAACAGATCTGCAGCCCAAAGAAGTTGTGATGAAAATCCCCACATTTCTCCCCACTCCAGTTCAGTGGATGTCACGGTTTCAGTCACAGCATCCCTGTCAGAGGGAGTGGATGAAGCTCTGGGGTGTGAGAAACCTCCTTGTGTCCTGTGCTCACTGCAGGAATGGGATTCTCCTCTCCAGGGAACAACAGCCCGAGGAGATGATGCCTTCAGTTTGAGCTTTCCCATTTTCCAGACTCTGCACTGCATTGGTGTGTGACTCTGCACTCCATATAAAGTGTCAGCAAGTTCTGCTCCCAGCTCAGCCCCACAGAACAATCCTTTTCCAGCCCCACAACCAAGGACACCGCTGCAGCTCCAGCCCCAAAAGTGCAAACAACAGGGAATGGAGGGGAGCAACCTGGGAGGGTGGGACTGCATCACCTGGAGCTGGGATTGGGCACTGAACCCCAGCATGGAAATGGACCCAAACTTATCAAAGTGTGAGAACTCGTGGCCAGGATCCGTCTGGGGTGGAGGCACGGCCGGGCTCTGGCACTGCCCAAGGTGTGTCCTGTGAAGGGCTTTTAATAAAAATCTATTTATTCCTGTAGCTCTGCCCAGCCTCTGCTCCAGGCAGCCCCTGGAGGCATCAGAGAGGACTCAGAGCAGCCACACCTGCCCTGCCCACCTGCAGCTGCACATCTCCCAAACAGGGAGGGGATTTCAGCCAATGCTTGCACATGGAGCACACAAAATAGGAAATGAGGAGGTGGTGGCAAACCCCAAAAAGGAAAAGCAGAGCTTTGGAAGGCTCCAAACCCTCCTGGCTCCATCCCCAGCCCAGCAGGTGGGAATTAGGAAATATTTGCCTCAAATTCATCCCACCCGAGGAGCCATCTGAGAGTTTTGTTCCTGAGGTTATGGTCAGGCTGGATGAGTCTCCTCATGGGGAAAGGTAAGTCTTGATTCCTTTTGATTTCAGCAGGAAAATCATCCTAGCAGAATTCCACTATGTAAAGATTTTTGAGTATTTTTATTAAAGAAGCCTTCCCATAAAAATGAGCTTTAATTTTGTCTAGCATAAGGGAGAAAAGTCCACCACATCCCCCTTTTTGGAGGAACCATCCATTGTATTTAATTTCAGAGCAGTTTTACATGCCAGCAACAGGAATTTAATTACTATCTCCTTTTCTAATTAATTCCAATAACTTTAATTATAATTTTCTGCAATGGTCAATGCTTTGGACACTTCATATAATTATAAGGGATTGCTCTGTGATTTTGCATTAATGAATATTCACTGGTTATAGGAATCTCAGTATCTCTTATTATTAAAATGTTCCAGAATCAAACTCAGTGATAGCCCAGAGCTGGCTTGCAGAGCCATCATTTTTCAGGTGAATGAAGAAATGAGAAGTTCCTGTTGTTTTCCAGCTCCATCTCTGCTGCAGCAGGAGATGGACAGCTCAGGAGCCTGTTTTGCTCAGTGAAATGGAAAACATGAAAACACTAACCCAGAAATTAATTAGAAATGGGCTGAGACACAAGAATGAGCCTTGAATTTTAAACATATGAAATTGGAGGGGAACGAGGAGTTCCTCTTCATGCTCTGGGTTCAGATAAAGAGGGGAGGGAACAGGGCAGGGAGGAGCTGGGGTTTGAGCAGCTCTGGGCAGGAGGAGCTTGGCTCAGGCCCTCAGTGTTTATTTGTGAGCAGCAGCAGTAATTGATGTTTCTCCAGCTGCACCTCTGCATCTGCTATAAAATCAGCAAAGATTTTGCTACTTACAGGTCCCTAAATCCACTTAGGATAATTCCTGAGGTACCTTTTGCTGCTGTGCTCTTGGTGCTTTGAAGTGACTTAAAAATAAATTTACAAAGAGCTCTGAGATGGCAAAGTGAGGCTGTGGCAGCTCTGGGAGTTGCTGGGGTTGTTTTGGAGTGGTTTATTTGATTTGTTTTGATGGGATGACCCACTGGGTAGGTTTGCTTACCTCAGTCCCCAAGCTCAGCTCTGTCTCCTGAGTTTTGCACCATGGTGGGTGAAGCCTGGGTTGTTTAAAAGCCAGAAATGAGGAAAAAGAGGCTGAATTTGTCAAACTGCAAAAAGGAGGAACAACACTGGGAAGAGCACTGCACACTGAGGTTCTTAGAGATTCCTCCTTGGGATTTTATTTGGGAATGGTGGAGAAGGTGCTCCTCATGCTGACCTTCAGGAGCAGTGCTGGAAAAGCAGTTTTCTTTTGGGAAACCATGAGGGAGCTCTGAGCCCCCTCTCCCAAAGCACTTTGGTGTTTGATCGTGGTTCCATGAACCAAGAGCTGCTCTGATTGATGCCAATTGTGACTGCAAACAGGCCTGGCCAAGGTTAGACCTGGTTTTGTAAAAAAGGCATTTTCTGTGCTACAGGAAAATGCCTATAAATCTGAATTTATTTCCTTGTCTAACAGGGAAGACTTTCTAACAACAGTCAATATTTGCTGTCTGGCTCTGAAGAGCTTCCCTGTGGTTGTTTTTCAATCACTCAGGAGCTCAGCTGGCTGTACCAGATCCCACAGAGAACTTGTTGGCATCTTGTGCTGCAGTTTATGGCTCCCTCACGTCAGTCAGTCTCCAGTTTTCCCAAGTTTTAGAGGAATACCAACAAAATATGTCTGAAACTGAGTTTGGCACGTGCAGTGAAAGGGTGTGAGAACAAGGTTATGTTTTCATGAGAACAAGTGTTCTGTTATGAAGTGGAGATAAATAATGAGGACAAACATTGCATTAAAAAAAAAGAGAAGAAGAATTTAATGAGCTGGAATTGTGGTCAGTGTCAGGAAAAGCTCATTCTTTTCCTCTAGTTTTTTTTTTATACTTTATTAATTGCTGGTGAATGACTACTTGAAAGCATTGCCCAAATTTATATCTGATTTCTTGCATGCAAGTATTGATTCAACATTTGTTGAGTCACATTCTGCACTTTGCTTAAAATAGCTTTCAGGTTGGTATGGAAATTTACAGCCAATTTCCAGCCAGAGTGGTTGTTCTTTCCTATAAAACATGCTGATTATAATTACAGACATGTATTTATGCATGATCCACATTCCTCCTGATGAGCAGGGAGGTGAACATTCCATTCATGGAAGCTCAATCACAGCAACTTTTCCCATTCCCCTCTCAAGTGCTTGGTCACCAGAGTGCTCAGGGAGGAGAAGTTCCCCCATCCCTGCTTGGGTCCCATCTCTGGACAGGGGATGTGGGACCTGCAGCTCATCCTGGCCCTGCAGGGTGAAGTGCTGGAGCTTGTTGTAATTCCAGTTCCAGGGACAGCAAATGCTGCTCTTGTGCTCTGGTTTGGAGCAAAAATGGAGCAAATGAGAGCCCAGCTGTGGTGTCCCTGAATGGGAGGGGGATTTTCCTCGGGGATGTTGGCTCTGGGAGGAGTTTGGGGTCAGAACCCAAGGGTGTCCTGCTGTCCCTCCTGTTTGATCCCTGCCCAGGGTCTGAGCAGAGCCCTCAGCTCTTCCAGGGTATCCTGGAATATCCTGAGCTGGAAGGGACCCCCAGGATCATTGACCCAGCCCCAGAATCCCACCCTGGGCATCCCTGGAAGGGTTTTCCTAATTCTCCTGCAGCTCTGGCAGCCTCAGGCCGTGCCCATCCCTGGGGAGCCTGGGCAGTGCCAGCACCCTGTGGGG
Source organism: Zonotrichia albicollis (assembly GCF_047830755.1). Classification (NCBI taxonomy): domain Eukaryota; kingdom Metazoa; phylum Chordata; class Aves; order Passeriformes; family Passerellidae; genus Zonotrichia; species Zonotrichia albicollis. The sequence goes on from NC_133833.1 coordinate 1,263,281, forward strand.
AAGAACTTCCCTGAAATCCAGCTGGCACATTGGGATGGATTTCAGGGAAATTCTCTCCATTTTTGCTCCAAACCAGAGCACAAGAACAGCATTTGCTGTGCCTAGAACTGGAATTGCAACAAGCTGCAGTATTTCCCCTGCTGGGCCAGGATGAGCTGCAGGTCCCACATCCCCTGTCCCAGAGAGTGGGATCCGAGCAGGGATGGGGGAATTTCTCCTCCCTGAAGACTCCAAGGGTCCAAGCTCAGCTCCAGCCCCTCCCTGGGCCCTGTGCTGCCCCTGGGGAGATGCTGTTCCCTCTCTCTGTAAACATCTCGTGCTCAGAGATTTGCAGCTCGGCTGGGCAGATGCACAACTGGACCCTGGAATGTGACCTCAGCCCTGCACTGGCCACAGAAACTCCTCCTGCTCCAGCTCATCCCCTGAACAATAAACCCCTGATTTACAGCCCTGAGGAGCAAATGGAGCATGCTCTGGGTCAGGGAAAGCATCTGGGGGATTGGTTTGTGTGAGGGAAGGGCTGATGGAGCCTGCTCAGCTCCTGCCCCCTCCAGCCTCCCTCTGGCTCGTGAGTTTGGCACAGATTTCCCTCCTGGTGCACGGCACAACCAGCAGTGTGGGCAGGAAATTCCCTTCAGCTCCCAGGGTGATGGGTTTAGCTCCAGCTCTCCCTGCAGAAGGATGGGAACAGCTCTCAAAACCGGGGATTGGACACCAGGAGGGAAATCTGAGGAGGGAAATCTGCTCCAGCCACAGTGAAATCCTGCACAGAACCCATCCTGCTCCACACAGGAGCCCTGGCACGGGGGCAGCGCTGTAATTGCACACTGAGCCACTGAAAGGCCATCTCAGCACTCGGGCAAGCTGATCACTTGCCTTTTCAGATAAATATAGATATTTTGGCCAAATTAAGATTTTTCTCATCATGCATGAATTTACAGTATTTGAGCAAAGGGATGGAATGTCCTGCAGCCCTGACAAGGATACAGTTTCATAAATAACCCTCCTGACGTGGATGGAGTGAATATTTTTTGAGGTTTGGGCTAGCAAGGATTTTATTTGCTTGTTTTAAGGCAACCAGGTCTTGTATTTTCTCTCTTACCAATGGGCAGAATATTTTTGTTGGCTTCTCTGCTCTTCTGCCCTTCCAAGCATTCCACAAAGCCTTTCCACACCTCTGGCTGTAGGTGAGGGCTTCCAAAGTCCTGTAGGATTTAATTGCAGTGAGGCACATAATGAATTGATAATGGAATGAAACACCATGAGCTGGAATTCTGATTTGCAATAACTCAGTATCTTTGTGCTGTAAATCTCTATCTGCAATGTACACAGCAATGTGCCATGGATGAAGGAGGCTGAGAGGGTTTTTTAGCACAGGAGATTTTTATTTTTCCTGTTAAAGCAGTGACAGTCTCAGAGGCACAGGGACAAAACAAAGGTTTGCAGTGGAGGAGCTGCACTGAACAGAAATCCTCTGTTCTGTTCCTGTTGTTGTGCTCTCCTGCCTTCCCCATCCCTCCCAGCTGTCTCCAGTGACACTTGGCAATTCTCGTTCCCACTCTTTGATTGGTTTGCTGGACTGTCTGAGGCAATTGCTTGAGTTCTTTTTTGGCATGTGTTGGTTTTGCTCCTCAGTTAGGTTTATCTGACTTTTTTTGGCTGCTAAGACTCTGCTGTTTTCTCCCCAGCTATTTTTACAATGTCTGCTTCAAAAGAAATACTCTGGGTCTCAGTACCAGGAGCTTTCTCAGCTCCTTTCAGTGACAGAATGGTGCAAAGCAACAGTTTTTGAATGGCCATGTGACCATCCCAGGAGGACTAAACAGAACAAAATGTTTTAGTGAAAAGAAGTTTTTTGGAATTTAATCAGCAGCTGCACACTGCAGATCAGTGAGGGGCATATTCTTTCAAGGCACAGAAGTTAATTACAGCCAAAGAGGGGCTCTGCCCCAGCTGCAGGCCTGGGATCAGTGGGCCTGGTGTCCCTTGGCTTTTCCAGAGGGAATGTTCATCCAAAGGCAAAGCACAGCTCAGGGACCGGGCACCAAACCGCCACAGACAGGAAACGAAATTGAAAATTCAAACAAACAAACAAAACCCAACCAGATGAAAGAACCAAAGAGCCCCAGCAAGCATAAAACAAGGTGTGTGTGCACAGATTGTCTGGGAGCAGGCAGAGGGTTCAGAGGAGCACTTCACACCTCCTGAACAATGCAAACTGCAAAAAGAGCACATTGCAGCCAGGGGGCACAGGGAGCTGCTCAGTGCTGGCAGGGCAGGAGGGCTTTGGCTGGGATGTGTTTGGGTTGTGCAGGGACTGAGAGCAGCAAACCTCCCTCAACCAGAGCCAGGGATCTGTCCCTGCTCCTCTCCCCTGTGCCACCCCCATCATCCCTCCCTGCTGCCTCCAGGGACACTTTGCAAGTCTTTGTCCCAGTCTTTGGTGGTTTTTTGATTGTTTGAGGGGATTATTTGGAATTTTTTCAAACTAGTGTCATGGAAAGCTACCCTCTCACTATTTGCTTTGGTCTTGCACTAGGAATTTGTGGGAATAAGGAACTGTGGATTAACCAAAAGTGTATGAAATCTCACAACTTCTTCAGATTAATCCTGAGCTCTCAGAGTCTGTATTTAAAGTCATGAGGTCACCTCTTATATGCAGTTCCAAGAACACATAACATATTTTTTTCAACCCAAATCCCTTTTTTGGTGTTGCCCTTGTAAATCCTTAACAACTGGAATAACAGCACTGTCACTTGGAGTGAGTGGCAGCTGGACATGGGGAAAAGGGAGGGAATAGTTTGGTGTCACTGGCAGAGAGCAGAGACATGATGTACTTGAGTGAAGCAACTTTAGAGGAGCTGTGAGTCCTGAGCACCTCCTGCAAGGCCAGGCAGGGCTCTGTTTACAGCACAAATTGGTTTTTAAGTGATGCAAATTGCTTTGGAAGCGCTGTTACCTCACACTGTGCAAAAACCTCCAGCCCTGGCAGCCTCTCCTGCTCCATCCCACAAACTCATCCTGTCCTGGGGTTCCCTGCTCTGCTCAGCCCTGGGCAGCCTGGGTTTGGGGGCTCTCAGGCTCCCTGAGGAGCTGAGCACAGCCTGGGGGTTTCTGTTCATTCAGGAATGGGGTGAACATCTGGGCATTCCTGCTTAGCAGATGATTTCTGTTCATTCAGGAGGAGGATGAACATCTGGGCATTCCTGTTCAGCAGGATATTTCAGTATATTTAGGAATGGGGTGAACATCTGGGCATTCCTGTTCAGCAGGATATTTCAGTATATTTAGGAATGGGGTGAACATCTGGGCATTCCTGTTCAGCAGGATATTTCTGTATATTCAGGAATGGGGTGAACATCTGGGCATTCCTGTTCAGCAGGATATTTCTGTATATTCAGGAATGGGGTGAACATCTGGGCATTCCTGTTCAGCAGGATATTTCTGTATATTCAGGAATGGGGTGAACATCTGGGCATTCCTGTTCAACAGAGGATTTCTCCACATTCAGGAATGGGGTGAACATCTTGGCATTCCTGTTCAGCAGGATATTTCTGTATATTCAGGAATGGGGTGAACATCTGGGCATTTCTGTATATTCAGGAATGGGGTGAACATCTGGGCATTCCTGTTCAGCAGGATATTTCTGTATATTCAGGAATGGGGTGAACATCTGGGCATTTCTGTATATTCAGGAATGGGGTGAACATCTGGGCATTCCTGTTCAATAGAGGATTTCTCCACATTCAGGAATGGGGTGAACATCTGGGCATTCCTGTTCCACAGGGGTTTCTGTCCTGGGTTCTGGGTGGGAATTCTGGGGACAGATGAGTTTATCCTGGTGGTGCCTGGGTGTCCCACCAGCTGCTTTGGGGTACCTCAGCTCTGCTGGACCTCCCTGGGCTCTCTGCCTGCAGGGATGTGGGATCCAAGCAGGTGAAAAGATGAAATTTTGATGTAACTCAGCTGGTTTAGTGGATCTCACCTGTGGCTCCCTGTCCTGCCTGCCCAGGAGCTCCATCTCCTCTCTCACACAAAGTTCCCTGTCCAGGGGTGCAGAGGAACTGCTCTGACCCAGCTCAACAAAACTGAGCCAGGTTTGGAGCCGGCTGCATCCCCAGTGCCCCCAGATGGAAACTTCCAGACCCAAAGTTGCTCTGAGGGCTGACATTTTTTTGCTCAGATACACAGAATTATGTACCCAGTGCCAAAAGCCAGTTGGAAATGTTGATTTATTATGCATTTTCCAGATGAAATCCAGAAGGGATGGTGCTGGTTGATGTCAGATAATGTGGGATAGAAATGGGGAGGTTTCTCTCTGAGGCTTCTCTTGTTTGCTATCAGTGAGCAGCAGTTTTCACCCTACCAGGCACAGGAGATAAAGTAAAAAACCAGCATTGCCAGCCTGCAAAAGCCCAGCCTATGTGGAATCAGCTCAATTATTTCAGCTCAGTCTGCAAGGAAAAGCAGTTCCTATCTCAGAATTACAATTACATGGGAACGTGCACTGCAATTTCTCTCCTTATTAATGCAATAGAACAACAAAATATGGACAATGGCAATGCATCAGTTCCTGGGGACCTTGGCATGATGCATCTTTAAACATTGTCTGGCTTTATTTCATTATTTTAATATCATGCCTTGAACTGGAAATTGGTGAGATTGATCTTGTTTGAGAGTACTGATGCAGCGTTTAGAGAGATAATACAGAACATTTCACAGTTCTGTTTCTCATAACTTGTGACTAACTGGGTCCCAAAATCCAGGGACACTTTGTGCTAATTACTGAGCATTGCCACCCCATGGTCCATTCATTTCCCAACCACCCCCATGGTCCATTATGGACCAGGAGCCCTTTAAATATCCAGATTTCCTCAGTGGGGAGGCTCTGGCCTGGCCTGGGGTCACTGTCCCCTTGGGCACCAAACAAACCCAGAAAATGATCTGCAGACATGGATCAAAGGTGGGGACATAAATCAACTCTGGTTGTGCTCATTGGCAAAGCAGGGCTGAGAATATTCCAGATTTTCCAGATTGCTGCCCCAAAACAATCAATGAAGTAAAGAACACTCATTTTGGAGGTTTAAAAAACCTGCTGTGTGAGCAGAAAGTGAGCTGCAGAAATTCTATTGATTGATCTGCTTGGACCTTGAACTGTTTGCAGAAGTGCAGGGTAAGAACCTCAAATATGAGCATTTTCCATGGAAATGCCTGTGCAAATGGAGCATTTTGAAATATTTACTGTGGTTTGCATTGATTTCTAGAGATGCTAAGTGGTGCCAGAAGGTGGCAGGGAAAGCTCTGCCACCTCATTAGGCTGTTTCTAATTAAAACAAAACAATCCAAGAAAGCTTCACTTGTTTTCCCCCACCTGCCTCGGGCCTGAGGGGCTCTTTGGGGACCCTGGGTTGGGATTTTGGGTTCTGCTGAGGAGGAATGGATGGTCCAGACCCCAAACACTTCCCTGGCACATCCAAAGCTGCAGCTCCAAAAATTCCCAGGTTAAATCTGAGCCCCAGGAGCTGCCAGGGCTGAATTTCAGCTGAGCCTGAGTGACTCCCATTTAGGGCAGCCTGGGGGAACTTTTCCAAGGCAGGAAAAGCAGGAGAAGCTCTGGGGATGTGGAGAGGGCTGGGGATGTTCATCCCCCATGGCATCACCAGATCCCAGCTCACCAAAGGGAACCTGAAGGGTTTTCATCTGTCATTTATTGTCCTTTATCCCCCCATGGCATCACTCAGACAGACCCCAGCTCACCAAAGGGAAAAGGAAAGGTCCCCATCTGCCCTGTACTGTGCAGGGTTCCCCATCTGCCCTTCACTGTGAGCTCACATCTGGCTCAGAATTAAACCCAGCACCAAAAACAAGCTCCTGGTGTCGCTGGTTTTGATAAAGGCCGAGTGCTGTGCACATTTTATTCTGGTTATCTCATGGAAAAGGCTTGGATGGGTTGTTTAATTCCCCACAGCCCCCACAGCTGCCTCCCAGTTTTAGCACATTCAGCCACAGCATCCAAGATTTGATTTATATTAATACATCTGATATTAAGAATGATGTCATCAGACTAAACAAATTGATGCAGGCTTGAAGAAGCAGTTGACCCTTGTGCTTTGTGGTATAAATTACCTTGGGGAGAAGGAAGTTGCTCATATTAAGATTTCCTGCACCTTTCTCTGTTGTAGCAGGAGAGTTTATCAGCTCATGGCTCATTAAAAACCTATTTTTAGAAGCAAGTGCTCTCCCTCCCCACCCCTTGGGCTGCTCTGTCAGACTGAGGGTGTTCTCTGGGAAATAAATGCAGCTGGGCTGATTCACCCTGCACAAGTGTGGCAGAAATGTGAGCCCAGGCTCTGCCCTGGGGCCAGCACAACTCGTGTGACCTCTGGCTCACATCAAATATTGTTTTTCCCTCCTCAGTTGTGTAATAAATAAAGGATCAAGGAGTGAGGAAGTGCAAATAATGTTATCAGGGAGAGTTATGGGATCCTGAAGCAGCCTCTGAGGGATCTGATGTTTCCTCATCAAAGGCCATTAATGAGGAGCTGGTGTTTGCAGCTTTGAATTCCCTCCAGTCTGGGCAGTTGTGATAAAATCCAGTGAACTGCTCTGGGCTGGCACAGGAGGGTCTGATCTGACTCACGTTCCCTGTTTCCTGACTCACATTCCCTGTTTCCAACATTGCTGAGGGAATCTGTACCCAAGGGTTTGTACAGAACCCCAGTGGAGCTCTCACATCTCTGAGGGTGCAGGGTGGGATGGAGAAATCTGGCCCTGGAAAAAGGAGCCACAGAAATTGTTCTCTACTCTGGAGCAGAAAATCCTCCCCTCCCTCATCCTCCCCCTGATGCCTCCTGTGTTTTGTGCTGACTTCAGGCACAAACAGAGGTGCCAAGGCTTTATCATTTCATCTGCTGCACGCGAGCTATTCTTTGTTTGGTAAGAACCATTGGGATGTGAAGGCTCCAGAAATCTCGACTTTGAAATGTTCCCTCACCACAAGAGAGGCACAAATCTGGCCTTACAGGAAAGCCCCCAGGAAAATTGCCAGGCCAAAAGCCAAAATCTCTCCATTCTTCCTGACATATTTGCTGGCAGTGTTACTCTAATGAAATCTAAGGGGATTCATTAATGATTCCAGTGCTTTTGTCTCCTCTGTCTCCATCAGATAATCCTCCACCTACCCCAGTCCCATTAGAAAGCCATTTTTGTAATTAATTTTCTAAAGTAAATTTATTTAATTTACACGCCATTTACTCTGCTTCCCTATTATCTAACAAAGTTTAAAAAAGTACAAACCTGGGGTTGAAATGAGCTTGGTAGACACTGGAACTGTTTCTTGACCTGCTGTTCTGATGAGAATTTATTTGGCTTGTCTTAATGAATCTTTGCCTTTGTTTTTTGGGTTAACCTGAGGATTTTCAGCACAGGGGGAGCAAAAATAAAAATGGGGCTGGAATCCCCCTCACTCTGGGAATACTGCACAGAGCTCTCCCTTTTTTAAATTTCAACCATCAGTGACTGGGCAGGCTGTAAAATTTTAATATTTATTATTTATATTTACAATATTATTTATGTGCATTGTGTCCCTGCCCTGTCCTCAGCTGCCTCCCTTCATTTGGAGCAATTTCCTTTGCCCTGGAGCAGGGAGGTTTTTCACCCTCTGTTACAGCAGGGAAAGAATTCCCCCCTCCATCTCTCAGAGTGGCTTTTTTGAGTATTTGCCCCAACACTTATAAAGAGTTTTGGATAAAGCCAAAGTATGTCCTGCTGCTCTGTACATGCTTTAAATATTTCTGGGAAAAATCTGTATTAATCTGGATACTGGGACAGGCTGGAAATAACCTTTATTCTGGAATTTTGTGCATGATGGGGATTTAACTTCAAATAACCCACTGGGACAGACCCACCCCTGCATTAATTTGATGAAGGCAATCTGTGCTAATTAATTACTTGTCAGAATTATTTTTAGAAGTACTTCTTAGAAATTCTGCATTTTTTCTTAATTGATGTTGTCAAAACTGAAATACTCAACAATAATTTAGTTCCTTCATTCGACCTGATAGTTAATTAATTAGGAGCATTATTAATGACATCTTTTAAATAGAAACAAGTTGCATTGTCAAAGCATGCATGCATATTTTCCAGCTATTTTCAGAGACTTTTCAGGGTTAAGTAGTTCAAGCTTGTTTTAAAGAACTAAGAAATAAAATAATTCCTTGGATATTACAGGGATTTAACTCCACTTTTCTGTTTCTGTCTCTGAGGCAACAGGAAAATGCTTTGGCCAGTGTCCCATCCCAATGGGATGAGTGTTATAAATACAAGCAATGTTTCAGAAAGTAAAACTTTTTTCCCATTCTGTTTTTGAAGTTCAAATCCTGAACTGAATTTCTCATCTCAGAACATTGATATTTTTAAATTTCATTTCGGCGGTGCTGCTCCAGACCTGATTAGGGGACAAATGTCACCACTCACAGATTCCCTGTGGGAAACTTTCTCTCCCCTTCCCAGCAGTGAGAGGGAATCAGACGTGACCAGAGCATGTCCTTGGCTCAGGACAGGGTGGAATTGCTGCTGTTGGCCACAGCCCCTCAATCCTTTAGGCTGCAAGGGAAACCCAAGAGCCTGGAGCCCCAACCCCTGAGCAGGTGTAACATTACTTTTCTGGAAGAGACACCTGAGAAAAGGCTCCTTCTCCATCCAGATTGTTCCAAAATCCACTATTTTAGTATTTTCTGTGCCTCCTTTATTGCTTTTTTAGCCAAGAACTGCAAACACAAGGCTGTGACAGGGGCACGTGTGCCACACTCACCCCTGGGAATCCAGCTGAGCTTTCCCAGCTCCCCTCAGGGAATCCAATATTTCCTGAGCCCTTTGTGGAGCATTCATGAGTGCAGGGAGGTGGCCACGTGTCTGAGGGACACTTTCCCCTGGGTTAGTGCTCCCTGAGCCCAAATTTACACTCAGAGCAGCTGCTCATGCCACAGCTATCTGAGGCAAAGTTGAGGACGAGATGTGGAACCTCCCTCTTCCCCAGCCTGATCTGTCACCCTTGTTCTAAATTTAAATCTGTGTTTACAGGAGGCAAGGGGGAAGAGGCAGGCAGTTAAATTAAGCAGCAAAACATCTCGTGTTTATTTTGAGGCCAGACAAGTGGATTTGCTGGTGCAGATGTGAATTGAGAGCCTGGGGGGTGATGTGCACGTTTGTGGGAGCTTTTGGATGAGTGAGCCTGGCTCAGCCTCTGACCCTTTTTGGGTTATTTTGGGCAGCAAAATTCCATAGGATAATCATGGGGCTGGAGCAGGAGCTGGTGCTGCTTTCCCAGGAGGTTTTCCAAGGGACACTTTGCTCCCTTAGGCTGCAATTCCCTGTCTGTGCTGTCCTCTAAGCCAGGCCCAGCGCCTGGGAGCTCTGGCTAAACCAGCAGGCCCTGGGCACTCCTTCATTTCCTGGGATTCCAGGGGCAGGGATGAGCTGCTCCCACAAAGCCTGGCTTTGCTCAGGCCCCAGTTTCTGCTCCCTGAGCTGATTCCAGCCCCAAACAAGGACCCAAACCTTGGAGGGAACGTTGTGGAATGTTAGATGGGCAAGGCCCAGTCCAGACAACTGAGCTGAGCTCCCTTCTTCTCCTTCTCCTTCTCCTTCTCCTTCTCCTTCTCCTTCTCCTTCTCCTTCTCCTTCTCCTTCTCCTTCTCCTTCTCCTTCTCCTTCTCCTTCTCCTTCTCCTTCTCCTTCTCCTTCTCCTTCTCCTTCTCCTTCTCCTTCTCCTTCTCCTTCTCCTCATCCAGCTGGATTTGTGAAATGAGCTGCTCCCCTTCAAGGGAATTCATCAGGAGCTGATAAATAATAGAAATATAAAACCCCAGTGGACAACTTTAGGTCTCTGCTGTTATCAGGAGGGGAAGCTGCCCATTTTCACTCTTCCAGTGTAAGAGGTGCTTCTAAACTGATTATCAGAGCCTCCCAACCATAGAGGAGCCCAACTGGAGCTGCTGAGGGTGTGATTGAATGTCGTTAAAGGAAATTAATTCTGGATAAAATTCAGGTTGAAATCCTGACACCTGAAGTTCTCATCTGGCCCAGCATTGTGCACACAGCAATCACTGTCTGCATCGTTTCATATCTTGGGATTTAATCACGTTTGTGTTGTAATTTTATTAGAAAGGCTGATGTCCAGGTATTGATAAAGGAACTAAGGAGATAAATATTCATCCTGTTTATTGCATCTCCTTCTGATGCTTTTGTAGCAGAGGTGAAAGGAGAATAAAGGCACCCAGATAAAATTTTAATAATAATTTTACGGTTCTGCAACAGCAACTCTATTGTGAAATGGTCTGTGTTGTGTTCCCAGCCTGTAACTCCCCAGTGCTGCAGGTTTGTGCCCATTTTTGAAACTTATTTATTGTCAGCTCCTGCAATTTATTAAGCAGGATCCAAAGGCAGGGACAGTTTAGTGAATTCCAGCAGAGTAATCTCTGTTGTGGGGTGGGTGAGATCATTGAGGAAGGTCTTGTACAGTAAATTGGTGCAAATAATTTCACTAGAAAAGAGAAAGGCAACATGAACTTTGTGTAATTCCCACTCCAATACTGTGATCCATCATTCCCATTAATGACAACTTACAGATGCTGAAGTTAAAATGTTCAGTGTGAGCTCCAGTCCCTCCCAAAAGGGAGTTTGTGCCCTCCGTGTGCAGGGTGGATGCTGTGGAGCAGTGACGCCTGCAACAGGGCACATTTCCATGGAAAACCTGTGGTTTGTCCTTCCCAGACCCCTCCCATGCCTGTGGTCAGCAGCACCTCCCTCCCAGCACTTGTTTAATTCTATTCCTGCTTTTCATCCCCTGGTCTCCAAACAATTCCCTGGGTAAATCAGCAGTGCCACCTCAGCTCCCTGCCTGTGACAGTCCTTTGGGAAGCTCTCCTTAGCCACATCTCTCCCATTTTCCCAGTGTTTGCTCCCAGATCCTCCTCCTGGTTTGTTTTACATCCAGATGTTCCCTCTAAATCAGAGTTACTCAGAGTAAGGCAGGAAAATTCCCATATTAAAACCATAAACAAAAGGGCATTGTTTTATCTTTGAAGCTCTTTACTTCTCCCCTCCTTCCTCTCTCCTGGACTTTAAATATGTGGCTATAATTAAATATCCAATACCCAGCTATAATTAAACGTCCCCTTTGAGGGGAGGGAGCTCTGGGAGGCCAGGCCAGGGGGGGAGAGCAGAGTTTGCCCCAGCCTTGCTGGGAACCAGGGCAGGGTTTCTGCTCCAGGAGATTCCCAGCAGGATCCTGAGCTATTTGTGCTCACCCTGAGGCCCAGCTAAGGTCCATAGGCTGAATGAACCTCCATGTTCTCTTGAAACTTAATTTAAAAGCACTTCTATGTAATTAAAGGAGTTTTCACCAGCCTGGACCTTCCTTTATGATCCATATCCATTGTCCACCTCATTCTTGGGTTTCCCTCCACTCCTGATCATGCAGCCACAGAGAAATAGGATGGGCAATAATCAACCTGATAAACCAGAAAAGAAAATTAATTTGACTTGCACAAGACAACTGCAAGATTTATTTTTCCTTCAAAGAGGGTTTTTATAGGGGAAGAGGTTGAGAAACTTTCCTTTTTGTCAGGCTTTGAGGAATTCCAGCCCCAGCATCTAAGGCAGCCTCAGGAGTCCTGTTAATACTTGGCTGTTCAGCCTTTGCTTGAGAAAGTGTCCCAATTTCAGAGCACACCAAGACAATGGGATCATTAATAAAATAAATCAGAGCATCCTTTCATGGGCACCCAGCCAGGGTAGTAAAGTTGTCCTGGAAGGATACAAACACCAGGCTGGAAATGAAAACCTGCTGCTATTTTTTATTGGTTCTGAATCTCCTGCATTTTCCCTTTTCATTTGTAGCTGGTAATTTGAGGGCAGTGACATCAATTAACAGTTTAATTGGAGTTGCAGGGGTGTGTAACTGGGAAGGCAGGGGTGTGCCAGGTGAGGGGCTCCATTTCCAATGAACTCCAAGCAGTGGAAGAGAATTCTCAGCATGACCCAAACTCTGAACAGGGAATGTTTGACTCTGTGGGAGAGGAAAATGAGGAGCCAGGGCTGGGGCAGAAATCAGAGTTGTGGCAGGAAAAGCTGAAGAGTTTCCAGGAGCTCAGAGCAGAAATGCTTTTCTCCCTGGGCATTTATCAGCTCCTTTGAGTAATTTGGTGGAATTTGGAGTGGTTGTTCCAAAGATAGATGGGATGGAAAGCTGGAATTGGGGCGGGAGGTTGTGGAGAGCTGCATGGAGAGAGAAATCACCTTCCAAGGAGGCCTCTGAGGAGCAGAGCAGAGCCTGAAATCAGCTCTGAAATCAACCCTGACCCCCAGCCTGAGCATGGAGAGGCTTTGGTTCAGGGTCCCTGAGAGAAAATAAATCCACAGATTCCAGCAGAGAGAGCTGGATGCTTTCCCAAACTTCACACATCCAGGGCTGATATTCCAGATTCACCTGTTTGTTGTGGAATTGGGATTATTCTCCAGCATCCAGATCCTGGCAAGTCCTGGGGAATGCTGAGGAGACAGTGGCTCTTGTTTCATGGTTGTTATTTTGTGGTTGTTATTTCATGTTTTATGTCATTTGTAAGATGCAAATGCTGCCAAACCACAAACTCAAGACAGTTCCCACATTGTCCCCAGCTGCCCCTTTCCTTCCCGTGGTAAAATCTGAGCAGGAGCAGAGCAGGAACTCCTCACTTCCCACTCTGACCTGATTTCAGTCTCCCCTTCCTTCCTTCCATCAGTTCTCTGCTCTTGGCTGAACACCCAGCCATGATTTTATTACCCTGTGAAGTCAGTGAATCCCAACAGAAAACCTTGTGAGCTTTAAATGGTCCAGAATTAGTGTGTGCAGCAGGCAGGGGCCCAATCAATCAATCAATCAATCATCCTCAATTAATCTATTTGGTAGAGTGGCCCCAGATCAATCCCTGGGTGAGATGAGCCCCAGGATTGCCTGAGCTCTGATGGACCTAAAAGTTCTGGAAATGAAATTATTGAAATGAAAATTCAAGCATTAAATCAATGCTAAGCAGAACAAGAGGTGACACGTTCTCCTGTTTATTTGAAAATTAAACCTGGCCAGCTGTTGAGCAGTGCTATTTTCTATGGATTTATGGTTTTCTGGGCTGGCAGTCTGTCTTGTTCATGTCCTTTTATTGGCTTTTGATGCACTAATTTGGAACTGCATTATAATCACAGTGGTTAGGGAGAGATGGCCTTGGGGTTTTTCCTCAAGCTGGCAGAGAAAGAAGAGATGATGCGAGTTGTGTGGTTCAGCTCATGAATAATAACCCAGTTTGTGCCTCTGGGGATGTCTGCAGGGCAGGAGGGGCCCTGTGGGCCCCCAGGACAAACACAGCATTTATTCCCTGGGGTGCAGATGTGCCCTGAGAACTGCTGCTCCATCTTTGGGGGACACACAAGGATTTTATTTCCTGGGATTGATCCAAATCCTCAAATATATTCTAAAAATGAGAGGGGGAAAAAAGGTATTTTGGTGATTAAGTTGTGTTGCAGCTTTGGTGATTTTCCAGGTGCAAGCCTGCAGTTTTCAATGAATAATTGGAAACAACTGCAGAAAAGTTGGGTTCCAGGACTCTCCAGCTGCAGGACTGTCACCAAATCCATCAGCTTCCCTGGCAGGTGGCACATTTGTATTCATGTTGCCCATGAAACAATTCAGCTGAAAATATTCTTTATTGGGCGGAGAAACCAGGAATGTTCCACCAGAGTCAGGACTTGTGGGTGCTCTGCCCAGAATTCCCAGTTCCTGACAGCATCTGGGACCTTCTGCTCTTCCCTACCAATAATTCCCAGTTCCTGACAGCATCTGGGATTTTCTGCTCATCCCTAACAATAATTCCCAGTTCCTGACAGCATCTGGGATTTTCTGCTCATCCCTAACAATAATTCCCAGTTCCTGACAGCATCTGGGATTTTCTGCTCATCCCTAACAATAATTCCCAGTTCCTGACAGCATCTGGGATTTTCTGCTCATCCCTAACAGTAATTCCTGATCCTCCAGCTGGAGTTGCACAACAGGAAAGGGCCAGAACAGCTGGAGAACTGCTCTGGAGAGCCGTGGGCAGCAGCACGTGGGAGAACACGTTCAGCCACTCTCAGGGCAGGGTGCTCACTGGGTTTCTGTGGCAGAGGGTATTTATGGGACACTGCCCAGTGCAGACTCTCAGTCTCCTCTTGGATGTTTCCCTCTGGGCTCCCTGGGCCCCTCCTGTCACCCTGTGCCCTGGTTCCCAGCCCTTCCCTGGATCTCATGAAAGCCCACAGGAAGATGAGTGAAAAAGGCCCTGGATAACCCTCTGAACGCATTTCCTCCTTTCTTTTCTCCTCTAAATCAACGTGCCTTTCCCCAGAGCTGCAGTGGAGTCTCTTTCAGAGCCACCCTGAGTGCAGCAGATAAAGCAGAGAGATTTCCTGGGAGCAGGACCCCCTTCCATCTCCCCTGTCTGGTTTCACAGAGAGGGGCAGCTGGAAGCAGCAGCTCACAAGGGGAGGCTGATCAGGGGTGCTCTCCTGTCTCTGTGTTTGTGTTTGCTCTGTGGCTCACCTGCATCCAGGTAACCCCAGGGCCATTTCCTGGCACAGCCCGGGGGAGCTGAAGTGATTTGGGGTGAATCCTTGGCTGAGTCACAACCCTTCATTGAAACCATGGGGAAGCTTTTAGGATCCATAGAAATCCTGAAATTCCAGACTCTCCCTTCAGGGCACTGTCTGGTGTTTACAGCTGCACTTTCAAGAGTTCCTGAAAGCACCTCTCATTTTATGCCATTTCATCTGCCAGCATTAACAGATCATCTTGTACAACCCACACAGATTTGCAAGCAAGGCCAATTATCCTGGCAGGAGCAGCAGGGAGAGAGGGGCTGAGAGCAGCAAGAGCTGTGCTGTTGATCACAATGCCCAATAAATCATTTACAGCCACAACCAATTACCTGCTTATTCCCAGGGCCTGCTCTTCAATTAACAGGGGGAATATGCACTTTAAAGGAGAGAATTTCTGGGCATGCATTAGATTGCAGTTCCAGCCTTAGCTGAGCTATTCTGGCATTCATTGGGAGTCACTGAGGGAGCTCAGCCAGCCCAGGGTGCTCAGGCGTTCTGGGCTCTCCCTTTGACTGCTTTGACCTGGGAGTGCTCAAACCTGGCCCTGATAAATTCCTGTGATGGTGGTGGAGAGCACAGCCCCGCAGTGGGAGGAGTTTTAAATATATTGAAATATTTTTTATATTTTAAAATATTTTACATTCATATTTTAATAGATTTTATATTTCTATTTTTATAAATATAAATAGTCTATATTTATAAAGTAAATTATTAGATAATATATTTTATTTCTATTATAGCATTATAATTTTTAATATTATGTTTTTATTGTTTTATTATTATATTTTTATTTTTTTATATTTTAAAAATTTAAAATATTTTAAAATTCATATATGAAATTCACAGGCCAAGTCAGACATTGTCCCATTTCTAAAACCTGGAAGTCTCTCCTGGGAGAGCCAGGATTTGCCTTAGATCTGGGAGCACTGGGAATACTGGGAATACTGATCCATAACAACCCCAAGGCACAATCAGTGTCTGCCAAATAGTTTAATGTCAATTACTTTGCATTATCAACAGAAAGAGTGAAAAGGGAGCAAAGCCTGGTGTGTTTCTATTTCTGGGATTTTCTGTGCTGATGAATGATTAATGATTGATGATTAATCCCTCAGACATTTTGGTGACAGGGCTGGGAAAATCTTCCTGACACAGGAGACTCCACCAATTATCCTCCAGACTAAGTGCTGGGACTCTGTAATTTATGACACCTTTATCTCCTTTGGGATAAGCCAGCAGTAAATATAATGCAGGGAAAAGTCTTGCAAGGCCAAGAGACTTCATTTGTAAAGGAGAGAAACTCCTCAGCTTTAAAGTCCTTTCCAACCCTGATTTCTGTGCGGTGAGGAGAGTGACAGAAAAGAGCATTTTTATCATTTAAGTGATTAAATGTTTCTGTTGTTCAAAGTAATTCCTGTGTTCAGTGGATATATTTAGCTCTATGACAGCAAAACATCTCAAAGCAGAAAATATGGAACTACTCTGACTCCCGAATGGAAAATTCTCAGAGTTTGTCCTGTGAAGCAAACCAGGAGGGTTGGATCCCCATCCCTGGAGGTGGCACTCGGTGCTCTGGGCTGGGGACAGGGTGGGCTTTGGGCACAGCTGGGGTTCAGGGATCCTGCAGGGCTTTCCCAACCTGATAAATGCATTTTTCTGTGGTTCCCTGAGCAATGCAGCTTTCCTGCAGCTGGAATTCAACCTGCAGGGGGTTCTGCCAGAGCAGCCTCTGGTAGCAGCAGAGCTCAGCTCAAACCCAGCATTTTGAGGCCCTTCCCCTTTGGTTGCTCAACCAAGAGGTCTGAGTAACTCATAACTGATTAATCATCACTTCCAGGAGATTTTATTTATTAGGCTTTAATCCATTAACACAAGTTTTAGATGGAAAAGTAAAAAGCATTAGGAAGAAAAACATTGTAAATCTAATTCTTCTGGGAACGGTTAGTGGCTGATCCTGGTGAGGATTGCTGGGGCCAGGAGCAATCCAGATGTTTGCTGTTTGGCTCAGGCTGATGTTTCCTCCTGCTGCAGTTCATGAACACGGAGTGAGGAGTTCCTGGGGCTGGAGAGGTGGGATGAGAGGGAACAACTGGATGGACCAACCCCTGATGTGCTGTTTGCCTGTGGGCAGAGCTGGTTGCGTGCTAGATCTGTCTGCTTTTCCATCAACCAGGTTTAAACTCAAAATCATCTCAAAATGGATTTTTAACCCACACTGAGACATGCAAGGATAGATTTCCTAACTTTACAGAGGTTTTTAGGTTTTACTTAAATCAGTATTTTCAACGGGAAGAGCCACATTAAAATTGTTAAAATCACTGGGAGGAGAAACAGAAGCTCACTGAGCTGAGGGATACTGGAACAAACCTTGGCTAAATGCACTTTCAGAAATGTTTATCTCAGGGCTGTCAGTCCCAGGACAGTGTCTGTCTGAATCCTGAGTGTGCTGTGGGAAGGGCACATCCTAAAGGCAAACTTTAGCAGTTAAAATCAATTCTTGTCCTTTAAAATCCTTCTTGTCATTTTTTCTCGATAGCCCTAGGAGGGACTATAAATTCCAGATTAGGGAATGGTTTAAATAATTCCTCTGTTGTCTGCTGAGCTGCTGAGGGGAAATGCTTTCCCTTTAAAATTGTTTCTTATTTCCCCTCTGCCTCTCCTTCCTGCAGCAGGTTCTGCTGCAAACCCATCAATCTGAATCACTGCTTAACAATCTCATCCTGACAATAAACTGAGGGGTGCTGCAAGCTAATATATTCTAATTTCAATCTAACATATTCTACACTCAATTGTGATCAGGGGAAAAAGCCCTCAATCCATCAGAGGGAAACAAGAAAATTACTCCTGGCTGCAATAAGTAGACACTTGTGTCTGTATTGTCTCTAGAATTCCTTGGCTCTGCCTTGTCTCATTAACCTGAGTCTGATTTTCCTCTGTTGAGGCATTTTTACAGGGTTAGAACTCAAGAAATGAGTACATATTAAGAACATTTGGAAATGGAAGGGTGAAATATCCTGATTTCCATCGTGGCCAAATGGGGCTTCAAAAAGCCATTTTTGTACCCAATTGCTTGTTCCATATCACAGATATGGAATGGTTTGGGCTGGAAGGGACCTGAAACCCCATCATTACAGCCTGCAAGGAAATCCTGTGAGAGTGCAGGGAAGGAAGGGATTGTCCCAGAGGTGTCTGCAGCTCTTCCCAATGCCTGGGAACCTCCAGGAGCCCTCAGGAGGCCAAGCAAAGGAAGGTTTCAGCTGCACCACAGGGTTTGGGACCACAAGGTCTAAAAATGATGTGTCTCATTGTATCAGGAGGGTTTTTACAGCACCCAAACCCCAGGAAGGTGCTTGCAGCAGCTGATTTTGGTTGTTGCCTGATTTTATTTCTTGTCAGAAACAGCCAGAAATGCAACCAGAACCATCCTCAGGCAAAGGTCCTGGAGGATTCGCTCCAGACCTCCTCTCTGGGAGCCTTTTCCACCCAAATCCAGGGGCTGGTGCCAAAATCTCTCCTGGCTCTGCCTTTGCACACCCAGGGCTGGAAGCTCCTCCTGTTCCCTGCCCCAAACTGCTCCAGAGCTCACACCCCAAAAAGTGCTGGGTGCCTCCTTCCAGAAATGGACACCTTTGTTATCATTTGACTGTAAAGTATTTACCAGTGCCATTATTCAGAGCCTTTTTGAAAGCCCAGAATTTTACAGAAAATGCTCAGGAGCTCAGGGACTGATCCCAGCTGTTCCAACAGGATCTGCACAGCTTGCAAGCTGTTAATGGATCTTGGGATTTTTACAAGGAATCTGGGCTTTGGGAATCAAGGCTTTGCAGTTTCCCACTCCAAGGAGTGGAATCAATCTGAGTTTCAAACAAAATCTTGTATTTCTGTACCAACCCACTGTCAGTTTTCATTTCAAGTGTTATGGAAACATCTTCTGTCACCTAAGTAAAAAAATATTCTGAATTGATAAATCATTTTCCATCTAAGAACAGGAGAACATTTCAAGCCCTCAGTGTGCTCAGTAACTCAGTCCATCAGTAACTCACACCTAATTTTACTGGCAGGGAGCTCTGAGGGAGATTTATCCCTCCAAGAGCTGTTCTGGCCTTGGGTGGGATTCCCAGAGAGCAGAGCTGCTCTGATGTGCAGCCCAGCTTCCTCCTTGCACGTTCATTTGTTCCTTTGGATGAGCTCTGGTGGATTTGCAAAAACAAAACCTGCCTGAGTGTTCCTCTGAAGGGGCACTTTGGAAACACAGGGCCAGATGGCTCAGGCAGATTTCACAGCAAAGCCGTGGGGAAAAAAGGGGAAAAAGCAACAAAAAGCACCTCCTGCCTGTTTCCTGCAGCTTAGCAAAGGCTCAGCCTGGGAGGAACAGAGTTCACTTGGAGCCAGTGAGCTCTGAATGCCAACAGGGCTCAAATTCCCTCATTAACACACAAAGATTGTTAATTGTGACCAGATTGTTAATTGTGACCTGTGTGCGCTTGCTGAGCTGCAGATCAGCTGGTTTTTTCTCCCTGAAGAATGATTCAGGTGTTCCTTGGCCTCCACTGAGTTCCTTGGGCATCCCATCTCCCCGGAAAGCAGAAGTTGATTCCTGGCAGAGAAATGTGCAGTGTGACTGAAGGGAATGTTTAATTCCATGTTTCGTGACAGCTTTGCAGCCCTGCACGAAGGGGTCTGCAGGAGGGATAATTCAGAATGGGCCCTGCTCAAAGAGTTTGACCCACAGCTCCAAAATTCAGCTCAGAAACCACAGAGAAATTTGGGTTATATCCAATAAACAGCAAACAAGAGCAGCAGGGGGTCAGAATCTTAACTGGTGGTGGCTTTTCTTCTTCCCTGGAGCTTGTTAATTAGCAAATGAAAGTGCAATGAGTTAGCAAATCCAATAACCTGGGATTTCTCTGAGTCTTTGTGAGTCCTTCCCTGCTCCTGCCAGGCTTGGACTGGCTCCACACTCCAGGCAGGAGAATTTCCATGGGAATGGGCTGCTGTTGGCTGGCTCTGAGAGCACTGAGCAGCTGAGATTAAAAACTTCTGAAATCACAGCAGAGCAGCAGCACAGGAAGCAAAGAAACCTCACTATAAAAACTCCCTTGTTGTCTTGTTGGGTTGTTTAAAGTCTGAGATAAATTGAAAAAATTAAATTTCAACACTTGACAAGGAATTTCGTCCCTGTCTCTTTTGAGCTCTTCCTGCTCAATTAGCCAAAATATTTTGGAGATCAGTGTGGTTCTCTCTGCCCACAGAATGGCAGGAGGGCTCAGGCTGGGAGGGACCCACAGGTGTCAGCAGGGACATCCCAGAGCCCAGGGACAGGATTGTGTCCAACTCTGGGACATCCCAGAGCTCAGGATTGTATCCAACATCTCCAGAGCATCCCAGAGCTCAGGATTGTGTCCAACTGCTCTGGGACATCCCGGAGCCCAGGGACAGGATTGTGTCCAACTCTGGGACATCCCAGAGCTCAGGATTGTGTCCAACTCTGGAATATCCCAGAGCTCAGGGACAGGATTTTGTCCATCTGCTCTATAATATTCCCGAGCTCAGGATTGTGTCCATCTGCTCTGGAACATCCCCACCAAAGAACACCTCATGGGGCTGATTCAATTCTATAAAAGAGCTGTGAAGTCCTGCAGGATTCTCTTCCGAATTCCTCCCCAGGATTTCAGCAGCAACCAAAGGCTGTCCCCAGCAAGGCTGTCCCAGCACACCTGGGGTGTCCCAGCAAAGTGTCACAGAGTGAGCCAGGGCTGGCTCTGTGCCGGCAGCAGCGATGGCACAGGGATCACACACACTCTTTTTCCTGGCCTCATGCCCAGGGATTTTTGCTTGTTGAAGGCTCCTCTTTGTTCTTGCTGAATCCCAGAAACCCAGAATGACTGGGGTTGGAAAAGAATCCCAGCTGTGCCCCATCCCCACCTTGTCCCCAGCCCAGAGCCCCCAGTGCCACCTCCAGCCCTTCCTTGGGCACCTCCAGGGATGGGCACTCCAACCCTCCCTGGGCAGTGCCAGTGCCTGAGCCCCCTTTCCATGGGGAAAATGCTGCTGTGCCCACCCTGAGCCTGCCCTGAGCCCCCTTTCCATGGGGAAATTCCTGCTGTGCCCACCCTGAGCCTGCCCTGGCCCAGCCTGAGGCTGTTCCCTCTCTTTCTGTCCCATCCCCACCTGGCTCCAAGCTCCAGGTCCACGAGCTCAATTAGCACTGGCCTTGATGAACCTGTAAGGAGGGCTTTGCTTTCCCTGAGATTTCAGAGTTTCCTTGCTTCAGGAAAGCCACGTAGGCTGTGCCTGGCTGGGCTCTGTGAGAGCTGCTACCACAGACTTTGCTGCTTCAGAAACTTCCCCAGTTTCATGCACAGAGAGAAAAAAAGAAGAAATGTTTCCCTCCTGCCTGAATGCAGAGGCATTTGAGGACAATGAGGAGCTGAATTCCCAGCATCCATCCCAGCAGTGATGGATTTTCAGGTGAGAGGTGATGGCAGCAATCATTTGACTGGAGCGGTCAGACATGGTTTAGCACTGCAGGGATGACTCAGGAGCACTCCCAGCTCCATCAGCTCCTCTCATTTCCCCCTGGAATGGTGGGGATGTTTCATTGAGGAGGTGCCAGCCCGTGCAGGGGCTCCCAGGGAGCTGTGGCAGCCCAGGCTCCCCTGGCCCTGAGCAGAGCTCGGCCCTGCCGCACTGCAGAGGGGCTCTCTCCTGCCAAAATTCACTTTTTAAGGCCTTTTCTGCTAAGGGCAAGGCTAATCCAAGAGTAGGTCCTGGTGGGAATAAGCAATGATTCTTCATGAATAACAATAGCACAATCAGGCCCTAAATGAGACATTTATTCAACCTTTCTCATCTCCTTCTGTAAATCACCTTCCCCGTGCTGGCACCTCGTGTCCCTGGAGGGAAGGACTGACTAACCACAGCTTTATTCCAGGAGGCACCAGCAGGAGGAAGGAGGATGTTAGAAATGATATTTCAGGCTTATTGTGACAGCCCTGCTTGGTCCATCCCAGCAGGAGTGGCAGTGTCCTTCAGACAGGGGCAGTGCAGTGCAAATGCAGACAGGGAGGGAGAGAGGAGCCTCTGAGCATCTCCAAAGTCCCTGTCCAGGTTCAGCTCTGCAGTGTCTAAAGGCACACAGAAGTGCAGATTGCTCCTGTTCTTTTCAAGCTGAGATGCTCAAACTGAGATTTTTCAGTGCCTCATCCTGTATTAATGAAGAATTCGAAGTTTGGTATTAGCACAATCTCCTCCAGACTCCCAAGACCTTCCTGCACTTCCCACAGCTTTCCATTTCTTCTTCCCAAATGTTCTTTCTCCCCAATAGGGAAGGAATTTTCTAGGTTAAAATCACAGACAGGTAAGACCCCACTTATCACCCCAGCCTCTGTCTGGGCCATTTCTCGGGGCTCTGCTCCTCCCTGATGCACAAAGCCCAGCAGGTTTCAGTTTCATGATCCATCTGCAGAAGTGTGTGAAACTTCCTGGGTGCAGAGGCTGCACTCACCAAACCACGACTAAAAGGGCTTGAAGGGGAGAGAAATTCCCAGGAAAAAAATCTTTGGGCACAAGGAAAAAAATTCCTGTGATAATTGAGCTTTCCAAGTGGTACCAGCAGCCCTGAGAAAAATAAAAATTTCAGGATGTCCCATAAAGAGCAGAGGAAGAAGGAAGAGGCAGAAACCCTTGAGTGGCTTTGGGATGAGGGTGGGGTTAGTGGGGAGATGGAAAATGTACATCACTTTTACATCAATGCCCAAAATACACAGCCAGCTATTTTCTCAAGTGACTAGGAATAGTTTAGAGGGTTTTTTTTCCCCAATCAAATAGCACGAGGGAAAATAGTCTGCAGGGGCTGGTGAGGAATGAGGGGATTTTGAGGGAGAATGTTACAGAACATAACAACTGCTCCTTTCTGCCATTTCTGTCCCTAAAATCCAAGCTGCTTTCTGTGGTTTTGGAAGAGGAGTGTTCATGTGAGGAAATTAAAAGCTGACAATGCCTTTGCTCCCTTTGTGCTGACAGGAGCTCAGGAGATAACAACAAACAAACCAAATGAGCCCGAGGAGAAGGGAGCAGAGGAATTGCTCAGCACCAGCTCCAATTTCTGCAGCTTTGCCTTAAAGCAAAATGCAGATTTTGAGGGAAAAAAGCTGAAGAACAGAACCAAATGAACCCGAATAAGCAGAAGCAGCTTCCCCCTGCCTCCTTGGGGGGAATTCAACAGCTCCAAGTGGATTTTAGATCTTGTGCCATTCTCATTCATCTGTGGCCTCCCTCACTTCACACTGTCAGTTTTGTCGAGCTGCTCTGCATGAAAAGTGCTTTTGATGTTTGGCAGGGGACCAGCAGGAGAGAGAGAGATGTCAGCAGCTCTGCCCGGTGGGGATAGAGCTGCTGGCTGTGGCTGCTGCAGCTGGGAATGTCCCTGGGGCTCAGAGCAAGCAAAGCTCCTGTGCAGCCCCCAGCTCTGAGAGGGGCTCAGTGCAGGGAACAGAGAGATCCTGGCCAGGGAGCTGCTCCTGCAGGGATGGGCTGGGCCCAGGGAAAGGAACAGGGCTGCTGTGGGAGAGGGAGAGGGCACAGGGACTGAGCACCGGGCACAGGGACTCATCACTGAGCACAGGGATTGATCACTGAACACAGGGATTGATCTCTAAGAACAAGGGAGAACACACAGGGATTGATCACTGACAACAGGGATTGATCACTGACAACAGGGGACAGCACACAGGGACTGATCACTGAGAACAGGAACTGATCACTGAGCACAGGGATTGATCGCAGGGCATGGGGATTGATCACAGGGATAGATCACTGAGCACAGGAACTGATCACTGAGCACAGGGATTGATCGCAGGAATTGATCACTGAGCACAGGAACTGATCACAGGGATTGACCACTGAGCACAGGAACTGATCACTGAGCACAGGAACTGATCACAGGGATTGACCACTGAGCACAGGAACTGATCACTGAGCACAGGGATTGATCGCAGGAATTGATCACTGAGCACAGGAACTGAGCACAGGGATTGACCACTGAGCACAGAGATTGATCACTGAGCACAGGAATTGATCACAGATATTGATCACTGAGCACAGGAACTGACCACTGGGCACAGGAACTGATTATTGAACACAGGAATTGATCGCTGAGCACAGGAATTGATCACATATATTGATCACTGAGCACAGAGATTGATCACTGAGCACAGGAACTGATCACTGAGCACAGGGATTGATCACAGATATTGATCACTGAGCACAGAGATTGAGCACTGAGCACAGGAACTGATCATTGAGCACAGACCAGAGGAGAAAAGTCACCTTCACTTGTCCCCTTCCTGGCTGGGAGTGTTCATCTGAAGAGGAAACCCTCTGGTTCCCTCACCCCACTCCCTCTGTGAGACACCAGAGCTGCTGGGGATTCCTGCCAGGGGATGCCCCAGCACAAGAGAACTTTCTGCCCATCACAGCAATGCCAGAGAAGCTCCCTGTGGTGTTTCTGCTCCCCAGGGAGCTCCTGTGCTGGGGTTAAGGCCGTGTCTCACCTGTCCTTGGCCAGCTTTTCCCTCACTAGAACAGCTCAATGCCCTTTGTCCTGTTCTTGCTCCCATCCCTTTCTTGGGAGAAGCAGAGCAGCAGAAAACACTTCCATGTCAGATTTCTAATTTTCTGGAGAGGAATGGAAAGGAAAATGAGACAAACTACACCTGAAAAGCTTGGTGGGGCAATGCCAAGCCATGAGCTGTCATTAAATGAGAGAGCCAGCTCTGCATGAATGCAGCCTGAGGTTTCTGTGGGATCCATGGGAATGTTGCATTTATTCCCTCTGAAATTCAGGCAGGTGGGGCACCAGAGGACCCCTCAGGACAGCACTGAGGACACCTCAGTGGTGCCACCCCAGGCTGCTCCTGGGGCTCACAAACACACAGAGGACAGATGCTGGGACGTTTGGCACAGGCTGCTCCACTCCAGCTCTGTGGGGACGGGAGGAAACCGGGAATTCATCCCACTCTGCTCAGCCTTGGATCACTCCCAGTTTGGCCTAAGAGAGGTTTCCTTTTCCCGGAGCAAGGTTTCCTGCAGAGGAGAGGAGCTGCAGCCCTGGGGTGAAAATGCTTATCAGGGAGCTGGAGCACCTCGAGTTTGGCACCAAATCTTCCCCCCCCAGTCAGGGAAAAGTGCTCAGGATTCATTCCCTGCTCCCTTTGTGCCAATAAAGCCATTTTTACCAGCTGACCATTTCCCAGAGCTTCAATTTCCTGCTCAAGATTTAGGTTTTTAATTTTTTGTAATGAAGCTGGTCCCAGAGGTCCAGAAATTCCTAATTAACTTTACCCGGTTTTCAAAATAACCAAATACATTTTGTGACTGAACTCTGAAGTTTGGAAAGAAGGCCCAGCCCCAGCTGGAGAGGGTGAAGTTCCCTTTTCCCTGATCTTACATTTCCCTCTAGTGGCTGAGCCCTCGAGCATCAGCAGCCAAAGGGAGAAATCCAAGGTTTTCCTGCTTTGCCCTTTTATTTTATTAAAATATTCTCTTTAACCTCATTGTACCCCGTTTGTGTTGCTGTGTTCTGTGTGGAAACTCTGCCCTGCATTTCCCTTCCCAGGGCTCAGGGATAACAGGACACAGGTGCTCCAAACCCACCCTGTCTGGGGGAGGTGAACATCCTGTGGTGCCCAAATTTGGGGAAAAGGAGGAGTTAAAGGGGAGTGTGAGGAGCAATAGTTTGGGTTCAGGGCTCTCCTGGGACTCTCAGACCCAGAAATGTTGTTTTGGTTGGACAAGACTCCAAATTTCCTGTTTCTAGCAGGGCTCCCTCCTTGGTGCTCTGCCAGAGAAGTTCCCCAAGGCAAGGCTGGTCTTCCAACCTGGGTAAGTCTGGCTGGATTTCAATTTAATAAAAAGCAGGAGAAGATTTAAGAGAAAGCTCCCCCTCCCCACTTCCCTACTTTGTGGCAAGCGATAAGGGGAAGAAAATGAAGCTTTAAAAAAATACCATTAGATAAGTTATTTGGTATTTTAAAGCCACTTTTGGTTATTATACCTTCTAATCAAAGGTTGTTGGGCCAGAGAGAATATAAAGTGTCAATGTCTGGAGCCTGTGGGAAGCACAAAAAAGCTCCAGAGAGATTGCAGACTGTGGTTCAGGACATGCTGGGCCTGGGACAGCCACCTCCACACTGGAAAATTTTATGGCACAAAATCTGAGCTTTGAGGGTTCACAAGCTGAGAGTTCATTTCACTCTCTGTTTGAAATGAGTCTCCACTAGAAGCTCTTTCAATGAAAAGGGTTTCTTTCTCATAAACCCTTGAGAGCAGACATGGAATTTCTGCTCACCTCAGGAAGATGATGCCATGGCTTTGTGCTCGTGTGTGTATGTGGGTTTTTCTCCTCCTCAAACCACGCTGATTTTGTCAGAACTGCCTGAGCTTGGAAGCCTCCTGAGCAAACATTGCAGAACTGAGACTGTGCCTTGGGAATGCTGGGGGACAGGAGCTGAGCAGGGCCTGAGCAGGGGGATGCACAGAGCAGCAGGGGAGAGATGGGGAGGGTTAATTACATTAACCCTGGTGAGGTTTTCAATGGTTGCAGAGATGTTCTTGCTGGTAAAAGCAAAGCTGGGGATGTGTTTGTTTGGGATCTGCTGCTGGGTGATGAGAAGATCACCCAAGAATGGACCCAGGGGTGGCCAAGCAGGGCCAGCTTTAACTGGGGTGGTTTTTAGGCAGGGTGATAAAGGAGCTATGAGCAGGAGGCAGAGGGGAAGGAGAAGCCTCTCCCGTGCAGCATTTCCAGAGCAGCCCTTGCAGATGAGGGCTTGGTGTGCCTGGTTTGGGGTCAGGAGCAGCAGGGAGGGAGCTCGGGGCCTGCAGGGTTTGCCTGGGCCGAGCGCTGCAGGAGGAGCCTTCAGCAGAACAGGGAACCCCAACCTCACAGGGCTTGCTGTGCTTCCAGCAGCCCCCAATGCTCTGAGGGGGATTGCAGGGCGGGTTCTGCCCTGGTGCACCCCAGTTAATGGGAAAAACCTCTGGGAAAAGGAGGAGCTGCTGGTTTTGCTCGAGGTGTTGGTTTGTGCCCTCGGTTTCTCTCAGACAAATGGAGTTAAGGCCACATTGTGCACACATGTTTGATGTTAACACAACCCACAGAACCCCTGAGGCGGGAAAAGCTCTCCCAGCCCATGGAATCCCAGCTGGGCCCCATCCCCACCCTGTCCCCAGCTCAGAGCCCCGAGTGCCACCTCCAGGTGACACTTGCAGGGATGGGCACTCCAAACCTCCCTAGGCAAGGCCTGAGCACCCTTTCCATGGATAAAGTCCTGCTGATCCACCTGAGCCTGCCCCAAGAAGAAGCAAAGCCTGGTCTCTGTTGAGGCTCTGGCTCCTGGCAGCCCTTTGGGCACAGGCAGCAGCAGGGTGGATGCCCAGCAGAGCCTTGGGAAGGGGCACAACTGCCCAGAGGCTTCTGATTCAGCCAAAAACCTGAACTGAATACAGGGAAAATAACAGAAAGGGGAAGTAGACTGAAGAAAATGACTGATTGTACATTTTTTTAAGGAATTGCTCTGGAGCTTGTTCATTCTGAGATGAATTGGGAGCTTCAGCCTTGCCAGTGAGATCACCCTTGGTCTGATCTCTAATGGGGATTTATCCATCAGAGAGTGCCCTGAAGCTGCTGCACTTTCTGTGAAGCTCCCGCTGGCAGCTTCATCAAAGCTGGGAGTGAATTTCTGACTCAGAGGTAAAAGACACAATGTCATCCTCAATGGTGGAAACTCTTTGTAGCATTTCTTTCCCCTTTTGAAAGTTATTTGCCTAAAAGAAGAGACTGAGGTTGTAACTGGAGCACATGACAGAAACAAATGGTGTGGTTGTGTTCCTTTAGTCAGGTATCTCAATCTTTCAGTATTTTAATTGTGCAATATCAAATGCCCTGGTAAATCCCCCTGGGACTGTGAGAGTGCCGAGACTGTCAATGTGAAATTCTTGGAGGGAAGGTGAAGATGATTGAATGAGGTTATTAAAACAATGAGGGGAGTTGCAGAAGTGCAAGAGGGAAGTGGTGCCATTTTCTGCTGTAAATTAGCTCTTGATGCACTGAGCTTGGACAGCATTGATGCTTTGGGTGTCTCTGAGTGTCAGAGCCCATCAGAGGAGCCTGGAGCACCAGGATGAGGGGGAATGGCTGAAAACTGCCAGGCAGTGCTGGATGGGACATTGGGAATTGGGAATTGTTCCCTGGGAGGCCCTGGCACAGGATGCCCAGAGCAGCTGTGGCTGCCCCTGGATCCCTGGCAATGCCCAAGGCCAGGCTGGAACACCCTGGGACGGTGGAGTGTCCTTTCCCTTCTCCTGTTCTCCCCATTCCTCTCAGTTTCTGCCTATTCTTCCAAAACAGCACCTCTGCCACACTGAGAGAAAATCTCATTCCATTTTTCCCATGAGTGCAGGCTTTCCCCTCTTCCCAGATCTCTTATCCCAGAGGTCCCCCCACCATGGCTGGGCTGTCCAGGACAAAGAGCAGTGGGATAAAAAGACCATTTTAACTCCTGGCATGAGCTGTGTGCCCTTTGCAGGGTGTCCAAAGCCAATCCCCTTATCCAGAGCAGGTTCTTGGGGTTCACCCCCCCAGTTCAGTTCTTTTGGTCTGAGGTTGGGCATGAACAATTTTTCATTTCCTAAAAAAAGCCTTGGCAGGGCTTTGTTTTGATGTCATCTCAAGGCCCTGGAGACTGGCACTGGGTCATGTGAGGTTTGTTGGCACCAGGAGTGAGACTTGCAGTCATGGTGGGAAATGCATTCATTGCCCAATTTGAGTGTCAGCAGCACAGCTGAAGTTTCTGATGGCAGCAGTGACCTCAAAAGTGTTAATGAGATCAGAGTTTGGAGAAAATATTCAAAGTTTGGATAAACTGCAGCTTCTCTTGGGCTTTTTTGGAAATCACCCAGCTTTGAGAGGATCTGGCTGAACACTGCAGATGAAACACAGGGTAAACCGAGGCCTGGCATTAAATACAAACAAAAGTTAAAAATGGGTGTAACCTGTACAAATTTCAGGCAATGTACATGATTCAAGACAAGTGTTTCATGCAACTTTATTTTCATTTCCTTCACAACAGAGGAGGTTCTGCTGAATGCCCTTGAGGGAAGGGAGTGTGGAGGGAATGGAAAGGAAAAACAGACTCAGTGTGGTTGGGAATGCCAGACATTCCATGTGGGAATGGAGGCCAGGCTGTGATCAGAGGGACGAGGAGGGGATGGGGACAGGGCCAGGGTGGGCACAGGGAGCAAGGCCAGCCCAGAGCAGGTTCCTGTCAGGGAGAGCATCAGGAACCAAACCTCTCATTGCAGGGGTGGCCACGGCTCCTCCCTGCCCTCTTTGCTGTCCCTGTGGTGGCTCTGCCCTCTCTGGGGTGCCCAGAGGCTCCTGGTGACACAGGGACAACGTGACCCGCTGGGACTTCCGTGCTTTCAGTTTGGGTTTGCTTTGTGAAAGTGCCGCGAGCTCCCGACACAGCAGCACCAAAACTGACTGAAACCACAAGCCCATTACTAACTGTGGGTAAAGCCCAAAGGAATAACTTCCTTTGGAAGGGCTGCTGTGGGTGTGGGGGATGGAAGTCACACAGCTGCAGTTTGTGGCAGAGAATTGGTGCCTTTCTGTCTAATTACAAATTCTATTGAAAAAATCATCTTCACACTTTATTCTGATGTTTTACTTTGCCACCAGCTAAGCACTGATGAGAATTTCGAGTTGGGTACATTTAGCTTTGCTTCTCATGAAATGAAATCCTCCTTGTTTGTATTTAATCTCCGCTTTAACTCCCACGGCCATTCCCCAAGTCTCAGGTATAAATAACAGGAGGGAAATCCTGACCTGGGGAGTTAGACACAGAGGTTCTGTTCATTCTGAGTTAAATATTCTGTTATTTAAATGAGCAGAAAGAGAACTGCAGTTCTTCAGCACCTGGAAACCAAATCAGCCAAATCCAAAATTGGTGCCAGTCACCATCCATGGGAACAGGACTGTGCTGACATGGAAAATACGTGACAAGAATTGACTGATCAATGTCCAGTGGAACGTGGTGGGGGTTTATGTCAAAGGGAAGGACTGGGAGCTCATATTTGAAAAGGTTTCCTTAGCAAATGAAGAAAATCAGTTTCTTTATCATGGTCTGTAATGGTAAAACCAGTGCAAACTATGCAGAATGTGGCTCAGGGTGGGCATCAGCAAGAATTGCTGCATGGAAAGTGTGCTCAGGCCTTGCCAGGGGCTTTTGGAGTGCCCACCCCTGGAGGTGTCACCTGGAGGTGGCTCTGGGCTGGGGACAGGGTGAGGATCTGGCACAGAATGGACTTGGTGACCTTGGAGATCTTTTCCCACCTAAATCCTTAAGGCAGCAGCAGCACAGAGGGTGACTGCTGTTTTCCCATCAGTTTAGTGGGATAACTGGCAAGTGATGCCTTTTTTAGTTTCTGGAGTGCCTCTGTGTGGCTGTTGGGTATTTATGGGCAGCCAGGTTAGGGGAGAATGGCACATGATGAGTTTCAGGTTCTGTTCCTCTGGAGATCTTCAGGTAAAATGCCTTGGCAGAGAGAGCAGTGACTGCACAGCCCAGAGGTGTTTGAAGGTGTGAGGGGCTGGGAAGGCTCTCCCAGCCCAGGGGCTCTGGGGCAGCACAGGTGCCACCCTTGGCACACCCAGTGACAGTGACAGTGACAAGGGCTGCCTCTGCTGGGACGCAGCCAGGGTCAGCCTTGTGGCTTCTGAGGTCAGGCCAGGTCTCCCAGCCTGTTTTGGGGGAAGTTGTGCAGCCAGCCTGGCCCATTACATAACAGAGCTGCCCTGGGAGCCCTGCCTGCCCCTCTGCCACCCCAGAGCTGCCCTGCCAAGGAGGGGCAGCCAGGGAGCTCAGCAGAGCAAGGACAGAGCCACAGTGGGTCGGGATTCCCAAACAAACCCTGGGAATGGCAGGGCTGGTCCTGGGGGCAGCGCCAGGCCCGGGGGGGACCCCACACACAAACCCAGGCTGGGGCTGGGGCTGCAGCAGCACCCCCCTGCAGGCAGCCACACGTGGGTTATCCAGGGGCAATGCCAGGGTTATCCAGGCTGCAATTCCAGCATTATCCAGGAGCAATTCCAGGGTTATCCAGGCTGCAATTCCAGCATTATCCAGGAGCAATGCCAGGGTTATCCAGGCTGCAATTCCAACATTATCCAGGAGCAATGCCGGAGTTATCCAGGCTGCAATTCCAGCATTATCCAGGGGCAATGCCGGGGTTATCAAGGCAGCAATTCCAGCATTATCCAGGGGCAATGCCAGGGTTATCCAGGCTGCAATTCCAGAATTATCCAGGAGCAATGCCAGGGTTATCCAGGCTGCAATTCCAGCATTATCCAGGGGCAATGCCAGGGTTATCCAGGCTGCAATTCCAGCATTATCCAGGAGCAATGCCAGGTTTTATCCAGGGGAAATTCCAGAATTATCCAGGCAGCTACACATGGGTTATCCAGGCTGCAATTCCAGGGTTATCCAGGCTGCAATTCCAGCATTATCCAGGAGAAATTCCAGATTTTTCCAGGAGCAGTTTCTTCCAGGAAAGGGTGCCCAGGCAGTGCCCAGGGGATGTCTGTAGCCCCATCCCTGGAGGTGGCACTCAGAGCTCCGGGCTGGGCACAATTGGACTCCAGGCTCTGGGAGGGCTTTTCCAGCCCCCAGGAATTGCTGGGATCTCTGGCCCTGCCAAACCATCGCAGCCTGGGCTGTTCCTGGCTGGGGACACGTGGGGTTACCTGGGAAATGCTGCCTCTGCTTCCTCTTTCCCTCTGTGGTTTCAGCACAGTTTTACATCTCCACAGGTTTGTGACAACCAAAAACGCTGCCGAAACTCAGAGCCAGGGAGTTTCTTTTCAGTGAAATTGTGAGCGAAGGTGGAATTTTCTGCTTTTTACCAAATGCTTCATTACCCCAGAAAGTCCTCTGTAAGGGGAAAGGAGATCCAAACATCGGGGAAGAATTTTCAATCAAAACTGATCAAGGCTGGAACCACAGGCAAAATGGATTGGAATGGGTTGTGTTAGCAGATTGCTTTTAAGTGCCTAAAAATAAGATTCCCCAAAAGCAGATGTTGAAATTTTACATAAAATATTTCTACTTTTCTTTCTTTCTGTTTCTTTCTTTATTTTTCTTTTTTTTTCTTTATTTCTTCTCTCTGTTTTTGCTTTCTCTATTTCTTCTCCCTCCCCAGATCTATCAGGACAACTTTGAGTGCCTCATGTTCTAATAATTGTGGTGAGACTATAAACTGTTCCCCAGGAAATCTAAATTCCTTCCTATCTCTGCATGGCCATTTCAGCTGCCCAGACCTGAACTGATTTGAACAAATTTCAGCACTTTTCCCTTTCAGCCCAGCCCAAACCTTTCTGAAGGGCAGAGTTCTCCTGGGTGTTTGTGCATCCACACTGCTGAGATTTATTGATAATTAATGGAAACTTGCAAACAGCCTAAGCATCACCTGGAATTTTAAATTCATTAACTTTAAAATAATTTAATTTAAAATTAATTTAATTTTAAAGGAATTTAAATGATTTAATTTTAATTTAATTAATGGGATAGTGCCTGTTTTATTCCCCATTTGCTCCAGTGGGATCCTGGGGGATTCCAGCCCAGCTCCCAGCCTCCTCCAAGGGCTGCAGGCACCTCCTGGGATGGTTTTCCTTGGGGCTGGGATCAGGATGAGGAGCCCTCAGTGCCACATCAGCTGTTCCTGGAGCACTTCCAGGGATGGGGACTCCACCCCCTCCCCAGGGTACAACAAAGGGGATTTTCAATTTTATTTTTTTTCTTTAGTTCTGACCAGGATTCCCCTTCCAACTGAAAATCTCAGTTCTTTTAAGAGAAGTGGCTTGAAATGTTCCTCCCCAGACACTGAAGTGGGTGGTGAGGAAGGTTCATTGAGCTGCTTTGAACTCTGCTGGATTTCAACACCAGGGCTGGTGGGGCTTTTATATAAAATGAGAAGTGGAGGTGAGGAGTCTCATGGTTTGTCTGCAGTGACGACAGAGGCTGCACAGGATCCCGCAGAGCTCTCTGCACCCTCTCACACGTGGTGTTACACCAGGCACTGGGAGCTTTGTTCTTCCAGCCACATTTCTGCCTCGCAGGGCTCTGATTTCCCAACCCAGGTGCCTCTGCTGAGCCAGTGCAGTGTGAGGCAATGGCACCTTCAATCCTCCACAAAAATCAAGGTTACTTAGCAGAATTTGTGGATTTCTTCATCCCCATCTTTCCTTTCCTTTGGTGTATTAAATAGAAATAAATCTGCAGTGCAAGTGAGTGAAGGTCTCAATCCCCTGCTCAGCCACAGGTGCTCTGAGGAGACGTTTGTGCATCAGATTTTACAATATTTGTGGGGTTCCTTTCTCCCCATTTCTCTCTCCATGAACAATTAGCTGTGAGGAAAGGGCAGTGCAGGTGCAGCCCCTGTAATTAAATGCTAATTTCAGAGTTGTGCCACTGGGAACCCAGCGCTGCTCAGGATCTGCCTGTTCCCAAATCCTGGCTGTGCCTTTGTGAACAAAGGCGTGGAGCCACCTCCCAGCCTGGAATAAACTTTGCCCTGGGTTATTCCCAGCCCTGCAGCAGGTCAGAGCTTTGGGTTTTCTTGGAATGCCACCCCTGGGGCAGAATCCTGGGCAGGGCTGGGTGGGGATGCCAGGGATGGGGCTGGCTTGGGTCACATCCCACATCCTGGGGCTGTGGTGGTTCCAGCTGGGTCCCTGGAGCAGTTTGGGGGTCCCTGGGGCAGTTTGAGGGTCCCTGGAGCAGTCTGAGGGTCCCTGGAGGAATTCCAGATCCCTGGGGCAGTTTGAGGGTCCCTGGAGGAATTCCAGATCCCTGGAGCAGTTCCAGATCCCTGGAGCAGTTCCAGATCCCTGGAGCAGTTTGAGAGTCCCTGGGGCAGTTTGAGGGTCCCTGGAGCAGGGCACAATCCCTGGGGCAATTTGAGAGTCCCTGGGGCAGTTTGAGGGTCCCTGGAGGAATTCCAGATCCCTGGAGCAGTTTTAGCCCCCTGGAGCAGTTCCAGATCCCTGGAGCAGTTCCAGATCCCTGGGGCAGTTTGAGGGTCCCTGGAGCAGTTTTAGCCCCCTGGAGCAGTTCCAGATCCCTGGAGCAGTGCCAGGCTCACCCAGCCTGCCCTTACATGGGACTGATTCCCTGCAGCCCCAGGTGGAAGCGCCCTTCCCTGAGGATGCTCAGAACCCTCGAGCAGTGTGTTTGATCAATTCAGCTGGTTGAGGAAAAACTTCTCCTCCCCAGTGTGCTCCATCCCCTGTGCACAGCAGGAACTGGTTTGTGCTGGGCTGGTTTAGCCTTTCAGTCTCTGGTGAAATTGTTTTCTGCTGAGCTCTCCAGACGTGATCCCAGCACTGGTGTCAGTCAGGATTGAAGCTGATTTTCTTGGGACAAACAAGAATTCCTTTGCCAAAGGTATTTATGGCTACAACTGACAGAGCAGAGCTCTCTCCAATGGTTCACAATCTCAGGCATTAATTAGAGGTGCAGGAAGCTGACCCAGGACGTTTGAAGTCGATATTATTTTTCTTACAGGTGCAAACAAGTGTTGCATAAGAATATCAATGTTTAACCGCTGAGCTTGTCCCGGGTGTGTTCCTGGGGAGGTTCTGCAATGCAGGGCTTTTCCTGCTGCCTCTCCTGGCCTCAGGAATTCCAGAGCTGAGGGAGCCAGCCCAGCTTTCCCTCAGCTCTGAGTGCTGCAATCAAAACAGATGGGACCCTTGATTTTTCATGTAGGAAAGCTGAATGTTTATTGCACAGCTCATGTTTTTATAGGAATATTAGAAGGAACTGTGTTAATCCAATTGGTTAAGTGAACTCCAAAAATCTCTATTTCATAACAATGCACTGACAGTTTATTGCTCAGTAAAGGAGCAGGGTGCATGTTCCTTAAACTCCTCTATTTTTTGTTAGTTTGCATATTTTCTTCATGGATTCCTATGGGGTTTTTTTATGGGTGCAGACTGTTTTTCTTACTAGAACAGGTTATTTAATTGTCATTCTCTTAATTCCTTCTCAGGGGAACTTAAGCTGGTTACTAGCAGTACTGAGCTGAAGCAAGGCTTGAGCTTGGGTTTTACAAAGCTTTTCTTTTGTAAGGTCTGTAACCTCCGAGGAGTTTGGGGTGTGGCAGCGGCAGGTGAAGCCAAGGCAGGTGCTGGGCTCACTCTGAGCCCCACGGTGGCCGCCACCACGGAAGGAAGTCGTGTCCCTTGTGGTGGAAGGCGCTCTTGATTGAGTCCCTGCTGCTGGGGAAGCTCTGATGGAGACTAAAGGAAGTCCCCAGCTCCTGGGTCACACAGAGACTGGGGCTGTTTGCAGCACTGCCAGCACTGTCCTGGCCGTTTCAACTCTAGGAATAAGCAGGAAAAGCCAGAAATATAGGGGAAAGTGGAGTGATGGGTTTGTGGCTAAAATAGCTCATAAACAAATGGATTTTGGGGGCAAATGAGTCCTTGTGCCCTGCAGCTCTGCCCTGTGGGACTGGAAAGAGAGTTTCATTCATTTTCCAGCTGGAAATTGTGAGGGTTGTCCCCCCAGTCCTTCAGAGCAGTAGGAAGTGACAGAGCAGAGCCCACACTCGCTGCGTGAGAGCTGCAGGGCTCTCACATTCATTTACTGGCCAGGAAAAATCCTCCTCCCCCTGCAATCTGCAAGTTCCAGTTTCATTCCTCCATACCCTGCCCACAGTGAGAGCAGAACCCAGCAGAGATCTCCTCTCCTGGGATTTTTGAGCTCCCAGATGTGCAAAAAGCAGTGAGTTTTTAATTGGAATTGTGTTTCCATAGCCCTGTGTACAGGATCATCCCCAAAAAAAAGCATCACGTTCAATTTTTTTTTGGCAAAAACCAACCCAAAATACAAACCCATGAGCATTTTAAATGTGAAACACAGCCTTTACTTGTTTGTTTGGGTTTTTTTTCCGTATCTCTTCAGGCAAATCACAAAATTCCTGCTCAGCTCCAGGAATTTACTGGCATGAGTCAATTATTCCACCTGGGTGAAGGACACCTTTCTGTGGGGCTGTTGAGGTGTTTAATCAGGGTGATGTCAGAGCACAGGGAGGAGCAAGGGAGCACAATTCCCAAAATGAGCAACTGCAAGCACATCCTCATGCTGGCTGCCCCCAGCAGGAGCAGATGTGCTCACTCCAGGCAGGAGTTTCATCATTCTCCTGGGAAAGTCCTTGCTGGAAGTTCCCTCATGCAAAGCCTTCTCCTCACTCTGAGTTATTCACAGCCTGGTGCCACCGAGCTGCAGGAACAGGGATGGGCACCCCAGGACAGGAAATGGGAGAAATGGATTTGTAAAATCCTCAAAACCTGACTGGAAGCTCACCCAGCCTTGTACAGCTGTGTGTGCAAACTCTGAGGTGAGCTGTGCTGCCTTAGGGAGGCCATGGGATAGAAATCACATTGGTGAGAGAGAGACTGAGCTGGAAACAAGCTTCAAAATGTGCCCTTGCAAAAAAAAATCAGATATTCTGGAGAATTAGAACTGTGAGAGATGCATTGTAGCAGGACCATGTGGGGTAAAAATATAGGTGATTGGTGTTAAATATAGGTAAAAAAATATAGGTGATTTGTGTTAAATATAGGTTAAAATATAGGTGATTGGTGCTAAATATAGGTAAAAATATAGGTGATTTGTATTAATATAGGTAAAAATATAGGTGGTTGGTGCTAAATATAGGTAAAAAAATATAGGTGATTGGTGTTAAATATAGGAAAAAATATAGATGATTGTTGTTAAATATAGGAAAAAATATAGGTAAAAATTTTGGTGATTTGTGTTAAATATAGGTGAAAATATAGGTGGTTGGTGTTAAATATAGCTTAAAATATAGGTGATTAGTTATTAATATATAACCTATTAAGTATACGTTAAAATATAGGTAATTGGTCTTAAATGCAGATTAAAATATGGGTAAAAATATAGGTGATTGGTGTTAAATATAGGTTAAAATATAGGTGGTTGGGGTTAAATATAGGTTAAAATATAGGTAAAAATAGAGGTGGTTGGTGTTGGAAGTAATAGCAGCGTTGTGTGGCAAAAGCTAATAGGCTGAAAAACATTTCTAAGGTTTTGTAACCAGCAATAGAATAGATAGAATGACATTGAGTTTTACATCTCTAATGTCTCACCCTTCATTGAGACTGATAATGGAATAAAACCTTAAAAATGCATCCCAGTTCCCTGTCTCTGTAAAAGCTGGGAAAACCAACAAGGGACCATGGGG
The DNA here is from genome assembly GCF_047830755.1 of Zonotrichia albicollis. Lineage (NCBI taxonomy): Eukaryota > Metazoa > Chordata > Aves > Passeriformes > Passerellidae > Zonotrichia > Zonotrichia albicollis. The sequence continues at coordinate 1,300,274 of NC_133833.1, forward strand.
ATTGTCCCAATTCCTGAGGTTTTGGCACCAAAATCTGCCCTGTCCCAGTCAGAAATGTGTGGCAGCACCAAAGTGAGCTGGAGGAGGATTTGCCATTGAACAATCTCCCATTTCTGCTGTGGGTCCTGGAAACCCTCCCCTGGCAGAGCTCCTGAATTTCAGTTTTAAAATTGTCCATTTGTTCCATGGCTGCAGCAGAGGGGTTACAGCAATGAGTGTGATGTCACAGAGCAGCCCTGGAGTAATTCCAAAATTTTCTTTGGCTTTCAGAAGTTCAGGAACGTATCAGTGGCTCACTGGTGAAAAGTTTTTGCTTTCCAAATAGGTCTTGTATGATCTCATTCCCTCAGTCATGGGAGGCGTCAGAGCTCTTATTACATTATTTAAAGTTTCTTTTCCCCACCTTGAGGAACTTGGAATTTTCTGACAGATAAAAAATGGTGTGACAAGATGCCTGGATCCTGCTGGGCGTTGAGTGTTCCTGTGAGCTCCTGAATCCCTTCTCCTAAATCCCATCCTCAGCTGGGTCCCCAGGCTTTAGCATGAAATTATTGATGCATTAATAATCAATAGCAAAATAGGAAATTGTCACAAGTTCCTTTTTCTTCCAGGTATGTCCCTGAGAGCTTTAATTACAGAATAATGGAATATCCTGGGCTGGAAGGGACCCTCAGGGATCACCAGTGCAGCTCCTGGACACCCCAACAGCTCCAGCCTGTCCTTGAGAGCATTGTCCAAACTCTCCTGGGACCCAGAATGGCCTGGCTGGGCTTTGTCTGAAAACTCCTTTTCTAGGAGCTGTCAGACAAAGAAAATGCTCCTTGAATTTCAATGAAATGAATTTGCTGGGCTTTTCCCTTGACTTTCAGTTTGCAATGTTATTTCCCCACCCCCAGCACTGTAACACAGCCCAAGCAGAGCTGCTGGTGGAGTTCAGAGTTACAACATCCCCAAGAAATGAGTGCAGCTCCAGAGAAGAGCTCAGCTTGCAGCTGGCTCCTCCAACTGGGTGCTGCCAGGCTTATATCAGTGTCAGATTTATATCAATGTCAGGTTTTTATCAATGTCAGATTAAGCTCAGTGTCAGGTTTTTATTGATGTCAGATTGAGCTCAGTGTGAGGTTGATCTCAGTGACAGGATTATATCACTGTCAGGTTTATATCAGTGTCAGGCTTATCTCACTGTCAGGTTTATCTCAATGTCAGATCTCAGTATCAGGTTTTTATCAATGTCAGATTTATATCAATGTCAGGTTAAACCCAGTGTGAGGTTGATCTCAGTGTCAGGTTTATATCAATGTCAGGTTTATATCAATGTCAGATTGAGCTCAGTGTGAGGTTGATCTCAGTCAGGATTATCTCAGTGTTGGGTTTATATCAATGTGAGATTGATCTCAGTGTCAGGTTTATACCAGGTCAGGATTATCTGTCAGATTGACCTCAATCAGGATTATCTCAGAGTGAGGTTTATATGAAGTCAGGCTAATCCCAGTGCCAGGTTAATCCCAGTGTGAGGTTTATATGAAGTCAGGCTAATCCCAGTGTCAGGTTAATCCCAGAGTGAGATTTATATGAAGTCAGGCTAATCCCAGAGTGAGGTTTATATGAAGTCAGGCTGATCCCAGTGCCAGGTTAATCCCAGAGTGAGGTTTATATGAAGTCAGGCTGATCCCAGTGCCAGGTTTGTGGTGGCAGCAGGGCTGGTACCAGAGGAGCAGGGATCTGCACTTTGGAGCAGCACTGAACCGTCTCCCCGTGCATGCCCTGGGAGGAGCCTGAGCCAGAGAGGATTGATAACTCGAATTCTGCAATAAATCTAACAGAAATACCAATTGCCCTTGGATCCCTGCCCCACGTTCCTGAGCACCTGTGAAGATTTGCAAAAACATCTGAAGGAATTAAGCACCCAAATCCCATTGACTCTGCAGAGTCATTTACTGTAGAAAATGAGATTTGGTTCTTAACACCCTTTGGAAATGTCACACCTTGCTTTGCCTCCCTTTACAAATCCCTGTGCAAGGCCCTTCTGGCTCTTCCTGCTCCTGTATCCCCCTGGGGCTGTCCCCAACCCAGGGTTTGTGCAGAGACCCCCAAACTCTGGGGGTTACCCTCTGTGAGCTCCTGGGGCAGCACCACGAGCTGAAATCCCCTTTTCCCTTCCCTCAGCGGGCACCAGCTCCTCTCCATGGGTCCCAGGTGCCACCCTGGGCTGGGCACAGCTCCCACCTGGGTTTGGGAACTGCGTCAGCCTGGGCTGGGTTAGGGCAGAGCTCAGTGGTGTCCTGCCCATCCTCCTGTCCCTCCACCCCAGGAGAGGGAGTCCCAACATCCCCATCCCGGCCAGCTGCTCCAGTGCTGCCAAAACCAAATTCATCTCTGGCCCATAAAGCTCCTTGGAGCTTTAAGCTGGATATCTTTTTTCCCTGTATTTTGTATTTTTCTGAATTAGTTTTTCTCACTTGGTTAAGTGATTCCATGGAGTGGCTTAATGGGAATTTTTTAGGAAAATTCATTGGTGCACTAATATAACACAGTATTTCCTGATGAATTCATATACATGGCTGAATTACAGATTAAGAATTATAGAATAATATATAGATTACAGATAAAGAGCAGTGTTCCCTTCTCAGTGCTACTGCATTAAAAATCCTGGGAACAAAAGTTGATCTTTGGCATTAATCTGCCAATGGACATCCATGGAAAATAGATTCCAAATAGAGGAATCATACAGATTATACACTTTTTATAATTATTCCTTTTCCCTAAGTTACACAGGGTTTTTTCCTGGATTGGGGTGATTTCTTCGTCATTTCACAAAGCAAGAATGCTAAAAAAGGAAACCCCTTTTCAAATGGGCCTTTTCTGCCAAAAAGGAGTTTTTCCTCAGCATTAACCAAATCACAGACAGGGTTTGCACATTCTCTGTCAGTGTCAGAGGGGAAGCAGAGTGAGGAGATGGGGAGAAGCTGCTCCCCTCCAAATTTCCCCTTCAGAATCAATGAGCTCATAGTGGAAAACCAGGCTGTCATCGAAAGAGCTTTTCACAATCTCTGTGTTTTAATATTTAAAAATTCCTCTGGTGGATCACAGGAAACCATCCCATCATGGGAGTTCCACCCAGAGCTGTCTGTGCTCCAGGGCTGGTTTTTGGGATTCTTGGCATAAAGTTTGGGCACCAGGGCACTCTATGTTAGAGCTGAGCCAAGGGAATTAGGAAGGCTTGGTGCAAACACACTGAAAATGTGCATTTGTTTGTACGAATTATGAGGTGTTTATTTGTATTTGTCCATGTTCCAGCAGCGAGCAGGCACTTGAAGAGCTTTGCTGAGCTCTGCATTAGTCACTGTGACTACAGAGACGTGCAGCCATGGAGGCAGAAAAGGGATGGTGAGCAGGAAATGTGCCCACGAATTCACTGCTGCCCTGATTTGAATCTGGGACTGACCTCACTCACTGCCTGTCACTGCTGGAATCCCAAAAGGGATTTTGGGTATTGCAAATTGTCTTAAATGGGGACAAACCTGTGCCCAGCCTGGGCTGTCTGTCCCTTGTGCCCAGGCTGTGTTTGCAGCACCAGGGGAGGGGTCCCAGCCCCCTGAGCTGCTCCTCACTCCCCAGTGGGCACTGGGCATGGGGATGTGCAGGGCAGCTGGCAATGGTGCCCAGCACAGCCTGCTCTGAGCTGCCCTCACAGCGTGAGAGGGGGCACCTTTGGCACCTGCAATGCTTTGGGAGTGCCCAGAGCTCCATCCTGCCCATTCTGGCACTGCCACAGAGCTCAGGGGGGCAGTCAGGGGCTGCTGCTCAGTTCTGTGCCAGGAATGGCCCCGTGGGCCCCTCTGAGCCACATCCAGCATTTGGGATGGGAAGGGAGCAGATTTGGGACTATTCAGCATTTGGGATGGGAAGGGAGCAGATTTGGCATTGTTCAGCATTTGGGATGGGTGGGAAGGGCGCAGATTCGGGACTATTCAGCATTTGGGATGGAAGGGAGCAGATTTGGCATTGTTCAGCATTTGGGATGGAAGGGAGCAGATTTGGGGTTGTTCAGCTTTTGGGATGGGTGGGAAGGGCGCAGATTCGGGACTATTCAGCATTTGGGATGGAAGGGAGCACTGTTCTCCTCCCCTCAGCCCCGGTGCTCTGCCCGTGCCCGGCTCTGCCAGCAGCTCTGGCGCAGGGAATTCCCGTGTTTGAGGAGCAGGCTGGGCACCCTGGGATGGGCACGGAGTCATCAGGGCCACCGGGGGATGCAGGGCCTGGGTCTGTGTCCTGGGGCATGGCAAGGAGTCACAGCTCAGCCCCAAAGGTGGGTGTGACCCCGCTCCAGCCACGTTTCTTCCTGGCCCCACCTGGAGGGACAGGACAGGGGAAGGGATTCCCGTGCCAGAGGGCAGGGATGGATGGGATGCTGGGAATTGGGAATTGTTCCAGGGACACATCTCCCTGCTGCCCCTGCATCCCTGGCAGTGCCCCAGGCCAGGCTGGACAGGGCTGGGAGCCCCTGGGACAGCGGGAGGTGTCCCTGCCACGGCAGAACTGGAATAGATAATTTTTAAAGTCCCTTCCAACCCAAACCGTTCTGGGATTCTCTAGCAAAGGAACAGGATTCTGGCACTACAATCCCTGCAGTGTGGGAATCCTGCCCCTGGAATTGAGTTGTGTCTCCATTAATTCCTAAAGTGACTGTGTCAAGTTGAGTTTCAAACCTTTTTTTTTTTTCTTTTGTAAGCAGTGTTCACTTGGCAAATAAATGAGAATTGTGTTCAATTACTTCACAAACAATAAAAGAAAAATCCACACAGCCTTTCCTCATTTTCAAAGGCCATGTGGAGCACAGGGCTCTTCTTAACCCTGAGGTCTAAAAGAAACACCAGGTTCAGGTTATATTTAAAATCTGCAGCAAAATAATGTGCAAATATCAGGTATCTCTAAGCTAGAACTAATTGTTTATTTTCTGGTTGACTCAAGTCTCAATTCATAGAACAAACACAACTCAAACCCAGCAATTAAAAATTAATGTTCCCTTTCCTGCTGATTGATGTGGGAGCTGGGATTAGAGGTCATGTAATTATCTCATGCTTATCAGGTAGAAAGAGTTTTAGTTCATTGAACTTTCTCTTTCTGTCTCCATTCTGTGATTCCCATTAGACATTTGGGAGTTTATTATCTCCTCACTCTTCCTCTGTGGTGAAGAGACAGAATGAGAGACAGAAAGCCAGCAAGGAAAGGAAATGACTCTGGCAAACCACTAAAGGTCGCTTTACAATCTCATAATTTCATTTCCTCCTTGAAGTTTACCTGGGAGTCCCAAATAATTTTTTTTTTGGCTGTAGCTGTGGCCCAATGTGAAGTAGGAACTGCAGCCACGTGTTGCAATCCTGTGGTATTGTGGTGACAGGAGGGTTTATAAACTCCCCTTTCCTCTGCAGACTTTGGGACCAGAACTTTGTTTCCTCCACATCTCAGAGCCAAGCTCCAGCTGCAGCTCCAGCCAGAGGCTCCCCAGGCAACGGTGAGAACTCATTTCTTCTTTGTTCTAATGCAAATTTAGAATTATTGATTTGAGAGTGGATTGGAATAGTCTTGGGGAGGTTTTCCTCAGGGCAGTGTTTATGTCCTGATAAAGTTTAGCACGTGATGTGCACCTGTGAATTCTGCTGGGGCTGTACCCTGTGTCAGCAGGCAGTAACAATCCTTTTATTGACCAGGGTTGGTGTTTTGGCTGGCAGTGCTGCCAAACTCCTTTACCTGGCTGCTCTGCCCCAGTGGCTCCTGCCTGAGCTGGGGCTGGCCCAGGTGAGCTCCAGAGGTTCCTTCCTGACAGGAATCCTTGGAGATTCCCAGTGAAGGAACCTGGGCTCAGCCCCAGCCCTCGAGCTCCAGAGGGGACACAGAGGGGACACCAAGGACGCTCTGACCCTGTGCTCAGGTGAGACCCCACCTGCAGAACCTCCTGCCCTGGGGTCTCCAACATCAGCAGGACCTGGAGCTGCTGCAGAGAGCCCTGAGGAGCCCCAGAGCTGCTCCAGGGCTGGAGCCAGGCTGGGAGAGCTGGGAAGGTTCACCTGGAGAGGAGAGGGATCCAGGGACAGCTCGGGGCCTGAAGGGGCTCCAGGAGAGCTGGGAAGGTTCACCTGGAGAGGAGAGGGATCCAGGGACAGCTCAGGGCCTGAAGGGGCTCCAGGAGAGCTGGAGAGGGGCTGGGGACAGGGGATGGAGGGACAGGAGCCAGGGAATGGCTCCCAGGGTCAGAGGGCAGGGATGGATGGGAGATTGGGAATTGGGAATTCCTGGTTGGGATGGGATGCCCAGAGCAGCTGGGGCTGCCCCTGCATCCCTGGCAGTGCCCAAGGCCAGGCTGGACATTGGGGCACCCTGGGACAGTGGGAGGTGTCCCTGACATGGCAGGGTGGCACTGGGTGGGATTTAGGGTCCCTTCCAACCCAAGCAGTTCCATGACTCTGTGATTCCCTGATTCTCTGAACATTTGGAGCTGGAATATTCTCATTTCTGAAGTGCTCGGGCACTCACTGGTGTTGTTCAGAATCTGAGCTTATTTCTGATTAATTTTTCAATACAATGTTGAGATGGGGGAGGGATCCTCTCCCACATCTGCAATGTGAATCATTTCCATGCAAATTGTTGAGTGTTTTCATCAAAAACCTGAATCATGCAGCTTCTCCCTCAAAGAGGAGAAACTTTTCTGTTTTGGAGGTTTTAGTTGTGATGAATGGAAGAGAAGGCACAAGTCCCACTGCTCTACCCCAGTCTGAGCTGCTGTTTTGATGTTTTGATGTTCAGTTTCAGGTTTATGAAGTGTGGTGACCAATTTCATGTTTCTGTGACAGAAACCAGCAATTTTCAGAAAGTTGCCAAATGAATCTTTCTGTTGGAAATTCCAGCTAATCCTGCCTGAAATCTAAGAGTGTAATGAAGCAGTTATTAGCACTGCTAATAGGATATGATAGATTTTAGAGCTTTTTTCCAAACCTATTCTGTCATTTCTGTCCAATAATAACTGCCTTTTCCCTGAGCTTTGTGCCCCTCTCTGAGCACAGCAGGAGCTGCTGCCTCTCCTGGACACTCTCCAGACACTTTATTGGAGCTCCTGGTCCCCTTAAGAGCTGGGTACAAATCCAAAGGGCACAGGATGATTTGTGACCAGGATTTAGGGTGCCCAGAACAGCAGGAGCTGTACTAGGAACTGATGGGCTCAGGAATGCACTCTGCTCTCCAGGAATCGGGAGGTCTGCTCCTCTTTCATTACAAAAAGAGTGGTTTGGGAGGAAAAAACAACAACTCAAACCACTTAATTTTGTGTTTTTCACCTGCATTCAGCCTCTCACTGTAGTTATAATAGGCTTTGAAAATGACATTGACCATCTCTTTCTTGAAGGGATTTTATTTCTGTTAATTTAGTTTGAAAAGGTCTGGAAGTGCACCTAAATAACTGGTTTTTAGAGTTTAAAAATTAGAGTTTAAAAAAAATAGAGTTTTTACGCACCCAGTAGTTATGACAGTATTTGGCAAAGGTGTTTGGTGTTTTATGGAGAGTTCTGGTGGTATTTGGGACGAATTCAGGAGAAAATCCATTTGTATGTTGGACACAGAGCAGCAATGATCTCCACTCCCAGCCCTTCCTGCAGACAGAGCTGGGCACTGAACCCAGCAGGAATTTTGCCTGGAATTGTTCACAAGATCAGGCTGTGAGAGCTCAGGAGGATCCCAGAACCAGGAGCAGAACTGGAGCTGGCCCAGCTCTGCTCTGGGCACTGGCCCTGCTGTCACCTGCTCAGAGATGGAGACAAAGCCCAGCAGAACCTTCAGCAGCTCCTTGGGCTCGTCCTCAACCCTTTGCTTTAGTGGAACTGCTGATGAGCTGGGCCGAACTGGGCTTTGGGTGGGTGGAAGGTGATGCCTTTGATCCTTCAGGGCAGTGCCCTGGCCATGGGGAATCATGGAATCACCGGGGCTGGGAAAGAGCTTTGGGATCCCCAGCCCAGGCTGTGCCCATCCCCAGCCTGTGCCAGTGCCACCTCCAGGGATGGGGATCCAAACCTGCTGGGCAGCCCCTGATCCTTCATCCAGTGCCTTTTCCATGGAATTGATCTCACTGGACCAAGCAGGGCTTTTCCTGCACAAGGAACATTTAACAAAGGACCAGCCCAGAGCCACTCACACAATTCCCTTGGAGTGATTCCTTCTCTGAACTGCCTTGGCATGAGAATCCCAAGTGGATCAAAATCATGGCTCCAGCTCCAGCACAAACCTGAGATTCCATTTTGAAGGGATCCCAGACTTCTTAGAATGGGAAGATGCTCCTCAGCTCACTGGACTCATTTTGTGTCCTTGTCACCCTGCCCAGCCCCAGCCTGACTTTGGAGCACACTCAGCCAACCTCAGTGAAGTTTAATAATTGGTTTTTTCTCCCTGACAGATGTCTCACCTCCTCTGTGCCTTACTGTCCCTGCTTTCCTTTGCTGCCCTACTGGAAAGTGCCCAGTGGAAACTGCAGGAAAATGGTAAAGAAATCTCTAAATAGACCTAAAACTTTGGAATTATAATTGTGGCCTCTAGCACAGGACCTGTTGACTCCTGTATCTTAGGCCAAGGCCATATGTTTATTTCTTTGACCATAATTAATTGGAGTTCATGGAAAAATATTAAAAAGTCCTAAAATGTCTTCCAACAGCATATTTGCAACATTTGCACTAGCAACTGTTTTATTTCCTATTCCTTCTCCTTGTGTTCAAAGTCTCACAGCCTGGATGCAAAAACAGTGACTAAGGGAACAGCCCTAAAAAAACAAGGGAAGAATCAGTTGTGAAAAAGAAAATATATTTCTGAGTAAAACCTAAAACCTAGAAATAGTTTATGAGCTTCTCTGGTAAAGATATAAATAAATAATATTAAATATAAATATAAATATAAATATAAATATAAATATAAATATGAAAATTGTTTATTACCTATGCTACATTTCCACAAATTATTTACCATTTGTGAAAATATAGGGTAGGTAATGAACAATTATTTTGAATAATTTATCAGAAAATTGGGCTAAATTCAGATTGTCTTCTCTTTCAATTACTTATCCTTACATTAAAATGAATATTTATCCTGGGGGTTCCCTGGGAGGGATTGGATGCTGAAAGCAGCAAATCTTAGCCAGCATTGAGAGTGAACTCTGAGTTTGAAGATTCCCTTTGCCCGTGTCCACAGGGAGTTTGGGAGACTCCTGAACTTCCTAGAGCTGAGCGTTTGCTGCCAGTTGGGATCCTGTGTTGGACAGGTGTTGGGAGTTTGGCTGGCTAAGGACTGGAAAAGTACAAAACCGTGGCTAATTCCAAGTCCTGCACCTGCAAGATAGCATGTCCTTGGGCCTAGCTGTAGTAGGAAAACAAACAGTGAAAGAGACATGAGAAAAGAGAGATGTAACCCCTAAGGAATGAGGAAAAGTTCATGGTGTAGTTTAACCAATAGATTGCTTGGCTTACAGAATATTCATAAGTTTATTATTTGCTGTATAAGTGTTTGATACTTTCTTCAATAAACTGGACCTGAAGGACCTGAGGGACCAGGACCGGACCGGACCTGAGGGCCATGATGAACCAAATGGTGTCCTGGTCCCCTTCCTTCGACAGACAGGTTTCTCAGGGTTTCTCCTCTGTGGAAAAGCCTCCCTGGGGAGCTGAGGGGCCAGGCAGGGCTCAGCCTGGTCATTGTGAGCAGCTCTGATGTCTCCTCTGCCCTGCCCAGTGTTTGTCATCGACTCGCGGTGGGACGCCGAGGCCCCGGCCACTGCGGTGGAGCTGAGCTGCGACAGCCCCGAGGAGGCCGTGCTCTGGAGAAAGGACTCCAGCCCCTTCCAGGAGGGGAAGCAGAGAGGGAAGACCCTGAGGGTGGCAGTGAAGGAGCTCCCGGACGGCGGCAACTACAGCTGTGTGAGCCAGGAGAGCCTGAGGGTGCTGAGCTCCAGCCTGCTGCTCATCGCCAGGATCGGCCCTGACGGGACCATCCTCAGGGACATCCTCAAATCCTTCCAGGGTATGGCCCCCAGGCTGGCATTGTCCTGATCAGCCTGTGGGAATGGCCTTGCAAAGGTGTTCTCTGTGCTGGCAATGCCAGAAAATCATCCCTCCTGTGGCTCTGGGCAGGGCAGCACAGGAACCAGGGCCATGGGATTTATTTGGGATTCTCCAGGCTGATAGGGTGGAGGGATGGGAGGAATTCTTGGTTTGGAAAATCAGGGTTATGTGACAGGAGCCAGGGAAGGGCTGGGGCTGGGACAGGGCAGGGTCAGGGTGGATTTTGGGAAAGGTTCTTCCCCCAGAGGATGCTGGCACTGCCCAGGCTCCCCAGGCATGGGCACAGCCTGAGGCTGCCAGAGCTCCAGAAGGGCTTGGACACCACTCCAGGGTGGGATTTTGGGGCTGGGCAGTTGGACTCCATGGTCTTTGTGGGTCTCTTCCAGCTCAGGAGATTTCAGGATTCTGGGAATTGGCAGAACCAGTGCCTGGCGCAGGTTTGAAGTGCTGCCACTTGGGCCTCTCCATTCAGGAGACAAACCTGGGATGTTTTGCATTTTCTGCATCAGCCTCACTCATCTGAGTCTCGCATTTGAGTCCCTCATGGCGCTGCCATGGAATCTGAATTCAGGAATTGTTTCTCTCTGCCTTGGCCATTTTGGCAAACAAGAGTTAATAACTCCTGGTTTGTGTCTTTCTCTGTCTAGAGCCCAACACATTTTTGAAGTGTGAGGCAAAGAACTACTCTGGAGTTTTCACATGTTCCTGGATGACAGAAAATAATCCACATGTGAAGTTCACCATCAGAAGCCTGGAAGGGTAAGAGTTTGTACTTCCCTTCACAGGGCAGCCCTTGGTGTTATTCTGTGTAGGATTTCAGGCTGTTAGGGGCAGGCAGATGGGGGGAAATCTCTTTTCCAAGTTTGAACATCCCCAAAATGTTTTGAGTCATTACTGGGACAAAGTTAACTTAAAAAGGGCATGCAAGTCACTCAGAAATTATTAAAGCCTTGAAAAAGGAATGAGTCCAAGTGGGCTGGAGTAGCCACTGGGTAACTTAAGCAATAGCAAAAGAGTCGGTGCAGGGCAGAGAGGAAGTGGAGCCAAGGCAGAAAGAACCACAGCTCCCAGGGCAGGGAGGAGTGGGAGGCTGCCCCCACTGCAGAGCACATGGCCCCGACCAGGCTGGGCTGAGGAACCCTCCAGAAACCTGTGCTGGGAACCCTGGGGGGATTTCCTGCCTCCCACTGCCCCGGGGCTTCTCCAAAGCAGGGAGTGCTCCAGCAAAGGTCACCCCAGCGTGCTGGAGGAGAATCAGCTGCCAAGGGTGCAGCTGGCTGAGAGCAAAACAGGGCCAGCCTCAGGTGGTGCTTTGCAGCTTTTGGTGTTTGCTCTCCAGTGGAGACTTCTCAGCCCTCATTCCTTCAGCAGGGTTTGGGAGAGGGCAAAGGGACAAAGGAGGAAACTGGAGCTTGCCATGGGATGGTGGGATTGGGAGATCCTGGTTTAGGTTTAAATATTAATTCCTGCTGCTGAGGCTGAGAATTGACATTAACCCATCCCACAGCACTGTGAGTGTGGCAGCTCTCACTGACCCTTTTCGGCAGCAGACAGACTTCAGGCAAACCAAAGCATTTCCTCAGCAGTGCTGCTGCTGTGGCAGCCACTCCCAGGACAATCAGCTTTCCCTGAGCCTGTCCCTGCTCTGTTCCAGCCCCCAGGGAGATGTGTCCTGCAGCACCCCCATGGCTGTCACCGAGGGGGCCCTGACCACCTACACTGCCCAGTGCCACAAGGAGAACTTCTGTCCCTTTGCTGAGGAGCACCAGCCCATCGACATCCTCCTGGAGGCCATCGATGAGGTGCTGTATGAGAACTACACCGCCAGCTTCTTCATCAGGGACATCAGTGAGTAGCCAGCAGCGGGGGCTGATTCTGGGCTTTGTTTTGTTGGGCGTCAGGGCTCAGCCCAGCCCTGGGAATCCCTGCCCCGTGCTCTGTGAATGTCCACCAGGCCCCAGTTACAGGAACAGGGGATGCCAGGACAGAAAAGGATGAGGAAGTGAAGCAGCAGCATCTTCCTGGCTTGTGACCTGCAGTACCCCAACACCCACAGGTCCCTGAGTGTCCCCAAAGGATGGACGTGCTTGGGAAGGGCCAAAACAGAGAATAAATCCAGCAGGCTCCTCTCTGAGAGCTGCTCAGGCCAGGGATGTTTCCCTCCTCAGCCATTCCCAGATGAGCAGCCAGGGCAGGTTCACAGACAGGCACAGGAATGAGAGGGCTCTGAGTGTGGCCACAGGGCACAGGAAAATGAGGCAGCATCCCACAGAAACAGAGCTTTTCCTAAATGCATCAATGGTCAGCAGGTGCTGAAGATATTCCTGTGTGACCAGCAGAGCCCTCTGCAACTCTCTAGGCCAAAAAAAGAGAAGGATTTTATACAGATTGAGTCTAGGAATGTGCTTAATTTTCCATAAAAAGCACCCAAGGCAGCTATCACTGCTCAAGGCTGCTTCTCTCTTAACCCTGAGGCTCTCAAAGCTCTTTCCCATAAAACTCTCACTATTAACACACCAACATTCATTTGTGAACATGAATTAATTCCCTCTGTGTTTTCTCTTGCAGTAAAGCCTGACCCCCCCCAGTGCCAGCACGTGGCCACCAATGGAACAGTGACCTGGACCTACCCCAGGACCTGGAGCACCCCAAACTCCTACTTCCCTTTGACTTTCAAGGTCAAAGTTAAAAGCACCAGGAGACACAGATACCAGGTAGAAACACAATATTTGAGACACAATTTTCTTGCCTGAACGGTAGAAATCATTTTTGTATGCAAGAATAATCAACAAAAATTTTAAAAATGGTCCTGAGCCCCAAAAGTGGCAAATTGTGTCCTGGCAGAAAAAGCTTTTCCCAGGTCCATGAGCAGGAAGATCCCTGAGGAAGCTGAGGACAGAAAATCCTGTCCAGCATTGCATGGTTGTGTTTACTAATTCATGAGGAGGCTGTGCAGGGCCTCGTGAGGGAAAATCCCAATTTCCAAACCCAGAATTCCAGGATCTGTGACACAAATTTCCTCCTGTGTTGTTCATCCCTGGGCAGCTCAGGCTTTATCGGTGAATTGGAAATCAGAACTCAGTGACTCATCTGGAAGCATTTCTATGGAGAGTCTGGTCCTTGCCCCCTGATTTCCAGTTAATTAATGGGATTAATTAACTGTCTCAGGGTTAAATCTCCAACGTGTGCCCAAATTACCTCAGACACACAATGGCCTGCCTTGGAGGCAGCATCTACAATAACAGAGCTTTTCCTAAATGCATTAATGGTCAGCAGGCGCTGAAAATATTCCTGTGTGACCAGCAGAGCCCTCTGCAACCCCTCCAGGCCAAAAAAAAGAAGGATGTTATCCAGACTGAGTTTAGGAATGTGCTTAATTTTCCATAAAAAAGGGAAAGCCTCTTGCCCACAGGGCAGCTGGCAGTGCCCAGTGCTGCCCTTCCTGGGTCCAGCGCTGCAGGGCAGGCAGCAGGAAGGGTTATCCCGGGTTGTTATCCCGGGTTATCCCGGGTTGTTATTGGGCCAAACCAAAGGCACCAGGGGATGTTTCCCGCTGGGATGGATCCAGCCCGTCCAGCAGATGGGGCCGTTCCCCCGGGCTCAGTCCCGGCTCCTGGAGGTGAAAATTCCTGCAGCCCTTCGGGAGGGGCTGGGGATGCTCCTGAGCAGGAGCAGCCTCTGGATCTCAGGGCTCCTGCTCTGGGAGAAGGAGGACAAAGAGAAAAACCCAGATTAACAAACCACCCCTTTGTTTAATGAGTGTTAGGTTTGGGGTTTGGGTCATTCAGAACATCCAGCTCAGAGGGTTTGGGTCATTTACACCCTCAGTGGGTTTGGGTCTCTTTGGGACACCCCTCTCAGTGGGTTTGGGGCATTCAGAACACCAAGCTAAATGCATTTGGATCTCTTTGGAATACCTCCTTCCGTGGATTTGGGTCATTTAGAACATTCAGCTCAGTAGGTTTGGATCTCTTTGGGACATCTCCCTCAGTGGGTTTGAATTATTTAGAACACCAAGCTCACTGTGTTTGGGTCACTTTGGGACACCCCCTCAGTAGATTTGGGTCACTTTGGGACACCCCCTCAGCGGGTTTGGGTCATTTAGAGCATTCCCTTCAGTGGGTTTGGGTCACTTTGGGACACTCCCTCAGTGGGTTTGGGTCATTTAGAGCATTCCCTTCAGTGGGTTTGGGTCATTTACACCCCCTCAGTGGGTTTGGGTCACTTTGGGACACCTCAGTGGGTTTGGGTCACTTTGGGACACCTCAGTGGGTTTGGGTCACTTTGGGACACCCCCTCGGTGGCACCTGAGCTTCCCAGCTCTTTCTGCTGAGCTCAGGCTCTCTCAGGCCCCTGGATTTTGGGACCTTTGGGAGCCCAGGCTGTGGTGGGGGCTCGGGACCCTCGCTGGTGCCCCCCTGAAGGAGCTGTGCTGTCCCCAGGTGTACGACACGGAGGAGCAGTGGGTGCAGCTGCCCCCGGGGCCAGCTGAGGTGTGGGTGCAGGCCCGGGACCGCTGCTACCTCAGCTCCTGGAGCTCCTGGTCCTCGCTCTGCAGGTAAGGACCCAGCCAGGCTGGGCAGAACCCAGAGTTCTGATGGGAACCCACATGGAAATGACATTTCTGATGTTATTTCACAGATAACCTGCAAGGAGGGTGGCACAGTGCTCCCAGAGAAAGCAAAGAATGAATTAGCACAAGAACAGAAGCACAATTAGGAGAGAAATTTCCATTTGAGATTCTTAAGAAGCCATAACTTTTTTTATTTTTTGTAACAGTTGAATGTGGTCCTGATTTTGGCAGCTTCCCAGATTCAAGTTACACTTTTAGCATCCATCATGTTACATGAACACGATTTTGACATGTTACTGGCAGCTATTATTGTATGTCCTTAGATTATTATTATTATTGTGCCTTTATTTATTTCATATTTATTTATTTATATGCTATTTATCTATTTAGTATTTATTTAGTATTTAATAGTTATTTATTTAATTATTTAGTATTTATTTATTTATTTATTTGTCTATTTATTTATTTATTGGCTTTGCAAGGCCGGTGGATGGCAGTTGCTGTTCAAACCACTGCATGTGTTAACTTATTCGGAAAGTCACTTCCTGAAAGAACTGTTTAAACCTTCCATTATTTAATGATTTGTTTGTTTATTTGATATTAATTTGTATTTTTTTTCTGTGGGACAAGCACAGAAAGCCTTGGCTGCCTGAGCAGCTGGGTGTGGGGTGCACAGGGCACAGTCAGGACCCCCCAGGGCAGCTGGAGCTGCACCCCAGGGTGTGAAATGCCCCAGAGTGTGTGTGAATGTTAATGATGCCATGAAATCCGATTTTTGGAGCAGAGATTTTTGTGGCCCACGTTGCCAGTGTGCCCCACCCTGTGCTGGTGTGTTCACAGAACCTCAGGGAAACTCCTCCTCAGGGCCCAGCTCTGAGGAGTTGAAACGTTTGTATTTTCCATGGAATCCTGGAATTCCAGGGTTGGGAGGACCTTGAAGCTCATCTGTCCCAGGGCAGGGACACCTCCCACTGTCCCAGGGTGCTCAGAGCTCCACCTGGCCCTGGGCACTGCCCGGGATGGATCCTTTCCCAAAACACTGAGCCCTGACTTCCAGGAGGACAAAATACTTGGAAATATCATTGAATATTGAGGCCTTAACCTCTGGTACAGAATCACTGACATTAAAGTCTTCCATTGCAACCATGTCTTAGCCATGGGTGGTAATTTAAGATATTTAAACACTGAAATGTGTGAAGTATCTGATATTTCAGAAAACTGCTGATAATTTATTTACAAGTCCTGTTGGTATTTATTAATATTAAGTTTACATGTCTTATTTTGGCTAGAAAGGCAACTTATGTGCTTGTTTACAAAGGAGCTAATAATAAACACACCTGAAAACAAGAAAATTTGGTTTATTTGTGGTCTTTTAAGAATGGTTTGTGTCAGTATTCACTTCAGTACCAGAGGATCAGACACTATTTCTGTCTCAGTGTCTGCAGGGCAAATTAATTACTACTAATTAATAACACCAAATTCCCAGCCTGTAAAAGTGCAGAGATGGCCTGGCCAAGGGAGCAGGGTGTGCCAGCAGGATTGCTGAGCCCTGCCTGCAGGAGGGGAAAGCTCTTTGTGCTCTCCAGCTCTGAACTGAACCCACCTGCCCCAGATTTGGGGTCACAGAACCCTCCTGGCCCTCAGGGTTTCATCTTGGCACCCTTGAAACCAATCCCTGGAACCTCTCCTGAGCTTGGGCCCAGCCCAGTCTCCATTCTTGGAGAATATTCAGCTAAATTTTAAAGCCTAAATTGATCTTTGCCTTTCAGAATGTGCCTTTCTGTGCCAGAAAATGAGAGAGGCTTCAGGGGGAAGGCAGTGGCTGAGTTTATTCAGGAAAATAACAGAGCTGAGCCTGGAGCTGCCCCTCTCTCTGCAGGAACCCGCTCACTGGCAGCTGGCTGCTCCCTAGGGCATAAACTGGCTTTGATCCCCAATGATCCATTCCCTGGGCCTTCCATGGACCCAAGAGCCTGGGAATGTCTCCTCTGGGAATTGTCAGGCTCCCATCTCTGCCTAGATTGGATAAAAAGCAAAAAATATTCCCTGTGGTGGCTCCACACGCAGGAGATCACATTCTAACATGCTCCATCCATCCAAGAACATAACAATTGATGTGTCAGTCAGCCCCTGGGCTTCTCCTCTTTCTTTCCTCTCCTTTTGCACTGTAAATAATCTGGAAACCTCTGGAAATGTCAAGGGCACAGACTCAGGCTGCGCAATGTACAAAATTCCTCCCCCTTGCCCAAAAAACCCCCTTTGGACTGCAAAATCTGAGCTTCTGACATCAAATTTTAGATCCAATTTATTCCTGAGAGAGGAGAGTCATTGACAGCATAAACCCCAGATTTTCCTGCTTTTTTCCCTGCTCCTTTTCCCAGTCCCACCGTTCCCTGGGAAGGGGCAGCTCCTGCAGCTCTCCATTCATCCCCATCACTCAGCCCTGGCTTTGGGCTGGGTACCACACCTGCCCTGAGCAGAGCCTGACTAATTCCCCCCAGGCCTTTCTGTGGGTGCTGCTGGCCCAAGGAATGCTGCCCGATAAAGACGCGGTGTCCTTAATGAGGCACTAATTGGTCACGGTAGGAATTTGATGTTCTCCAAGAGCTTCAGCCCCTGAGCTGGGCGAGCAGGCACTTGCTGAGAGCAAAAGGGGGACAAAGCTGATGTTTAATGAGGGGGTCTGGGGGAGAACACAGATTTCAGCTCCAAATGCTTCATATCCACCCCTGCTCCATGCTGGTCTTCCTCCCACCCCTCTCCTTCATAAGTTGTAGCTTCTCTTCTAGAAAAGTTTTATTTTTAATAAAGGGAAAACCAATGCACGTCCTCCAACCCTGCTGTGAGCCATGAAAACATTTCTTGAAATGTCACTTTGATTGACTTTGGTGTGACAGAAGGGCAAAGTCAAAACACCAGGAAATTGCATCTTGAGGCGATTTCAGATCTGTCCTTTTCAAAGCCCATTCCGTGGAGGTGTTAAACCATTAATGCTTTGTTTTTGTGAAGAATCAGCTCAGAACATCAAAGGGCTTGATGTCTTGTGAAGGCTGAGCTAGAACAGAGACCAGACAGAGCTAAAGAATAAAGGAGGGATTTATTAAAAGGCCTCAATGGCTCCACCTTGGGCAGCACAAGAGCCCAGCCAGGGCAAGATGACCCAAAATGGTCCCAAAATGCACAACAGCTCACGGGGTCTCTCACTTTGGTAAGTTCTGCTCCATTTGCATCTTGGGGTTAATTGTCCCATTCCAGCTTTAGGTTATCAAGTCCCATCCTTCTTGTTTTTCTCTCTCCAGCCCACGGGGTTTGTGCTCTGGGGCTGAGATTTGGATCATTTGTCCTTGGTGCCCAGCTGGAATTGTTTTGTGTCCCTTGCTCTGTGCACAGAGCTCAGCATGCCCTGATGTGAAGCTCAGAACTGCACGCTAAAGCAGCACAGAACCTGAAAAATAGAAAAGCCAAAACCTGAGACATAACAGGACACAGGAATCACAGGATCCCTGAGCTGCCTGCAGGATACCGGAACCACTCCTGGCACTGCGTCCCAAAGAGATCAGAAGGGAAAAGGGAAACAAAGATCAGCTCCAGCCTTTGCACGGCCTGCTGGGTTTACTTT
The DNA here is from genome assembly GCF_047830755.1 of Zonotrichia albicollis. Taxonomy (NCBI): domain Eukaryota; kingdom Metazoa; phylum Chordata; class Aves; order Passeriformes; family Passerellidae; genus Zonotrichia; species Zonotrichia albicollis. The sequence goes on from NC_133833.1 coordinate 1,318,557, forward strand.
TGGCTTCTGAGACGAGGCCTTTAGCAGGGCTCTGGTCTGGCCTGACACCCACAGTGCTGAAGGAAGGCTCTGATCTCCCACAGGGGTGGAAAACAGGGAACTCACTGATGCCTTCAGAGGCTGCCTGGGACAGAGGCTGGGCAGAGCTAAATGAATAAATAGATTTTTATTAAAAGCCCTTCACAGGACACCCCTTGGGCAGTGCAAGACCCTGACCCAGATGGATCCTGGCCACGAGTTCTCACACTTTGATAAGTTTGGGTCCATTTCCATGCTGGGGTTCAGTGTCCAATCCCAGCTCCAGGTGATGCAGTCCCACCCTCCCAGGTTGCTCCCCTCCATTCCCTGTTGTTTGCACTTTTGGGGCTGGAGCTGCAGCGGTGTCCTTGCTTGTGGGGCTGGAAAAGGATTGTTCTGTGGGGCTGAGCTGGGAGCAGAACTGCTGACACTTTACATGGAGTGCAGAGTCACACACTAATGCAGTGCAGAGTCTGGGAAATAGGAAAGCTCAGACTGAAGGCATCATCTCCTTTCCCAGGCAAACACCCAAAGGCTGTGGCACAGCCTGAACAAAGGCAGCCCTCGCTTCTCAAACCCTGCATTGAGCAAGACTTCAAAATCTGATGCTTTAATTGCACCTGGGCGGACAACCCTGAGCCACCCACCCTGGCTGGGGCTGGGGATGAGAACACCGGGGATACCAGGGAGGGGAGGGCCCCGTGACTGCAGCAGCCCTGGCTGGAGCCTCCCTCCTGTGACAAAGTGGTTTTTTCACCTTTTCCACGTGCTGTTCGTCATCTCTGTGGATGCCCCGCATGGGAGGCTCTCCACGCATGGGTGGGAGCAGGTTCCTCCTCTGGAATGCAGCCAGGGAACATCCTGCCATGCACTTAACTCGTGACCTGCTGTGGCAGCATTTTTGGCATCCCACTGGCGCTCCAACCAGGCCTCCAAAGCTAAAAGCAATCTCAGAATTGGAATAAATAATAATTGGGAAATTTTTCTTATCCTCAGAAAAATGCACACTAATATTTTAGCACATGTAACACTGGAATTGCTTTATCTGCTTCAACAAATCAACTTGGAGGGATAAGAATTTGGGAAAAAACCAGGATGTAATGGCAAAGGTAGAAAATTACTGGAGTTCCACAATTAACTTACAGGTTTGCTGATGAGGGCAAAATTGCACTCACAATTCTTCAATATAAACAATTTATTTACCATATTCATCTTAAATTTCAGAATGAGTTCAGGAATTATTCCTTACTCACCCAGCTTTGGGAAGCAGCTGTTCCTATACACATCCCAACATTTGTTTTCCAATGAACTTTTTTTCCATGGTGGCACTTCATTGCCCATGTTTGCCTTGTCAAACGTTAATTTATGAGGACAAAGACACCACAAGGTCCCTGAAAATGCCAGCAACAGTTGACCTTCTCCAGTGGGAATGGCAGACCCAGTTCCACTGGGACGGCCCACGAGGTGACCTGGCTGCCCACACCCTCTGGCCCCTTTAGGACAGACCCATTTTCACAATCTCTGGGATCTCTGTGGGTAACCTGCCTCCATGGCTGACTCCTCTCACGGTTGTGAAATTTGTTTTGCTCCCATCTAATTGGAATTTCTCTCCCTGCAATTTGCTCTGTTCCCTCTTCCTTTCACTCTGCAGCTCCAGGAGGGCTCTGGCTCCCATTCTTTGTGTTTCCTCCCTCTCCCGATGGAGCCAACCCCTTCTCCCAAGTTTTCCTCTGTGTTTCACCCCCTCAGCACTTGGTGCTCCCCCACGGGCTCTGCTCTGGCATTTCAGTGCCTTTCCCTGCCAGGGAGCCCAGAACTGTCCCAGGGCAGCAGCTCCAGCCTCGCCAGGGACACCTGGGGAATTATGGACTGAAATTCAAGTGTTGGAAAATCTCCCTCCATGAACTGGGCAGGAATTGTGTTCCCTGAGAGGGATGGGATGGGATGGGATGGGATGGGATGGGATGGGATGGGATGGGATGGGATCCATGGGATGGGATGGGATCCATGAGATGGGATGGGATCTATGGGATGGGATCCATGGGATGGGATGGGATGGGATGGGATGGGATGGGATGGGATGGGATGGGATGGGATGGGATCCATGGGATGGGATGGGATCCAGGGGATGGGATCCATGGGATGGGATGGGATGGGATCCATGGGATGGGATCCATGGGATGGGATCCATGGGATGGGATGGGATGGGATGGGATGGGATGGGATGGGATGGGATGGGATCCATGGGATGGGATGGGATCCAGGGGATGGGATCCAGGGGATGGGATGGGATGGGATGGGATGGGATGGGATGGGATGGGATGGGATGGGATGGGATGGGATGGGATGGGACAGGATGGGATGGGACGGGATGGGATGGGATGGGATGGGATGGGATGGGATGGGATGGGATGGGATGGGATCCAGGGGATGGGATGGGATGGGATGGGATGGGATGGGATCCATGGGATGGGATGGGATCCAGGGGATGGGATCCAGGGGATGGGATGGGATCCAGGGGATGGGATGGGATGGGATGGGATGGGATGGGATGGGATGGGATGGGATGGGATGGGATGAGATCCATGGGATGGGATGGATGCTGGGGCTGCATCCCAGGGAACACTGGGAGCACAGGGCTGGGCCCTTTCCTCATGGATCAGGGTCAGGATCTCCAGCTGCAGTTTCAGTGTCAGGACAGCCCCGTGGGCTGTGTGTGCTCCAAACCCTCCAGAGCAGGAGGAATTTCCGGCACACTTTGGGTTCTGCTCCTGTTTCCTAATTGCTCATAATTGTCCATCAGCCACGGACGTGTCCTGAATCCTCCCCACGAGTTCCTGCAAGCTCCTTGCCAGGGTTTTCTCCAGAAAAGCTCCCCAGGACTCAAAGTCACGACAGCCCCAAGCAGGGGGGTCCAGACCAAGCCCAGACCAAACCCACTCTGCCTTTTGTCCTCTCAGCCCCACAGGAACACATGTCCAAATTAAGGAAAAAGGAAAAAATGAGAACATAGCCACTGAAGGGCATTCAAAAAATAAAATTCCAGGCCTCCAGCTCCAACTGGATCTTTGCCCATCCGGAAATTCGGATTTGATGGCATTTATGGTTTTCATTCTGTTAAGGGATGAGAAATTCAGCATTTATTGATTGCCTATATTCTTTAAAGACAACATTTTTCATATCCCTCTTGGGATGAGTTAGAGGGGCCCAAGGCTTACCTGACCTATTGAAATCTTTTCTGCAGGAGCTTTCAGGCCCTTTTTTACTGGATTGAGCACCTCTGGCTCCAATCTTGCACAGAGAAAGGCCTGGGCTGCCCAGCAGTGAGGGAATCACTGAAATACTGGGAATTGAGGTGGTGTGGAGGGTTTTTTCTTGTTGGGATTTTTGCACATTTAGATGGTAAATCACTGAGAATGCAACTCTGGAAGGAGGGATTGAAACCAAACTGTCACCTCTAAACTCCACATCACTGTGGATTTATGAAAATGAAACCTCAGACCTGAGTGTCCCATGGGGACCTTGCCATAAAAGACAGAAATTGCTGCTTTTTGGTTAAGCCACCAATAAATGCAGAGTTTGTTAAAGGAATCCCTCCTGTTGTGTGGAAACAGGGAAATGGGAGCAGAGGAACCTCCCCTGTGTCCAAGGCTGGGCACGAGCTCAGGGATGCTCAGGGCAGGGAACTCCTGTCCTGTCCTGGCCAGGCAGTGCCCTGGGCTGCTCTGCTGCCCCTCTCCCAAAACATCACTTCTGACCCAAACTGGGCATGTTTGAAAGGAAAAGGAATCCTGGGGATGCTCCGGGCTGGGTGTGAAGGGTTTCTCTCCCAAAACATCACTTCTGACCCCAAACTGGGCACATTTGAAAGGAAAAGGAGACCTGGGGACGCTCTAGGCTGGGTGTGAAGGGTTTCTCTCCCAAAACATTGGTCCTGACCCCAAACTGGGCACGTTTGAATGGAAAAGGAGCCCTGGGGATGCTCCGGGCTGGGTGTGAAGGGTTTCCAGCAGAACACAGATTTCCCAGAGCAGCTGAAGGGCTCAGTGCACGGCCACAAGCAGCTCAACTCAAACCACAGCTCCACAACGCCCCAAAAAATAAGAATTAAGCCCTCCTGGGATGAATGCTTTGGCAAACACCCAGCCAGGATTATTCTTCCCTGGGAACTGCATTCAGCTGTGAGTCCCCACGGCAATAGCAGGGCCAGCCCTGAGTCAGCCCTGGCTGCTGGGGCTGGAACAGTTAATTAATTGCATTAGGCTGGGCTCTGTGCAGGCAGGCAGGACCATCCCTGCCCCATCAGCAGCGGGACACGCAGCCCTGCCCTGCCCTGGGCACCTCCTTCCCCAGCACCTGCAGGGCATTGCATCACCAGGCTGCCTATAAAGGTGCCATGGCCACCGACAGCCCTGGCACTCTGCAGGCTTGGGGACAGCCATGAAGGTCACCCTGGCGCTCCTGGCAGTGGCAGCTCTGTGCCTGGCGTGTGAGTAACCCCTGGGCTCCTCAGCTGGTTCCTGCACTGGGAGGGAGGGAGGGAGAAAATGGGATTTTCTGGCTAAAATCCTGTTATTTAGCACCATAATAGTTTATAACCCGGCTGGGGCTGGGGTGGATGGAAGCTGCTCCTTGCTGGGTGTGCTCAGAGATCTGTTCTGTGGTGCCTCAGAACCACCTGTTTTTATCTGTTCATTTTTAAATTTCCATCTGAGAAGGGAGCTTGGAGCTGGTGAGGTCCTGCCCTGCCAAACTGACCAAGTAGGGGACAGCTGATGATGCTCAGGCCGCATAAAACAGCTGGAAATCGTGGTTTTTTAATCTTATTTTTCCAGGCTGCAGGGAGATTTGAGGGAGAGTTTAGTCTAAAAAAAAAGAGGGATCTGGGAGGAATTTATTCAGCCTTTACCTGGCAATTTTATTTTCACTAAAAACTTGCAGTAAAAATGTGTTTTTAGAGAAAAATAAGTGCATTTAAAAAGACTCCACACCTCTGCAGGTAGTATAGAAGTTTAAATGCATTATGAACATTAAAGATGCAAAATAATGCAGCATTATGAAACAAAAAGAATCTTTTGAGTAGCTCTGAAGAAGCTGCTTTGAAATTTGTCTCAACCCCAAAATTTTTATTAGAAACAGAAGTTTAAATGAAACACGGTGGAAATAATTCATTGTGTTTCATTAACTGCAGGGAAATAAAGAAACGCTCCTTCCATTAGAATTCCAGGAAATTTCTTCCTTGAACTTTCTGGTTTATCTTGTCTGCTTGAAAACTTCATGCATCAGCACTTTCTGAGCCACACCTTTATTGCATTCACTCCGTTCGCAGAGCGGCTCCCAAAAGTTCACCAGAGAAAAAATCAGATGTGAAGGGTTGGGGGAAGTGGAATAAATTGAATCCAATTCCAGAACAATGAAATCTCAGTCAGCCTCTGGTGACAGAGATAGAAACCTGACATGGAGCTTTATTTCTGCTCATTTTCTTTATGCTGAACAACTGTATTTGATGTGAGGGTGTAAACAGGGTTATGAAAGGAAGTTTTTGTGGAAAGTTTAACCTTTGAAGATCAAAAAAAGCCAAACTTATTCCAAAAGACAATTGTTAGAGCTCTGCTCCAGAACACATTTGGGAAGTTTAACCTTTAAAGATTAAAAAAATCCAAATTTAACCCAAAAAACCAAGTGCTAGAGCTCTGCTGCAGAACACGCTCCGGCTCCTTCTGCACAGAAATCTCTCCCTGGCACTGCCACCCCTGGAAGGCGCAGGATGTGATTATGGGACAGCAGAGGGGCAAACACATTCCTAAGGAAAGCAAGGAATGTGTCAGCAGCGTGGAGCCACGCCAGGGAGCTGATTGCTTTGTGGGAGGCGTAATTAGCATTGTTTGCAAGGAGCTCCTTGAAGCCCCACCTGAGGACAGGGCTCTGATCCAGAGCAATGAGGTAAAAATAGGAACCAGCCGCCTTAAAATCCACACTGAAACAAGGGAAACACTTCCCACATGGGATTATGAGCCAAATTGTATTATCACTGTTATTTACAGTCAATATTGTATTTAATTCTCATTATTGACAGGAAACACAGATATAGAAGGGATTTGTGGTTTGCTCACAGCCACATGCAGCTCTTGGTAAACTCAGGATTAAACCCCAGTCATGCTCAACCACCAGTTAATCCTGGACATTAAATATAAAATAACTTGATGAACAGTAAATGTAATATTGACTGCTGGGTTGCCAGAGGTTTTGTGGTGAACAATGGCTCCATTCCCTCCTCCAGCAAAGGCTGTTCCAGCAGGTGACAGAAGTTTCTAAGGTAAATAATGCACCAAAACCCACTTGGTCAATAGGGTCTGACACCTGGGCCTCACTAAACACTGCACAGCTCTCAATATTGACCTTGAAGGAGGTAAAAGATTCAGTGCTGCTGAGTGAAATCATCCTGGTTTGCACCCGAGTGTTCATTAACTGTGCCTTTCTATTTTCTCTTTTGTGGTTCAGTTTCCACTGCAGATGCTGCTACACAGGATGAGGTGAGTGATTGCCTTTTTCCTAAATAAAAATATAGACTATGAGATAAAAAATTATAATAATAAAGTCAGAAAATAAGCATGGTAAACTTTAATTAAATGCTGCCAATTTATTGAGGTTTCAGTGAAAGTTCCTGAGCTTGGGATATGGGTTTTCCATAGAGTTGTTCTGACAACTTCTAGATGTTTTTTACCTGTTTGGCATTCTGGGCAAAAAAAAAAAAAAATGGGCATGGACAAATTTTAACCCAGAGAAATCTAAAATTAAAAAAAAAAAATTAAAATATTTTTAAAAATATATATTTATTTGGTGATGACACTATCAGGCTTTTCTGATGAGTTTTAGCTCCTAAATCAGGTACCTGGAGATTTTCACTCTCTGAGTACTCTGGGGTCAATGTCTGGAAGAAGGGAGGGGGTGGATTCCATCCCTGAAGGGTCCAAGGAAGGGCTGGATTTGAATTGATCCCACCTGGATTTACTGATTGTTGTGATCAGATAATAAAAATCTCCACACTCTGCTCCTCTGGGGCTGTGCTGTTCCTGCCCATCCCTGTCACATCAGCCCCACTCTCACCTCTGAGCAGAAATGTTTCATTTTTGGGGCTTAGGCTCTGCCCAGAGAGGTGGTGCCCCCTCCCTGGCTGTGCTGCCCCAAAATTGGATATATTCATGATTTCTGTACATGGAGGGTGTGTCACAGCAAAGCAGACAGGGCTCAGTTGCTTCATGCAGAAAATGTAAATTTCTATTTAGTTATCTCATATTTATAGGAATTCAAAAGGCACTGTGTTAAACCCACCTGGATAACAATACACTGTCAGTTCATTGGTCAGTAAATGGAATTTTGTGCATCCACCAAACCTCTTTATTCTTGGATTGTTTACACATCATCTTCACTGATTCCCATTGCACCAATTTCTTGGTTTTGCAGGTGCAAACTTATTTCTCTCACCAGAATAAACTGTTGTGCTGACTTTTCGTTCTTACGATTTTTCTCACGGGGAACAAGCAGATGGATGAGCTGCCCCCAGCCCCAGCAGCAGGCCTAAGCCATGATGTTATAAATCCTTTATTTTGTGAGTTTTCCCCTGTGTGGTCAGGGGTGTGACACTCAGGGCTGCCCTCGTTGCAGGTGGACTGCAGTGAGTACAAGAGGCTGGAGAGAGGGAGGCCCATTTACTGTGAGAGGCTCTACCAACCCTACTGTGGCTCTGATGGCAAAACCTACAACAACAAATGCTCCTTCTGCAAGGCTGTGCTGTGAGTACTGGGCTGCCCTGGGCTGAGCAGCTGGGATCCCACCCCATAAAAATGCTGGGTTTCTTTAGGGCTGGCACTCCTCTGCTTTACCTTTACACCATCATTGTCCCTCCCACTGATAATGTCCAGCTGATCTAAAAAAAAAAAATTATGGTGATGTTTGTGTGAGAACTTCCTATTCTGGTAGGAAGTGGAAAATAGGCAACTAAAAAATGACCCAGATATTCAGGACTGAACTTCCTATTCCAGCAGGAATGGTGAAACTCGACACTAAAAACCTACTTGGATATTTGTGTGTACAACTTCCTATTCTGGCAGGAATTGTGAAACTCGACACTAAAAACCTACTTGGATATTTGTGTGTACAACTTCCTATTCTGGCAGGAAATGTAAAATAGTGAACCAAAAAATGACCCAAATACTTGTGTGAGCAACTTGCAGCAGGCACTGTAAAGCTGAACACTGAAAAATGATTCCTGTTTGTGTGAGGAACTTACTGCAGGTGCTGTAAGATTCAGTCACTAAAAAATACCCTGACATTTGTGTGAGCAGCTTCCTATTCCAGAAGAAACTGGAAAGCTGGACTGGAAAGAGTCCAATGAGCAGCAGAGACCTGACAAAGCACCTGCACCCAACGCAGGTCGCACAAAAATTCAGAAGTGGTGCTGGCAATGTCTTGGGTTTATGGATGAAATGTGTAATTTTGCAAGGAAAGCTGTTTACAGACGAGTGCCCTGGTGTGTGCTGTGAATGTTTTGGTGTCTCCCCTGGCAGCAGAGGGCTGCAGAGGCTCTTGGGGCAGTGTTCTGTGTGCAATGCCGTGTTTTCCCTTGCAGGAGGAGCAGAGGGGCCCTGCACATGAAGCAGGCAGGGGCGTGCTGAGGGAGCTGTGCTGAGGGCAGCTCCCCTCTGCCTTTGCTGCCTTTCCCCACCTGCCCTGCCCAGCCCAGCCCGGGGAGAAGAGCCAGCTCTGCTGTCCTGCTCCAGAGCTGGGGCCGACCCTCCTGTCCTGGCAGCACAGCTGCTCCTGTGCCTTCACCAGCCCTTCCCTGGATGTGTCTCCATGGCTGGAGTTCAAATCCCCTGACAATGCCCCCAGTCCCCCACCTCCTTTATCAAATGTTTTCTTTCCTTTACCCAGAAACTTTAGCAGATTTTTTTTTTCCCAAAAAGTTTTCAGCTTTCCCAGGCACTGCTCTGACTCTCTCCCAGTTTTGTAGCTGAATTTTGAATGCTTAATTTTCATCCCTCTCTGTACAATTCTGGTTCCTGTATGTTGTTCAGCTACTCAGTGTGCTTGTTTATTAAAATAAATATTCACTCTATTTTTTTTGTCCATGGTGAACTTTCTAGAGAATTTATTGCATTCATGACTAACAAGTATTTCCCAAATTACAGAAAACTGCAGCGGAGCAAGGGCTGAGTCCAGAGGTAAAAATCCAAAGCTGGGATACAAAAGTTGTATATATTGGAATTTACCCCTCAGTCTGGCTCTATTTTGCTTTAAATGAGACCAATCTGGTAAAATGTAAGACTGTAGCAGTCTGTTAAATCCTGTTATTTAAATGGGAACATTCTTTAATCTTTTCACTTGACAAATTTCAGAACCTAAAGAAATTTATGTCCTGCTCTTAAATCTTGATTATCTTCACTGTTAAAGTAATTTATGTCTTTTACTCAATACTTGGTCATGGGAATGTATTTTCCCAGAATTAAAATTGTGAATGACTGACCTTATTGGAGGAAAACTTTGGAGCAGTTGGACACAGAACAAATGCAGCCCTATCCTGAATTCTGTTTATCTGGAAACCAGGTCCCAGCAATTATGCAGCAGGAATGAAAATGAGGAAGGTAATAGAAAAGCTCCTCATAGTTCAGAGGCTTCTATAAAGAAGTTCCTAGAACAGATCACCTTGACTGAAAAAGACAAAAATGAGAAAACAAAGGGAATCTCTGAGGTTTCCTCATGGTGTCAGAAAAAGCTGATTTGTGGATATTTGCTGCCCTCCAGCCTCATGATATTCCCAGCCTCTGCTTTGGTTTGTTGGGATATTTAATGGGCTGTGCTTTGCACCAAACCTAAGACCCCAAAACTCTCCTGCAGCCCCAGGAGTGATGCGAGGAGCTGCAAGTCAGAGGTGTAAAGCACCCCTGCATTTCCCTGGCCCTGCAGTCTGTCCATGTCTGATCATTCCTGATGTGGAATCCTGGGCAGGAGCAGCAGGAGAGCAGGACCTTTTGCCCACCCGGGGACTTTTGCCCACCCAGGGGCTTTCCCTCAGCCCAAAGCTGGCAGAGCCAAAGGCACAGCAGCTCCTGCCACATACCAGAGCACAGAACATCACCTGCAAATTGCTGCAAGTGACACCTGGGGAAAATGCTGGAGAGGCTGGCCAGGCTGGCCAGTCGGGTCTGCGGGATGGAGCAGAGCCATGGAAATGTGGGCAAGGGAAATGAGCAGAGCCTGAGCGAGCTGAGCTCGGGTTCTGTGAGACAGAAAATAAAATACTGGTGTGGAACAGGAAACAGAACGGATCCTGCACTCAGGGAAGATCAGAGTGCAAAACTCTGCCCTGGAAAGGTTCCTAAATACCTGCAGTCTTTATAGCTGATGTATTTACAGCTGAGGGACAAGGGAGGCTTTTCCTGAGGTCCTACAAAACATTTATTTTGTTCTAAGACAAGAGGTGATGAAATCTGGAGATCAGACAGTGGGATCCCTGCAAAAGCACAACCAGTGCCTGAATAAAGCTGGCTGGGTTAGCACAGCACCATTCTCACCTGAGGCCTTTGGCTGCTCAGATCTTCCCTCAGAAGCTTTAATTTTGAATTGTGAGGTTCTGCTCCCTGCAGAATTAATTGTTGTGTAATGAACGCCTCCTTTGGTGATCAGGAGTGCCCAAGGATGGAGCTCTGGGACAGTGGGAGGGTCCCTGCCCATGGCAGGGGTGGGTGAGATTTCCGAGGTCCCTCCCAGCCCAAACCATTCCATGATTTACCATCAGCTGGGATGGAGAACATTCATTCCCTCAGAAGGCAACAGCTTAAAAACATCTCCTAGGGATGCTGCTAAGCACTGACAGTTTGTGGGGTGCAAAACTTGGGTTTTTAAAGGAAGGCATTAATCCCTCAGTCCTTTTATTTTGATTCAGTAATACCTGTGCTGAGAACCAGGATTCTGAAAGCTCCCTAAAGTACAAACTGTGTATGTCCAAATAGCTTCCACCAGCAGTAAGTGAGAAACAAGAAATGCAATGTGCTCTTTTGTTTTGCAGCTGATCAAGGCCAGAACAGAATTTTTATTGATGACTGTTCAGCATCTCTGATTGTTCTCCTTTGGGGTTCAGGTCAGATATCCTTGGGTGCCTCAAATTCTAAATTTTCCCACATATGGCAGTGCAGGGAGAAAGAAATGGAGCAACCCAAAACCCTTCAGAGACTCACAAACCACTGATCTGTGGGATAAATCACAGGGTTTCTGTTAGGAAAAAATGGGTGGTTTTGGTTTCTGCTGTCTTGTAACCACTTCACCATTCACATTCTGTGACTGTTTCAATGACAGCTCAACCCAAGGCCCTGCCCAAATTCCTTAATTCAATTTAGTGTCTCTTGTGTCCTTCAGGCAGCCTCCTCCTGCTGCCACCTGTGTCCCCTGCCTTGGGCTGAGGGCGGGCAGGACAAGCTCTGCTGGACCTGGCTCTGCTCTTCCCACAGGAACCCTCACCTGTCCCATTTCTGGGGCTGATTTTTCGGATGTTCTGCTGGTTTTGAGGCTGTGTTGCTGTCACAGGTTGGACTCAGTGACCTCTGGGGCCTTTTCCAACCTTAGTGATGCTGTTGACACATCCAAAATCCACAGGGATTGCCAAGAATTTATTTTGTTATTCCTACTCTGCTACAGAGTGTTGTGGATTCCTCTGGGATTGTCACTGAACAGCAGCTGAGTCTTTGCACGCTGTCATTCACAAAAAATAACTCACCAGCAGTGTGCTGGCTGATGAACCAGCCTTGTCACCCAATCCCTCGGGGCTTGCATGAAACATGACTTCAAAACGTTGAGGGAATTGTGATTTCTGCTGGGATCCACCCAAACACAGCCATTAAAACAAGGTTAACTTGCAGACCTGCACAATGCTGCAAATACATGTGTGGGGCCAGGGTGAAGACTCTCCAGGGAAATCACTTACAAACCTTGCAGAGCCTCCAAAGGAGGGGCACGGGGATGGGGAAGGGTCTGGAGAGGCCATGGAGGAGCAGCTGAGGGCACTGCAGCTGGAGGAGGCTGAGGGGAGACTCCTTGGGGTCTGCAGCTCCAATCTCTGGGACGGGGACAGGATCCCGGGAAGGGCTGGGGCTGTGCCAGGGGAGGGTTGGGGTGGATTTTGGGAAAGATTCTTCCCCCAGAGGGTGCTGGCACTGCCCAGGCTCCCCAGGGATGGGCACAGCCTGAGGCTGCCAGAGCTCCAGGGATGCCCAGAGTGGGGTTTGGGGTCTGTGCAGGGCCAGGAGCTGGGCTGGATGCTCACTTTGCCGTGCAATGGTTTGGGCTGGAAGGACCTTGGCGCCCATCTCATCCCGCCCTGCCAGGGGCACCTCCCGCAGGCGCTCCGAGCTCCATCCGCTGTGTCCCTCAGCTCGGCACAGCCGGGGCTGCAACCGCGCCAGCACCTCCACTGACTCCCATGGCTGTCGCTCTGTGCTGAGCGAGCCCAGCCCCAAACGGAGCCCTCAGAGCTCCCGGTGCCCTCAGAGCTCCCGGTGCCCTCAGAACCCCCGATGCCCTCAAAGCCCCCGGAGCCCTCAGACCCGCGGAGCCCTCAGAACCCCGATGCCCTCAAAGCCCCCGGAGCCCTCAGAACCCCGATGCCCTCAGCGCCCTCAGCGCAGCCCAGGCGGTGCCGCCCCCCCCCCCCCCCAGCCGGGCGGGGCGGGCCCGGACGCGGCCGGAAGCGGAAGCGGCGCGCAGGAAGCGGCGGCGCTGGCGGAAGGGGCCGCGCAGGAAGCGGGGCCGGGGCTGCCCCGCGGCCACAACCGGGGCGAGGGCGGCGAGCGGAGCCAGGGCAGGTGAGGGCAACGAGCGCCGGGGGCGGGCAGCGAGCGCCAGGGGACGGGGGCGCGGCCGGCTCGGCCCCGGGGCGGCGGGGCGGGCAGCCAGAGGCCGCCGCCGCCTCCCGGCCCCGCGGGCTCGGGCCGGCCCCGCTGTCACAGGCCCCGGGGGCCCCCGGGAGTGACCGGCGGTGCCGGGGCTATTGGGGAACCTGCTTTTCCTTGGCTCATATCGGCACAAGCCACCGGGTCCCGGCGTTTTCCCCGCTCCGGGAGCGCCCCTCGCTACCGGCGCTGCCAGGCCGGCCCCGGCTGCTCTCGCCGTGTTTTTCCTCATTTCTCGCTGCTGCGAAGTCTCCCCGTGGTTCTTTAGGCTTTTTAAGGTCCGTGGGGTGTTTATTCATCAAAAACAGAGCACATCGAGCTGTTGTTTTTTGCGACGTTCATTGTCGGGAATAAATTGAGGTGGGGGCCGCAAAATCCCGTTTAATTTATTGAATATATAAAGCTCTTCCTGCTGTGGAGATTTGTCTTTTATGTTTAAATGAGGTCAGCTCGCTGATGCAGAATGAGGTGTTAAAGCTGTGCTCATTAGCTCAGAACAACCCCAGGAGGAGCTTTAATTGTGCAGAAACTGCAGACTCATGGAGACAAATCCTTCTTCTCCCCCTCCACGGCAGGGGCGGGTTGTGTTGGTGTCATTGGTGTCTTTGTGCAGGATTTTTCCTGTTTTGCCTGTTAATATTTTCGTTTCTCTTGCCTTTTGCCCCAGTGCTTTGCTGTTCTCTTTCCTGCTGGATTGTTCCCAGCACGTGGCTGTGCCAGCCTGGAAGGTTTTGGGTGGTGTTGCAATGCTCTGTTCAAACCGAGTTATCCCAGGTGACTGGGGATTGATGTTTTCCTCGGAATTCAGTCTATAAATAGGTAATTTTGGGCTTTACAAGGTTGAGCACCCCAGACTGAGCCCTTTCAGTTTGCTCCAGAAAGAACAACAAACACAGGGTCTTCACTCCTGGCTGGAGAATTCCCCCAGTCCAGAGAGCAGAGATCCAGTCAAACAATAAATCCAAATGGGGATTTATAGTTTGACTATCCCCCTTTAAAATAAAATAATAGAAAGCAGTTAGTAACTTTAAATGCATCCAAAATGTGTGGCACCACGTGTTTTGCAGTAATTAGATCATAGTGGAGCTGTCAGTATTTCAATTTTTGGCATCACAGGGAGGCTGCAACGAGGCCTTGCCCAAAGCTTTTCCAAAATCTGCCTTTTTTACCAGTTGTTTTTCCTCAATCCACTGAATTTTGGCACCCAACCTGTTTAACAGGTTCACTGAGCTGGTGATGCTCTGCCCTCCTCATTCCTGTTCTGGTGTTAGAATAAAATAAATCTTTGCCAGGTACAGTCATGAAAGGATCTCTCAGCATGTGTAGAAGGGGATTTTCTGTGAGCAATGAGTTCATCTGTGTTTAGTTGCTGATTTGTTGCTTCCGTGGTAATTGTGGGTGTTTTTACACGAGGCCTTGGAGCCCCAGAGCCTGGGAGTGCTGCAGAGGGGAGGACACAGCTCAGGGAGGGGCAGAGAGAGGATCCTGCACGCTGCTTCCAGTGCCCCCCAGCTTTTCTGGGCCTTTGATCTGTAACTCAGCACCCTGAATATTTTACCTGCTGTTCTCACCTCCAAGAGGAGCTGGTTTAAAGGCTTTTAATGTGGCATTTTTGGAGAGTCATTAGCAGGAACCCATTTTTTCCAAAAAGAAAAATAAATCCTTTTTCTGCTGGGCAGACTTGAGTTTTATTTTGCACTGAAACATTGTAGTTGGTGCTGAGCTGGTGATCCCTGCACAGCTTCCCTGTGACTGCCTTGATCTCAGGGTGGCATCTCTGAAGGTTTTTTATTCATAAGAAGAGCTGATCTCTGGTTAAACCCGTGCTGACATTTCTTCATCTCTCCCTCAGCTGGGAGGGTTTGTCTGATAATCCTCAGGTTTTGTGTGAGCCCTTGTGTCTGATGAAAGCACAGGTTGCTTTTTGCAGCTATGTGCTGTTCCCTCTGTGTTCCAGGTGCCTGAATTTCATGACTCTGTGCCCGTTTCCTCGCAGCAGAGATGGGGCCCCGGCGGAAAACCGTGAAAGCAGTGAGCAGGGAAGGGGCAGAGTCTACCAAAGCTGAGGAGCCAAAAGATTACATGAACCAACTCTCCCATGAAGTGCTTTGCCACATCTTTAGGTGAGCAGCCTGGCAGAAATCAGTTCACTTCTTATGTTAGAGTTCTTTATTTTTTCGCCTGTTTGTGACACAGTAAACAGTGGCCATACCATGGGTGGAGTGGTGGATAAAAAGGGATGACAAATGTTTTTTTCAGTCTCCAAAATTCATTTGTAAACTGAAAGTTAATTTATGTGAGTGTCATGAATGCTAGAATGAAGAAGAAATAAATAAGTGATTTAATTCTGTTATAAATACTGATTTTAGAGCAGAAATACACTTGGGTTGGGCACAATTGAGATGATTGTTTGGGAGTTGTTGCATCTGCAGAAGGGATCTGGGATGAGGATTTGACCTCCCCTGCAGCAAAGTCCTTCTCCCAGATGTTCACTCAGCCCTGTTATCCAAAACATAAGGCCTCACCCACAAGTTCTTGGAAAACAGCAGCTCTCCAAAACATTTGGGAATTGAGCTTGCACTATGTGCTAGAAAAAGAAAGTAACTTAACCAAACCTGTTGATGGAAATGGCTTGGTCAGCAGGGTTTGGGTTGGTTTACATTAAGGAAGAAATAATTCCCTGTGAAGGGGGACAGGCCCTGGCACAGGGTGCCCAGAGCAACTGTGGCTGCCCAAGGATCCCTGGGAGTGCCCAGGACTAGGCTGGATGGGCTTTAAGGTCCCTTCCAACCCAACCATCCTGTGATATACCAGAGAACCAAGTCATCTGTGCATTTAATGCTCCATTTGTGTGACTGTTCCACACTCAGTGTCAGGAATGCTGAGTCACTGCTTAGCAGAACTCCGGATTGAGCTCTGGGCAATTCCCTGTGAGAAATGAAATGCCCCAGTGCTGCAGGCAGGCTGTGCTTGGGCTGACTGGGCTGTCTGTGTGTCCCCAGGTACCTGTCCCCAGGTACAGGCCATGCTGTGGGCCAGCTGGAGCTGCTCAGGGCTGTCTGTGTGTCCCCAGGTACCTGTCCCCAGGTACAGGCTGTGTCTGGAGCTGCTCAGGGCTGTCTGTGTGTCCCCAGGTACCTGTCCCCAGGTACAGGCTGTGTTTGAGCCAGCTGGAGCTGCTCAGGGCTGTCTGTGTGTCCCCAGGTACCTGTCCCCAGGTACAGGCCATGTTTGAGCCATCTGGAGCTGCTCAGGGCTGTCTGTGTGTCCCCAGGTACCTGTCCCCAGGTACAGGCTGTGTCTGAGCCAGCTGGAGCTGCTCAGGGCTGTCTGTGTGTCCCCAGGTACCTGTCCCCAGGTACAGGCTGTGTCTGAGCCAGCTGGAGCTGCTCAGGGCTGTCTGTGTGTCCCCAGGTACCTGTCCCCAGGTACAGGCTGTGTTTAGGCCAGCTGGAGCTGCTCAGGGCTGTCTGTGTGTCCCCAGGTACCTGTCCCCAGGTACAGGCTGTGTTTAGGCCAGCTGGAGCTGCTCAGGGCTGTCTGTGTGTCCCCAGGTACCTGTCCCCAGGTACAGGCTGTGTCTGGAGCTGCTCAGGGCTGTCTGTGTGTCCCCAGGTACCTGCCCCTGCAGGACATCATGTGCATGGAGTGCCTGTCGCGGAAGCTGAAGGAGGCGGTGACGCTGTACCTGCGCGTGGTCAAGGTGGTGGATCTGTGTGCGGGGCACTGGTGGGAGTACATGCCCACAGGTGAGCTGCTCCCTGCCTCTCCCCTCTGCTCAGTAACCCTGCACTTGTTTGGGTCTCCCCTTCCTTTGCCTGGCTGTCCTGGGGAATGTCTTGCCAAGTCTCTGTCTGCGTGTAAATACAAATTAGGTCATAGGTTGGACTTGATGATTTCAAAGGTCTTTTCCAAGGCAGTTCATTCTGTGATTGGGTGACTGGGAGTGCTCTGTAGGCACCTGGCAATACAATCTGTGTTTGTGTGATTGCTGGAAGGGAGTTTATCCAGGGGTTATGCCATGAAGAGGGTGTTTGCATGCAGGCAGCAAAAAATACAATGGAGTGAGAGAGCAACTCATCTGCCAGCACTTAACAATGTAAGAATAAGGTTTGATGTCACACCTTGAGTCACCTGCATATCAATAGATAAATTTGTCAGTCTGGGTGAGCCCTGTACCAGGATTTCTGTTGGGTTTAAATTGCACTGCTGGGATTTGGGGGGGGACACAGCTAAAATGAGGGAATTCTGAAAATGAGAGGATTTGCAAATTGAGATTGACTACAGCTGGTATTAAGCAGGTGTTTAGACCTAACCTAAAATTGGTGTAAATGCAAGTAATTTAGCCAGTTAAAATCCTTTTTATATGCTGTCTTTCATTAGAATAAAATAAACCTTTGCTTTAAGAAACCATCCTGTTTCTGTGAGAAATGTGAGCTTTGGTGAATAGTGAACTGGAATAAGGGATCCAGCTGGGATTTTTTTGACCTTTGGAGTTGATAAATGGAATTCCAGGAAAAATAGACCCACAGAGCTGCATGTGAGGAGGGAGAGAGCACAGTGAACCTTGCAGCCATGCAGCTCCTCTGAAGGAAACCTGTAGCAAACCTGCAAAATTCAAGGCAGAGGAGTATTTAGGTCATGATTTCTAGAATGTGGAAGTAAAAGAAAAGCTATTGCTTCACCAAGTGCATCTTTTCAACACCGCAGAACTTGTACTGCCACATAAGGAGAGAAGTGTGTTTGGCTTCCCCTTCAGAGCCAAGTGTCTGCTGCCACACCAATACCAAATGTGTTGTTGTTGTCTTAGGTTTCACTGATTCCAGCTTCCTAACCCTGCTGAGGAAGATGCCAGACATTGAACAACTTTATGGTCTTCATCCCAGGTATCTGGAAAGGCGCCGAGTCCGTGGCCACGAAGCTTTCAGCATTCCTGGAGTTTTAGAGGCTTTGCAGGCCTGTCCAAATTTGCTGGTGAGTGGCTGGACTTGGGAGAGAACCTCTCTCAGCACTGTTAAAAGTTGTGACAGGGACTTGGTGCTTCCAGGGCTTTGGTTTAGGCCTGGCTGCACAGGGAGGAGTTAATTGTGACCCTGCTTGCTGATCACAACTATTTTTAGTTGCACCACTGGGAATCCCAGGTGCTCTTAAGCCCAGCAAGGAATTAAAGCTCTGATCCCTCTGCTTTGAAACAGACAAGTCTTGCTAGAAATGAAAAGTGAAATAACGTTGCATTCTGTAGTTTACATGGTTAAGAGGATGTTGTTGTTGTTGTTGAACTGGTGTTAGAGCATTTGCTTTGCTTCCTTTTATCCAGGGTGTTGAGACCTCTCATTTAGAGCTGGTGGAAGCTATTTGGACATACATGCCCCAAGTCCACATTTTAGGGAAGTTTCGTAATCGTAATGGTGCTTTTCCAATTCCTCCTGAGAACAAGCTGAAAATTCCTATAGGAGCTAAAATTCAGACTTTGCACTTAGTAGGTGAGTGTGGTCGTGGTGAAGTAGTTGGCTTCAACACAGGTGGATTTAAAGGCTTTGAAACTCTGCAGATTTGTAATTCTTTGGAGGAGAGGGAGTTTGGGCTGTGGCATCTTGGAGATCTTAGTTGGATATTTGATAGCAGGTGCAGAGGGCAAATTCTAAAGAATTATTGACAAACCAAGGTGAAGAACTTGTGTTTCAAGGGTTCACAGCTTTTCTCACTTGCCACAAAGCACAGAAAAGCTTCCTTTTGAAAGCCAGGAATTTGTCATGCAGAGGATTAGTTTGAAGCTTGTTTAAAATGTTTGTTTGTTTTGTTTATGTATTATTAGGGGTGAATGTCCCTGAGATTCCTTGTATCCCAATGCTGAGGCACCTTTATTTGAAGTGGGTGAGACTCACCAAACCACAGCCTTTTAAAGATTTCCTTTGTATCAGCTTACGTGCTTTTGTCATGAGGAACTGTGCTGGTAAGAGGGATTCTTCCTGTCTGAAGGGGATGGTAGAGCATGGAGGAAATCTGGTTCTGTTAAAGTCTTGGAATTTCACATTCTGAGAGCAGCCCTTGTTTGGTTTGTGGTGTTGGGCAGAAATCTCCCCCTGTCCTGTCCCTTACTTGGTGCTGTGTGCTTCTGTTGACTTCCTGCTCTAGAGGGATTTGCGTGGATGTGTTTTAGTTCTTCCGTGGGATAATTCAGGGAGAAGTGAACAACCTGCTCTGTCTTTCTGGCCTTGTTGTGTGCAGGACCCACAAACTCTCTGAAGTATGTTCCCCTGGTGACAGGCCTGGCTTCTGCCAGGAATCTGGAGCACTTGGAGCTGGTCCGTGTTCCATTTCTTGGAGGACTTATCCAGCACGTGGTAGAAGACAGCTGGAGATCTGGTGGGAAACTCCTACTCCCTCATACCTAAATAAAAATAAATAAATTAATTTAAGCTTTAGCAAATTCTGGGGGCTTTTTTCCTGTAGCACGTTCTTTTTTGATTGTTTGAAACTATGGTCATAGTGCTGAACATGCTCTGTATTGGGTGGAATTGTGATATTCTAACTGCAATTAACTCTTAATGAGCTACATTTGTTGATGAGCAGAACCAGAATTGGAGGAGTTAGGTGCAAATATTTGTTTTCTTCATTTGCTGAAAAAGGTTAAGACAGCACTGGTGAAAATGTGTAGGGCTGAGGGCTGTGGTGTGAGGCTGGAGTGTAAGAAGGCTGTTCTTTATTTGCCAGGTGGCTTTAGGAATTTGCACACTATAGTTCTGGGAGCTTGCAAGAATGCACTTGAAGTGGATCTTGGCTACCTCATCATAACTGCTGCACGAAGGTACCTCCCTTCAGATCTCTCTTGGCTTCCCCTTTTTCAAAATAAATGTCTTAGAAATGACATCCAAGAGCCAGAGCAGCCATCAGAGTTTAAGGAATACACATACAAACTTTGCATAACAAGAGGGTTCTGTGATTAAAATAACTGCAAATGCCCTCTGAGTCCTGCCAGAGTCTCTGTTTTATGAGAACAGGGCACCTTCTGGAGTGGTTTCTGTCTTTGGCCTGAATTTTGAAAGGAACAATTCTGAATTCCCTGCAGGTTGCACGAAGTGCGGATCCAGCCTTCCTTGACCAAAGATGGTGTTTTTTCTGCTTTGAAGATGGCTGAACTGGAATTCCCACAGTTTGAAACTCTTCACCTAGGCTACGTTGATGAGTTTTTACTACAGTGTATGACACTTTTTATATCCATAAATAACACAAGGATTACAGAAATTGCTGTGGTTTCCATCATGTTCTCAGTGATTAATGAGAATATTAATGTTGCATGTGTGGAGGCTGCTGATCTCATACAGCCAAATCTGGTTTTCCTCACTCCCTGAAGTTGGGAAGGCTGAGCTTTATTAAAGGAATGATCTGATCAGTAGGGAGTTAGAAAATCCTGCTATAAAATACAAATTTACTGCTGTGTCTGCTCCTCTCTTTTGTAGGTAAAATGACGAGTACGGACTTGGTGAGGTACGGCTTGGCTGATGTGGTTGAAAACCCAGGAATTATTACAGATATTGGTATGAAAGCTGTAAATGAAGTTTTTTCTTTCATCAAGTATCTGGTCATTTACAACTGCCCACATCTACATAACCCAAATAATTGGATCACAGGTATTGCACACCTTTGAAATTTCAGAGCTATTCTATGAATTTCTGTGCTAAACCAGAATTTCTCTGCTCTAGTACTGCTTGTTCTGTTGTTAGTAAGTACAGTAGATGATGCTTGCTTTGGGGCCACGGTGGTGCTGGGAGCAGGATGGAGATCCAGAGGATGCTGCTCTCAGATGTGAAGAGGGGGTGATGAACAAGGAGTGAGGTGGGAATCCCTCAGGAAGGGCCTCTCTTGTGTTCCAGACCACTCGAGGTGGACCCGCCTGGTTGACCTGACCCTGGTGAGGTGCCATGCCATCAAGCTGGACTCTTTCAGTCAGTTCATCGAGTTACTGCCAAGCTTGGAGTTCATTTCTCTGGACCAGATGTTTAGAGAGCCCCCAAAGGTAAATTCCAGATAATGCTTTGGCTTTTTCTCATTGCCAGGGTTTTTACTTGTTTCCATTTCATTGGCACACCAGTGTGCATTCCTCTCAAAGCTGTCATTAATTGAGGGGATTGGTAATAAATGCCTTTGGTTTGCAGTTGCTTTTAGCATGATATGCTGGGGAGAGTGGTGCTGCTTCTGCAAGTGGGAGCAGTGGCAGGGAATGAACGTGTGACCAGAAAATAGAACTCATTGATTCTATCAAAAATAAAACTCAGTCATTCTCTCAAGGTCTCTGCTGATATTTCACTGTGCTGCTGCTCTTTGTGTTGTTCTTTCCTCTTAGGCATCTCTTTACAATACTAAGAGGTTTTTATGAATTTTTGCTGTGTGAAATGGGGGTAGTGTTTTCCTTTTGAAGTGCTTTCAGAGCTTAGGAATTTTATTTCTTCACATTGTCCCCTCCCACAGTGTAACACAAATCCTTGGTAAGCTGCTGGCAGGCAATGCAGAGTGTAAAACCTGCTTCCTTTGGCCATTAATGGTAGCTGGTGTGCTGGGAAGGCTCTGATCTGCTGTTTGTATTCATGTCATCACCCTACAGCAAATAAGGGAGATTAACACAATTAATAGATTAAAACGAAGTGCTTTGAGGACTTTCATTAGGAGTTAAACAGTGTAAGTTCTGGGTTGCCAGCCTGAGGATGGACCTCTGCTCTCAGGAAATCTGAGGGACAGTTCTGCTGTCCCAGACATTCCAGCAGAGTGGTTTTCCTGGTGCCTTTAGGGGATGTTGAGATAACAGGTCCATCTTCTCAAATCTGAATTTCTGCCTTTCTTTCAGGGCTGTGCTCGTGTGGGCCTAAGTGCAGGCACAGGAATTGGAGTCTCCTCTGCCCTGGTGAGCAATCAGAACTCCAACAATGACAATGACAACAACAACAACCACCAGAACAACAACAACAACAACCCCAACGTGCACCACAACAACCACCAGCACCCCAACGAGCAGAACGAGGAGAACGAGCTGCACCAGGAGGGCCCCGCTGAGGAGCAGCAGATTGGGGCTGAGGGTAATCCTGGGGGGCTTTGGGGGGGAATTGCAGCTGAGGGGAATCCTGGGGGGCTTTGGGGGGGTTTGGGGCTAAGGGTAATCCTGGGGGGCTTTGGGGGGGAATTGCAGCTGAGGGGAATCCTGGGGGGCTTTGGGGGGATTTGCAGCTGAGGGGAATCCTGGGGGGCTTTGGGGGGGTTTGCAGCTGAGGGGAATCCTGGGGGAGCTTTTTTATCTGCAGTCCCACTCCCTCCTGGTGAAGATGGGAATCTGCCCTGAAAGCTTGTTGCTCTTTCAGCTCCTGGTGTGGAGCTTTAATCTGAGTGAGCTGAGTCCCAAAAGTTTGGCTGGGCTTTGGCTACAGAGATGCAGAACAAATCTGTGAGATAATTTGTGAAACCCAGGGGTTCACCAGAGGAATCTAGGCAGTTTTCAATTATTTCCTGTGGGTGTTTGAGGGCTCAGTTTGTTCTGTTTCCTGTTCCTGACCTCCTGTTCCCTTTGCAGCCCTGAATGAGATGGAGGAGGTGGCACAGGAGGAAGGGGAGGCTGCTGGGCAGGGCCAGGATGAGCTGCCAGCTCCCAGCCAGGCTGTTGTTCCCATGGAGGTGGATGAGGAGCAAGCAGGTAATTGGGTTTGGGAAGAAATCCCCTCTTGGCATCTCCCTGAGGGATTCATTCTCCACCCTAAGTCTGGTTTTGGATGTTTGGCTTCAGCAGGGTTGTCTGATTTTGAATAATGATGTTAGCACAGCTTAGTTCTGTGAAGAAATTTATTCTCTGGTACAGCCCAGAGCTTTCTTTGCAGGGAAATACCTTGACCTTAAACCTGATTTTTGTGCTCAGTATAATAAAAGTCAGAAGGCCTCAATGAACTTGTCCTGTTGCTCTCTTGGTGTTCATGGCCTCAGGTCTTTCACTGCAGCACTTGGGTTGTTTTTGCCTTTTCTCAAGCCAGCACAACTTTTCCAGTGTTGATTTAATTTAATTTAATTTAATTAGTGACGCAAGGCAGTCTTGATTCTCTTACTGCAACCTTTTGCTGGACAATATAATTTTCTACTGAATATCCCAACAGCATGAAGTAACATTACATTGTGACACTCCTCCCCTTCCAAACCAGAATACTTTAATACTGACATGCAGTATTTTGCTCTTCTCCCATTTAGATTTTAGTGAGGGGCCCACAGAATGGGTGACTAAATTGACTCCAATTAATTTCTTATCAGTTTTTCAAGCAGTGCTAAAAGATTTTCAGCCCTTTAATCCATGCCTGGTTAATTTTTACATGAAATGCTGATATTCTCCTTTCAGGACCAAGTGGAATTCAACCTGCTGTAAAGGCAGCTCCTATTACCATCCATGATTCAGACAGTGAGGATGAGGAGGAAAACATGGGCACTTCCAGGGCCTGCATCTCCAGCAGCATTGCACAGAATTACTCAGATGGGGAAGAGAAGAGCAGGGATCCAGTGGAAACCAGGGAACCTTCAGGTGTGCAGCATTCCTGCTTAAGCCTCAGTCTTTCCACGTGGTTCAGGTTCATTTCCAGCTTGGTTTGCAGTGTGGAGTGAAGGTGGAAGGAGATGTTTGAGCTGCAGCCACAGATCTTGTACAGAAACACAGATAGTGGTGCTGCACTGATCACAGACCTGCAGCTCCCCTTTGGGATTCCCAGTGCACAGAATTTATCAGGGCTCTGAGCCCACAGTGTGGATGTCAGTTCTGGCTTCAGGGGGGAAGGAATTGGTGTTTGGAGAGAATTTACATCAATTCTGTACTGCAAATATTGTGGATCTGGGGCTTGGGGCAGTGTAATGAGCTGAGAGGATTCATACAGACATTCAGGAGGAATTCCTGCATGGAAAGGGGGCTCAGGCCTTGGCAGGGGCTGCCCAGGGAGGGTTGGATCCCCATCCCTGAGGTGTCCAAGGGAAGGTTGGAGGTGGCACTCAGTGCTCTGGGCTGGGGACAAGGTGGGGATGGGGCACAGCTGGGACTGGATGGGCTGGGAGGGCTTTTCCAACCTCAGTGATCCTGGGATTAAGTTCTGTTATGATTTGTTGGGTTTTTGTTCACCTGTGAGCTGAGCCTGCTGTTGCTGCTGGCAGCACTGCCCAGACCCAGGAGGGGGAGCTGAGCTGCTGAAACACGAACTTCAGTCCTGTCTGTTCCTGTTTGATTCCTCTTATTTAAGAAAACAGAAGCCTCTCTAGATTAGATATTAGAAAAAATCTCTCTTTGTGAGGATGTGAGGCCCTGGCACAGGTGCCCAGAGCAGCTGGGGCTGCCCCTGCATCCCTGGCAGTGCCCAAGGCCAGGCTGGACAGGGCTGGGAGTGCCTGGGACAGTGGGAGGTGTCTCTGCCATGGCAGGGGTGGCACTGGATGTGATTTAAGGTCCTTCCAACCCAAGCCATCCATATTCTTTGATCTATCAGTGTGTCTTTCATTTTGCTGTGCCTGTGTGAGCAGTGAGCTGCTCTGGACAATCTGGTGGATTTGTGTGGCAAACCCCTCCAGCACATCACTCCAAAAATACCTGCAGGATGTTCCAAAGGTGCAGCAACAGCTACAAATACCAATAATTGCCATTCCTGGGAAGATTGTCACGGGCCTCTGGGCTGCCCTGTGTTTCAGTACCTTCAGAGAGGAGCACTGAGGTTTGTTGGGGTTTCTCACTGCTCTCCCTTCACCCCTGCAGTGAGCGGCAAAGGCAAGACCCCCCTGCGGAAGAGATGCAGCACCAGCCACGGGGGCCAGGCCAAGCAGTTCCCTGTGGAGGAGAGCAGCTGTGAGAAGGGCTGCCAGGTGACCAGTGAGCAGATCAAAGCTGACATGAAAGCAGCCAGTGACATGCCCGAGAGGAGCAAGAGCAAGGATTCCTACGGCAGCTGCAGCAACGCCCCGGCATCCACGGCTACACCCAGCTCCTGCAGCGCTGCTTCCCCCAGCCCTGACCGTGCCCAGGCAGCCCAGAGGCACTGTGCTGGCAGCAGCCCGGCGGCTGGAGAGGAGTGCAGGCAGTGTGGCTGCTCTCCGTGCAGGAGGGAAGGCTGCAGTGAGGGGGAGCCCCAGGAGAGCTCCGTGTGCTCCCGCTGCTGCTCCCGGGGGGCTCAGCGGCGCAGGACGAGCGGGGGGCGCGACGGGGAGAGCCCCTCCACCAGCGGGGCCTGCAGGGACGGGCCGGACTTTGCACTGAGGACACTGCCAGGCTGTGGGGCTGCGGGAGAGCCTGGCCATGACAGGACTAGTGGGAGTGCCTGTGGGGCTGGCAGCCAGGAGCAGAGCTCGCAGCCCCCGGGCTGGCAGCTGGACTGCAAGGAGGAGTACCCACGGAGACCCCTGACCAGGGCCAGGAGCAGGCTGTCCCACGTGCCTCTGGTGTCAGAGCCAGGTAGGACTCGCAGCCAGAGGAACTGCAGCTCCCCAGGAGCTCTGGTGTGCAGCTTGTTAATCAGGGGTTTAAAGCTGAGTGGTTTGAAAGGTCAGAGCTTGATGGAGCAGAGGTGCCATCACCAGGTTTCTCTGAAAGTGCCACTGACTTTTTCCTCCATGCAGCTCTTTTTGTGTTCTTCATAATTCTAACTAGTATTTGCTTCACTCCATTGAAAAGCAAATGCAATTTTTTGGTACTCTGCCTGCCTGTGGAGGCTGTTATTCATTGAAACAGAAGTTGTCCCTCCATTAAAACCCTCCCTGCAAAGGCAGCAGCTACACTTAGATCTGAACAAGAAGGCAAAGGTTATAACTGGTGCTTTATCAGCTAATGAAGTCATAATTACAATTGAGCCAGGCTTTGGACCTGCATTGGGTTCTGCTTCCAAGGGTTTAAGGCAGGGTGATCAAACTTACTGAAAATTGCCCTTTTGTTAAACACCTTCATGCTTCACATGATTGTTTTGTTCACCTGACATAAAATCAAACCCCTGAAGGGCTGGAATGAAGGGAGAAAACAACAGATGTGAGAGGGGAACTTGCTGTTTCTTTCAAATATACTTGGTTTCCAAAATAATCATCTTAGTGTTTACAACCTCATATATCCAGGATTCTTTGCTGGGAATGTCTGGCAGGTAAAATGAAACTGAAGTTGAAATGTGCTGCTTACACAACTGTGAGTGCTGGAGGTAGGGATGATTGAGGGCAAATTCCTGCCTCTGTTAACATGGAATGATTCAAACACTTCATATCCTGCTGTTCTTCCAGTTTATTTAATGCTCCCACGTGTTAACAAAACCTAAATCACCTCAGATGTTCTGCAGGTAGATGCAGCTCAGGTTTCAAGAAGAGATTTTGCTAATAAATTTAAAATGTCTGGTTTCTGCCTTAGGACCAGTAATTAATTTGGGGATCTTTGTGCACATGCCATATGTTTTAATAAAGACAGCTTAGTTTTAGTAAAATAATTTCTCATTTTGCTGTGTTAATGACAGAAAATTAATTCTAGGGCAGTTTTTTCCTCTTTCTGTTGGAAGTAATGCTTGTGGTGATTTTTTTCCAAAGACTCATCTGTCAAATCAAGCAAGAATTTGAGGTCCCTGGTGGAGCTTGGGAACATTAAAGGATTTTATACCTGGGCATCCTTTGCAGTATTAGGAAGAACTTTGTGACAGTTACAAAGAACAGATTTTCCAGAAGTTTGAGATAGTTTCTGCTATTTAAACATTAAAGCTATTTTGGGTCTTGTATCTGTCAAGGATGTTCTGTTTCCTGCAGAGATTCAAGTGTAACCTAAGCATGAATCTTTTCTTTTCCTGGCTCCACATCTTGCTGTGGTGTAGGTTCAGCATTCCTGGGTTTTCACTGTAAAGTTATTTATTTAATAATTCTGAGCACCAAGCTGGCAGTGGGGTTTGAGCAAGCAGAGATTTGTTCTGAAGCCAGGCAGGGGTTTGGATTTACCTGGGTGGGAAAAGTTGTCATGGGCTGTTCTCAGCTGTCCTGACGTGGAGCAAAGATTTTGCCATGTTTTTGTTTCCAGAAGTAGCAAAGCCAAAGCCAAGGCAAACCACCAAGAGGAAAAGGACAGCTGACAAATCCACCAGCACCAGTGACCCTGTGATTGAGGATGATCATGTTCAGGTAAGGGCTTTTCCTTCACCCCTGCAGCTTCAGCACCATGCACACCTGTTGGGAACTGAAGCTGTATTGTATTAATTCATATCCTCCTGGATCTCCTAAAATTCAATTTGTTGTTCTTTCATTTTTAAACCTTTCATACTTTTTTTTCCCTTTTCTCCAGGTACTGACTTTGAAATCCAAAAACCTTGTAGGAATCACATTGACCAACTGTGGAATAACAGATTTGGTGCTGAAAGACTGCCCCAAAATGATGTTCATCCATGGTATGTGGTTCATGGCAGGGCTGCCTCCTCCCTCTGGCATTATTGGAGATTCCAGAAAGAATTCAAGTCAGGCCACTGCTCATTTTGTATTCATCAGCTGCATTGCTGATGAATTAGAACTCCAAATATTGCTGCTTCCCACTCTGAATGGCTCTTATAACAGCTTTAATAAAGATTAATATCTGAAAATCAACAGCTGAAATGATCTGACAATTAGGGAGATGAGATGTTTATTGAAGAGTGGTAATACAGTAATTAGGAGTTGATGAAATGAGTTTGAGTACCTTGTTTTTCTCTCATTTCTTCATTCTCCCCTAGGTTTTTCAGCTGACAGGATGATACTTCTGCTCCCTGACATGATAAAAATCTGTTTGCAGTGCTGGCACTTGGGTTGCATTAGTTTCACATGCCAGGGTGTGACTGCTCCTGGATTGGGTCATTTATTGTTTTCTGCACCATCCAAATGAAGACTTTTTCTTCTGACATCAGATCTGTCTGCTTAGCAGAAAGAAAGGAGTTGTTTCTTTATTCTAGAATACTTAGAGCACACATTGATTTTGAAGACAATTTTCATTACATGAGCAGTGTTGCTAGAAAGGAAACAATTTTATTTTCCATTGTATGGCTCCCCAATTCTCTGTGTTTGAGCTGATGTTGGAAGTTGTGGCAGTCCTCAGACCATTTCAGTGAAAGGAAACAGAGGGAGGAAAAGGTTGTTAGATGAATTTTGACATGGCCTTTTAAAAGGCCGCTTCTGGCAGGGTCACAGCTGAAAAGTTTGATGATAATATGGAGAAAATGAAGAGCTGGGCTATATCTGATGTACTTATGTAATCTTTTGGAACTTACATTGCTTGTTTGCCTTCTTTTGAACCTGCCAGCCTTGAAATGCACTGACAGGAGGCTCCTGAGGTGTTTTATTTCCTTTTGCAGCCACCAGGTGCCGTGTGCTGAAGCACCTGAAGGTGGAGAATGCCCCCGTGGTGAATCGCTTTGACTACGCCCAGTGCAAGAAGCTGAACATGGACCAGGTGCTGGATCAGATCCTCAGGATGCCCCCAGAGAGGAACAGGATCATCTACCTTCGTCCCATGCAGCAGGTACAGAGCCAGCCTGGCCTCCCTGCAGCTGGGGCAGGGAATGGGACAGCAGCACAACCCTGAAATTTGGTGCTTGAACCCCCCAGGGCTTTCATTGCAGAGCCTGCTGCTTGGATTTTAGGATACTCTGCTGCATTAAATATTAAAGTTCACTATCTCCAGTATTCACTGCATTAGAGGGTATTGTAAACTGCACTCTTAAAGGTGCAGAACTTGATATCCAGCATAAACAGAACAGGTGACTGGGATAGCAGCATCATAAAGTCACCCTAGGACAGATGCACTGAGTTCATTCCAAACTGAATAACTCAGACTGTGAGAGCCAGGCTGCTCCTGGTAGCTGTGTGTGAGCAGAGCATGGCACAGGGTCTGCAATCCTTGATCCATGTCCTGTTAGACTGAGGAACAGCAGAGTTTGGGGTTCTGGAGGCTCCATCCCCTCCTGATGCTGGAGTGTTGCAGGAACTGGTGGGACTGGGAGCCGCCCTCTCCTCCCCAGGCTGTGCAGGAGCCAGGGAGGTGGAGGCAGGGACATTTAGGGAGTTGTTTAAATCATCTGATGAGGATTTATGAGGGCTTCATTTAAGATCTGTAAGGTTGGAAATGTTTGATTTTATCCTTCTGTGGTGCTGCTCCTCTCCTGCTTTCCTGTCTTGGTTTGTCAACAAGGGAAGGTTCATTGTACATAAAATCCATAAAATCAGCTTTGCTTTGAAACCACATCTCTTAAATGACAGTGGTAAAAATATTACATGGGAATAAAACCCCAAATCACCAATACCCTCCTTGTAACAAAAATTCTGAGGAAAAAATGTAGTTTTAGACCATTCTGTAATTTTATGGAGTTTATTTCCGCATTGGAGTTGGGAAAGACATCAGAAATTAGACATTTCCCATCCAATTCCAGGACTTAAGAAGATAAACTGGCAAAGCTGCCCTGGGGAGGTTTCACTGCCCTCAGTCCTGTATTGATTTGTGCTGTTAAAATTCTCTGCCATTGCTGCATTTCCCAGGGATTTGGTCAATACCCGTTTGCTCTTGACTCTGCAGCCCCTGGCAGTGTTTGTGGTGCTCACAAGTCTCTGTCCCCAGGTGGACACGCTGACTCTGGAGCAGAAAATCTTCAGTGGCCCCTACCCCTACCACATCTGCATCATCCACGAGTTCAGCAACCCCCCCAACGTGCGCAACAAGGTGCGGGTGAGGAGCTGGATGGACACCATAGCCAACATCAACCAGTGAGTACTGAGAGACCATAGCCAGCATCAACCAGTGAGTACTGCCCTCAGCCAGTGAGTACTGCCCTCAGCCAGTGAGTACTGCCCTCAACCAGTGAGTACTGCCCTCAACCAGTGAGTACTGCCCTGAGACCCCATAGCCAACATCAACCAGTGAGTACTGAGAGACCATAGCCAGCATCAACCAGTGAGTACTGAGAGACCATAGCCAGCATCAACCAGTGAGTACTGAGAGACCATAGCCAGCATCAACCAGTGAGTACTGAGAGACCATAGCCAGTATCAACCAGTGAGTACTGCCCTCAGCCAGTGAGTACTGCCCTCAGCCAGTGAGTACTGCCCTCAACCAGTGAGTACTGCCCTCAGCCAGTGAGTACTGCCCTCAGCCAGTGAGTACTGCCCTCAACCAGTGAGTACTGCCCTCAGCCAGTGAGTACTGCCCTCAACCAGTGAGTACTGAGACACCATAGCCAACATCAACCAGTGAGTACTGAGAGACCATAGCCAACATCAACCAGTGAGTACTGCCCTCAACCAGTGAGTACTGCCCTCAACCAGTGAGTACTGCCCTCAACCAGTGAGTACTGCCCTCAACCAGTGAGTACTGCCCTCAGCCAGTGAGTACTGCCCTCAACCAGTGAGTACTGAGACACCATAGCCAACATCAACCAGTGAGTACTGAGAGACCATAGCCAGCATCAACCAGTGAGTACTGAGACACCATAGCCAACATCAACCAGTGAGTACTGAGACACCATAGCCAACATCAACCAGTGAGTACTGCCCTCAACCAGTGAGTACTGCCCTCAACCAGTGAGTACTGCCCTCAGCCAGTGAGTACTGAGACCCCATAGCCAGCATCAACCAGTGAGTACTGCCCTCAACCAGTGAGTACTGAGACCCCATAGCCAACATCAACCAGTGAGTACTGCCCTCAACCAGTGAGTACTGAGACCCCATAGCCAACATCAACCAGTGAGTACTGCCCTCAGCCAGTGAGTACTGCCCTCAACCAGTGAGTACTGCCCTCAACCAGTGAGTACTGAGACCCCATAGCCAACATCAACCAGTGAGTACTGAGACCCCATAGCCAGCATCAACCAGTGAGTACTGAGACCCCATAGCCAACATCAACCAGTGAGTACTGCTCTCAACCAGTGAGTACTGCCCTTAACCAGTGAGTACTGCCCACAGCCAGTGAGTACTGCTCACATCCAGGCAGCCCTGGCCCTCCTCAGGGAGCATTTTCCCTCCATTGACTCTGCCAAGGTGTCCTGTAGCAGCTGCAGCTCCAGACTTGCTCTATTCTGTCACCCAAATTTAAAAAAAAAAAAAAAACAAAACCTTTTGTTACTACTGAAGATTGAATTCTTGAGTGCAGTGTGAATCCAGTGTCAGGATGTATTTAATATAAAGCAGGCTGTGAACCCGTATGGAAAATCCTATAAATTCCCCAGCAATAACCTCACATTCATCCTGCAATAATGCAGTTGTACATTGAAGTTGTTGGAATAGTTAGGAAATGTCTTCAAAGCTGAAAAACAAGTCATTTTTAAAAGAGTGGTTTGCTTCAGGAAATATTGTTAGGAAGGTGATGTTCAGTGAGTATCAGCCCCTGAAGGTTCCCAGCAGCAGGGAATTGTGTCAGTGGATCTCATCCAGCACTTCTGACTGTCCCTGTTGGCTGGGGTTGCTCTCCAGAGTGAAGGGATGGAGGCTGAGCTGGTCTGAGGCTCTTGGGGCAGTTTTTCCATGGATTCAGGCTCATTTGAGGGAAGGTTGTGTGTTAGGATTTCTCCCTTGCTTTTTGTCCTGCCACCTCCCCATTGGGGCAGTTTTTCCATGGATTTAAGCTCATTTGAGGGAAGGTTGTGTGTTAGGATTTCTCCCTTGCTTTTTGTCCTGCCACCTCCCATTGGGGCAGTTTTTCCATGGATTCAGGCTCATTGAAGGGAAGGTTGTGTGTTAGGATTTCTCCCTTGCTTTTTGTCCTGCCACCTCCCCATTGGGGCAGTTTTTCCATGGATTCAGGCTCATTTGAGGGAAGGTTGTGTGTTAGGATTTCTCCTTTGCTTTTTGTCCTGCCACCTCCCCATTTGCTGGCTGTGACCTCTCTGTCCCTCCTTGTCCCCAGAGAGCTGATTAAATACGAGTTCTTCCCTGAGGCCACCAGGACTGAGGAGGACCTGAAGAAATACCCCAAGTACCCCTGGGGCAGGGACATCTACACCCTGGAAGGTGAGAGTCTGTGGGGAGCTGAGGGGTCTGCTCAGCCTCTTGCATCATCCCCAGAGAGGTGGAGAATGTTCCTTGTGAGGAGGAGGGGAAACAGCTCAGTGGGGAAAGCAGTGAGGAGCTGCTCGGTGTGAGGATTTGGGGGTGCTGTTTTCCTCCTGGCTGCTCACCTGTCCCTCTGCAGGCATTGTGGATGGGGCTCCTTACTCCATGATCACTGACTTCCCCTGGCTGAGGTCCCTGAGGACAGCAGAGCCCAACAGCTACGCCAGATACGACTTTGAGGATGATGAGAGGAGTGAGTAACCTGCTCTGGTTCTTCACAGATTTGCTTCTCTGGCAGTGCCTCCCTTTCCTTCTCAGTTCCCTGCTCCTTAGGCTGGCTTTGGTAGATCTGGTGTTAAGGTGGGCTGGAGAGAAGTGAGAAAACTCACAGCAATTTGATATAAAAGTTGTAAACTGGACTTGGAAACTCTGGTATGGAGATTATGTGGGTTAGAATTTATTGCAGATGTGGCTCCTTCTATTGAGGAGCTTGCCTGCTCAGATATGATGGTAGGCAGAGCCTGGGGCTCAATTAAAAATCTTGCTTGCTAGCAGAGAAAAATAATGTTCTTCCCTTAATTAGGAACATCCTAGTTAAAAATACCTCTACCTCTGGTTAAAAATACCTACCTTCATTAGAGGTATTTTTAATTGATCCTGGTTTGAATAATCTTACCCAGCTCCACTTTAGGAATCTCAAGAGGACAAGGAAGAGATTATTTTTTTTTTTTGGCTATACTTTTCCATGGTTTTATTTTTTAATTTCTTTTTAAAATTTTATTTTGGACTGATGTAATTTAATTTTATTTTAGCTTGGCTTGATGCCTGTAGTTCAATACGAAGACCAAATTACCAAAGAATTGATAAGTATTTAAGAGCCAGGATGTTAAAGAGTCATGGTGTTAAACCATGAAAACTCAGGAGAGCGCTGCTGCTTTATTTGCAGCTTATAACAATTGCTGTTGTTCCTGAAGCATTTGAGTAGTGGATAACCTGGAATTGTGTCAGAGAGGACTCAGGGAAAGGCTTTTGGGTGCTCTGAGGGTCCTTCCACCCCCAGCATTTGGAGATGAGCAGTGGAGCTGTGGGAAGCCCTGAGGAAGGCACAGTGAGCGTCCCTCACACGCGGCCGCTCAGGGGAGGCTTTTCCTCTCTGGGTGTGAGTGCAGGCCCAGCCTGGCTGGGGAGCCCTTTCAGGAACAACATCTCCCTTTCCTTGCTGTCCCTGCCCAGCCACCATCTACGCCCCGAGGAGGAAGGGGCAGCTCTCAGCTGACATCTGCATGGAGACCATCGGCGAGGAGATCTCGGAGCTGCGCCAGGTCAGGCGGGGCGTGTTCCAGAGGGTCGTGGCCATCTTCATCCACTACTGCGACGTCAACGGGGAGCCCGTGGAGGATGACTACATCTGAGGGGTGTCCCCAGCCTGCCCTCCCTCCCCCTGGCACTGCTGGCCAAGAAAAAGCAGGATTTCTTTTTTCCAAATGCAAAGCATTTCCCACCGAGGCGCCCTCGGCTCTCCCCGTAGCCAGGAGGATGTAGTTAAATGTAAAATGGAAAGTACAAATTGTATACTAAGAGTTGTACATAGAGGAAACAAAAAAAACAAAAACAAAACTTCCTAATACTGAGACTTTATTTCATATGTTTATACAATTTAATTTAAGTTCCATTTTAATGAAGGCCAATAATCAGGAAAGGGGAAGAAGATTTGAACTTTTCAACCCGTACAATTCATAGCAGTATTTTTTTTCCTTATAAACAACAATTCCATTTGCTGTGTTCAAAAGAGTCATCAGAGTCTCTTTTAATCTGTGCCTTTTTCTTGAGCATTTAAGAGTCCAGTCTGAGTAAACCTGGTGAGCACAATCTTGGTGTCTTGTGTGCATCTTTGGAAGGGTCAGAATATTCTCCAGCTGTTGCAAAGAAGGCCAGAAGCAGGAAAAAAAAAAATAGAGAATTTGGTGATCTGTGGTAGTTTCTAGAGATATTCAACCCATTTTTTGGGGGAAAGGAAGCCCCCGTGTTTAGCACCTTGGAAGCAGAATGTTCTCAAGCATTTTGTACTGTTAGATTTCATTTTCTCGGTGTATTTGACTCTGTACTATGGAAATCAAGTTGCTGATTGTTGGTTCCACCCTCGTGAGCATCCCTGTGCCCATTGTGGCTGGCTGGGAGCTGAGCTGTCCCTGCAGGCAGAGCAGGGGCTGTGGAGGAGCCTGGTGTGTGAGACACAGCCAGGAGCTCTGGGCTCTGCTCCCTCCTGAATGCACATTTCCCACTGGGCAGTAAAAACTGCTGCTCTTTGCCCCAAGCGTGTGTGTGTGGTGTATTGAAAGGTGCTCCCAGTGCCCACAGGTGTTCGGTGGGGATTTGCTGCCAGTGGGGTGTGAAATAATGCACATTTTGGTGTGGCACTCCCAGGGTGCCAGACCTTGCAGCTCTGGCCTGGTCTCTCATCCCTGCTGGTTTAAAATTGGTGTTACCAGCCTAGAAAATGACACTTTCTGACGTAAAAGCTGTACAGTTTAAACCATTTTATCCAGTTTTGCTCATCATCCTGATGGTGATTTTCTGAATTTGGGGTAAATGTGGCTAATGGGGATTTCTGTGATGTTTAGCTCTGTAAAACTGAGGTGAAGCTGCTCCACACAGCCAAGGCAGTGCTGGTTTTCTCAGGCTCACTGTGGGAATTCTTGGGATAATGTGGATCTAGAAATATGTGGGATAAGAGGGGGAGAATGGTGCCTAATGGGAGCATTTCCTCAGCCCTGCTCTCTGCTGACTGGAGGTGGAGCACTAAACACCAGAGAATAATGTGAATGTTACTAAATTTGCTTTAATGCAGGATCACAGTCAATGGTTTATTATAACTCTTCTATTTAATTAACCATAGATCATGTATTCAATGATATTCAGCCAAAACAATTGTGACCCTTTCTAGAAGTGTTTCAAGTCCTCTGAGTCATTGATTCTGTCAGATTTACCATTTTAGTCCAGAAAATGTTACTGAGTTTCTGGAGAACTGCACCAGTCTCCAGCTGGTATCTCCTCACTGCAGCCTTTTGCAGAAGTATTTACACAAATAAAGTGTTTGTTTATATTCAGTATCTCTGGAAGTAATTGAACCTTGCAGTGATTTTGCCCTCTGAAATGTGACACCCGTTTTACACCAGTGCTTGAATCCCCTGTGTCCGTCTCCTGAGGGCTGTGGGGAGGGAGGAGCTGGGATCTTCTGGGGGTTTGATCTTTTGGCTCTGAGCTTGTTCCTCTCTCCATTTCCTGGCTGTTTTGGGCACTTTTATTCCATCACCATGACAGGGGAGTGTTTGCCTGGCTCTGCCCAGCTCAGATGTTTGTGTGCCTGGTGCGTGGCAGGAGGAGCAGCTGCTGTCCCTCAGGTGAGGGCACAGTGGTGCTGCTGCTCCTGCAGCACCGATTGCAGCTCTGTGGGGACGGGCTGGGCTCCAGGCCTGTTTGCTCCTGGGTCCCAGAGGGAGCTCCAAAGGCAGCCTGGCCAGCACTGAGCTGCAAGGTAAGGAATTGATGGAGGAAATGTGAGGGCACCACCTGTGTGCCCTGCTTCCCCTGGATGTGGCTTTGGGGAAAACAGAGCAGGAATTGCTTCCCTGGGTCAGAGCTGACTCAGCCACTCTGGGAGGTGAAATCTCGGTGGGGTTCCTGTCCCTGTGTGCAGGAGCAGAGTCAGAAGGGCCCTTACAGTCACAGGGGGCTCCTCTTGCAGTCCCTGGGGAGCACTGAGCAGCCCAGGTCCATCCAGCTGCTGCTGGAGGTTCCACTGGCTGGGATGAGCCTGAGCTGACTCTGGTGCTGCTTTTCCCACAGCTCCTCCTGGAAAAGGATGCAGAGATCCCAGCTGGGAGAGGCTCAGGGGCCTGGAAATGTCATCCAAATAGTACAGAAGGTAAACAGGGAAAGGCCAGGGTGTGTTTGGGCCCAGCACAGGGGCACAGCCTCCTGCTCACTGTGCTGGGGCTGCTTTTCCCTCTCCTTGAGGAGCAGAACCAGTGCTTGGGTTTCAGAAAGGGAAGGATTTTGGAAGTGTTTTTGTTTGAGAAGCTGAAAGGGGTTGATGCAGACAGGAATGATGCCCCTGCTCTCTCTCCAGGCTGCTCAGGGTGTGAGGATCCCCCTTGCCCAGGATTTCCACTTTTAGCTCCCAGTTAAGCAATTCCAACTTCACCTTTTGTCAGGGTGGGACAGGGACACCTTGGCCCTGTGTGCCCTGCATGTGACAACAGGGCAGCCAAAACCAGGGCCCATCCCCTGGAGAGCTCCCTTCAGCTCCTCAGCACTCCCTGGGGGTTGGCAGGAGATAAACTGGGGGTTTGTTCAGGAAGATTTATACAAAAACTGGAAGAACTAAAAGCTTTGGTATCTTTTTATTGATATTATTATTATTTATTGTTATTAATCCCCTGCAGATTTCTTGCCTTTTGGCCTGGGAGTGCTCAGAGGTGGCTCAGGAGCTCAAATGTGGAGGAAAAGGGGATCCTGAACTGGGGAAGGGTTCCCAGCTGCCAGGTACAGAATGGAAATGCTCTCCTTGCCTCAGCACTGTGAGCTGGGTGGGAATGACTCAGAGCCTGTGTGGGCTGCCTGCTCCCAAAGCAGCTCCTGGCTGGAGCTGCTCCTGCTTTTCATCTGTGCTGGGAACGAGCTGGACACGATCTGGGCCCCATTGGTTGGTTCTGGGCACGTTATTAAGTCAGGCTGACACAAAGAAGTGCCTTAAATACCTTCAGAGTCTCCCTCCTCTTGCTGAGCAGGGCCAGCTGGGAGTGAACTCCACCCTGAAGCCACGATCTTGGGTGAGGTGAGCTTTAGGCTGGAGATATCTGCAGCAATCCCTAAACTGAGAGTATTTGGAAATGCAAAAGCAGCATTTATGTAGCTAATGCAGCATTGCTGATCGTTCCCAGAGCTCTGGAGCCAGCAGGGGACAGGAGGAGCAGATGAGGTAAAATCAGAGCCATTTTGAATCAGAGGCAAGGTGAGCATTGTTTACCTGTCAGCTCTGCAGGTTTCAGTGACATTCCCAATGTTCCTCCTCCCTGAAGTGTCCTTTGGTGGAACAGACACCCCTGGAGGAGCAGAGTTTGCCAAAAAAGTGTCTCTGCAGCAGAGGATCCCCTGCCCCACATCCAGGGGACCCTTGGCTTCCATTTCTCACATGAATCCCTTTGGATGGCTCTGATCCCATCAGCAGCTCCACAGGGACCTGGGAATCCTGCAGGTAAGGGGCCAGGACAAGGTGGGGGCTCCTGAACTGCAAATAAATCCCAATTGGGAATGAACAAATTCCTGTGAGCAGGGGGACAGTCAGGAGCAGGGCAGGGCCTGTCCCCTGTGCTGGCCCTGCTGAGGGGGTGTCCAGTTCTGGGTCCTTGGGCAGGAGGGACCTGCAGGGGCTGGAGCATGTCCAGGAAAGGAGATGGAGCTGGGAAGGGGCTGAAGAATTCCTGAGGGAGCTGGGAAGGGGCTCAGCCTGGAGCAAAGGAGGTTCAGGGGGGCCCTTGTGGCTCTGCGCAGCTCCCTGGGCAGTTCCAGTGCCTGAGCCCCCTTTCCATGGGGAAATTCCTGCTGTGCCCACCCTGAGCCTGCCCTGAGCCCCCTTTGCATGGGGAAATTCCTGCTGTGCCCACCCTGAGCCTGCCCCTGCAGATTCCCCTCCCTGCTCCAGCCCCTGGAGCCTCCTGAGGGGCAGCTGGGAGGTGGCTCCTGCTCCCAGCCTGGAGTGCCAGCAGCACCGGAAATGAGCCCAACTGGAATTCACTGCCACATCCAGAGAGGAGTTTTTATTTGTAGGAACAGGCACTGCAGCACAGACACTGAGCAGAGGCAAGGACTGGCACCACCAGCCACGATGGGCAAAGCTGAACGGGGAGGCCACAGGAGCAGCCAGGGGATGCAGAGTGGGGCTCTCCATGAGACCCCTCCTTATGCAGGGAATTCTCCACCGCTGGGTCACAGAAGCTGTGCTGGGATTGTTGGCTGAGTGAGCAGCAGGGAGGGATCAGAGGTGTCCTGGTGTCCATCCAGGACAGGGACATTTGGTGGTTGGAATTTCATCCACTTGGAAGGGAGGAGCCTTTCCCCAGCGAGAGCCTTTGACCATTCTGGCTGGTGAGCCACTGCTCCCATTGACAGAGCCTTGGGAATGTTGTCCCTGGGGAAACTGGGAGTTTGTTTTAAATTAAAAAGAGATCTTTCCCTAATGCACATAAAACAAAGGAGAAAACAATGCCTGAAGGACAAAGCAGAACCAAAGAACCCCTCCCTGTGCTGCTGGTTCCATCTCACTCCAGGAAATTTCACACCAAGATTTGATGCCCTTCAATGGGGACAGAGAAAAGCTTTTTTTCAGGATTTCTTTGA
Organism: Zonotrichia albicollis; assembly: GCF_047830755.1. Taxonomy (NCBI): domain Eukaryota; kingdom Metazoa; phylum Chordata; class Aves; order Passeriformes; family Passerellidae; genus Zonotrichia; species Zonotrichia albicollis. The sequence goes on from NC_133833.1 coordinate 1,356,932, forward strand.
GAAATTTGACACTTGAGGGGAAACCAAGCCAAGCTGTTCTGCAGCCTCATGTGCCCAAAGCCCAACAAACCCCTGTGGGCACTTCCACAGATCACAGCACTGAAGCAGCTCTGGATGTTTTTTTTCCAAATTTTCAATAATAGCTTTTTTCTCTCCACAGTTCTGGTGTCAAGAGTAAAATTAAATTAAGTTTTTTTGGAAATAAAACCCTGTAAAAACAGGTCATTGCCAACCCGGTCCCAGAGATGAACCAGGAGCACCTTCCACCACAAACACCAATAATTTGTGTCTTTTCATCAGCCAGCAATTTTCTACCTCAGTATTCCAGCTGGGGCTGTTTCTGCCCAGTGTCCTTCTGAATCCTACAGAAAAAGGGTGTGAAGCTTTACCAGTGACTTTGCTGTGGAAGAAATATTTAAAGAAGTCAGACACCATGGCCAGGAAGCCACTTGTTCTTCTCATGCACAACATTTCTCCTACTGAGCAACATTTTTGTTCTGAGCAGGATTTGTCTGTTTGCAGTAAATACCTGTCACATAGCAACAGAAATATTACTAAATAATAATACATAACATGTTAAGCTCCTTGGTCTAGAAGCTTTTAATGAAAAAACCACATGTTCCTGATAAAAAATAATAAATAATGTCAGCTTTTCTTTGTACATTAAAAATATCTGTACATGGTTCCACGATATGACAAAGTACAATTGTATTTTCTAGGCTCAGGGTGGCATCTTGGGGTAGATCTTCACCTAAAAAGGGTCAAGGCTCGTGCTCTTGATCCTGCATGAAAATCCTTTTCCCAAATTGGTGGAGTTCAGAGCCTTGCCCACCCTTTCCATGCAAAGGGGGAAGCAGCCCACGAGGAACGTGGCAACACCAACATGCAGGAAGCAGCTGAGGACTGAGATCTTGGCAAAGGTGAGGCTGGAAAGTCTGGAAAACTCCTTGCCTCGACTGGAAGAGACCAGCAACAGATAGAAAAATAAAGGTGGCAAAGGTAAGTAGAAGTCTCTCCTCCAAGTGTAGCTAGAAAAGGGTTTAGGTGGTTTGTTTCCAAGATGGCACTTAGTGATCCATTGGCTCTGGCCAAGCCTCTGCTGCCTCAGAACGCCCAAAGTTTGCTCAGGGAGGGATGGGGACAGCTCTGGGCTCCAGGACACGTCCCATCCCCTGGGAATGGGAATGGCAGAGCAGGGCCACGGCTCTGGGCTGGGCTGCTCCCACTCAGCTCCCGGGCTCCTCCCTGGCCAGGAAACCCCACCAGGGCAGGGCAGGGCAGAGCTCTGCAGGCTCGGGGAGCAGCAGAACCAAAGGGCAGCAAACATTTCCTCTTGTTCTCCTGGAGAAACGCGGGGCTGCTCCTGCCCTGGCAGTGCCCAGGCAGAGCCAGCAGGGATGGGGCAGCTCGGTGCCACCCCACAGCTGTGGCCTGCAGGGTGGGGTGGGCTGAGCAGGGGGCAGCTGGAGAGGAAAGGAGCAGCAGGAAAGGAGCAGCAGGAGTCCCTGCACGGGCTGGTTTGGAGCTGTTTTTGGCCCTGGCTTTGCCAGGAATGCCTCACTCCTGGAGCAGGGCTCTGGCACAGCTCCAGCTGCTCCTGCAGGGACAGGGACAGGGACAGCAGTCCTGACCCTCCCCATGCTCCCACCCAGCTCCCGCAGCTGGACATTCCTGGGAATTCACTGCAGGAAGCACCAGGACAATGCAGATGGATGGGTTTTCAAGTGCAGCTGTCTGTGAATCGTTGGGATATCCTAAAATGCCTCTGTTCCTCCTCTTCTGGGCCAGGACTAGAAACAGGACTCTTGGGATTCGGGGTCGGGGTGGATGGGAAGCTTCTCTTGTTCCTGGTGGTGCCCGTTGTGTAACACCTTGTACCTGGCAGGGGAACACAAACCTTGGTCAGAGCCAGCTCAGAGGCCAAACTGATGGAAAATGAGATCAACAATCCCCAAAGTGTATTTAGGAGAGTAATTCTTCCAAATATCCAGATTCCACATTAAAAAGTGTGAATCCCGGCTTTGGGAATGAAATCTTCAGTGTGGAGCAGTCAAAGCAATCCCTGAAAACCAAGAAGCTGTTGGGTTTCAGGTGTCTGAGGTGAGCTGCGCTGCCTGAGTGTGGGCCGAGGATGCTCCTGCAGGAATTCCCAGCTGGATGCTGGCTCCCAGCATGGCCAGGACACTGAATGTGCAGGTGTTTCCCTCAAACACCCCTCGGAACTCCAGCACTTCAAACAAGGACCAGGAATTTTAAAAATGTGCTCCCAACGAGTCACAGACTGGATGTCAGAGACAAGCAGAGACATTTTCACCTCACACTGAACAGACTCCAACGAGACAGCCACAGAAAGAGAACAGAGCTGGGACTGAGGGACCAGGTCAGACAGGGACACTGTGGGACACAATCCAGCCAGGACACCTCGGGAATGCCAAAGGCTCTGCCACGGCTGGGACACGAGAGAGCCCTGACAGCCGGGGCAGCTCAACACCATGGACAGGGACTGGGATATCCAGGGATCCTGATGGACAAGGACTGGGATATCCAGAGATCCCAATGGACAAGGACTGGGAAATCCAAGGATCCTGATGGACAAGGACCGGGATATCCAAGGATCCTGATGGACAAGGACTGGGAAATCCAAGGATCCTGATGGACAGGGACCGGGATATCCAAGGATCCTGATGGACAGGGACTGGGAAATCCAAGGATCCTGATGGACAAGGACTGGGATATCCAGAGTTCCAGACAGACAGAGACTGGGATATCCAAGGAACCCAATGAACATGGACTGGGATATCCAAGGATCCAGCTGGACAGAGATTGAGCTATTCAGGGTTCCAGACAGACAGGGACTGGGATATCCAGGGTTCCAGATGGACAAGGACTGGACACCCAAGGATCCCAATGGACAAAGACTGGACACCCAAGGATCCCAAAGGACAAGGACTGGGACACCCAAGGATCCCGATGGACAAAGACTGGACACTCAAGGATCCTGATGGGCAAGGACTGGCACACCCAAGGATCCCAATGGACAAAGACTGGACACCCAAGGATCCCAATGGACAAGGACTGGGACACTCAAAGATCCCCAAGGACAAGGACTGGCACACCCAAGGATCCATCTGGACAAGGACTGGCACACCCAAGGATCCTGATGAACAAGGACTGGGACTCTCAAAGATCCCAAAGGACAAGGACTGGCACACCCAGGGATCCAAACCTTCCTCCGTGTTCTGCAGCCGTCCCAGAGTGGAGCAAGAGCAGCAAGAGCAGGTGGTGCTGATTGTTAGAGGTTCATTAAGCTAAAGAGGAGTCATTGAGGTGTCCCAGGATGTCGTGTGGCACAAAGTGTCTGCCTGAAGCCTCTGGCAGTGAGTTCAACACTTCCAGCTGTTTACCCTGTGGGGAAAGAGGACTGCTAGCACAGGAGGGAAGAGCATCCCTGGCATCCATGGCTTGCTCAGGTACCAGCACATCGTCCCTAAAATATTCCCAACATCTCCAGGAGTCTGTTAAGGGAGTCCTCTGCTGCCAGGCCTTTGTGTTCTGTGGGGTTTTCCATACCCTGCAGCCTTTCCCTTCAAATGTAGGTTCAGATCCCCCTGCCAGTTGTAAGGCACTGATTTAGTGCTGGATAAAAGCTGGGATTTTACAGCCCTGCTCTTGTTCTCACACAAAGTTTTTGTTCTCTCTCTTTCCCTGTGCCTTCACTGATCTCTCTCTGAAAACACACCTCATTTCTCAGCTCTTGGTACCTGTGGGGAGCAAGATTTAGAGAAATTCTCATCTGCGCCTGAAATTCAGCTGCTTCCCCTGCAGGAACACACCTGGTGTGCCTCAGCCAGGGATTTATCCTACAATGCAAGGAGAAAACAGCACTGGAACCCTCCCTGTGAGGGCTGAAGGCTTCCAGAGAAAGCAGCCAGGTAGGTGTGAGAAATAAATACATCTGAGGGAGCTGGAAAATGTGTGCAGGGGAAAAGAACATTAAAAGGGTTAAATGCATTAAGTAAATTATCTACAGCAAATTAATTGTGCTGTTTTCCTGCCCTGATGGGCTCCTTGGTGGGATTTGTGCACCCCCCAATAAATAAATTATAAAACAATAAATCCCAACAAAGGGAAGGCCCCGCCCCTCCAGGGACCTGCTGAGGTTCTGAGCTGTTCACTTTGTTTGCTTTTCTCATTCTCCAAACTTCTCCATTTTCAGATATTTTCCCCTTTTCTGATCTGGAGCAAGTCTTCAACTCCTTGTGAGATAAAACAAAGAAGAAAAAAGCAGAAAAGAGCAGACTCCAATTGATGTTCAATGCCCTTTGCTGCTTTTATCAGGGGACTGATCTCCCCACTGTGATACTGACAATTTTGGGAGTGAACATTCACTGCCTGTGTCTTTATTTTCTCCTTTTCCAGTTGCTGAAGCCCAGCTCCCAATGAAACACTTCCAAACTCTTTTCTTCCTTCACCTACAAGCAGAAACTCCCCCAGGAGCAGCCACCATCCCACCTGAACAGATCTCCAAGGAAAAGGCAAGGAGGGGATGATGGTTCCCACTGTATCACAAACCTTTTGTTATTTGCAGCAGCAGCCAGGAAAGATTTGCTGGGACCAGAGGAAAACAAGATGAAATTATGTAAAATGGATAAACTGAGAAGATTGGCACTTGGCTTGAGCAGAATCCTACTCTCAACAATTTATTTTTATACAATTTTTCTCCTTAGCCACCTAAAATAGTGACAGGTAGAAGAGGTTTTGAGGTAAAAGTTGGCTGAAGCCACATTTTAAATGGAACTGAGCTTCCAGACTGAATGAAGGATTGAAAGTTTTCCAAGATTTGACAATTGTGCTGCTCCACAATTTATATCTTCCCCTGCATTTTCCTTTCTCTCCCAGAGTGATTTTCCTCTGGAATATTTGCAGCACCCCTGCTGCAACTTCACCCTCCAGACTGTGTCCATTCACCTGAGCTCTGCAAGAGCAAGAACAAATAATTGCTCTGCAGTGGGATTGTGGTGAACAATCACTTGGCAGAGGTTATTTCAATGAACACATCCCTGAAATCAGCCTTGCACCATCTGCTCACTTCCAGAATTATAAATTCTGAATTAGAAAACAACAGAATTCATGAACCACGACAGAAGTGAGGGGAAGAGAGCAGCTTCAGATGGTTTTTGTGCTTTATCCCAGCCTGTGCTGGCTCTGCTCTGCTCCATCCCTGTGTCAGAAATGGGTGGAAAAGAGTTGGTTTTTTTTTAATTTCTGTGTTTTCTGGGAGCCCCAAAGCCCCAGGAACCAAGGCCTGGAAGGGCAGGATGGCTCTGGGAGGCACCAGGAATTCCAGGAGCACCAGGAGCGGTCCCACAGGAGGAGCTGCAGAGGGCCAGGAGCAAAACCTGAGCCTGTCCTGCAGGACATCGGCAATGTCCCCTCCTGCTGCCGGCCTGAAAGGGACTTCTGGTATTTTTGGAAAACTGGGAGATGCTGGGAAACAGAGAACTGAGAAAAGGGTGACACAAAACCCAAGAATCTCTGGAATTCCCTATTTTAATCTGTGATATTTTTCCACTTTGAAAGAGCAAAAACCCTCAAATCTGAACTCCACCAAATGTCACAATGAACTGGGAACAACATGCATTGCTCCATTTCCCTCTTCTGCTGAAAAAATGAATCCACAGAGGCCAAATTAAATGGAATTTCACAAAACATTTGCTTTTAATGCAGCTGCATATGAAACTTCCACAAATGAGAGCAGAATTATCCCTCTCTCTGCATTCCCAGGTTCACAAACTCCAGAAAATTAAAAGCTTCCCAGTAACTCTGTAACCTCTGGGCTGAATCTGTGCTGCTCCCATCCCTGCAGTGAAGTTCTGCACTTGGCCATCAGCATAAAATCATTAGAGCAGGGTAAGAATAAATTGAATTATCCCATTACAGCCCAATGTGAAAACCCAGATCTTGGGAAAACGTTGGAATTGCTGAATTATTTACATGGCTCTGACAGCAGTGTTGATTTTAGAGCCCTTTGTAGTCAAATCTAAACACAAATCTCTCTCTATCTCATGACAAGTGTTTATTTTCCCACTCCTGAGCAGTTAAGCTGAATCTCTTAATTATCTTTAAATCAAATAATGCTGTTCTGACCTTGGGAGCTGAACTCAGCCCTTGCCATTCTTTGCTAAATATCAGGCAGAAGTTTTATAAAACATCTGTCTCCAGCCCACACCACCCAGCTTTCAGTGCACTTTATAGGATTTCTGAAGAAATCCAGATTTAAAATTAGCATTTCTCAAGTAAGTCAATACTTATTTCTCTTGAATAAGAGGAACATTAAAAAAAAGATAAAGAGGAGATTTTTTTTTTTGTCTGACAAATCTCAGGAAACAAAGAGAGCATCTCCCAATATGTTTGTTTCTCTCCTTTTTTCCCCCATTGTTCCATCATCTCTCTTTTTTCTGGCAAACCAGAAAAAAGTCCCTTTATTTTTGTGTTTGCAGGAGCTGTGGATCCTTTTCAAGAAGGATGTTTAGAAGTGCAGGCAAATAATAACCTGAAATAGGATCTTGAAATTAAATGTCCAAACCCTTCAGCATCTGGTTTCCTTTTGGTTTTCTCCTGCTGAATTTCACCCAAATTTCGTTTCCCTGGGACTGCAGGTGCTCATTTCCATCTTCCTTTTTTATCCTCTTTATTCCAGGCTCAATTAATGAATTTCTCTGTGGTGCTTTCCAATCCCCCTCACCACAATTGCTGAATTTGATCATTTTTCCCTTTTCCCACTCTCCTGCTTTCATCTGCTCCACCTGGATAATGTTTATAATTTTCCCTATTTTCCACTGCAGGATGTTTTGCTCAACTTCAGCTGAAAATCCTGAATTTGGGTATTATGAGGAGGAATTGGTGATGGAAACCAAGGGATCCACACAGGAACCACGAGGTGGGGATGGCCCAGAGCTCCTGAGCCCTTCTGCTTTAGATTTGTGCCATTTTAATGTTGCAGGAGTTGATGTTTCCACAGCAGAAGCAGCAATTTGGGCACCAAAGGACAGAAATGAAGCAAATCTGAGAATCAACGAGGAGCTCCTTGTTTGCAGTGAGTGAAATGCATTTGCTAATTATAAACCAGGGTAAACAAATAAACAAATGAGAGAGGCCACGCAGGGGATGTGGGGAAGAGGAGCCCTTTCCCCTTTTCCTCCCATTAACTCCCTATTTCCGTTTCTCTCTCGTTAATGTTAAGCTTGGCACTCCATTACAGGCACTAATTAGCTCCAGATTTTGGCCTCCAGTTGGTTTTTGCACCGTAATGAATGCAACAGCCACAAGAGCCCCAGTCTGATAATGAGGAGAGCACTTGGAAGTGCTCAGACACAGCAGAAGCACAGAGCAGCCCATCAGAGCAGCTCCCAGCCACCCCCAGATGGGAGCTGCTGGCTTTAAGTGTTTCAATTAATGAAACACAAGCAGGATCAATTAATAATATTCAAATGGAAGAGAAAGATTTATTTTTTTTAATGGAGGTTTCACCACTGGCATAATTGCATCTTTTATCTGCTGGGGAAAAAAAAAACCTACATTTGTTAAAGCTGTGGAGTGAAACGGTGGCAAAAGCTGGAGCTGTTCAGTGGAGTTTGTCAGGTTTTAAATGTGCCACAGTGGGAGAATCCCAGAATTTCAGGCTGGAAAAGCCCTCCCAGCCCATCCAGTCCAGCTGTGCCCTGTGCCCACCTTGTACCCAGCCCAGAGCTCTGAGTGCCACCTCCAGGGATGGATGGGGATCCAAACCTCCCTTTCAGTATTTACCAACCCTCTCCCTCTGGGAATTGATGGCTTTTCCCATTGAAATACCCAGTGGAAAAATGGAATTACAGCTCATTGAAATCTGGCAAATAATTCCCCCTCCTTCCCTGCTTTGTGTGTGAACAGCAGAGCTTTTTTTTTTAGGTGTCAAAAGCAGATTTTGTGCGCAGCATCATGAGTTTGATAACAAAAGGCTGGCATGTGCACGTTGTTCCTGTCACTGCTTTGGGCTGCTCAGGAGCAAATGGCACCAACTCCCCCAGAGCAGCTGGGTCTCCCTCCCACCCTGCAGGCTGAGGGAGAGCTCTGCTCCCCAGAATGGCTCACCCAGCCCTCCCTGCCTGTGGTCCTGCCAAATCCACGGCTTTGTGTCCTGGGAACTTCTGTACAGCCCCAAGGTGGTGCTGGGAAACTGTGCTTGCCTAAAGGTATTTAATTTAAGGGCTGAAAATTAGATTTTCTTGTAATGGAGTAATGGCATAAAAATTAAGTAACAAAATACCAGTTAAATAATAGTCAATTAAAACCTGTTAAATTTAATAAGAAAAAAAACCAATTTAAAATTAATAATAAATAACCTTGTGATGCCTTTAACATCTCAACTAGGACCTGTTGTAGGTTAAGCTCAGTAAATCTTACGCATCAATCTTATCAAAATTTTATTTGGCTGCCTTTCCTCAGGTCCCCATCCTGCTGTGAGAGCAAACACCAGATTCCACTGTGCTGTGTTCAGTGGGAGTTTCTTCTCCCCTCTCCTTCTGTATCCAGATTTTCCAATTAATAATTCTATGATGTGATTAAAGGAGCACATTCCTGCCTTTGGACTTTCTCCCTTACAACCCACCGGGTGTGAATTTGTACAGCTCCATCCCTGCGATTGTGAACAATATTAATTAATTGTGAGCTGTGCTCCCCACTCCTCATCCTCTGCGAGCCTTTTATCAGGATTAAATGTCACACCACAGATGGGGACATTGGCAGTGGGTGCTGAATTTAATAAAATCTCCAGCTCCTCCCTGCACAGCCGTGGTTTGGAGCGCAGGCTGGGATTTCAGGCTCCCAATGAATGCCCGGGCAGTTTCAGGCTGTGCCGGTTCCCAGCCAAGGAGCACAGCTTGCCGGGGCTCTGTTCCTTCCCCTGTTCCTCAGGAAGGATGATGCTGCCCTGGCTCATCCCCTTCCCTGCCAAGAGCTCTCCCCCAGCAGGGTCAGATCCTCTGCAGGAGGGGGACAGGAGCTGCTGCCTCATCTTGCTGTGATTCAGAGCCTGCTGAGCCCCCACTTTCTGTCACCCTGTCCCCAAACCTGCTGTGCTGCTGATCTTATCCCACCTCAGCCCCTCCAGGAACGCTCCTGGGGTTTTATTCCAATTAATCCCGTGAGGATCTGTGCAGGTGGTGCCAGGCCCTGCTCCCTCTGGGATTTCAGGGACCCTCTGAACCTTTCTGGAACAAAGACCTGAGGAAAACCTTTCATTATTTTCCTCTGAGCCTCAAATCTCCTGAGGGTGCCCCAAAAAAAATGTCAAGCTCAACATCTGAGTGTGCCCTGTCCAGGGCAAGGAGGGGCAGCAATCTGAATAAAAGGCATAGTTTATTTTGTGGGGAGAATGAGGGGAACCAAAAAAACAAGGGACTATAAACAAGCAGATATTTATCTATTCTCTGATGAGTTTGGGGTTTCCTTTTACTCAGAGTAAAACCAGCTCTCAGCAGCTCCTCTGGAGATCATTCCTTAGAGAAATTCCCTGCAGATGACATGAAGAGTTCCACTGATCAATGAATTGATTTTGAGCACAGCAGGAGGCAACCAAGGCCATCAAAACACCTGTGTATGTGTAAACCCTTTATTTCCATATGCCTGCTGTTTACACCAGGTTATTTCTGATATTTTGTGCTTTCTTCTGGTCCTTCTGCAGATCTGAATGTCTTTCAGGGCCACCTGTGAGACCCCACCTGTCCAATTCTTTATACATTGCCATCAAATTTGCTGTGCAGAGCAAACAAACAAGTTCAAACTTCTGAAGGTTGTGCCATCCCTTGGTTGCCCCTGGGCCTGTCTATTTTCTGCTCCAGAGGAGATGACACAGTCCATAAATCTCTGCCCTAGTCCCTGCTTTGGTAAATAAAATCTGCCCAGATTTATGTCTGCTCCTTCCTGAGGAAAAGCAAAGCAGTGATACATGTGGCAAATGGAACAGAAAATTGCTTTTCACCCATCAAGTTTCCAGTGTAAGTGCCTAAAGTTTGGGCTCTCCTACAGCAGTAACTGATCTCACAAAATAAACCCAATTTTGTAGCACAATTCTTTGTGTTATGTGGAGGCAACCAAAGATGTGCTTTGCCCAATAATTTAGCAAATGGCTTCAAACCATTTTAGGTTTAGGTTGGATATTGTGGGGAAATTCCTGCACAGGTTTGATAATGGGGGTGGGAGCAGCCTGGGACAGTGGAAGGTGTTTTGGGGTTGGAACTGGATGAGGTTTAAGGTCCCTTTCAACCCAAACCATTCTGGGATTCTCTGATTCCAAGGAATGAAGATGACGCTGCTGCTTCAGAGAGGAAGTGAAGGAAATTTGTGTTTATTTTGGCAGAGCTTTATCTGTGCTACAGAACCTCCAGAAATCCAGACTTTCACTGCTCCAGCTGCCCAGGGATCCCTGGGTTTGGCCAGGAGAATGGAGCTTCTCCAGGGCTAAACCCAACCCTTTGGAATCAACTTGGCTTCTGAAAAACAATTTATGAACCCAGCATCCCACCCCTTTGCTGAGCCAGTTCTGAATTGCTCCCTTTCATCCTCTCCAGCTGTAATTCATGTTGCTTAATTAATCTTAATTAAGTGTTGTGGGCATCTCTGGAGCTCAGTTCTCTCTTTATTTAATTACACTAACACACCATATAATGGTCTCTGTTTGATGGGATGTTTTGCACAAGAGTTTAATCCAGAAGCTGAAAGAATTAATTAGTTCTTAGAATACCTCCAGAGGGTTGGCCAAGCAAACTGTGGGTTTGTCACAAATGCCTGGACTCTTCAGTGACCAGAATCCACCCCTGATGCTGCACACCTTGGGCCAGAGACACGTTTCCCCTTGCTGGGGCTCTCAGATCCCTGTGGGATCCTCTGGAGCAGGATCAGACACAGGGAGACAGGGAGATTTGGGATTTGCCAAGTTTACAGCTGGTTCATGTTCCAAAAGCTTTGCCCCCTGTGCCCTGGCTGCTCTCTGCTCACCCACAGCCTGAGCCAGCCCCAGAGGGGAGCAGCTGCCATGGAATGGGAATTCCAGCAGGGAATGATGCCCCTGTTTGCCAGGGCTTGGTGGGAATTCCCTTCCCCAGCACCTCCTGGGACCTTGGCACATCCACACTGAATTCTTTGCCCAGCAAGGCCTGGAGCTGCTGAGCCTCCTCCTCTTCTCTGCCAAAAAGAACCTGGGATGGCAAAACACAGAACCCTGCAGGGAAACTCTTGGAGCAGGGACAAAGGCAGCAAAGGCAGGGGCTGGTCTGTGAGCCCGGGGCTCCTGATGCTCCTGTTCTGCTTGACAGCTCCACTTGTGAGGATTTTGTCACAGGATCTTCTCTCTAGCTGTGATTCCTTCAGGGCAGCACAGGAGTTCCACAACCATCCAAGGGTGAGCTGCTTAGGATGAGCACGTTGTTCCCACTCACCCAAACTCACTGTAGAAGTACAGCTCTTCCCAAAGACAGACAAGCAGAGCCTGACTGGCGTGCTCCCAACATTTCCATGGACTTTCTGCTTCTTCTTGGCCCAAGCAGGGAGGTGTGGATGCATCAGCCATCTCTTGTGGGTCAGGACAGCGCGGTGATGGTTGGACACTTAAGTTCTGAGGGCCAACTTCCATCCATCCTTCAGGAACCAGCTCCATCCCAACAGAGGGAGATTCCAGGTGGGCCAGGCCCTCCCGAGCACGGCAGCTGGCAGTCCAGTGCTTATGGCAGAACCATTCCAAGAGCTATGACAATGACACTGTTGATAGCTCTGGAAATGGCGCTGCCATCGGCACCACGCGAGGCTCCGTCCCCCTGCTCCTCCCGTGCTCCTCAGGGGGAAGGAACGAGGATGGAGGAGCAGCTTCAGCTCAAATCCCTGAAATCTTGAAGAAAAGGTCCCAGTGAGGGTGTCTGAGAAGCCGTCAGAGGTGCTGGCTGCATCTGCTGCTGGAATTGTGCTTGGGATAGAGAGCACACACACACACACACGTGCACACACATGTGCCTGTTTCCCCTTTATATTGGGCTTAACTGGAATAAAAGGGAAAGCCTCCCTCTCTTTCCTCATTCCCCCATGGCAGTTTTCTGTCCTTCCCTTTGGATCCAAGCCAGAGCTGCTGCCCAGCCCTGGAGTTTCCTGTGCTGGGAAAAGCACGTGGAGCTGCCTGGGCACCCGCTGCCCCTGCCCAGCAAAGTGCCCCAAACCCAGCTCAGCTCATCCTGGAGACACTGCCAGTGAAGCACTCACTGATCATCCTTGCTGTCCTTCCAGCTGGAGGCCTGTTCCAGGCTATTTCCATTGGTTCTGTTCTCAAAACTGAAGGATTCATGCTTTGGAAAGTTGGGCAGCCCCTGGTTTCTGCTGCTGAGACCTCTCTCCAAGACATCTCTTGTACCACTACAGGCAGAGCTCCCAGCAGGGATGATCCTCACCACACCAAGGGGTTGTTGATGTAGGAAAAGAGACAAAAATGAGCTTTTCTTTCTCCTTCCAGGCACACCCTGCAGCCTCCAAGGACCATTGTGGGGAAAGGTTTGAGTTACAAGTTGAAAGCACTTTTGCTGATGCCTGAGGTGTTTCAATCAGCTGTGCTCCTACACCAGGCACTGACAACTCCTCTCTCAGTGCTTCTAAGGCTCAATAAAACCCCAGTGTGATCTCCAATAACTTTTGTGCAGCCTCAGCAAGGATCTCATCAATAACAGCTGTGACAAAATCAACTGGGGGACACAAACAACGACAAAGAGAGGAGCAGAAGAACAAGAAGCAGTTTTCTCACCCCAGTTCTGTCTCCAGACCAGGGAAAATTGGCCCAGAGCATGGAAGGGGCTTCCCAGGCACCTTTTCCTAGTGCATTTTGATTTTTTTGTCCTTGCTCCTTGTTGCTTCCTGAATCTGAATAATTTTGCTGCTGTCCTGACCTTGAGGGAGGCATTTGTCACTTTGACCAGGGAAGTGTAAAATCCTACCAGACCAGATGGGAAAGGTTTTGTAACTACTTTGCATAGATATGATGGAAAAATCAAGCTTTTCCTCTCTGTGCCCAGCAGAACCAGGGGAGAGGTGTTATGTCCAAGGGTCACAGGGTTTGGCAGCAGCTCAGCTTGGATTGTTCCAGACAGAGGTAAAACTCCCCTGGAGAGCAGAGAGAGCAGCACACCCAGCAGAGCACACCTGCAGCCTCTCTCCAGGGCAGCTTTTGGGGAAAATTGCAGCCAAGATGGATCACAACAAAGGGACAGACACAGGGATGCTTCCAGAGGGGTGAGAGCACACGGGAACACTCACAGAGGACAATTCACAGACACCTGGCACAAAGGACTGAGGGAACAACAGCTGGGTGCAGCTGCAATGGAGACCTTGGAGTGCTCAGTGAAGCCTTAGATCCCAAAATGTCCTGAAGTGTCCCAGGCCTGGCTGGACAGGGATTGGAATAAGCTGGGAGGGTGGAAGGTGCCCATGACAGAGGTGAGCCCTAAGGTCCCTCCAACCCAACCCATTCCATGACTCTCTGTTTCCTGCAGGCCTGGGAGGGATGGTGGCAGCTCTCCCCCAGGGCTGGGTGTTCTGCAGAGCAGCTCCAGGGAGCAGATTGCGGCCTGAGCTCAGCTCTGCCTCCCCCTGTGCCCAACCCTCCCTGGGGAAACTTCCAGATGGAGGGAGCAGAAACTGCCCTGAGCTCTGCTGCTGTGAAGGAACTGCTGAAATCTGTGCGCCTAATGAGGAATAAACAAAAGCCCTGAAGGGAAAAGGAGAGGGAAGCCCCTGCCTGCCCCCAGATCAGTTGGGATAATTCAGGTTGGGAGGGAGCTGTGCAGTGTGCCCAGGATTTGGGGCTGGGTGAAGGGACGGGTGCCTGGGGGGTGGCACTGAAGGGAGAGGGGCATTCCCTGTGTCCTGTCAGTCCCTGTGACTTGTCACAGACAGGGAGGCTCTCACTGTGACCACCAGGAGTTCCTCAGCCCTGGGGTGAGCCCTGCTCCTTTCCCCTGCCCTCATTCCAAAACCATTTTGAGGAGGAAGCAATTCCACACTTATTCCACTCTGCTGGAGCTGCAGGTGTGGAAGTGCCTGGCCCTGGAGCATTCCCAGGGTGGCAGGAACACAGACCGTGTTCCTGGAACCTCTGAGGGAAGGGGAAGCCTCTGAGCTGTCAGGTTTAACCAACTTAAACCAGGTCTTGGACACTGCCAGGCATCCAGGTCCTCCCCACCCTCCCAGGGAAGAATTTTTCCTATTATCCAAACCCACTCTCTGTGTCCTGCTTTTCTCTGTGTGCTGCCCACTGAGGAGACCCTGCAGTGCTGGTCCTTGGAGTGAGAACAACCCTCCCAAAGGGAAAATCCCAGTTATCCACATTTCCCTGCAGCCAGGAGCCCACTCCCAATGCCCTGCCAGACACCCCCATTCCCCTGGGGCTGCTGCCTCCACCCCACAAGTGGCAAGCCGTAAATCAAGGAGGGTTTACAGTGGGTAGCAATAAACAGTGAACAGACAGAGCTGCAGTAATAAAAGAAGGGACTTACAGAGCATGGTCATGGCTAGACAGGAGCTGGTCTGCTGCAGAAGAGCAGGAGGAGCTTGGAGACAGAGGAACAGCCACTTTTAGTGCAGGAAGGAGCAAAGACAGACACAGTGAGGGAGTTAAAGGGGAAAAAGGAAAAAACACAGCACTGGTTAATTGGGAAACAGCCCCACATCAAACACTGAGCAGTCAATGGCATCAGTCAGAGCTACATCCCCAAACCTCCCACTGAATGGAGCCTGAGTTTCACTTAGAACCATCTGAGCCATCAGCTGGAGTCCTTTTCTCCATAAACCATTCTGGGAATCATCCTGCTTTTCAAGAAAATCTCCCAACAGGGTTTTAGGCAGGAGTTCTCTGCTGAGCCTGTTTTCCAAAACCTCACCAGCATTGCTCTGGAAGGGATTTGGGAGCTGGGTCCTGCCTTGCTCCCAACCATTCCATGAGTACCAAGCACCCCTCTGCTCTGAGGATCCTCCCTGGAGGAAGCCACAGCTGGCTTCAAACCAAAGTCCAGGGAGTTGTAACTTGGCCACTTCATTTGTCCCCATGATTTTAGCAGCCATGCTCACTGCTAAAAAATCTGATTTATGAGGCAGTGCAGAGCTGCTGGAGATCTCTGGCTGGTGCTCCTGGAGTCTTCTGACAGCTCCAATTTGCTGGAAATGCTGGGTTGGGTTTTTAGGTACAGATGGGAGAGCAATAGCTGAGCTCCCTGACTCAGTCTGCAGTGCAGGGGAACAGCAGTCACCCCTTCACCTTTACCAAAGCTGGATCCATGCCTGCCTGCAAGGATGAGCTTCAAAATCCCCCTCTGTGGGCTGCTCACCAATCCCCTGGAGTGCAACAGGGAATTCCAGGGGATCCTAAAACAGCTGTAACCCTTCCCTCATCCTGCACTTTTCTCCTGAGCCAACAGGAGCCTGAAACAGGGCACATGGAAAAGAAAATTCCCCTATAAAACAGCACTCCTGGGCTGGAAGAAATCAAATTGCAGGCATCTACAATTCCTCAGAGTTAAACAGCTTTCCTTATGCCATGAGAGGATAACGGAGAACTGTCCCTGAGTGTGGCTGAGTCTGAAGCAGCAGCTTGGGAGCTCTGTGTGTGCTGTGCCTGCAAACAGGAGAGCCCAGGAGGGAGGAGAGGAGGGCAGGGGGCTCCAGGACTGCCCAGCTGGGTGCCCAACTATGAATTATGGGACAAGAAGAGCTCCAAGGTGAGCAGACAGAATTTTACAGCCAAATCTCCCCAGGCAAACACATGTGAAGCCAAGCATAGGGGGAAAGAGGGTTTTAAGGAAACTAATTTAGCTTGCAGCTTATTTTAAAGGATTTTATGGGCTGGTTTTAAAATTTATCAAGGACAAAGATCCCTTCAAAAACAGAGGAATTGGTTTGTCACTGAAGTGCATCACTCATTTCCTTGAGCTGCTGTTTTATGGGGTTCTCTCACAGAATAGAACCATGGAATATCCTGAGTTCCCACAGGATCATCCAGCCCAGCCCCTGCCCTGCACAGCCCCAAAATCTCAGCCTGGGAACCCTGGGAGCAGTGTCCAATTCTGGGGAGCCTGAGCATTGCCAGCGCCTTCTGGGGGCAGAACCTTTCCCAAAATCCAGCCTGACCCTGCCCTGGGCGCTGTCCCTGTCCCAGAGCAGAGATCAGAGCCTGCTTTTCCTCATTCCTACAGAGGCTGTGCCCAAGGAGGGGTTTGCAGGGATGCCCAGGAGCTGCAGCCCTGCTTGGGAGGTGGGTGGGACACTCCTGCAGGATAAAACATCCCTCCCCAGCTCTCTGCAGCTCTCCTGGCAGCACTTGTGGCACTGTCACTCCTAATTGCTTCCCTGCCTGCCGAGCAGTTGCTTTGTGCAGTTCTTGTCTCAAAAGCTGGCTCCAAGTGTTATGAAGTGCTTTCAGTGCTAATAAACACCAGCTCTGGTGCTGTAAAAGGCTGTCACAAAAGCAGCACAGGGCATGAATCTCCCTGAATGCATTAATGTGCCTTTAATACATCAGTGGAAAGTGGGACTGCTCCTGCGCTCTGACAGATCAATCTGTGATAAAGTTACTCATAGATAACATTAATGTGAGACATGACCATCTTCTTGAGTTTTTTTCTTGAGTTTGCCTGTTTGGCTCTGCTTTGTTTCATGCAGCTTTGCAAAGGGATAAATCCATATTTTTTCCTTCAATTCTTAAATAAATCTCCACAATTTATTGCTGTGCATTGCACTTAAACTGTTGTTTATGTGTTTTTCCAGAAGTGGCTTCACTTCGGTGGTGGAAAAAGCACTGCCAGGACTCGGAGCTTGGAAAACACGGAGATTAAAGGAATTGCTGGACTTCATTTTGAGAGAGAAAAGGATTTCAGAGCAGGAGAAGGCTCCTGTGTGGATGTCACATCTTTGGGCTGTGACATCATATCAGGGAAAACTACAAACAAATAGAAGGGGTACCCGGGGAGGTTTGGAATGCCCATTAAAAAATTGGAAGGGGGTACCCGGGGAGGTTTGGATCCCCATCCCTGGCGGTGCCCAAGGAATTCCTGGAGGTGGCACTCAGAGCTCTGGGCTGGGGACAAGGTGGGGATGGGGCACAGCTTGGACTCCATCCTGGAGGGCTTTTCCAGCCTCAGGGATTCCACGATAACACAAACACTCCAGAGATAAAGCAAAAAGCTCTTTAGTGCCTGAAGCGCTTTGATGGCTCAGAGGAATGACACAAATTAACAGGCTCATTAACAACCCCTCAGCTCTGAAGGGCTGTCAGTGACAGTGGCAGACACAATCCACACTCGGGACGTGATTGACTTTGACACCACAGCCAGGGAAGGCTGAATGGAGCGAGATGGGGATTCTGGCTGCTCGGGGGGGAAACAGAGGGAGGGAGGAATTCCGGATGAACCGTGAATGCTCCTGTTCCCACCCAGGACTGCCAGAGCGAGGAAAGGGCACACAGCCAAGGCTAGCCAAGGGTTACTGTGCAAAACTCATTTCAGACCGGGCCTGCAATGTCGCTGTGCCTGCAATCCAATTTAAGGGCAGCCCAGCAGAAGGCCTGGGTAGGAATCCCTGGGGAGTTCCCCAAGTGCCTCCTAAATCTGGTTCCCTGCATTTCCAGACGCTCCTTGCTGGGTGCCTGCAATGGTCTGCCACAGCCCCAGAGCAGATTAATGCAGAAGTGAGGGCTGGAAATCATCAGCTCCTGCAGGGGCGGCCTCAATCAGCTGGATTTAACAGGGATGGAATATTTGCAGGGCAGGATGTCATTCCCACATTCCCATAGCAAAAGTGCAGCTTCACTGAAGGCAAACCCAAAGCAAGGCTGGCTCTGGATCAATCCCAGGCCAGGTCACCCACTCAAGATGCACCAGCAGCAGATGGTGGCCAGGATCACCTTTGCTATGCCAAATAAATCAAACCAAACCCTCAAATGCCAATTTCCTGGTTTGAAATGGAAAGTTGAAGGTGGAAAGTTGCTCAGAGCTGCCCAGGGGCTGGGCTCACAGGTGGGTGAGCACCACAAGCAATGGAAGGGATCCCAAAAATGGCAAATTGTTAAAAACCAATCACATCACAACAGATGTGCTGAAAGTCCTCAACACCTTCCTGGAAATACCAAATTTCTGGCCAAAAATCTTCGGAATAACGAGGTTTTCTCTCCCACATACATTCCAAAAGCCCTAAAAGCAATTTTAACAGCAACAGGGAGCTTTTCCACATTATGACTTTACAATGGGGTGGTGCATACAATGCTTAAATAAATTCTCCTCTAGCAATCAGAAAGGAAGAGAATTATTGAAAAGAACAAAGAAGTGAACCTAAAATTAAAATGCACTTACACAATTAGCTCTGAGTTGTAGATACTGCTGCCCCAAGGAAGAACAGAACATGACAATAATTGCTGAGGTTTCCATAGAATTTCTAACCCTAAGGCATGTGGAGCTCTTTGCACATGCTGATTTGCATTGTCTGAAAACACTTTGCTGATAAACCAAATTAATCTCTGGAGAGGTGAGAACCAGCCCAACACATTCAAAGGTCAGTTGAAACAGAAGGAGAGTAGGTGGAGAGCAAAGTTCTACCCATAATGGAGTTTATTCAGGCACCAAAATTAGTTTTAAATCCTGCTTTGGACCTCTGGAATGAAGCAAAGGACTGGGAGTTGGATTCAATAGGTGCTGCATTATGAGGCATGGCTGTGTTTATCTAAATGCAGTTGGAATGTGGGGAATGTGGGGCTGGGGGCTCTGCCCTGTGCCAGGAGGAGCTGCCAGGTGTTCCAGCTGCAGGAATGTGGGGCTGGGGGCTCTGCCCTGGCCATGGGTCCCTAATTCCAGCTGCCAGACAGACCCTGCCCCACCAGGACACCTTCACCACGCAAAGCACAAATCATGTGGTTAAAGCAGACAAAGATGGGTTACATCTCAGTCCTTCCAAAGCTCCAGGTGCTCTGCAGAGCCTCAGCTTCCTCACCAGACACAAACTGATGCAGAACTTCTGATCCTAAATCTCGTATTGGGCCAAAGAACAAAAAGAGGTTTAGCTGCACAGTAATCTCTTTTTCCAACATCCAGGCACACTGAAGGAGATTATCTTTTAAAAATTGAAGGAAACTGTGCTATTGTAAACCTCTAATCCCCTCTCTCCTTTGTAGGAAACAAGATAAATATCTTGATTTCACTCAGCACAATTACAAGAATCTTTTCTCTTATCAGAAGGTCTCTGTTCCCTTCAGGGAGGCGTTTTTGGAGCTTGGACAAGGCTCCAGCAGTTCCTGCTCTTTGGGGAGCAGGGCTTGGGGGAAGGAGGCTCCTCTGACACAGGGTGGTGACTTGGGCTTTGTGGAACTCCCACATTCCTGCACCTGCTCCTGGACCCTGCAGCAGATCCCAAATCTCCCCTAACTGAGCCCAAATTTGTCTGCAGGATCTCAGATGGTCACAGCTCCCTGACAGTGCCCTGACAGCCCCAGCCACAGGGAATGGCATGTGCAGGCTGGCACTGATGCCAAGCTGGGAAACCATGCCAGGGAAGTTGGAACATAAGTTTGGTTGTAAATATTGGCAGAGCTTCATTAAAAAATTAAGAAAGCTCCTTCAAGAAATGACAAAACTCTTTTTTTAGTTGTTACTGAGTCTAATCATCCCCCATATTTTTAGAGAATTCCTTTCCAGGTTGGCAGCTAATGAAATTTAGGTGAAAATCAAATTACCTCCTGTCTATTTAACAACATTAACATTTCCAGGCAGCAATCAGATCCCCTCAGCTTGGGCTTGGTCTGGAGCCACTTCTGCTGGCACAGGGAGCTGATCCCTGAACTGAAACCTCTGGAGTGGAAAATACATCTTGAGCAACCTCTGGCTGCCCTGCCCTGGGCAAAACAAATGAAATATCACTGAACTCACCATTTTTAAATGCTCATCATTTGCTGTGTCTCTCAAGCTTTTGCTCAGGCATTTCCAATAAAAGAATTTAGTGGGAATGTGCTTTATCAGCACCTTGGCAAAAGGGGAATCTCTTCCCTGATGGTGCCATGAATAAAGGAACTGCTGGGGAAGGGGCAACTCAGACCTCAAAGCTCTGCAGGTGCCGCCAGCACAAAAACTCCACACTTGCCTCCAAAATACCTCCAAAATACCTCCAAAAATGCCCAGGGCAAATGCAGTGTGAAACAGGGAGTGCAGGGAATGGAGGGGAGGGCAGAGCAAGCCCAAAACATCCACCTGGCGCCCATGAACGTGTCCTGAAGGAGACAGAACCTTTCAGAGCTCTGACTCATCTTGCAGGATCATTAAAATTCCCAGAAATTTCAACCCAGTTCAAGAACAGGAGGAGATATTTTACCTGTCAGCCCAGATCCTGAGTGACCTTCTGGGTGCACCAGGAACAGCTCTGAGGGACAACCTCTGCATTTCCTGAGCTGAGCCACAGCTGCAGCCCATGAAATCCCACCCTCAATGAAATCCCACCTTCACAGGTGGGGTGGGATCACTGCTCCACCCCCAGAACACCTGTGCTGTGGGGGAACCCTGGCTGAGAGCCACGCACCACAAACCATCCAAAAACCATCACAAACCATCCAAAAACCATCACAAACCATTCAAAAACATCAGAAACCATTCAAAAAAAACCACCACAAGCCATTCAAAACACCTCACAAACCATTCAAAAAACATCACAAACTATCCAAAAACATGAGAAACCGTTCAAAAAAACACCACAAACCATTCAAAACACCTCACAAACCATCCAAAAACCATCACAAACTATCCAAAAACTTCAGAAACCATTCAAAATACCACCACAAACCGTTAAAAAACCACCACAAACCATTCAAAACACCTCACAAACCATTCAAAAAACATCACAAACCATTCAAAAAACATCACAAACCATTCAAAAAAACCACCACAAACTATTCAAACACCCACATAAACCATTCAAACATACACACAAACCATTCTATGGTTCCAGGACTCTGTGATCACTCATCCTTTTGCTCCACAGCAGCTCTGACCTCTTTCCTACCACCAGGGATTTATTTTTATTCCACTGAATCCATGGAGCTGTTAAGCCTCTCAAAACTGGAGCCTGAGCTGCTGCACCCCTGTTCTAGGGGCAGCAGGGAGCGCTGGGGCTCGCTGCAGTTCCAACCCCCAAGGTGCTCATTTCTGCTTTTTCCCACTTTGCCTCTCTTGGCTCATTCAGGAGGAAAATCAGGAAGTGTTTTCCTTTGGAGAAATCCTATTGACATTTGGAGAAGATCTCTCTGGTGGAAAAGGAGTGGTAAATAAACCTCTCACCAGAGCTTTCCCTGAAGAGAGCAATGCAGTGCTCTGAGCACTTCTGAGAGGAAATGGGAGCACAGCAGGGTGACCTCCCTGACCCAGATGTGCCAGAGTCTGTCTGCTCTGATCATTGCTCAAATACATTTCACCCAAAGTCATCTTCTTTGCTCTGGCAAAATTTCACAGCTTGTTTTATCCAGGAATTCCAGCAATGCTGACCTGGCTCCCCATCCACTTGTGCTGCACAAGAGTTCAGTGATTCATGGAGGCAGGAGTTTGTTGGTTTGTGTTGAGTAAATAGTTACTGGTGACAGAAGAAATGCAAACACTCTGTTTCAAGGGGAGCACAGCATTTTTCAGATGATTTTGGCTTTTTCAGTCTGGTGTTGCACAGAGCCCTGAACACCCAGAAATCCCCATTTATTTACAGCTCATTATTGTGCTAACTTGTGTCATAGCTGAGTTCAGCACAAGGTCTGTCCCTCTTGCCAGTGCTCTCCCTGCCAGGGGACAAAAAGCAGCTGTAAAACCCCAGTGCCATAACCTCCCCTTTTGCAGAAACTTTTGGTTCCTTTCCTGAAGAATATGCAGCAGGCAGCATCCAGAGGGTCAAGTTGTTCCCTTCGGACCAAATGATGCCAAAATTCACACACAACTTCTGCGTTCTCCCAGTTCTTTCTGGGCACACCTCTAGAGGAACTGCCCACACCTGCTCCCCGCAAACTCTGTCTGAGCACCTCAGGATTGTTTTTGCCCCATCGCTTTCTGAGCACTGATACCACCAAGATACTGCAAAATGAAGGCAGTCCTGTACAAACTCCTCTTGCTGGTGGCTGCAGGCTCTGGGCAGCCCTGGGCTGATGCTTTCAATTTGAGCTTTCCTATTTTCCAGACTCAGTACTGTGTTAGTTATAACTCTGCACTCCACATAAAGTGTCAGCAGTTCTGCTCCCAGCTCAGCCCCACAGAACAATCATTTTCCAGCCCCACAACCAAGGACACCGCTGCAGCTCCAGCCCCAAAAGTGCAAACAACAGGGAATGGAGGGGAGCAACCTGGGAGGGTGGGACTGCATCACCTGGAGCTGGGATTGGGCACTGAACCCCAGCATGGAAATGGACCCAAACTTATCAAAGTGTGAGAACTCGTGGCCAGGATCCATCTGGGGTGGAGCCATGGCCGGGCTCTGGCACTGCCCAAGGTGTAACCTTTGAAGATCAATGAATCCCAACTTTATTCCTGCCACACTGTCACCTCGGTGGCCTTCCAGGCAGCCTCTGAAGGCAGACTCACCTCAGCACGTGCGTGGAGCCGTTGATGGTGGTGGTGGAGCAGGGCACGGTCTGGCCCAGGATGGAAGGCCTTCGGTAGCGCTCGTCGCCGCAGCAGAGGATGATGAGGAAGGCACGTCTGAAAGCCTTGTTGAGGAAGGCGTAGAGGAAAGGGTTCAAGCCCGAGTTGATGTAGCCCAGCCACAGGAAGGCCGTCCACAGCTTGCCGGGCACCGTGTAGTTAATGAAGGGATCCACGATATTGGTGACAAAGAAGGGGGCCCAGCAGAGGCAGAAGCAGCCCATGATGATGCACAGGGTCTTGGCAGCTTTGGTCTCTGTTTTCATGCGGTGGCTGCTGTGCTGGTCAGGGGGGTGCTGCCGTGGCTCCTGCAGGCCCTGATGTGGCTCCTGGGGGTGTTGCTGTGGCTCGTGAAGGCCCCGCCATGGTTCCTGAGGGTCCAGCCGTGGCTCCTGAGGGCCCTGATGTGTCTCCTGGGGGTGTTGGCCCTGCCGTGGTTCCTGAAGGCCCTGATGTGTCTCCTGGAGGTGTTGCTGTGTCTCCTGAAGGCTCTGCCGTGGCTCCTGGGGGCCCTGGCGGGGCTCGGCCGGGTTCCCCGCGCGCTGCAGCAGGCGGATCTGCCGCGCGTGCGCCCGCGCCGTCACGTAGATGCGGTGGTAGGCCAGCACCATCAGCAGGAAGGGGATGTAGAAAGCCACCACGGAGCAGGTGATGGCGTAGGGCTTGTTCACCATGAAGATGCAGTAGGTGGAGTTGGAGGCCTTGTTGAACTGCCTTTGCTGGATCTGGGGTGCGGAGGGGAGGTGAGGAAAGGAAAGGAAGGAGGGGAAAAGTGGGAGTCAGAGAACGGGTTGGGTTGGGAGGTGTCAACTACACACTCATAATCTCAGTGCTATCAATCAATTTAGGAAGCTTTCTCTACACCTCAGGTCAAATGTAGTGCTCTCTTGGGAGTTAGAGTCTGTCAGCACAGAAAGTCTAAAATTCTCAGTGTCCAGGACCCCAACAGGGAGAGACCTTAAAAATCATCTTGTGTTACCCCCTGTCATGGGTAGGGACATCTTCCACTAGACCAGGTTGCTCCAAGCCCCATCCAGCCATCCTTGGACACATCCACGACCTCTGCCAGGGCCTCACCACCTTCCAGGGAAGGATCTTTTCCTAATATCCCATCTAACCCTGCCCTCTGCAGTGTGCAGCCACTCCCTTGTCCTGGCACTACAAGCTCTTGCTTTTTCTACCAAGAGAATAATCCTGCCTCTTATTTAAATGAGAGCTGCAAAGGCCAAGGGGACCAAGGACTCCTGAGGTGTTGGCAGGGGCCAGCTGGGCTTGGCCTCTTTTCCAAGGATTCCTCACTGAACTGAGAGTGAATGTGGCCAAAATCCTGTCCCAGGCCACGCCTGTCCCTGTGCCAGTCCTTCGAGGACAGAGCCACCTCAATCCCCCTAAAGACCCCTCCAGAAATTCAGCAGCCCCTCTGCACTGGCGACAAGAAGTTTCTCCTTCTTTTCCCCTTTCCCTGAAAATTGTTTTTTAGGGAACACCCAGCACCCACCCAGCACACTGGATCGGTGTCCCTGCTTGGCCACTCACCAGATCAATGATGCCTATGCTGTTCCAGCCCTGCATGATGGGGAGGAAGGAGATGAAGGTGGGGATCACCCAGCAGCCCCCCAGCATCAGCGCGATGCGCAGCGGGGTCATCTTGTTCCTGTACACCAGGGGCTGGCAGCAGATGGCATAGTACCTGTGGGGCAAAAACGGGTCAGAAAGCAGGCTCTTCATGCACAAAAGCCAATTCTTTATTCCCTATTCTTTATTTTTCATTCATTTTTCTGTAGTTTTCACAGACTGTGTTCAACCCCAATTAGCTGGGAGTTTTCCTGCCACTCAGTTCATTGGTTTTTGTGTGTACCTCTTAAGACTTTTTCTATTCACAGGTGTTTATATATTTTCTTTGTGGATTCTCATGGGACAGATCTTTTGTTATTAAAGGTGCAAACTGGTTTTCCTCAGAAGATGAACTTGTTGTGTTAACTGGCTTTCATTTTCAAGATTCTTTCACGTGGAACTTAGCCAGCTGCTTAGCTGTACTTAGAAAAGTAACAGGCCTAAGCCCTGATTTGATAAAGCTTTTCTCCTATAAGATTCCTACCTGTATGCAACCAAAAAACAGGACAGAAACAGTCAGAAGGGACTTCCAAGCCTTTTAAAAATTAAATTGTAAAGCCCTTTCTCCAGCTGCCTTTCAAACCAGAGAGAAAACAGGGGTCTGTATCCTGCTTCCATGGAGCCCCTCACGCAGGAACCTGGGACATTTCCCCAGGGTTCACAGTGGCTGGCGAGGAAAAGGCAGAGTTTTCTGCTTTCCAAGGAGAGTGAGGCCCAGGTAAATGCTGTGGGCTGTCTGGGGTGGCAGGGCAAGGGAGAAATCCCATACTCAGCCCTGCTCTCCCTCTGCACTGAGGATGTCCCCACCCTCCAAGGAACATCCCTTCCCTCCAGGCAGCCTTAGCTGAATTTCCTGCACTGGACATTTATTTTGACAAGCTGCAAAAGCTGTTAACACAAATTAACAAATTCTCCCAAAGCTGTGAAACTGGCAGTAAAATGAGGTGTGTTCTTCCGTTTCCCAGGAATTCACCTCTTTTCCAGCTGGGCTTTAACCTTCCCAAGGACAGGGCAAAACATTTGCACCATCAAGGGCATGTGCCCAGAACTCCCCTCCCTCCTCCTGATCCATTCCAAATATCCAAAGTACAACAGGTCCCTGCCCCTAAAACTGTTACGACCTAAAAATGTCTTCTCAAAGAGATAAAAAAATCAAATTTTCTGTTTGTTTGACCCCTGTGCCACTCCCTGCAGGTGGATCTCTCCATCAGGAAGGAGTAGCAAACCTAAAACTGGAAACCTCTGGCTCTGAAATTATTGTTTATTCCTAAGAAAACCAGATCCAAATATCCAATTGCAGACTTTCACTGGTCCTGACCTGACCATCAGTCTCAGGTTCCCAATAAAATATTTTTTGCTCTTTAGATTTTTGGATTTCAGCACACTCTGTAAAAAATTTTATGAGGGCAGCAGAACCAAGAATTAGAGGAATTAAATTAGCAAACACACATGTGTGTATTAAAGAGCTGCTCTTTGAGATGTGCATTTATTTCACCAAGATTTGAGTGGGAACCAAGAGCTTTGTCCTAAACAGGCGCAAGAATATAAGAATTTCCATTTTTTCTGCAGGTTTTTTTTTTTTAAAGTCATGTGGAGTCAACCGAATTGCTTTATTTTGATAAAATCAGATGATATATTCCACACAGAGGCTTGAAATAATATCAAAGTGTCAAAAGAAAACATTTCTTAAAAGTCTCTTTGAAACAAGATTCAAAATGTCACAGGGGAAAAACGCTGAAACAGGCATTCAACTCCTGCAATTTGATAATTCCTCTGTTCTCCTCTGGTTTCCTGCGTGCATGAAAAATCAGCCTGTTCCTCTGGAAAGCTGCACTTCCAACAAATAGGATTTGCCAGGAGCTGCTCTTTTAGAGCTGAGGGTGAAATGTCGCTCTGGTGGAGCTCCAGCTCCCCTGGGGCTGATCCCTGCCCAGGAAATGACCTTGGAGTTCCAACAGGAATTTTGGGGAGGTTTTTGGGGCAGAGGGAGCTTCAGAGCTGCTCCTCTGACTCTCAACACAAAGGATCTATATTGAAAAATAAATTTAAACTATTTCATTGTTTCTTCTCTCAAAGTCACCCACTGGAAGTGCTGGACATCAAAGGCATCAAAGGCAAGGCACGAGAGACTCCATTTCTTTGCAGAAAGGGCAAAAGAAGAAATCCAATAAATGAAAGGATAAAACCAGCCAAGCCAGCAGCCAGCCTTTGACAAGTTGGATAAGCAAACAGGAAGAGAAAACCACTGTACACTGATAATTAACTGCAGCAGGAAAACAATTCTTGCCAGCAGTTTGAGTGATCACATTTCTCTGCTCCTCTCCCTGCTGCAGCTGAAAGAATTGCACTGAATTGTTCCTGCTATTAAAGGCCATTAGAGTAAAAATTATGCCTGTAAAAATGACACCTTAAGCTCTCATATTTCTTCCCTCCCAGTGATTCAGCAGCAATTTTCCTCCACTTTCACGTCAGAAGATTTTATTTTATTTCACTTTGGCTGCTACCAGAACTTCCCCCGTGCTCAGGCAGCCCAGCTGGGCTCCTGCTGTCACTGTTTTGGGTGACAAAGTGCCCTGAGCAGGGTGTGGGTGACAATTGTGTGATGGGGAGGGAGGCAGAGGAGCACAGCACCCACGCCTCAGAGCCCAGCAGGGTTTCCATCCGGGGAATCAGATGTGACACAGCTGTGGGTGCCACCAGAAGGCCTGGATGTCACAGCTGCTGCAGGAGCTGCTGGTTTGATGGATGTGGTGGCCTGAGCATTTTAGCAGCTATTTATTCACTGGGAGAAAAGTAATTATATCTGTGAGATTGTCAATAGTCATAGTCAGGGGCTGGGATAAAGACAAGCTCTGTGCTCCTGCCCCTTTCCAAGCAGAGCTGTTTGCCTGGGCTCCCAGGGAATGTCTGCCACGTGCTGCTGTGGCAGTGTGATGGATGAACACAAAATGCAATACATACACATGATTAATACCGTGTCCAGGCACAATTAAATATTAATTCTCTCTATTATCAGTCAAATTCCTCGCAAACGTTCACTTCCCTGTTCCCTCCAGCAGAGCAGCTGATGTGAAACCTCCTCTCCTCTGCAATGACATTCTCCACTGAAGGGGAAACACAGGAACCCCCTCCCAGAGCTGCAGCTCTTCCAGTAAAGCAAAGGTTATTAAAATACTTCTCCTTTTCCTTATCAGACATTTGCCACAGGAATGAATCTGGTGCTGACATTTCACAGGTGGCTGAAAAGAAGAAATCCATCATTTCTCTGGCCTTATGGCTCTTTGGCCACTGAAAAAAATCACAGAATCACAGGGAAGGTGAGGAATCCTTTGAACTACAGGAAAGGAGTTGGGAAGGGACCTTAAAGATCATTTAATTTCACCCCAGCCATAGCAGGGACAACTTCCACTTATCCCAGGAGATCCAAGTCCATCCGGCCTGGCCTTGGACACTACCAGGGATCTCTGGGCACCCTGTGCCAGGGCCTGCCCACCCTCCCAGCCAGGAATTCCTTCCCAAATCCCATCCATCCTTGCCCTCTGTCAATGGGAGCCATTCCCTTGTCCTGGCACTCTTTTTCCATCATTCCCCAGGCACTGGAAGGTCCCAGCTGGGAACCAGTCCCAGAGTTCCTGCAGCTCCTGGATCTGCCTGCATGGGCTGTGGGCCATGGCAGGGAATTATTGATTTATCCCTCCTCCATCCCCTGGCTGTGCCAAAGCTGCCCTGCAGTGCTCAGCTCCTGCAGATATCTGGATCTATGATTATATCCTGCCTCAGCCCCACTGAGGCTCTGGCCACAGCCCTGCTCCTCCCTGCCTCCTGGGCACTGCAGAAATGGAATTACCGAGCTGCAGGAGACCATTCCCTGCCCCTGGAGAGAAATGAAAGCATCTCCTGGTTTGCAGAGCAGTTTGGAGCCGGCAGCCTGCAGGCACCACCCTGCAAGGAGCTCTTCAGCTCTCACAGACAGACAAATCCACCCCCAGCCTTATTAGCAGCCTGCCTCTGGGGGTGGCCCACACTTCAAAGCATTTGGTGTCATGTGCATATGGAAAATGATGTACAGAGCATATGCTGGATCATCCTGGGGCCAGGATGAGCCACAGAACACTCACTGAGCACTCACACTGAGTAATATTTCACCCCCCTTAAATCATCCACGAGAAAAGAAGCCAAAAGATAGGAAAACTGGAAAAAAGAAGACAAAAGGATGGGAAAACTGGATAAAAGAAGGCAAAAGGATGTGAAAACTGGATGAAATAAGGCAAAAGGATGTGAAAACTGGAAAAAAGAAGACAAAAGGATGGGAAAACTGGATAAAAGAAGGCAAAAGGATGTGAAAACTGGATAAAAGAAGGCAAAAGGATGGGAAAACTGTGGGTGCTACTGGCTCTCTCCCAAAGTCAGGGTGCAAGTGTCAGTGGGAAGTCACTGCCCTTGTCCTTGTCCCTCAGGGAATCCAGACTGGGACAGAGTCTCCAGCTGAGCCCTGACCAAGTGATGAACCTAAGGAGCCACGATTTCAATTTATTTGCGCCTTTGGGAAGTTAATCCCACACTGCTGTTGCTGATATTTCAGTGAAAACAGGTTCTGGCCTCTGTATAACCAGATTTTAACATTTTTTGGAAAGAACAGCTCTTTCTATTTTCCTTTTTCCCACTGAGCAAATAAGCTTTGGGCTCTCATTGTGCCAAAGAAAACAAAGTTCTGCATCATTGGTCCAGAAAAAGAAAATGTCCTAAAATGATTATATCTAACAAAATTAAATTCTTATTAGAAAAACAACGGCCTGCTGGTGTTGAGATAATTACACTGAGAAAAATGCTAAAGAGAACAGTTAATTGGAGCTGGATAAATTTAGCAGGGAACACAAACAAATGTATGTTGCCAAATGCAGAGAGAGGGGGCTCCTGATGGTCCCTGCGAGGCTGAGGTGTGAGGGGGTTATTGGCAGCAAGGGTGGTGCAATAAATGAAATATTTCTGGAGGGTTTGCAGAGATGAATAAAGGGCAGAGCATCCCTCAGCCTGTGCTGTGGCCATCTGCTCTGGGATTTTCCTCAGAGCTCCCAGAGCTGCGTTCTGCAGCCCCTGCCTGGTGTCCTGCCTGGCAGGGACGGCTCCACAGCTGTGTCACCTCCTGTGTCACCTGCCTTGGGGACAGGCCCAGCTGTCCCTGCCTGCGCTGCCTCTGTGCTCCCACCTGAGCTGTCAGATCCTGTGAGACAGGCACAGGAATTCACAGCCTGCAATTTGGGGCATTTAATCAGACTGTAGCCAGTAATTACTGCCAGTTAGGCAAAGTTTAATCACTCTCCCCACTAACAACATCCCCATGGCCCTGAGCAGGCAGGGATGTTCTATAGGGCCCTGCAGCTTCCTCCCAGCCTGGGCAAACCCCCTGTGCTCCCAGGCACAGCCTGGGCATCCTTCGGGCACCAGGCAGTCCCTGTCTGTGATCCGTGGGAAGGGGACAAGCAGGGAATGCTGGGCTGGCAGGAGCAGGGCAGTGCCCACTGAGTCCCCAGGGCCACTCTCTGTGCCCTGGCACCGGGCTGCTGTCACAGGATGGCACCACAGGGCTCGGGAGGCTTTACAGCATCACCTCTCCCACAGGGCTGAGCTAATTTCCTGCCCATTAATGGTAATTAATGTTTGCAAGCAGCACAAGGAGCAGCTGTCACTCTCCGGCTGCATCTGCTGTGTTTAGCCCTGGCTTAGCAGGGATTTTGGGCTGTAGGATCACTTTGGGATCAAAGGACACACCCAGGGCTGGTTTGTGGTGTCTGAGACACCCCAGCAAACAGAGCAGCCACAGGGACACAGCCCTGAGGGGACCTGGGGCAGCCAGGAGGGGCAGGAGGCAGGCAGAGGATGCTCCCACTGCACCCAGAGGTGCCAGATGTGCACCCAAACCCAGACCCACAGACATCTGGGACCTGTTTGTTTCTCTGCTGTTCTCTCCACCCCCCAAAGACTCTGAGAAGTAATTGCATTGCAAATTGGACTGCAAATATTGGAGGAGAAAATTGCCTCTCCTGACAGGTTCGCTGTATTTGGAGACTCCATCAGAGCTTCTGGGTCTGTTTGTTTGCAGTGCAATTATTTTTTATTGCACTGGCACAAAGAATGGACATGTATGCATAAAACATGCGATAAATAAATATTTCAAGGGTAAATCTCTCTAATATATTAGAATATCAAAGAGATGATGAAAAAGCTTAAGGCAGTGGTAGCAAACTTCAGATTCAGTGAGCCCTGAGATACCTTTGCTACCTTAGAAAATCTCTTTTTCCACTGA
The DNA here is from genome assembly GCF_047830755.1 of Zonotrichia albicollis. NCBI lineage: Eukaryota > Metazoa > Chordata > Aves > Passeriformes > Passerellidae > Zonotrichia > Zonotrichia albicollis. The sequence goes on from NC_133833.1 coordinate 1,387,559, forward strand.
GACTGGCAGAGGCTGTCTGCAGTACTTCTCTCCCTGTGTCTGAGCAGGAAAATCAGTTTATTATGTGGTGATTTCTCCAGATTTTCTCCAATGCCTTTGAGAATTCAAGCCTCAGAGCTTGTTTCCTTCTTTTCCAGAGGCAGCAGTGGAAACAGATACAAGACTTTATCAGATAAAAGTCTTTGCAAGCAACACTCTGTGAATATGCTGAAGGGAATGACTTTCAAGCTGAGTCTTTAGGATTAGATTAACCACCTAGTTTTCTTAAAAAAAACTTAAGACTCACACCTGCATGCCCTGAAATAAAACAGAAGGCAGGAAATAGATCAGAGAAAAGCTACCAACTAGAAGCAGCACTCTCCCATAAATTCTGAATGAACACAAGAGCAAACAGCTGAAAACACTGAATTAAGCCCTGGGAAGGAAGCAGTGCTGTCCCTGCAGCCCAGGGAGGATTGATGCTGGGCTGACTCACCCTCCCCTCCACAAAAACCTCTCATTCATCCACCTGCTCTGCCCTTTTGGGGTCATCCACCTCCTTCTCCTCATCTATTCTGGCCCCTTCGCACTGCTCTCAATCAATCCTTGCTGTGGAAAAAACCAACCCCAAACCAACTAAAAAATGTCAGAGAAGCTCAGGTTAATGCCAAGGGCTCAGGTAGGGGTGTCCCTAAAGCATCAGCTCCAAGGCCAGGCTGTCCCAGGATCCTGGGGACAGATGGGGACAGGCAGCAGCAGCTCTGGACATGGGGATTCTCCAGGAGGAAGGGGGAACCTCCTTTCTGTGCCCCACGCAGGAGGTTCCCCATCCCCTGCTGCAGATCTGGGGCTGAAATCCCATTTTCCCTTCTCTCCACAACCCTCTCTATTTAATTAAGAGCCTGGAGAATCAAACTCCAGCATTTCAGAGAGCAAGGTCGTGTCCAGAGCACGGCGCCCAACATCTGCTTTCCTGGTAATTGGCCCAGAGTGGCAATTTGTCAATGGCTTGAAGATAACGAGCTTCCCATTTGTGTTCCAGCCATCTAAACTTGCAGATAAGGACAGGAGCTGCGGCTGCTGGATGTCAGCTTCACTCTGGACACAAAACTGCCTCTGCTGCTGCCCTGCCTCCCACCCCACAGCACTGCTGCCCATCAATACAGAGGTTAAGCAACTTTTTTTTGAAGTCTGGCTGCACTCAGACTCTCAAGGTACTGAAATGTCACATATTTAAATATCAGCTGTCACAATAACAAGAATAATTATGGTTATTTTGGCCCTGTTAGCAATAGTAAGTAACAGGGGTTTTCAAAGGTATTGAAATCTCCACACAGGAGACAAAAAAAACCCCAAAAAACAAACAAACAAAAAAAAAACTTCCAAAAATATCAGGATAGCCAAAATGTTTTCTACTGAGTGTTTATCTTGTGAAAAACTCCTATAGAAATTCTGCCATTTACCCAAAAATCTGCACACAGCAGTCAAACAGAACTGCTCACCATAAATTACTGAGGCTTTGGGCTTCATTTTCAGGTGTCAAGAAAAGTTTGAAAGAAAGGAAAGTTTGAAAGAAAGGAAAGTTTGAAAGAAAGGAAAGTTTTCAGGATCTCCCAGGAGATTTAGGCTGGAGAAGACCTGTGCCCAATCCCCACCTTGGCACCAAGAGCACTGAGTGTCACATCCAGGTGCCACCTCCAGGGATGGGCTCTCCAACCTTCCCTGGGCAGTGCCAGTGCCTGAGCCCCCTTTCCATGGGCAAATTCCTGCTGTGCCCACCCTGAGCCTGCCCTGAGCCCCCTTTCCATGGGGAAATTCCTGCTGTGCCCACCCTGAGCCTGCCCTGGTGCAGTTTGAGGCTGTTTCCCCTCATCCTGGGAGCAGAGGAGCCTCTTTGCCGGAACAACCCCTGTGCACGATGTCCTTCTCTCTGCCTCAGCTCAGCTCCCACCTCTGGACACATTCCAGGTGTTTTTACTCCAAAGGAGGAACAGAATCACACCTGGTCAGTGCTGCCAGCAGAGCTGGGCCCAGAACAACCAAAGCCTTCCCCTAAATCTCATCCCATTCCAAATTTCTCTGCCCTCAGCAGGATTCTCTCCGACATCAGCCCCTGGGAGGGATTTATTGCTCTGCCATTGCCAGCAAGTCCATCTTTGCCCTCTGGCAGCTCAGGATAGCCCAGACCCCTCAGAGCCTTCCAGCAGTGCCCCTGTGCAGCTGTACCTGTCCAGGGAGATGCAGCAGAGGTGCAGGATGGACGCTGTGGTCAGCAGCACGTCCAGCGAGGTCCTCACCAGGCAGAACATCTCCCCATAGATCCAGTTGTCCTGGACCAGCTCCATGGCTCCAAAGGGCATCACCAGCACCGACACCAGCAGGTCAGCAAAGGCCAGGGACACGATGAAATAGTTGGTCTTGATTTTCCTGCAAGGCAGATCACAAAATTAGGGTGGGTTCAGTGCAGCCTCCACACATGGACAGAGACTCCAGCTTGAATTTGGGTTTAATCTGCTCCATCACACTAAAAGCTTCTCTCTATCACACTCCTCACTTTATATGGTCAGCCCTGGCTTGCTCCTGGTATTTAAAGTTAAATATCCCCCATTTTCCTGGCCTAAATCTTTCTGCTCACCCAGAGGAGGCAAATGGATGCTCACAGGCCTCTGCACGTGGCTCAGCCTCACAGCTCGCACTGGAGACTCTGGGGTGGAGGAAAGGGATTTTATTTTAACTTGTAAATGGAGAAAATCCTTCCAGAAAGCACTGAGAATAATCTAGACTGAAGCTGTAATTTTAACTTGAAGAGTACTTTTTAAATCACAACAATAAAATAGAATTAAATCCATTAAAAATCCCACGCAGCACATGAATAGAGGCTGTTAAATCTCTCTCTCTGCTCCTAAGGCTAGGCTAACAATTCCCAGGGTTAGCAGCAGCCTTGAGACAGGAATTGTGCCTGTGACCCCCTCAAATCATGGGCAACATTTGCTACCAGACCTTGGTCTGTGTGCTGCTGATGAGCTCATTGGGAAATCTGAGATGGAAAAGGGCCAGAGCCAACCTGGGGTTTGCTGCTTAGGTGTGCTTTTCACTGATTTGCCTGGTTTTCTACAGAGAATGCTAAAAAATGAGGATGGGAATTAAAATGGTGCCAGCCCTGTGGGATGAGCCGAGGGCAGGTGTAGCCATGATATTTTCTGAAAAATCCCTTTGCCAGGATTTTTCTCCAGAGAAGCTGAGAGGCCTCAGAGGAAAAGACAAACAATAATTTTCTGCTGCTGTGGAATGCAACAGGTGCATCTTTGATTGGTCTCATGTGGCTGTTTCTAATTAATAGCTAATCACAGTTAGCTGGCTCAGACTCTGAGAGTCACAAGCTTTCATTATCATTCTGATTCTAGTCTTTTTCTTTCAAGCCTTCTGATGAAATATTTTCTTCTAGTCTTTTAGTATAGTTGTAATATAATATATTAATTGTATTATATTTTTATAATTATATATTATTATAATATATAATATTAATATAAAATAATAAATCAGGCTTCTGAAACATGGAGTCAAGATTCTCGCCCTGGGACCCCTGTGAACACCGCCAGAACCCACAGCAGATCCCATTGTTCAAAATCAGCCAAACAGCCTGATTTTGCAATTTTTGATTGCTCCTGCCCAGCGTTTACAGGCAATTCAAACACTCCCGGTGCTCCAGAGCCATTGCTCTGGTCCCTACACCCCCAGCCTCTGAAGCAGCCACATTTCAGGAGAGCTGGTACTGCTTGGAGCCTCTGTCACTCAGCCCAGACTGGTTTATGGAGCTGGGCTGCATTTCCTATTTATCGCGGGATTAATGCATTAAAAACCCCCGGCTCAGCTGGCGCTGCAGCAGCAGGAGGGGCTCACCGGAGCTGCCTGTCCCGGCACACGGCCACCATGACCAGCAGGTTGCCCAGGATGGCCATGAGGATGACGGCGGAGACGAAGGAGAGCAGCAGGATCTTCTCCGCGATGCCGAAGCCCTCACTGGAACTGGGGAACCAGAGACAAAGGTGTCAGAAACAAGGCTCGCCCGTAACATTTTTCAAATTTTAATAAGGGACAAAAGGGACAGGAGACAGCTTGACAAACTGCCCAGAGCACACCAGTTGGTTAAACCAACTTTCATTATATGCTTTTTTCATTGCACTGATCAGATGCATATTTATGAAGATTATACATATTCAAATATTCCTTCGAGTTCTTTTACATGTTCTGGGAATTCTTTAGTTTTGTTTGACTCCTGACCCGTTGTGCAATAGTGCAGATTTGAGTTTTGGGAGTCGTGTATTTCACTTCCTCACAATGTACATAACATTTCCTCACAGTTTATATGTCATTTCCTCACATCTCCATTCTCTTTACACACAAATAGTTATTTTCCATACAAAAGCAGTTTGGGCTTTTTTTTTTTTTCCCTATAGCTTTTTCCATTTTTTTTTCACAAGGTTTTAGTATCGTAAAATCACAGAATGGTTTGGCTTGGAAGGGACATTAAATCTCATCTCATTCCACACCTTCTGCTGTCCCAGATGGCTCCAAGCCCTGTCCAGCCTGGCCTGGGAAACTCCAGGGATGGGGCAGCCACAGCTGCTCTGGGAATCCCATCCCACCCGCACAGGGAAGGATTTTTTCCTTCCTGTAACCTCAATTTCCCCTTTTCCATTCTGAACCCATCACTCTTTGTCACTACAGTTCCTGATGTGACAAGGACTAATGGGTTCAAACTTTCCTCCAGACAAGCATTTTACATCTTCAGTTTTGAAATCTACATAATGTTTTGCCTTCTTCTCTCTTCACTCTGTGCTACAGAACAGTCTGGCTTTTTTTTACCTCCTTTTTTTTTTTTTTTTTTTTTTTACTTAGTAATTTTTCCAGAGTTAGGAAAAGGAAATAATTTTTTTTCCAAGTGCTAATTTTCCCCCACTCTGAGATCAATAATTTCTTTCAGTTAACAAAGAGGAAGAAAAGAAAAAGAAAGAATAACACAAAACCCACACACACAATGTCAGCCGTATTTTAAATCTGCATTTCTACAAATAATTTGCTGCATCAAAGAAAGTTGTTTTTTTTCAGAAGGTAACACCCAGCATGCAATAAATTCCTCCTAAACCTGATTTTATTACAAAATTTTGATATTTTTGTCCTAAAGCTCTTTCTAATGAAACATCTTGAATAAACTGCATCCTAAACCTTCACCTGCTTGTGTGACTTTACATTTGCAGGTGGGGAAGGGGGTTTTCCTGTTATCAATTGTGGCTGGAGATAAACTGGCATTAAAAGCAACACTTGGCACTGATTCAGCAGGGAAATTCCTTCTCAGCCTGCAGAGCAGTGTTGGACACCCAGGATTAATGCTGGGAGATTGCTCAGGTAATTGAAAAATGGAAAACCTGTTATTGGGTTTTACCTTGACTGGCCCTGGGGTCACCTTTTATGTACTCAACAACATTCCTGGCTTTTTACACTTTATCTCACTGAGCTCTCCTGGTTTGGAGAAAAGCTAGAAGAGATTAGAAACTCCTGGCACCCAGAAATGTTGAGTTTTACTCACCCAAACAAGCCAGAGGAGCGCAGCCCTGAGCCACATCTCCAGACATTGCCTGGGAGGTTTCACCTTAGAGAGTTTTAAATCCACATTTCCCACCCTGTGCTGAGGGTGGTGGCATCCTGGTGGCATCCCTGGGCAGAAGTGGTCACCACCAGGCTCTGAGCAGAGCAGGAACTGCCCCTGGCACATCTGGGAGAGGAATTTTAGCTCTGAAATCACTTTTGGGATTGTTTCCCCTGTGCCATTTCCCACTGCTCCCCTGGGGAACATCAAACAGCAGATGCTCACTGGGGTGCAGCAGGGATTTCATCTGGGCTCTTTCAGCCTCTGGAATAATCCATCACCAGGAATACATGTTAATTATTCAGTCTGAGTAATTCCAAGCTGTTAATAATGGAAGAAGTGGATATTGCTGTAAATTGAAATCAATGGTTTGCATAACATCTTTTATCAAATCGGAGAGCTCTGGCTCCCAAGCTTGCTTCCCTCTTTAATACAGCAGAGATTGATGGGTTTGCTATTATGAGGAAATGAGATTCAGGCAAAATGATTGCTGGTTAGCAGGAATATAGAAATCACTTAAGGAAAAAGGTGAAATACTGATGGGGAATGAATGCTTAAAACCCACATATGGACATATTTAAAAAGCTCTTCTGCATAGTCATTAATGTGAAAGTAAAAAGAAGGGTAATTACTCTTTCAAGCTCAATTTTCACTTTCCTGTAAACACCCCAACTTTTCTAAATGAGCTCAAGGGCTTTTGCATATTTCCTGCAGCAGTTAAAGAGCACAGATCAGCCATGGGGGCAGAGCAGGAACCTTCCCTGGATCCCAGTGCACACAGAGGGGAAACCCCTGAGGTTAAAAACTCACAGCTCTGGGAGCCTCAAAGAGTTCTCTTGGTTTAACATTCCCTGGGGAGGGGGGAATAAAGGCTTGGGTTGATCATTTCCAGCCAGGGCTTTTCCCTCTGGAACATTTCATAACCACAAATAAGCTGTCATTGGCCTCTCCTCTTTCCTGCTTCCCTGATTATTCCCAGGCATAAAAAAATCATTAGGATTTAAGCACCTACAAATCGAGATAAGCTGTTTATGAGTAAAGCTGATAATGTGGCTCAGTACAGAAACATGACAATGGGGAAGTGATGATTTGATCTCTGCCTTTCCAGCTGTTCCCACATCCTTTTCTGAAATATTAATCAGAAGTCAGCATTAATCCAGAGGCATTTAATTTCCTTTAATGCCTTTAAATGCTGCACTGCTTCACTTCAGCCCGTGCAGATGGCAGGACAGCTCCCAGCAGATCCCAGTCAATTATGTCCTTCACTTCTGTTTTAGAAACAGGCTGAAATTAATTAAAGTATTGACAAGCCAGGAATAAACAGCACTCCACGTATCAAAATAACTCGGTCATATGATTCACTTATTTGAGTGAATTTTTGAAAAAAATAAATTGTGGCAGTGGGGTGGGAGGGAAGGGATGAGTTATTTTTGAAAGTGTATTGATGAGGGATGAGGTTTTCTCCTTTTGTGCTGGTTTGAAACAAAACTCCTGACACCATCCCCAGCCCTGCCCCATGGCTCTCCCGGAGGCTGAAAGCTGCAGAGCTCCAGAGAATGAAGTGTTTTAAGCAGCTGATAACACTGATTAAAACCAATTGTCAGGATGAAGCAAAGACAGGCAGTTTGAATGTTTCAGAAATTGCTGTGTGTGGGCTGAGCAGTCAATCCGTGCTGGGAGCTCTCCCCGGTTTGGGGACAGGGACCTGCTGGGGCTGCCACACACGGGGGGACCTGGGGAGACCCCGGCACCTCCAGCCCTGCTCCCACCTCAGCCCCAGGGACCGAATCTGGAATATCCTGAGCTGGGAGGGACCCACGGGATCATCCAGTCCAGCCCCAAAATCCCACCCTGGCATCCCTGGAGCAGTGTCCCATCCCTGGGGAGCCTGGGGAAGAACCTTTCCCAAAATCCAGCCCGACCCTGCCCTGGGTCCTGTCCCTGTCCCAGAGCAGAGATTGGTGCTGCAGACCCCGAAACACATTCCAGATGCCAGCCTGGATCCGGCTGTACATCACCTTTCAGTCCTTGTGGTTGGTGCTCTGCTTGTAGAAAGGTTCAGGGGTCCTGCTGCTGTATTTTTATAGAATCACAGAACCACAAAAAGGTTTGGCTTGGAAGGGATCTTAAAGAGCATCTACCTTCACTCCCCCACCATGGACAGGGCCACCTTTCACTAGAACTGAGTAAAGAATTTCTTCTTAACACCTAATCTAAATCCTCCTTTTATCTTACTTTAAAATAGTGCCCCCTTTTCCCATCTCTGTCATCTCTATCTCTATCTCTCTCTATCTCTATCACCTCCCACCCCCTCAGCCTCTCCAGCCACACAATCCCAGTGCCCTCAGCTGCTCCCCTATGGCCTCTCCAGATCTTCCCCCATCCCCTGTCCGCTTTGGGAGTCTCTCCCAAGCTTTAGGGATATTTTCCCCACTGTGGTGCCCAGCATGCCCCCAGGACTGAGGTGAGGCTCAGGGAGCTGCCAGTGCCAGCCCAGCATCCCTGAGCTCTGCTCCCTGCTCTCTCCCAGCTGGCACAGCAGAACTTTGCATTTTCCCAGTGAAAACTGGACCTGGGGCTGAGCACTCATCCAGGACCAGGAGCTGATTTCTCATGGTCTGAGCCAGGGGCAGGAGTTTGCACTGGGGAATGAGGGAGGAAACAGAGCCAGGCCTGGGGAATGAGGGAGGAAACAGAGCCAGGCCTGGGGAATGAGGGAGGAAATAGAGCCAGGCCTGGGGAATGAAGGGAGGAAATAAAGCCAGGCCTGGGGAATGAGGGAGGAAATAAAGCCAGGCCTGGGGAGCTCCGGGCTCTGCCTAAGGCCTGCCACTGCTCCTTGGCAGGCAGCACATCCCCAGTTACATAATTTACACCCACATGTGAGCAGATACCACTGCAGGGCTGATGCATGTGAGCACAGCCCTCAAAACCCATTAGACTGTCACCTAGAATGTAAGCTAAAATTAACTCCTGAAATCAGCAGGAGATCAAGATCACAGTGTTTACATGGAGCAAAGGCAGCTGCTGCTAATCCCTTGTTTGGCACCCTCTAACACAGGAGCGCCCTTGTTCCACCCAATCCCACCCTGGCACATCCACCTGGGCTCTGCAGCACCCTGGATTAATCTTTTTTTCCCTATAATATATTTGCAAGTCTGCAGACTTTAATCCAGCTGTCCCCTTCAGGTGCTGAACATTCCCCCTGTGTCATCTCAACCCTTTGGGGGCTGCAGCCCAGGGAGGAGCTGGAGCTGCCCAGAGGAGGCTCCAGGATGCTCCGAGGGATGGAGCAGCTCTGCTGGGTGAGCTGGGGCTCTGTGCAGAGCCAGAGGGTTTTAATGGAGGTGCCAAATGCCCCACAACAATGAAAAAACCCAAATCTCTGATTTACACTCCACAACAATGAAAAAACCCAAATCTCTGATTTACACTCCACAACAATGAAAAAAAACCAAATCTCTGGCTTAGGCAGGCAGTTAGACACACTACACAGCCCAGCAGAGATGTGGTAACAATCATTTCTCTTTGTAAATGCTGAATAAAACCAAAGATCAAACACAAGTTTAATCAGAAATGCCCTGATCAGTTCCTAATTAGAATTGCTGCTCCAAAGTGAGCCCATGGCCTCTGCCAAGCCAACAGCAGCTCCATGAGAAACAGAGGGGGATGAAAGAAGCAGAAGAGCAATCCTGATTTTGGTGAATATTCCATAACCATAATGTGATTATCCCCTCTTTTCTAGGTGGCTTTGCCTCCCTCCTGTCACACACAAGGCTGAATGCTCAACAGCAAACAGAGCACAGAGTTGTGCTCAAGAGAGCAGGTGGACTGAAGCTCCTCATTTCCAATATTCCAAATAAATCTCATCCATTTCCAATATTCCCAATAATTCTCATTCATTTCCCCTCCATATTCTCCCAGTGCTGAAGGCAGAGCCCAGGGTGCATTTCTGCACAAGAATATTTGTCATTTGGCTGTGTACAGAATGATTTTACCTCACAGAGACATCCCCATTACACACATGCACCACTCAAGCTTTCCCTCAGGAGTTTAGAAACAGGGAGGGACTGGGTGCAGATCCATGATACAGAGCGGGTAAATAAAGGTTTGGGCTCACACCAAACATACTCTGAGTGCCCAGATTTCTCACAGAATGGAGAATTTGAGAATTATTGCCTCCTGCAATGCCCAGGTGCAGAACTGGTGTGCACAGAGCCCACAGCTCTTCAGGAGTTGTGCTGCTGCTCCTGGGCTCAAAGCACTCAATGCCCCGTCTTATTACACCTTTTCCTGTAAAAATTCCCCCCAGATAAGCCCTGCCCTATGCCCAGAGATTTGTCACCACTTGATCAAACCCCCTCTGGCACTTCTCAGTCATTCTCATTCTGACTTCTCTTTCTCAAACCTTTGTTCCCATCTTTGCCCAAAGCCCAGGGCTTGCAAGATGTTCAAATCAGAAACCAGGGAGGTCCTGCTCTGCTTTTTCAAACAATATCTGTAGTCAGGAAAATATTGTCAGATGAGCGGCATTTAGTCAAGACCCTTGGAAGGGTCCTGGCACAAGGCTGGGTATTAAAATATCCAGCTGTGCCCTTTTCCCACTGCCTGTTTACACCTTGGACAGCAAAGACAAACACAGCTATTGGCTGTCTAACTTCTGATATTTCCTGGAGAGCTTCCCAGTTTCAAACCTCCAGAGGAACAAAAAAGTTCCTTGCAGTTACCTCTGCTAATGGAAGACTTGGCACTGGCAGGATAAAACACTGATTTCTAAAATACATTTTATTTGAGACCCTCCCTGACCCCCTGTGTGACTCCAGGCCACACAAAAACAGTTCCCAGTTCATTTTGAGCTTTACTATAAAACCCAAAGTTTGTTAAAGATAATTCCAGTGGTGGCAGCCAGAAACCTCCAAGCCCCTGGTGTTCACCAGCTCAATTTTATGGCCTCACTTTGTGGAGGCTCCAGACAGGTGTTCCTCTCTAAGCAAGGACCTGGAATGCCCTTGACTCAACAGCAGAACACTTCAATTCCTTGGTTTGATTTTAGCTAAACCTCCTTCTCCATGCCCAGCTAAGTGCATGTTCTGAATGTGATGCAAGACATCAAAATGTGATGCAAGACATCAAAATGTGATCCAAGACATCAAAAAGTTCATTTTTGTGGGGCAGCTCTGAGTGCAGGGAATTTCCACGAGCACAGACTGCTCTGATAAAAGCAGATGAAACCTCACAGAGGTGTGTGGGGACCTGAGCTCCCCACGGGGCTGGGCACAAACACCAACAGGAGCTGCCCCTCTGCACCCCTGCTCTATTTCCAGAGCCTGGGGGTCTCCCTTGCACAGCTGCCATCAGAGCACACTGTTAATTTGCAGGAGCTGGAGCCAGGCTCAAAAACTCCATTAATTAAGTGTTGGCGGAGGTGTTTGGAAAGATGTTCCCATAAATATAGTGCTTTAAAGTGTTTCCCTAGAAACTGAGAAAAGAGTTGAACAATATGAAAAACACCCAGGCTGTGACTCCCCCGTGGAGCAGGGCCTGGGCTGGAGGGAGCATTTAGGAAAGAGAATTTCCCCCCAAAAGAGAACTTTTCCCTCAACTTTCCCAATTTAGAAAAGAGACTTTTTCCCCCAAATACCAAGGATTTCCAGTAGCCAAAAAACCCCTTTCCAGTAGTTGAGCCTGCCCTGAGGCCGTTCCCTCTCATCCTGTCCCTGTCCCCTCCTGTCAGGAGCTGTGCAGAGCCACAAGAGCCCCTGAGCCTCCTTTGCTCCAGGCTGAGCCCTTTCCCAGCTCCCTCAGGAATTCTCCAGCCCCTTCCCAGCTCCCTCAGCCCCTCCTGGCGCTCCAGACCCTTCCCCAGCCTGGGGGACCAGGTGGAGAAGGGTTTGGCAGAAAATCTTCCCCATCAGTTCATTGATCTCTGCAGAAATGCAAGAGCAAATCCCTCTCTGGCTGGGTGCTGCTGATCCCACAGAAGGATTAGAGCTGATCTTCCCTTGGAAAGGGAAGGAGGAAGAGAGCTCCAGGCTGAGTGTGGCCTGTTAAATGACATTTTATAGCCTGCTATTTCTCACCTAAACACAAGTGTGATCAAAGGACTCGAGATAAACAATGATTTAATGGCTCCAAGTGTAGGAGCTGGAGAGGTTTTGCAAAGACCTTGTGTACACAGGAATAAACACTTCATTGCAGCCTCAGCTGTTTGCTCTCCATGGATCCCCACTGCCAGGGCACTCAGAGCACACAAACTCTTCCCTCAGCTCCTTCCATTTCCTACACTTTGGGCCATGTTGGTGCCTGTTTGGTTGCAGTCAGTGAGCCCACTCTCAGGAGTGGCTGGCACTGAGGGCACCCCCAGCTCCTCCAGGACATCCTGGAGCTCCAGGGATGGGGCTTTGGGTCCCCCTCTCTCCCTCCATGGCTTTTGCTCCTGTTTCTCCCAGGTTTGGATGGGGAGAGGGGATTGAGGACCCTCCCTGCCTCCTCCTGCCGTGCACAGCACCAGGAGCCAAACCCATCCCAGCTCCATGGAAAGAAGGAACCAGCACAGCAAACTCCAGGATTTGGGACTCCCCAAACACACAATTCCCTGCCAGGGGTGCGGATGGAGGCCAGCTCTCAGCACCCTGTGCCTCTGTACCAGAGTTTTGGGTTAAAAATTGGGATTTTGCCTTTGCTTCCAAACAAACACAACCAACCCAAACCGATGTGATTCCTCGTTCCCTCGCCTTGCTGCTCATTCCTCAAAGTCAAGATAAGATTAATGAGCTGCACACAGAGCTGCTGGAGGGCTCTGCACTTTTCAAGCCACAAAAACACCTTCAGCAGCAAAGTGAGAAAAGTAAAGCTGATAAAGCCAAGTTTGGAAGCAATTAACATCAATCTAAAATTCAGCGGGTTTGGGGGCTCAGCTTAAAAATAAAAGGCAATTACTGCTGTGGCAAACTGAAATAATACCTTGTTTTTGCAAAGGGAGTCTGCCTTCACCAGCAGCTGGAATTAAAGGGGTTTTGTAAAAGCTGTTTACCAGCATTAAAGGTGCTGGGGACTTTATTTTCCACCTGTTTATCCAGACTGTAACAACCTGAGGAAACAAGAACTCTTTACTGAAGCATTCAGGACAATATCCCAAAATCTGCCTGGAAAAAAACTGTTGGATCAATATTTCCATATTTCCCATGTATGGGAAAAGCCAGCATCCATAAAGGAGACAGAGGAATCTGCAATTTGATTAGAATAAAAGGAGAGTTTCCACTGGGGAATCTCAAATTTCCTGGCTGCCTGCAGCCCTCTTCCTTTCCCCACAGGTTTGTGCTGAGCCTTTATCTGTGACCCGAAAATTCAGGAATCAAACTTGTCTTGGTCTGTAACAGCCTTGCCCTTGAGACATCAGAGCCATTTCAAAGCCATTAATTAATTAACACCCCTGGAATTGTTTGTGAAGCCATTAGCACACGTCTTCCCCTATCAGCATTAAGGAGATTTTCCAAGGAAAGCTTCAGCCAGCCCAGGAAAATCAGGTGCCAGCTTGGAGCAAAGCTCAGATTCTTAGTTAAATGCCATTTCCTAAATTGTTGCAATGGGTAAAGAGGAAAGAAATGGGAAGAAAGGTGAGGGAGAAAAAAAGGTGGGGGAATAAAAGGCAGGGAAAAAGGTGCAGGAAAAAGAAGGGAGGGAAAGCCAGGAAAAAAACAGGCTAAAGAAAAAAAGGTGGGGAAAAAGGAAGGAAAAATCAGGTGGGAAAAACCATGTTGGGGGAAAATGGCAGAAAAAAAAGTTGGGAAAAAAGGAGTGGGAAAAAAAAAGGTGGGTGGAGGTGAAAGGAGGAGAAGGAGCCGAGGGAAAAGGTCAGGGAAAAAAGGCAGAAAATGCAGGGCAAAACTGCCATGCAGAACTGGTGCAGATAAGGGTCACCTGTGCTCCAGAAATACAAGAGAATGAGATTTAGCTGCCATGACATATGGAGGGGCTGTCAGACCAGAGGCTCTGCTTCATTCCTGGCACCTGGGAATGCTCTGCAGGGGGATGATGGAGCCTCACCAGAGTCTGGGGAGGTTTTCACAGTCCCAAACATGGCACAATTGTGATTTACACTGGTAAGAGCCCAAGCCAGGCAAAGCTTGGCCTCTCCGGATTGCCGTGACAAAATTGAGGTTTTCATTTCAAACCCCTTGACAGGATCTCATTAACCTACTGCCTGTAATAAATGTACCCAATAACAATCTCTGAGCCACGTGAAGTTAAAAAATCAAATAAAATATAAATAGGGAATACTCGTGGGTCATTTATTTTTCTACTCTGGAATTAGAGAAAATGAGGTCTGCCACCTCCCTCGAGCTGTGATGAATGCAAGCTCCAAACTGAACTGTCAAAAATTTCCAGGAACGTCTCTCCAGCATCACACTGCAACCTTTTCAAAATTCATAACATTTTCTACTGAAAAGAAATCCTTGACTTGTCTGGGCCACGTTTGACATCTCTCAAACACCAGGGTGATGTCACGAGCTCAGAGGAGCTCCAGGAAACCCCAAACCAGGCCCTGCTGCATGAGCAGAGAGATTTACCTGCACCAGGGGGGAAATGCTCCCCTGCAGCCCTGCAGGTGCATTTTGATGCATACCTCACATTCACATCCAGCTCTTCCATCACAGGCAGCAGGCTCAGGCAGCTGGGAGTTCAATGTCCATAGGAGAGACCTCATCCTGCAGGGGAGAAACACAGGGATTAGTGCCAGGATCTCCCATAAATGCAGATTGGAGACACCCACTGCAGGATCCAGGTGCCCTCGCTGTTTTGGCCCCTGGCACCCTCCAGCCCATGTCCAGCTGCCTTACACCAGCAATTCCAGCTCTTTTTCCATCAGGCACCTTTCCAGCTCTCCCCCATCCTACCTGTGCCCATCCCAAACCACCTGCACACCTGCAAGGCTCCCCCAGCAACTTCCCAACTTCCCCAGGTACAAAAAGGAGCTTGAACAGAGCCAAGCTGAGGAAAGTTTGCAAAGCCCAGGTGGGAAAACACAAGCAAGAAGGCTTGGTAAATTAGTTTCTGTTTTTACACAGACCTAAAACATTGACTTACCACTAAATTAAACCAGGTTTCCTGTGACACTCTATTGTGCAGCTTTATGAATACTTAATAGCAGCGCTGTAATTACAAAGAACCAAATGCTTTGCAGCTTGAGTTAAAATAAATGTACTTACTCCCAGCACCACTAAGTGATGTAAATATTAATGGGTTTTTAACTCTATCAAAATTCCATCCTGACTCCAAAGAAATGAATGCACCATCTTAATAATGTGCTTGTGCATTTGCTGCTGCTAATCCAGTGGAAAAAATAGGCTCAGTTTCGGAGCACTCGAGGCTGTTGATTACCCCTTGTGCTGTCTCCAGGGAGCCAGGGATAAAGGCACCACCACAGCCTGTCAGTGCCAGCCCAGATGCAGATAATGCCACGGTGGTTACTTGGCTTCAAAGGGAAATCAGAATAAAAGTGCCTCAGCCTTCCCAGACACCGACGGCAGCTTTGCAATGCAGATGAGCCCCCCGCTCTGCAGACCTGGCTGGTGCTCGCCACAGGAGTAATTCAGAATTACTGTGTGTATTAGACAGCATTTTGCAAGGGAAATTTGCTGGAGTCAAAAGGATATTTTTGTTAAAAAAAGGGAGAGTTTGGCTGGCCCCTGTTTGCAGCTTAAAGCTTCAGCTGGTGGCTCTTTGGGCAATCTGCTGATTCCAAAACTGCTGCTGTGTTTGGCAAAGAAAAGGGAGAGAGGTCTGGAGGTTCACCTCTGTGTCCCTAAGGCCTGACCTCCGACCTGAATTTGGAGGAAAAAGCCAAAAATCCACTCTCCTGTGCTCCTGCTCTGGAGTTCTTCCCTAGGACAAAATACCTGCTATGGTTTCACCCTGAGAGATATCAGCATAAAATTAATTCTGATTTCTCCGGCAAAACGGATGAAAAACTTTTCAGCGATTTTGTATGTCAAAATTCCAGTTAGGGGGAATCTTTCTTCCTTAGTTCTTCTAGAAAAAATGTAATTTTAGTGTGCACTGATGTTACACAATATCTGTACCATCTTGCTATCAAGGAGACTTCTCCAATAATTGAAACTTTCTATATATGAGCGAAATAAAAACCCCAAAAACAATTTCTAAAATGGGGAGAAAAAAATCTTCACAAACAGACAAAACCCCCCAAAAAACAATGGCAATCCAGGAGCCAGCATGGAAAGGCTGCACTGGTGGCCCTGGGGAATACAGGGGTGCTCCAGATGCCAGGCTGAGCCCAGCTCACCTGGCACACCACTGTCACAGACATATTTTATAAAAAATCCTTTTGCTAGGGTTTTTTCTCCTGAGAAGCCTCAGAGGAAAAGAAAAATCATAATTATCTGCTGCTGTGGAATGCAACAGGTGCATCTTTTATTGGTATCATGTTGTTGTTTTTAATTAATGCCAATCACAGTCCAACTGTCTCACACTCTCTGAGAGTCAGGAGCTTTTGTTATCATTCCATTCCTTTCCTTTCAAGCCTTCTGATGAAATTCTTTCTTCTATTCTTTTAGTATAGTTTTAATATATCAGTTTCTTTTAATATAATATATATGATAAAATAATAAATCAGCCTTCTGAAACATGGATTCTCATGGGTCCCAGGAGCAGGGAGAGATGAGAATCTTCACTCCATGTCTCAGAAAGCTGATTTGTTATTTTATTATATATATTATATTAGAAGAAAATTATGTGTTAAAACTACACTAGAAGAAAAGAGGAAGGAGACATCAGAAGGCATGCAAAGGAAAGGAATGGAATGGTAATAAAATCTTGTGGCTGCTCACAGCCTCGACACAGGTGGGGCTGTCATTGGTCATCAAGTAAAAACAATTTCACATGCTGGGTAAATAATTCTCCAGATCACATTCCAAAGCAGCAGAACAGGGAGAAGCTGAAGCTTCTCAGGAGAAAAGATCCTGACAAAAGGATTTTTCATAAAATATGTCTGTGACAAACCACGGTGCCAGGTGGGCTGAGCACTCTGCAAAACCAATTTCCTTGCAGACAGACCCACACTGGCCCTCCTGCTCTGGCAGGGATGGGGTTGAGCCCTGAACCAAACCAGGAACAGGGACAGGCTCCAGAGGCAGGAATTGCTCCAGGAAAACCTGAACCCAACATGGAATGGGCAGAGACAGGCTGCAGAGACAGGAATTGCTCCAGGAAAACCTGAACCCAACATGGAATGGGCAGGGACAGGCTCCAGAGGCAGGAATTGCTCCAGGAAAACATGAACCCAACATGGAATGGGCAGGGACAGGCTCCAGAGGCAGGAATTGCTCCAGGAAAACATGAACCCAACATGGAATGGGCAGGGACAGGCTGCAGAGGCAGGAATTGCTCCAGGAAAGCCTGAGCCCAACATGGAATGGGCAGGGACAGGCTGCAGAGGCAGGAATTGCTCCAGGAAAACCTGAACCCAACATGGAATGGGCAGGGACAGGCTCCAGAGACAGGAATTGCTGCAGGAAAACATGAACCCAACATGGAATGGGTAGGGACAGGCTCCAGAGACAGGAATTGCTGCAGGAAAACATGAACCCAACATGGAATGGGTAGGGACAGGCTGCAGAGGCAGGAATTGCTCCAGGAAAACATGAACCCAACATGGAATGGGCAGGGACAGGCTGCAGAGGCAGGAATTGCTGCAGGAAAACCTGAACCCAACATGGAATGGGCAGGGACAGGCTCCAGAGGCAGGAATTGCTGCAGGAAAGCCTCCCAGGGCAGCAGGGACACGGAGCACAAGGAGCACATGAAGAGCAGCTGGCAGCTTTTCCAAGACTCATTAACCAAGGAACAAAGCAAGTGAGGATCTCACACACACTCACACACACCTTTCCCCTTGTGTGCAGTTTGACTTCCAGCCAAACACTTTTTTTCCCTAAATACAACAAGGTTCCTTACCTGAGACTGAGAGATTCCTCCTTAGGCAAAGCTGACACCCTGTATTCATCACAGACCTCAGCTCCTGAATTAATTCTGGTTAAATCCATGCAGCCAACTCCATCAGACACAAACTGTGCACAGGAGGCTCAGACTGGACCCAGCTGCACCCAAACTCCATCAGGAGTTCAAAGGGCTCCTCTGAGCCTCACAACTCACTGGGGGCATCTCCCTGACCCTTTTCAGTCTCTGGTCACTGTGGAAATCATTTCTAAATCATTCTACATCAATTTTAACTCACTGTTCCATTGTACTTCTCCTCCCTGTAGCAAGCAGCAGAGTGAGCCTTGCCATTGAACCTTCTTAATTCACACTTTTACCACATCCTACCAAAACCCCACCACCAATACCTTAGGACATAACTCTGAGTGATCAAAATTACCCATTTGTGGCACTCTCTGCTGCACCACAGAGCAGCGAGGGGCATGTATAAATAAACTAAACTGAAACGAAACTAAAAATACTAAAATAACTAAAAAACTCCCAAAACTAAATAATAAATAATAAAAAACTAAAACAACTAAAACTAAATTAAATTCAGTTTCTGCATCTCATGCTCTCAGTAGAGAACTGGACTTATCACTGAGACTTTGTTCTTCTCTTGGTAAGTGTAAGATAAAAAATCCTCTTTATAATAATGCTTTGCAGCTTTCTGATGGCTGATTTCAGTGCAGTTTTCTGGCAGACACAGGTTTTTTGGGTTTTTATGGGGTAACACAGAGCAGAAGATGTTTAGGAACTCTCTAGCCTTCCCCTGGAATTTGCTGTCCCCCACAGCTCATGCAGGAGTTCTTGGGAGTGCATTTAAGTCCCATCCAGTGTAGGATCCCTGATTGAGGCCAGCAGAGTCACTCTGACATAAATAAAGACTGCATTTACCATTAAACCCATGATTTCGAGAGGCTCCTCACTTTCTGTGGTGAACAGCTGCTAAATTGAAGCTGGGATTGAATAAAAAAAGAGCTGTTGCTCGATTCCCTACGCATTTCACTTTTGGGGTGGTGATTTTCCTCAAAGCCCCATCATTTCCAGAGAAAAAGAAGTTGTTAGCAGAGGTTAACTGGACCAGATCTCCCAGCCCACACTAAACTGCTATTTTTGAAGTGAGAGTCACCTCAATCCAAAGACAATTTCTTGCTCATCACTGCAGAGAAGTCCAAAACACTCCAAGTGCTGTAAGAGAATATCCTGCCCATGACAGCGCTTGAGGAACAGGAAATATCAAAGTGATTCACCTTGATCTCTCCCAGATAAAAATGGGTTTATTTCCCTGCATTTCTGCCCAGTCCCACAGCACCTCTTGCCTTCCCTGTCTCTGCTGTCTCCTCTGTCCCCAGGAAGGACAGAGCTGATAAGGAGTCCCTCAGCTGTCAGCAGAGACAGATTGCTGGGCAGGTTTCATCCAGCCTCATTCCAGCAGGGCAAAATGGAGCACTTTGCTTAAATACTGACATTAACAGAGACATGACACATCCCCAAAAACGAAATGGAGTCCAGCTTGAAATGCAGAGCACAGAAGAAATGTCTCTGTGTTTCAAAAGCTCTTTAAGGAATGCTCTGGCTTGCCCACCCAAACCTGGCTGAGTCTGGGGGTTCCCCAGTCGCAGGTGGCACTGGGGTGACAGAGCCACACCTCATGTGCAAACAGCATTTCTGGGTGCCAGCCTGGCCTGAGAGCCCCCAGCCGTGCCCTGTGAGCCTCCCCAGCCTGACATCACATTGCTCTGTCAATGGCAAAGCTTCAATTTCATCCTCGAGCACCAAAACAGCCCCGGCAGGCAGCAGAGCCCAAGGGCTGCTCCCCAGAAAAGGGCACGGCCGGGCAGTTGTGAGCTGCTGGATCAAATATTGACAGCAGTAAACTCCTCAAGGGTGGCTTTGTTCCCCCTGCAGCAGCTCCCTGCCCCTGCCAGGCTGTGTTTGTGTGAGGCAGAGGCAGCAGCTGTGAAACCTGTGCGTTATTGCCTGTGACACCTGTGCGTTATTGGCCGTGACAGGGGCCTTGTGAGCGCTGTCAGCTCTGCCATCCACACCCAGCCTTCAGCTGCGCTCAGACTCAGCCCTGAGACATCCCTGGGACAGCCTGGCTCTCCCAGAACACCAAAACCGCAGTGAGAGATGTCAATGAGCAGCTGAGGGCAGGAGGGAGGGTGAATCCTTTCTCACCACCCAACTCTGATCCGGGCTGTGCTCCCTCTCTGCTCACAACTCACCAAACCTCCTCAGAACCTACATTTCCTCTCCTAAAATCCTCCCAGCCTTTCTCCCCCTCACACCAGCAGCAGGGTGAGGAAACTGCTGCTCTAAAAAGGCACCAGCTCTGCTTTCTGTGTCAGATAACTCTGAATGCTGGCAGAGCTTGTGATTCGTAGCTCTTAATCTAAAATTCATCTACATCTGAACATCCCCAATATGAAGGTCAGTCCTGAGCCGTCTGCTCAGTTCTCAGGAGTCAGATTTTCCTTATTCTTGGGCTCACCTGGACTCAGGGTGGGTTCCTCCTGTGCTAAATTACTTTGGAGGTTTTGCAGCATGCTCAGACTGCAGGGATTTATGGATGGGATGGTCTGGGAGACTGCAAAGGGCACAGGCAGCATCCATGAAGGTCTTTAGTTTGAAATTCTGTGGTTTTAAACAAGAAAAAGGTTTGGTCACAACCAGGTAAAGCAGCTTAAGAAAGGCCTGAAATCTCTGTGAAAAATATGATATAAAATGTTTTCCTTTGGAGATTCATTTGAGGCAGGGCAAGAGCTTCTGCTGGCCAGGAAGGTTGGAAATGCTCTCAATTCAAGATGCTCTGGGGCATTTTTCAGCAAAATTCCTTTACTTTCCCCTGCTGAATCTCCTTCCTGTCCTGGTCTCAGTGCTTGTGCCAAACCCTGATTATGAATTACGCCCAGCCCCAAACAACTGCGGGCACTCCAAATGTGCCACAGAAAACCCAAACTCGGCGAGATTTCCATGAAAGAGCTGCAGAAGGGAATTGCCACCTCACCTCTGGAATTCCCTCCTTGTTCCAGGCTGGAAGCACAGGGATGCTTGGGACAGCACAGCACCACTGCACATCATAACCAAAACCCCAAAATTGCCTTTAAAATGGTGAATTGCTGTTTGCTCTCCCTCCCTGGAGCACAGGGACACACAGGGGTGGAGGAGGAGCTGCAGCCTACAGATGCAGTTTGAGGCTGCTTTTAAAAACTTCCATGTGGGTGTTTGCCAAAGGAGCTTTTTATTTTTTTTTCCTCTTTTATTTTCTTCCCAGCTCGTGAAACAGCTGACTTTTATTCATATTTACACAGTCCCTCAGAAAGCAAATGAAAAACTCTTCCTGAGAAGTTGCAAAGTATTAAATTGGCCAAAAGTAAATGTTATTTTTGGAAAAAAAGTTCCAGGTGTGGCTGCCAGACTCCTTCCACCCAAAGCTGCAGCACTGAAGGGAACAAAAGAGCCTGGATGTGACAAAAGGAATGTCGCTGCTATTGAAATAAAAACAGATTTTTCTCTCAAGTAAAAGCTGTTTGAGGGCCATTTCTTTTACCTGGATGCTTTTCCCAGGGCTGGAAAGGAAATCGGGCAGGCTCTCAGCCCCCAGAATGGCCTGGCAGCCTCCCAAGCCACTTCACAGTCACTCACGATGAATAATTTGTCATTTTGGATTTTTAAAAATTTCTATTTTTCATTCTTGCTCTCCCCAATCCTTTAAGATCCCCCATGCACATTTATCACCACACACCTTTCTGCTCTGAGTTTGTTTTACCCTGAAATCCCCTGACTCCAGCAGTGCTGCACTTTTTAGTGGGTCCTAACTTGCCCTTTAAAGAAATTATTCCTTTGAGGAATGAACACCCACCTTAACTTGAGAGCTGATTCTCCCACTGCATTAATTCTATTAATTAATTCTATTTCCTTCACTCCAATTAAATATAATTTCTACCAGCACAAGAGACCCAGCCCACTGTGGCCAGACCCTCTCTGTAAATACCTTAGGAATTAATGAAATTAATTATCATTATTAATAATAATAATAATAATTGAGCTCAGATTTTGGAGTAATGGTACCAATTTATTGATTTTTATCCCAAGAGGAGGTGCTGCCTGCCTTGAACAAACCCCACCATCCTCAGCTGCCTCTGGAAGCTCCTCCAGACACAATAGAACCTAAAATAACAGTGATAAAGGATAAATAATAAATTTAAAAGGCTGCTGAGCACCAGGTTTACAGCAGAGGCTGGGGAGGGCCAGCCAAGGGCACAGTGGCTGTAAGGTTAAATGTGGATTTATCAGGGTTGGATCCTGTGTAACAAACCTGCCTGCACCCCTGAAATCCCTGAGACCTTTCCCAACATCCCAGAGGATGCACAAAAGCATTTTTGTGGGATTTGGCAGAGCTCAGGGCTCCTCAAGGTCCCTGCACAGCCTGCTGTGGGTGAGATCCTCCTGGGATGGAGGGCGCGGATGGAGAATTCAGGAGTGTCTCCATCTGTGCCCAGTGGGATTTTGGACCTTGCCCTGCACCCATCCCACCCCTGACCTTGGAAATCCCAGATGTGATGGCATCAATTGGCCTGGCCTCCCCAAACCTGCCTCATTTCTGCACTGACCTCCCCAAACCTGCCTCATTTCTGCACTGACCTCCCCAAACCTGCCTCATTTCTGCACTGACCTCCCCAAACCTGCCTCAGTTCTGCACTATCTGCTGCAGCCCTTCTGCTCCTGCTCCTTTTCATCCTCTTCCTCCTTTTCCTCCTCCTCCTTCTTCTTCTCCTCCTTCTGCTCCTCTTCTTTCTCTTCCTCCTTCTTTTCCTCCTCCCCCTTTTCCTTTTCCTTCTCTTCCTCCCTCTCCTTTTCCTCCTGCTCCTCTTCTTCCTTTTCTTCCTCCTCCTCTTCCTCCTTCTCCTCTTCTTCTTCCTTTTTCTCCCTTTCCTCCTCCTCTTCCTTCTCCTTCTCTTCCTTCTCCTCCTCCTTGTTCTCTTCCTCTTGCCCATCTTCTTCCTCCTCCTTTTCTTTTGCTTCTTCTCCCTTTCCTCCTCCTCCTTCTTCTTCTCCTCCTTCTGCTCCTCTTCTTTCTCTTCCTCCTTCTCCTCCTCCCCCTTTTCTTTTTCCTTCTCTTCCTACCTCTCCTTTTCTTCCTCCTCCTCTTCCTCCTTCTCCTCCTCCTCCTTCTCTTCTTCTTCTCCCTTTCCTCCTCCTCTTCCTTCTCCTTCTCTTCTTTCTCCTCCTCCTCCTCCTCTTCCTCCTGCCCATCTTCTTCCTCCTCCCTTTGCCTGGCAGGAGATGCCACCAGGCCCTGCTCTGGAAGGTGCAGAAGTGAACTTTGAGCTCTCCTAGCACAAATCAGTGTCAGGAGGGACACCCAGCACGGAGCACTGAGCTTTGGTGACCCCAATTCCCTGGAAGCTGCTCCCTGCAGGCATTCAGGGCAGCAATCAGGTGTTCCCCACCCTGCTTTCCATCCCAGCTCGGGGACAGGCATGGGGAGAGGGCAGGGAGAGGCTGGGCTGGCAGGAGGAGCAGCCCCAGCCCCAGGAGAGGAACTGACATTGCAGTTTGTGCCCCGCTCATTTCACAGTAAATAAAGAATTAAGGAAGATTGCTGGAAATGTGTCCATTCAGGCAGCAGCTCGGTTTCCTGTTAATTGCTTGGGAGTGAGGGAGGAGGGGAAAGTGTGGAGACATCACAATGAGCAGCCTGGTGAGCACTGAGCGAGTACCCAGCCCTGACTCTGCACTTGCGCTGCTCGTGACAGAAACAGAGATGTGCTCTCACAAACCCTGCTTGGTGACATAAAAAATAAACCCATCTCTCAGGGAGAGAGTGCAAAGTGATTTATCCTGGCATTTGTTCTGCAGGAAGGAGTGGCACCGGTGCCACCAGCAGGGCAGCCCCAGTGTCCCCAGTGGCTCCCACTGCCCTGGGACTGGAGCCAGCTGAGCACGGGGTGAGGAGGGGAAGGACCAGCCCAAATCACAGAATGGGATGGTTTGGGATGGGAGGAATGGGATGGAATGGGGTGGTTTGGGTTGGGAGGAATGGGATTGTTTGGGATGGGATGGAATGGGATGGTTTGGGATGGGAGGAATGGGATGGAATGGGGTGGGAGGAATGGGATGGAATGGGATGGAATGGGGTGGTTTGGGTTGGGAAGAATGGGATGGAATGGGGTGGTTTGGGTTGGGAAGAATGGGATGGAATGGGGTGGTTTGGGTTGGGAAGAATGGGATGGAATGGGGTGGTTTGGGTTGGGAGGAATGGGATGGAATGGGATGGTTTGGGATGGAAGGACCTCAGAGCTCATCTCATTCCACCCCAGCCATGGCAGGGACACCTCCCACTGTCCCAGGTGCTCCAAACCCATCCAGCCTGGCCTTGGGCACTGCCAGGGATGCAGGGGCAGCCCCAGCTGCTCTGGGCACCCTCACAATGAGGAATTTCCTCCCTGCATCCCATCTGAACCCACTCTCTGCCAGCTGCAGCCATTCCCTGTGTCCTGGCACTCCAGGCTCCTGTACAAGACCCTCCCCACCATTCCTGGCTCCCTCCACATTAACCCTGTCCTGTTCCAAGCCTGGCCTTGTCCCTGCACCTCCCAGGGATGGAAGCTGCTGGAAAGCCTGGAGATCCTGGGATGTTCATCCTGGTGCACTGAGGAAGGAGGAGGGAGAGCCCCTGCTCACATCACACCTCCCAAAGCCAGCCAGGACAACCAGCCAGAAAAAAAGGGGCTGTGAACAGGGAAGCAGGAAACCCTGAGCTGGCACAGCCTCCTGCCCTGTTATCTGCACCTTTGGTTTATTGTGTTTAATCAGGCTTTTGATCTGGAGGAAGAACATCCAAAGAGAAAACTGCACCAAAATCTTTTGTCAGCACCAACTTTGCAGATCCAAGAAAAGCTCAGAGCAGCACCAAGGCAGCAGATCCAGCAAACAGCTTTTCTGTTGGCTTTTTCACAGAAAATCACATTACTCTGCAATCAGGCTTCTCCAACAGGAAGTCCCCATTTGTCACTTAAAAAACCAACTCACCACCAGGGAAATCTGCCATGCAGTTGTTTCAGCTCTGTGTTTCTTTCCAGGCTGTAAAGCAGATTCTGAGGCCATGGAAGGGACCCTGAGGAGCAGTTTCAGCAGACCCAGCTATACTTCACCCTGACATCTGGAGATGGAGATTCCACATTCTCCTTGTGCAGCCCCCCAGGGGTAGCACATGGAGGGAATTTTTTAGGCTCTCTCCTAAATCTTCCTTGCTGCATTTTATTGCTGTGACTATTTTTCCCCTGCCCTTGTTTATTCCTGCACCTGGGGGATGCAAACTTGTCCCCAAATCTCCAGCAGCCAGGAGTTCCTGCTGGATGGGATTGTGGCAATGGGGAAGGGCTGTGAGCACACCCCACTGTTTGTTATTAGCAATAATGGCAGTGGTGGCAGCAGATTAACTCTCGATTAACGTTCCTCTGCTGCTCATCCCTGTGTGTTTGCATCCCAAGGGCTCCCTGGCACAGGAGCTGAGAGGTTTTCTGGCTCTGCAGTGCTTCCCAGGCAATTCCTTCCTTCTCCACATCCCTCCCCTTCAATAAACATCTGATGCCACAGCTCCATGGCACAGCGACCTCCTGCAGGTTTCCATGGCTGATGGAAAATCCCAGGGGAATTCTTGCTGCAGGGGCCACCCCACAGCCACCTCTCACCTCTCTCCAGGCTGCTCCTCCTGCTCCTTTTAGCTGGGTTTTGTTTAATGCTCATCACCTAAAAATGTTCCCACGAGCCAAGATTGGAGCTTTCAGTCTCTCCTGGGCTGCCTATTTTTGGATCCTTGATCTGGGCTCTCAAAGCTGGTTTTTTTTTGTTTGTTTGTGTTTGTTTTTAAATAAACAAAAGCTGGAACAATGAATGTCTGGGCAGCCAGAGAGCAGTGAGGGATGAGGTGTTTGCTGAAGGGAGGGATGTGGAGAAGGAAGGAATTGCCTGGGAAGCACTGCAGAGCTAAAAAACCTCTCAGCTCCTGTGCCAGGGAGCCCATGGGATGCAAACACACAGGGATGAGCAGCAGAGGAACATTAATCCAGAATTAATCTGCTGCCACCAGTGGCATTATTGCTAATAACAAACAGTGGGGTGTGCTCACAGCCCTTCCCCACTGCCACAATTCCATGCAGCAGGAACCCTTTCCTCTGCTCCAAGCTTCTCTTCTCCGAGCTCACAATTTCCCAGCTTCCAGGTATTTGTGCTCACACTGCCCTGACCTCACCCCAGACTGTCCCCACAGGTGAACAACCCAGATTTCTCCTGCCTTTTGGCATTTACTTGGTAAATGGCTGTTCCATGGAGCAGGGAAACCCTGAGCTGAATGGGCAGAAGGAAATCCCTTCTTCCTCCAGCTCCCAATTCTCTGGCTGTGTTTTAATCATCCCCCAGCAAGTTCTGCCTGCTGTATTTTATTAAAAGCAAACACAAGTGCAGAAGGGCTGCTTGTTTTCCTCCCTGAGCTGCAATAGAAGGGATCTGATCAATAAAACAGCTCGGCCGAGCAGAGCCCATGGAAAAGGAGGCACTCATAAAAGGCATCTTTGCAATTAGCTTTTATCAGCTCCATGATTTTCTGCTGACCAGGGAGCTCCTAAACTCAGAGCAGCAGGGAGATGCTTGCTCTGACCTTCCCTGCTGCCCCTGGGCTCAGAGCAGGCTGGGCTGCTCAGGGGGGCTCCAGTGAGAGGTTTGGGGGCTGCAGAGCTCAATCTGCTGTGTCTGTCCCTGAGGGTCCCTGTGCAGCACAGCCTGAGGGCAGAGCCAGGGACAGGCAGGGCATGGAGGCAAAGGGGAGGAGGGAACTTCATTTTCCACAGCAGAAAGGGATGGGAGCTCCATTCCTTTCATTTTCCACAGCAGAAAGGAAAGGGAACTCCATTCCCTTCATTTTCCACAGAAGGAATGCATGGGAACTCCGTTCCCTTCACTTTCCACTGCAGAAGGGAACTCCATTCCTTTCATTTTGCACAGAAGGAATGCACGGGAGCTCCATTCCCTTCATTTTCCACAGAAGGAATGCACGGGAGCTCCATTCCCTTCATTTTCCCCAGAAGGAATGCACGGGAGCTCCATTCCCTTCACTTTGCACAGCCCAGGCCCTCGGGTGCTGTTTGCCTCTGCCACAGGACCTGTTCTGCTCTCACCTTCCCATTTCTGCCCCTGCCTGCCCAGTGCCTTCTCTCACCTGGAGTTTGGTGACAGCTCAGCAGATTTTGTTCATTGCAGGCCCAATCTGACTCTGTCCTCCCCTGTTCTGACTCTTCCATTTGAGCCCAGCAGAGCAGTTCCTGAACACAACATTCTGGTGGTTCTCACTCTTCTTGGAAGATGTTTTCCTTCATCCTTAACCCCCTGCTCATTACTATTTCACAGATTCCTTTAGCCTGTCTTATCAGACACCTACATGCTCTAATTCCTAATTTATATTCATTGCTGCAACTTTCCCTTATTTTTCTGGGGACAGTGTTGACTGGGTTTGGGTTTCTATTTTATGTCCCTTTTTCCCTTCTCTGCTGAATGATAAAAATTCTGCTTGGCAGTTTTTCCTGGTAGGGAAAACATGTTTTTCTAACAATCCCATGGAGGGCCCATGGAGAACAAACATGTTCCACTGCCTTGGCTCATCTAAAATCAGCTGCAGATCTGTCAGACAGAGCTCTGAGAGGGGCTTCAATGGGGGCTTCAGGGATGCCAAAGCAGCCATGAAGAGCCAGATCACCCCAAACATGCTCCTCAAGCTCTTCTGCTCCATGTGGAACCAGCCTGGCTCTCACCTCGCCATCATTTCCCTGCCAGGGCCCAGCCCAGCACCCCCTGGTCGAGCTGAGGAGCCCCAGAAGGGCCAGGACCCCTCAGAACAACTTCTGGGTGATGAGCAGGGAGCAGCTCCATTGCTGGGTCCAGAGCTTCAGCTGCTTCCCTCGAGTCCTCTCAGGGAGGAGACCTCTGAGAGAGGTTTAAGGGTGAAATTCCTGATGGTAGAACAGCCCTGCTGCACCCAAAATGGGGGATCCATGAGGCCACAGTAACCCTTTATTCCTGGGGAAGCTGTTGTGGGCTTTCCATGGATACACCACAAAACGGGATTTTGAGGCCAGATTAACCCTTGTGCCCCTGGTGTGAATTTTCCATGGGTACACCCAAAATGGGGGGTTAATGAGGCCAGATTAACCCTTGTGCACCTGGTGTGAATTTTCCATGGGTACACCCAAAATGGGGGGTTAATGAGGCCAGATTAACCCTTGTGTACCTGGTGTGAATGTTCCATGGGTACACCCAAAATGGGGGGTTAATGAGGCCAGATTAACCCTTGTGCACCTGGTGTGAATGTTCCATGGGTACACCCAAAATGGGGGGTTAATGAGGCCAGATTAACCCTTGTGCACCTGGTGTGAATTTTCCATGGGTACACCCAAAATGGGGAGTTAATGAGGCCAGATTAACCCTTGTGCTCCTGGTGTGAATTTTCCATGGGTACACCCAAAATGGGGGGTTAATGAGGCCAGATTAACCCTTGTGCTCCTGGTGTGAATTTTCCATGGGTACACCCAAAATGGGGGGTTAATGAGGCCAGATTAACCCTTGTGCTCCTGGTGTGAATTTTCCATGGGTACACCCAAAATGGGGGGTTAATGAGGCCAGATTAACCCCCGTGCACCTGGGGAAGGTGGTGTGAGTGGCTGCTCAGCTGCTGGCAGGGCTAATGTGGAATTTTAGAGCTTTGGAGGACTCCCAAGCACAGAGATGGAAGCCTCAGGCAGGTGTGGGCACAGGCAGACACTGCAGGGACAAAGAGAGGAGATGAGAGGGGGTTTGGGGGCTGAGAACCTCTGGGGATGAGGGCAGAATTGGGGATGGGATTCACTGAAGGCAGGGGGAGAATTGGGGATGGGATTCACTGAAGGCAGGGGGAGAGTTGGGGATGGGATTCTCTGAAGGCAGGGCCCTGAACTGCTCCCTCAGCTCAGGAAGCACAGACCCAGAGCCCAGAAAAGGAGAATGATCTCCCTGCCCAGCTCGGTGCAGGAACAGCCCCAGCCCTGCTGCACCACCCAAACCCGGGCACTGCTCTCTGCAAACCCACCTGGAATAACCAAACCCTCCAGGCTGCTCCAGGGCAGGGCACAAACACCCAGCAGCACCCACAGAGGGGCTGAGAGTGGAATTTCCCCTCACCTCCCCATGCCAGGCTGGCACAGCACCCTGTGCCCTCTCCAGAGCCTCGGGGCCGCTGCACCTCCAGCCATTCTCTCTAATTGTTTCCCTAATCACATCAAATTGCCCGAGCTCCGTTTGTGCTCCTGCAGAGTAATGTGCTTTCCCCCAGGCCCCGCTGGCCGTGTCTCCCCACACTGCAGCCACTCCTCAGGGCTGAGGGGGCTCTGGATCACATTATGGGCTCTAATAAAAATAATTCTAATGGAATTACACAACGAGACCAGATTAAAGGCAGCTGCTTTGCAAATCCTGGGCTTGGGTTGGTGTTAGCTGAGGGAAGAAGCACATGGATCATCCCTCTCCCACCCTCTGCCCCAGCTTAAGCAAAGGTAACATCTCCCTGACAAATAATAATATAATAAAGGTAGTCCCACAAAAAGTGCACCAGGGAATGCCAGCAAACAGAAGTGCAAGGGGTTAAATGCAAAAGCCATGAAGCACTTTCCCCCTTTCCTGTAAACTGCACCACAATGAGTTCCTCACACTCTGCTGCCTTAGGGATCCACCAGGTTTACAAAGGAATACTGGCACCATTTAATCGGGTGTATTTGTCTTTTTTGAGAGGTTTTTTCAGAGACTCCCTAAGGAATGAGGGACAGGAATGGCCACGTCAGAAGAGGGGACAGTCTCTAACCTGACACTCATCAGTGTCTGCTCTGCAGATGGGCAGGGAAGCCCAGAGTGGATATTAATTAGTTGTGTTCCATGAGAGATTTCCTTTAACCCCCAGAACTTGGCACTGACACCCCAGATTTTAACCACGGGGTTCTCAGGACTTACACCAACATTCTCTGCAGCCACAGAATCCCAGAATCATTTGGAAAAGCCCTCCCAGCCCATTGAGTCCAGGCTGTGCCACATCCCCACCTTGTCCCCAGCACTGAGTGCCACCACCAGGGATGGGGATCCAACCCTCCCTGGGCAGTGCCAGTGCCTGAGCCCCCTTTCCATGGGGAAATTCCTGCTGTGCCCACCCTGAGCCTGCCCTGAGCCCCCTTTCCATGGGGAAATTCCTGCTGTGCCCACCCTGAGCCTGCCCTGAGCCCCCTTTCCATGGGGAAATTCCTGCTGTGCCCACCCTGAGCCTGCCCTGAGCCCCCTTTCCATGGGGAAATTCCTGCTGTGCCCACCCTGAGCCCCCTTTCCATGGGGAAATTCCTGCTGATCCCCCCTGATCCAGGCTGACTCCTTTGGATCGCCAGGCAGTGAAGCCAGAGGGGCTCCTCAGTGGAATTACTCAGATCATTTCCATTTTGCCTGGTGAACAAACCCACCCAGGGCACTCCTGCAGCAGGCGCTGGAGGATGCTCTCTCCTGCTTTCCCCTCAAGCAGCAGCTCTGCTTTCAAACACAAACACAGGGAGTGTCCCCACGGTGTCACTGTGGGATGTGCAGGGCGAGCTGCTGCCTCCTCACACCCTCCTGGCTCTCCTACCCCGTCCCGCTGCTCCTGCAGCCAGCACAGCCTGTCCCCACAGAGGACACTGGGGTCCCCTCCTTGTCCCCCCTGTCTGCAGGAGCAGGGGAGGGTGGAAAGCAGGACAGAGCTGGGCAATCCCCAGCTCCTCTTCAGCCCCACTCCCAGCACAGGCTCCTGCATCCTCCATCCCACATCCAGCTGCACCTGCCCTGAATTCACCTGGGAGCTCCTTCCACAGGTTCCAGGTATCTCCAGCCCCAAGGGCTCAGCCTGTTCTGGCTGCACCTGTCCCTTGCTCTTTGTCCTGCCTCAAACTTCCTGGAATACCTGGAAAAGGTGGAAAAATCGAGGCATGCCAGCTGGCTTCAGAGGATGGGCATGAGGAGGAGGAGGGGGAGAGGAGGAAGCACTGCTGGCACTTGCAGGAGCACAGTTGGCACAGGGGAGCTGAATGCACCATTTGGAGGCTTCCTAGAAGGAGCCAAGAGGCTCAGCCAGGGCACTCTTTCTTTTAAATCAGTGCTTACAAAGTCCTGGGCAAACTCAACCATTTCTGTCTGTCAGGTCAGAGCCTGCTGGAGGAAATAAACACACCTTGGTGTGGAAGGAGTTATTACCTAAGCAAACTCAGCCTGACTCATGTTTGTTTTCTAACGGCGTTATTGGACAGCAGTGACAGAGCCAAGGTCAGGCTGCGAGGGAAGATCTCAGAGGGAAGATCTCAGAGGAGAGGAAGGTGCTGCTGCTCCCAGCCCATCACAGCAGTCCCCATTCCTGCTGGGAATGCTCCCATCCCTGTTTCCTGCGGCTCTTCCCCCAAGGAATGGCACTGCACACCCACTGCACATCCCTGGGTGCTTTCCCTGGAGGGTGACCTCAGCCAGGCCATCCTCACCCTCTGCTACACCGACAAAATCCAAATTATCCCCTAAAAACTCCACCCTGCCTTTGCCAAGCAAAACCAGCCAACTGCAGTAACAGGGGGCAGAGAGAAGTCATCCTCTCAAATGTTCCCACTCAAAGGAAAGCATTTTGGGTTTAAGGAGAAATGAAGTCATAATGACATCACACACCTCAAAGCACACTCCAGGCTCCGAAGCTGGCACACCAGGACTGGGCTCCTTCCTCACTGCCCTCAAGCAGCACAAGCTTGCAGCGGGGTAATGTTTTAATTACTCACCTTTCTATCAAGTTCCCGAGGGTGAAGTTTGTTTTGGGGCAGGGGAGATGCCCCAGGGCTGCAGGGAGTGACCCTGCTCTGTCTGTCCCCGATGGGAGCCACACACTGAACCAGAATCAAAGCACCCGGGCTGGGACAGGACTCCTGCGAGCCTCCCCCACCCTGCAGGGATTCTGAGCGAGCTCCAGCAGCAATGAATGCTCCAACCTCAGTGACACCAGCTTGGAACAGACACAGAGCTTGGGGAGCCCCAGGGCGAGCGGAGCTTTGCACTCTGGACCCTGGCACAGCACAGAGCTGCCCAGTGCTGGAAAGCACCTTCTTCACCACAGAATTGCACAACTGTTAAGGCTGGAAGTCCCCTCTGAGATCCTCCACACGTTCTCCCAGCACCGCCAGAGCCACCGCTGAGCCTGTCCTCAAGCACCACAACCCGCCCGTGCCCTGAGCTCCTCATTCATCCTCGCTTCAGTGAACGAAATTTCCCACTGGTGCAGAGCCCGCCGAGCCTCTCCTCCCCTCCCCGGGACTTGCCCCGTGCCAGGGCTCCGTGCCCACCCCAGTCCCGTTCCTCCTGCGGGTCAGTGCTGCCCATCCCGGGGTTCTGCTGGGCACCGGAGCCACCGAGTGCTGCTCGCTGCCACCTTCACGGCCACCGGACCAGCCTGACTGCCTTCCTCACCTCCTCTCCCTCCGAGCGCCCCGGGGCTCTGCCGCGAACCCGGGGGATACCGGGCACCCAAACCGGGGGATACCGGGAGCCGCACCCGGGGTGGGACACCGGGCATCGCACATGGTGAAATACCGAGCACCGGAACCGGGTAATACCGGACACCGCACCCGCGTCACCCCCGCGCTGCCGAGGGGCGCTCCCCGGGCGATGCCGGCGAACATTTTCCCCCAGAGCCGGTTTGCCCCCGCTCCCAGCGGAGCTCCGTCCTCCCGCTCCCTCCGCCGCTCCTGCTCACCGTGGCCGGGGCAGAGCCCCGCGGTGCCCGGCGCGGCTCCCCCGGTGCTGCCGCTCATGCTGGCGGGATGGGGCAGGGCGGCTGCCGGCGCTGCCCGGGTGCGGATGCGGAGCCTCCTGCCCGCCCAGGTGCGGGTGCGGTTTATCCTGGCCGGGATGCGGTCTGTCTGTCCTGCCCGCTCAGGTGCGGGTGCGGGGCTGTGCTCCTGCCCAGGTGTGGATGCGGTCTGTCCTGCCGGGGATTCCGTCTGTCCGGGTGCGGGGCCGCGCTCCTGCCGAGGCTCCGCGGGCAGCGCCTCCCCCGGCCCCGCACGGAGCGCGGGGGTGCCCGCGCTGTCCCCGCCCCGCCCGGGGAAAGCCGGGGCCGCTCCTCCCCAGAGACCAACCCCGAGCTCGCCCCGGAGCCGTGCGGGCGCCGCGGGCAGCGCAGCTCTCCCTTTATCCCGAGAATTCTCGCCGATGCTTCTCCCTCCCTTTCGGAGCGATTCGGGGATCGGTGGCGTGGTTTGGTTGCTTGTGTGCAGAAGGGAAGCGGAGCAAGCCCATGTTACTATAACTTGCTCGGTTGGAGCCGCTTTTTAAAGATCTGAGGGGTTTTGGCAAAGATCTTTCAATGGATTTCTCAAAACAAACAAAAGATTGGCGCTATTTCCAAGCACGCTGCAAAGGCTTTTTCAGCTGCAGCATCAGCTCCTCTGACATTATTGGAGCTTTGGCAGCTGAAATCTGGCCCTGACACCCTTAACAAAGCTCAGTCCTGGCAGAGCAGGACACCACAAGCAGCTCATCAGCTGAGCTTTTAAAATACCCATTGAAATCAGCCCAGCACAAGCCCAGGACCCGAGCAGCTCCTTCCCCAGGTGTGCTCACCTTCACCTCTCACTTCTGCAGCTGCACTTTGGGGTCTGGGGCTTTCAAGCTGTACAGGGCTGGGATTCCTCAGAGATCTCTGGGTTCACAGGGAGATCCAGAGCACGCTCAGGGTCACAGATAGAATTTGCTTTGGAGCATTTCCATGCCCTTTAACCACAGCTGAGGTCCTTGCCCCTCCAAAGGACATCTCCACTTGTGTGTGGATGCAGGAGAAACCAGAGCACCCACAGAAGTGCAATACCTGCTTCTTACTGTCAAAATAAATCCAAAATGTAAATTTATATTAAACACATTATCAACTTGTTTGATAGGACTCGTGTTTTTAAGATCTGGGAGGGTGTTGGCAATGATTTTTCAATGGATTTCTCCAAAATTTGGTGATGTTTTCAGGCAGAGCAGGCAAACAGCACCCAGTGTGCTGCATGTGTTTGTCCATCACTATAGAAACTGAAAGACAGAGAAAGAATAACATTAACAAAAGTAAACCCCATCCAAGCCATGAAGAAACACTTTGTCACAGAGTGGATTTTCTCAGAGGACCCAAACCAAAGTGAATGAAGCTGGTCTGGGTGGAGCTGTTAAAGAGTTCCTGAAACAATTTTGGCTTGCCTGCATTTTCCTCTCCATGGTACTGATGTGAGTTTTCTGGACATTATTAGTATTTACTAACAGCAGACACTAGTGTTAGCTACTCACTAGTGTAGCCTCCAGATTTAATGCTGAATTTATACATAAATTCTTCCTGGAGCAAACACTTGTAGTTCTTGCTGGCAAGATCTGAGTGCTCAGAGCAGCTCCTCACCTGCCTCCCATGGTGCTCCCAGCCAGGCTCGCCAGCAGCACCTCCCAAAGGGGAAAATGGCACAAAAAGGGAAAATTCAGAGCGTGGAGCCCTGAGCCAAGGCCATGCCGAGTCTGCACTGGGGGAGGATGGGGTCGGGTGGGTTTCTGTGCTCTCCTTTCAATGCCTGGGTGAGGAATTGAGGGCCAGCAGAGCTCTGGGCTCTGGGCAGGGTTAAAGCTGCTCAGGGGAGGATTTGGAGCCTGGGGAAGGCAGAGCTCAAACCCCTTCACCCCTGGCTGCTCTGAACCGGGGGCATGTTTGTTTTTAACACATGCTGGCGCCATGGTCCATCTCCCTCCTCTCCATGCAGCTTTCTCTCCAGGACTGGCAAAAGTTTATTCCACCTGCATGGGATGCCTAAAAAAAAGATTGAATTAAATTTTTAAACAGGAAAATTGGAAAGTATCAGAGAGAGAGATAAAGCACTGGAGTCTGGGGTTTTTTTCCTCCCCTCCTCCTTTTCCTCCTGCTGTAACAATGATGAATCCCAAGATCTGGTGGAGAGGGAGAGTGGCTGAGTGATTCATCGGGACTGAATCACAGCCGCTCTGCAGAGGAATTCGCTGCTGCTGCTGCTGCAGGTGCAGCTCCATCCCTGCCCTGGGTCCCTCCCTGCTGCCCCTCCAGGAGCAGAGCGGGACAGGAACCCATGAAAACAGAGAGAGCAGCTCGGGGTGAGCCCCCTCCGAGCAGCCCCGCTCTCCTCTGCCCACGTGGGAGGGATTTTATCCAAAGGGAGCAGGAATACATTGATTTTCTGATTTTCTGAGGGTTTTGCCCACGGCTGGATCACGCAGCCTCCCACTCCCCCGGGGAAGAACTTTCCTTCTGTTCCTTTTGAAATGCAAGCCTTCCCCTCCCTCTGAGATCCCCCCACTAATGCTGGGGTGCAGCAGCAGTTGGTACCCAGAGCTGGGCTGGAAAGTGGGGATGCAGCAGCTGAATTCCTGGGATTTCCCAGGGTTCGGATTTTCTGAGGGACATCACAGGAGAGGCAGGAGAAAAATTCTGCTCTGCAGCTGATTTGCAGCATCAGCTGGGTTGGTGCTTGTCCTTACACAGGATTTTGTCTCTCTGTTGTCACCACCTCCTCTGCTCACATCACTCACACCCAGAGCTCTGCGGATTGCCAGGAATTCACATTCCCTGATTCCTGCTGAAAGGGCCCAGCCAAACCCAGGTGGGGACAGCTCAGAACTGAAAGGGCCAGGGAGGAGAAGGTCACCCTGGAGGTTCCCAAACTGACAGGTTTTAAATAATCCAACTCTGCCATCTGTGGTAGGAGCTGTCCCTGCCTGCAGAGCACTCTGATCCACTCCCCACAGTCATTTACAGCTCTACCTGCAGACACAAACATAAACCCCAGCTTAAGGCAGCTAAGTGTTAAATAGTTAAATATTAGCTTTAAAGCAGAACTTTTGGGTCATTTTTACCAGTGTAACTATCACTGTTCACAACACAGACATTGCTGGCTCAGCTGTCATTGGAGGGGCACAGAATTATTTTAAAAGACCCTCTCAGAGTGACCCTGGGATAAATTTGTTACCTCAGGACCAAAGGTGGAACCAAAGCAAGGGCCAGCCATGCCAGCATCACCTGGAGAGTCAGAGCTGGAGGCAAATCCCACATTTACAATAATGGGCTGCAAACCACTGAACAATCCCTCAGGAATGTGAGGGTGAGACTGCTCCTGGGAGAGCTCTCTGAGTCCTGGCCCATCTCAATCTCTCTCTGTAGGCTGCACAAGTGTGACAGAACTTTCCATCATTTCAACTGCTTTTTCCCAAAATCCTATTTCTAATCAACAGTTTCCACTTGGTTCTCTGCTCCAGCAAGGAAGTTCTGGAAGAAAAATAAAAGTGAAGCAGAAATCCATCTCCTGCCATCCCCCCAGGGCTGAGGGTGGGTGGGTGCCTGTCCTCCTGCCCTGCAGAGCTCCTTCCCCTCCCTGAAAGCACGGGGATGGGCTCTGGGATGTGGAGCCCTCCTGGGCTGCTCATTTCCATGCAGATGAGGCTGTGTGTAATTCCATGTGAGTGTAATTCCCTGTGAATACAGATAACTGATGGGGCTGTGAATAAGAGAGCTGAGTGAATCATTCATCATGGATTATTGATAGGATTAATTTTACCTCTTTCTCTGCTCTCAGGATGCCCACGAGCCCCCCCCTGAATTTATTTTCCCCCTCTTTAATGGAATATTTCTGGACACAAAGTAGATTAAAACCGAGTAATTTTCCTGCTCTTTGCTGGGCTGAATGAGATGTTTGCTGTCAGGTTAACCCTTGCAGACTCGCCCTGGAGTGTCTTCCCTGCTGGTATCACACCCCTTGGGGTCACACTGGGATTTTTAACATCAGCTCTGCTCCAGACAGGACATTCCCAGCTCTGTGTGTGATATTCTGTGTCCCCTCACTGGTGTGACAAAGGTCCTGCCCTGTCCCCAGACAGGACATCCCCAGTTCTGGGTGTGCTGTTTCTGCGTCCCCTCACTGGTTTGATCCTGCCCCATTTCCAGACAGGACATTCCCAGCTCTGTGTGTGATTTTTCTGTGTCCCCTCACTGGTGTGACAAAGGTCCTGCCCTGTCCCCAGACAGGACATTCCCAGCTCTGTGTGTGATATTCTGTGTCCCCTCACTGGTTTGATTCTGCCCCATTTCCAGACAGGACATCCCCAGCTCTGTGTGTGATTTTTCTGTGTCCCCTCACTGGTGTGACAAGGTCCTGCCCTGTCCCCAGACAGGACATCCCCAGTTCTCTGTCCCTCAGTGGTTTGATCCTGCCCCATTTCCAGTCAGGACATTCCCAGCTCTGTGTCCCCTCACTGGTTTGATCCTGCCTCATTTCCAGACAGGACATTTCCAGCTCTGTGTGTGCTGTTTCTGTGTCCCCTCACTGGTGTGACAAGGTCCTGCCCTGTCTGCTTGGGGCTCCCTCAGCCCCCAGCCCCACAGGGATGGTTTGGGGTGAATTTCCCCAGGATTGCTCCCTGGAGATGGCTGCAAACCCTGCTGGGGCCTGCTGCTGTTTCCATGGCAGCACGGAGCCAATTCCTCTTGGATTGAGCACAAACCAAAATAAACCTGCAGGGAGGTTTCCCCCTGCCCAGCCCTGCCCTTGGGGACCCTCTGCCCCCCCTTTGTCCCCTGAGCTCCCTGGGCTGCTGTCAGCAGTGCCTCGGTTCTTTGGGGCTTCTGTGAGATGCAAAACCAATTTCCCAAATCCTTTACCTGCTCGGTGAGGCAGCATCATTTCTGATTTTTGATTATCAAACTCCTATCAAAAACAAAAGGAAAAAGAAGGAGAATTCTTTATTCAGAGCTGTTCAAAGAGATGAGAGGAGCCTGCAGGGGGTTTGCAAACCCTCCCTGCCACCCCCCAGAGGTAAAACCAACCCGTGCCCAGGGCAGTGGGTCCTGAGCTCAGCTCCTGCCAGGGCTCCACTTCCCAGGGTGGTTTTTGGTTTTTCCTCACGTTCCTCTCACGTTTCCAGGCTGATATCCAGGGATCTGCACCCACAGGTTGAGGCCAGGCTTTGCTAAGATGGACCCAGGGCTTTTCCCCTCTCTGGCTGGCACTCAAAGGCACAGCTGGGATGTGCCCAGCCAGCCCTGGGTCCAATAAATGCAGAAGGAAATTCAGTATTTGCCCCTCCAGGAAACAAACACCAGGAGTTCTCCATCCCAGTTTAACTCACCTCTCATGCCACATTTAACCTCGGCCATTTTCACATCTCCTTCCTGCAGTTTCCACCCTGGTTTGGGCAAAATTCACGGCAAAGCCTTGAGGGGAAGCCATTCTGCAGCTGCCCAGGCACAGCAGGGGCTTTGAGCTGAAAGGGCAGCGAGGATGGGCTGGGCACAGGGTGGGGAGGGCCCAGCAGAGGAAATCACCTCTCAGCAGCAGCAGCTGCTGACCCACACAGCTGTCTGCACAAATGCAGCTTCTGGGGTGACAAAAAAAAGAAAATATAAAAAACTTTAAAAAAAGAAAATGTAAAAAATATAAAAATAAAAATGTCTAAAAATATAAATTGTAAAAATTATAAAATATTAAAGATATAAAAATATTAAAAATATAAAAATAGTTAAATATTAAGATATAAAAATTATAAAATATTAAAAATATAAAAACATTAAAATAAAATACTAGTTAATATTAAAATAATAAAAATATTAAAAATATAAAAAAAGAAAATGTAAAAAATATAAAAATAAAAAATCTAAAAAATATAAATTGTAAAAATTTTAAAATATTAAAAATATAAAATTATTAAAAATATAAAAATAGTTAAATATTAAGATATAAAAATTATAAAATATAAAAATTATAGAAATATTAAAATATAAAATTAGTTAATATTAAAATAATAAAAATATTTAAAATATAAAAAAGAAAATGTAAAAAATATAAAAATAAAAAATCTAAAAATATAAATTGTAAAAATTATAAAATATTAAAAATATAAAATTATTAAAATTTAAAAATAGTTAAATATTAAAATATAAAAATTATAAAATATAAAAATTATAGAAATATTTAAATATAATACTAGTTAATATTAAAATAATAAAAATATTAAAAATATAAAAAAAGAAAATGTAAAAAATATAAAAATAAAAAATTCTAAAAATATAAATTGTAAAAATTATAAAATATTAAAAATATAAAAATACTAAAATTTAAAAATAGTTAAATATCAAGATATAAAAATTATAAAATATTAAAATTATAGAAATATTAAAATATAAAATTAGTTAATATTAAAATAATAAAAATATTAAAAATATAAAAAAGAAAATGTAAAAAATATAAAAATAAAAAATTATAAACATATAAATTGCAAAAATTTTAAAATATTAAAAATATAAAAATATTAAAATTATAAAAATAGTTAAATATTAAGATATAAAAATTATAAAATATTAAAAATATAAAAATATTAAAATAAAATACTAGTTAATATTAAAATAATAAAAATATTAAAAATATAAAAAAGAAAATGTAAAAAATATAAAAATAAAAATTTCTAAAAATATAAATTGTAAAAATTATAAAATATTAAAAATATAAAAATACTAAAATTTAAAAATAGTTAAATATCAAAATATAAAAATTATAAAATATTAAAATTATAGAAATATTAAAATAAAATACTAGTTAATATTAAAATAATAAAAATATTAAAATATAAAAATAGTTACATATTAAATATATTAAAATATAAATATATAAAATATATTAAATATAAAAATATTTCAAAATATAAAAATAATTGGTCAGTTGTGGTCCAGCCACAGCCCCAGGGTGGGACAGCACTGTGACACAACGGGGCCATCCTGTGGCAGGTGGCACTCGGGTCACCAAGAGCCCTCCCCTGCCCTGCTGTGGGAAATAGCAAAGGCAAGAAGACTTTCAGCAAGCTGGGAAAGGAGGCTTTAAAAACAGAGCAGAGAAATTGGAGCTAGAACAGCTGCAAGGTGTGAAAGTGGAAAAGTTACGATGGTAGAGCAAGCAGGGACATGAAACAACAGCTTGAGTTTAGGCTTGGCTGAGATAAATCTTAAGAGTGCAGAAAAATAAGCCAAGCAAGATAGTGGAAGGTTTAAAGCTGAATAATGAAGTGTTGTGTGTTGTTAACAGAAAGCACACAAGGTCTGTGTGCAGCAGGTGTAGGTGTGCTTTTAGTGATTACCTAAACAATTATCTGTGAGTTTAGCAATGTGCTATTGGCCAGAAAGGTTTTAAATGCTCTGGAACAAAGAAATCTTTGGCTGCTGCTGGCAGGACATGAGCTTTGCCACCTTGCAATTGTCTGAAGCATTGATGAGGCTGATGCTGCAATAAAGCTCCAGACCAAACCCCAGCAGTCCCGTCCTGATTGTGAAGAATCCCAGCCCACCCTGCCCTTGGGGTTTCCTCATTTCCTCCTTTTTCCTCATGGGATGAAGCAGAGCTGCCATCCCTGTGCCCTCCTGTCCTCAGGGTGACAGGGACACCCCCTGCCAGCTGCCACATCCACAGAAACATCTGGAGGAGAAGGCCAAGCACTGCCTGGGAGCTCAAAAATCCAATTATATTCCTCTTTCTTTAAAAAGAATAAATTAATGTGAGGTAGAAAACACAGATTCCTCGGTGGGGATGGTCTGAAGTAGAACCAGCTCTGAGATGTCAGCGTTCAGCTCTTTGATTTCTGCTCTGCTCTGGTGAACTCTGGGATCTGCTCTGCACTGGGAGCCTCAGCTGCTGCAGGCTTGGCAGGTATTTCACAAGACATTTCATCTTTCTACAGAAACCACAATTGTGCCTGCTGAAACACTCCCCAGCCACCAAAGAAAGAAAACAAAAGAGACATCTTCTTCTTGTTGTGCTCTTTTTTCAGCCTTTAAACTTAAAAAAGCTCCTTTTCATAACTATGTGGGTTATGCACTTTTTTATTTTAAAGCTGCCATCTCCATGAACTGTTGTGGCTCCCAGGAGTTCAGGCACCTACCTGAAAACCCTAAAGCTGTGGAACATGGAACCAAACTGCAGAATTTCAATAAATGCCAGGGCAGCAGGTGACCAGAGCTGCTCCAGTGCAGCTGGAACTGGAGTCCAGTTTAATGCTGGTGCTCTCCTGATTCAGGGCTTTTAGTTCCTTTCCTGCCTTGCCATTTATCTCTTCCTTCTCCCTGCCCTCCTCTGAGCCTTTTCTGGCTCTCTGGAGGCTGGGGATGCCAGAGGCTTTCATTGCAGGGACAGGGGACTGCAGGATTTGTCACTAAAGGGAGCAGGGGGCTGATCTGCCTCCTGTCCCTGATTGCAGGGCAGAAAAGTGACACCAAGTGGGACAAATGGGCTCCAGCAGCTCCTCTCCATCCAGGGTGGGAAAGGAGCAAAGGGCAGTGTGATGGTGGTCACAGGGGTTTCCAGATGAGGATGTTGACTCCATATGTCAGAAGGCTTGATTTATTATTTTATGATATATATATTACATTAAAACTATCCTAAAAGAATAGAAGAAAAAGTTCTCATCAGAAGGCTGGCTAAGCTAAGAATAGAAAAGAATGAATAACAAAGGTTTGTGGCTTGGACAGAGAGAGAGCCAGCTGACTGTGACTGGCCATTAATTAGAAACAACCACATGAGGCCAATCCCAGATGCACCTGTTGCATCCCACAGCAGCAGATAATCAATGTTTACATTTTGTTCCTGAGGCCTCTCAGCTTCTCAGGAGGAAAAATCTCAAGAAAAAGATTTTCATAAGAAGATGTCAGCTCAGGGGCAGAGCAGCAATTACAGAAAGATTTCCCAGCCCCTGTGGGGATCCCAGGGACCTCAGCCACTGCAAGGATTCCACCCAGAGTCATTTTCCTCCTCAGAGCCTCTCTCCCTCTCCTTCCCCTTTCTCTGTCCCTCAGCTCTGCCAGGCCCCTCTCTGCTGGCTCCTGTGTCACCAGGGACGCATCAATGTCCCCAAGCCTGGCTCCTACCCCAGGAAATCCAGAGCCATCGCCACCTGCAGCTCCCTGCTCAGTTTTCCCTCTTCCCCACGGGCACATCAGCTCCTGCTGGCAGCTCATTCATTGCTCCAGAGCAGTTAGAAGCTGCAGAAACACTCCTTGCCATTCCAGGGGCTGCTTTTCCAGGAGCAGGCACTGGTGCAGCAATCAGCATCTCCAGAGGGGAAGCAATCAGCACCAGCCACAACCTTTCCTCCTCAAAGCTCCCCAGAGGGAAGATTTCAAAGCATCAGAAGGATTTAAACCTGTCCAGCTGCTGCTGAGCCGTAATTACCAGTTGCACAGTCAGCTCCCACCGAGGCTGACAAAGGCTCAGCAGCAAATGCTCTCCTGGTGGCCCTGCTGGGGTATTTATAGGGCCTGGGCAGGCAGGGGGCAGGGGCAGCAGCAGCAGGGGAAGGGAGATGCTGCCAGGGGGGAACATTTGAACATTTGCTTTCGGCTGCCCGGCCTTTCCTCAGCCCCAGCAGGACCCTGGGGTGCAGCCCTTGGCTCTGGGACACAGGGCAGCTCCTGGGGCTGGGACATGGGGGATTTGGGGTGCTGTCCTCAGCAGGAGCCCCCACTGTAGGATTGATGGGGTAGCACGGTCAGGAGGGACAGAGAGCAGAGAGCTCTGCAGCCAGAGCAGGGACTTGGGGTTTATGGCAAAGTCCCCCCCTGAAGTGCCCCATTCCTCTGTTCTGGGGCTGAGGTAACTCCCCGGGGAGTTTCCCCACTCTGGGATGGCCTGAGAGGATCCTTGGAAAGAGCTCCTTGGAGCTGCATCCCAGCCACACCTGGAGCACAAACATCCATCCCAAACATCCAGAGATCTTTGATCAGAGCAGCCCCCCTGGCGCAGCCTTGCCCCAAGAACTGCAAGCAGCCAGGCACACAACTTAAAATCATTTTAAAATCAATTTAAAATCAATTTTTACGCACCAAAAATTCATTTTCCTGAGTACAGCCACAGGATTCCTTTTCCACAAACTTTATTTACAGCAGTCTCCTATCCCTGGGCTTGCAAGCCACAGCTCCCTCCAGCAGGATTTCTTTTGGGGGTGGGAATGGGATGAGTTTTTGGGGTCCCTACCACAGCAGGGATGGGTTGGGATCACTGGATCAGTTTTTGGGGTCCCTGACACAGCAGGAATGGGTTGGGATCACTGGATGAGTTTTTGGGGTCCCTGCCACAGCAGGGATGGGTTGGGATGTGTGGATGAGTTTTTGGGGTCCCTGTCACGGCAGGGATGGGTTGGGATCACTGGATCAGTTTTTGGGGTCCCTGTTATGGCAGGGATGGGTTGGGATCACTGGATCAGTTTTTGGGGTCCCTGTCACGGCAGGGATGGGTTGGGATCACTGGATCAGTTTTTGGGGTCCCTGACACAGCAGGGATGGGTTGGGATCACTGGATCAGTTTTTGGGGTCCCTGTCACGGCAGGGATGGGTTGGGATCACTGGATGAGTTTTTGGGGTCCCTTCCCGAATTCCCGGCCGGTCCCGGCCCCGCTCGCGGCTCACTCGCGCCCTCCAGCGGCCACGCGGGGCAGGCGCAGCTCCGGCCCCGCATCCCGAGCTCGGCCCTCCCCAAACCCTTCCCGAATTCCCGGTCCCATCCCGGGCTCGGCCCTCCCCAAACCCTTCCCGAATTCCCGGTCCCATCCCGGGCTCGGCCCTCCCCAAACCCTTCCCGAATTCCCGGTCCCATCTCGG
Source organism: Zonotrichia albicollis (assembly GCF_047830755.1). NCBI lineage: Eukaryota > Metazoa > Chordata > Aves > Passeriformes > Passerellidae > Zonotrichia > Zonotrichia albicollis. The sequence continues at coordinate 1,430,923 of NC_133833.1, forward strand.
GCTCGGCCCTTCCCAAACCCTTCCCGAATTCCCGGTCCCATCCCGAGCTCAGCCCTCCCCAAACCCTTCCCGAATTCCCGGTCCCATCCCGGGCTCGGCCCTCCCCAAACCCTTCCCACCCTGCTGCCCCTCTGGCAGAGCATCCCAGCCCATCCTGCTCGCTCTGACGGCACAAACACCGAACCTGCTCCCGTTAGAAACCTCTGCTCGCACCCAGGGCTACAGAGACACCTGGAAGTCCTGTTGTTCCTCGGGCTCCGGGGGAGCAGCCCGTTTGTCCCTGCTGTCCCCCCGGCGCCGGCGCTCAGCGAACTGCACGGCATCGTGGATGCTGTGGAAGGCCAGCTGGCCCCCAGCGCCGCCTGCCCGGCCGGCCCAGCCTCCCTCCCGCAGCCGCTGGCGGATGGAGGGGTTGCAGTTGGCCAGGAGCACCTGCACTCCGACCTCCTTGTAGTCGTGGTGCGTCTCCTTGAGCGCGGAGAGACCCACGGTGTCTATGAACTGCATGGCCCCGCAGTCCAGGATCAGGGTGTGCATGTCCGGGGAGGGGGCACAGGCATCTCCTGGAGGGCTCTCAGCCCTGCTCCTGCTCTGTCTCGGGCAGCCACAGCAGCCCCTGGAGCTGCCTGGCTCTGGCCGTGCCCGGTTCCCCAGGCTGGCGGCCAGCAGCACGGGGTTGAGCCCGGTTTTCTGGTACAGCACGGCCTTGAAGTAATCCTTGTTGGCGTAGTAGAGGGAGCACTCGAAACGGAAGATTTTGATGTTGGAGATGCTGCTGAGCTGTTTGTAGGCGGCCTGGTCCTCGTACACCTCCCTGTCCCTGACCCTGCCCAGCAGCGTGGCGCGCGGGCGCTGCGTGCGGAAGATGATGCAGAGCAGCGCGAAGCAAACGCCCACCAGCAGCCCGATCTCCGTGGTGACCAGCGTGGAGCACAGCATGGTGGCCCACCACACCGCCGTGTCCAGCTTGCTGAGCTGCCACATCCTGGGCGTGTCCCGGAACCTCCTGAGGCCGCCGCGCAGGTTGACGATGGTGACCACGCCGAGGATGGAGGTCTGCAGCGAGTAGAAGAGCGGGGAGATCCACAGCAGCACCAGCAGCAGCACCAGCGAGGTGACCAGCCCAGACACCTGGGTCTGGCTCCCCGTGGACTCCTTCAGCAGGGTCTTGGTGAGGGCAGCAGAGCTGGCGAAGCAGTAGAAGAAGGAGGGGATGAGGTTGCACATGCCGATGGCGATCATCTCCTGGTTGGCGCTGACGGCGTAGCCGTGCTTCTTGCCGAAGATCTCTGCCAGGGACACGGTCATGGCAAAGCCAATGACAGCAATGGGCAGAGCATCCAGTGCCAGGCTGGGGAACAGGCTGAAGTCTGGGACAGTGGGCTTCCTGAAGCCCGTGGGGATGTCCCCACACACGGCGGCCTTGTAGCGCCGCTCGAAGTCGAAGTAGTGGGAGATGAGGGTGGCTGCAATGACCACCAGCAGCTCGATGGGGAACGGGGCCTTCAGCCTCTCCTTGTAGCGCTCGTTGAGCTCCTTGACGGGCACGATGATGGCCAAGGCCACCAGGCTGGTCAGCAGGTCGCAGATGTTGGTGCTGCGGATGTGCCTGAAGAGGTCCACCCAGGTGAGGATGAAGGAGCCCACCCCCTCGTGCCGGGGGATCTTCAGACCCAGCAGGTATTTCATCTGGGAGGTGATGATGGTGAGGCTGGAGCCTGCCACGAAGCCACCCAGCAGAGGCTCTGACAGGTAGACAGCCACGAAGCCCATCTGTAAAACCCCCAGCAGGATCTGGAAAGCAAAGCAGCCACAGCTTCAGCACGGGTGAGAAGGGCTGGAAGGGGTGGCTGGCAATTCATGTCACTTTGCTGCCACTTTAGCAGCTCTGGCTGGGGATATTAATTTGTCTTCAGGAGTTAATTTGGGGTATGGAAAACCAGAGAGACCTACCTTTAACACTTCTCTGTGGCTGGGGATGCCACTCAGAAAATCCTACAAGGTCCCTACTGCTGCCTCCTCACGAGCAGCCCCATCAGAGCAGCTCTGGGTAGCACTCACTTGGGATGCCCTGAATTTTAGCTGTCCCATTGGAAAAGCCTGGAATTTCTCAGTGGGGGCACTGCCAGGGAGCATGGCATGGTCCTTCAGGATGGTCCTTGGCAGCCCCAAACCTGCTCTGAGCTGTGCAGCTGCAGGACTGAGGTGGTGGGAAGGGGGTTCACAGATCCTTCTCTTCCCTTGCTGAGGATGCTTCAGACACATCCAAGGTTATCCATGGAGGAAAACAAACCCCATTCAGCTGTGTCTGCACTTTTAAAGTCACTGCATTCACAAATATTCAAGTGTCAGGGTCTAGAAACATTTCTCAGAACTCTTAAATCTGACCCAACACTTAGAGATCCCCAAACTCAGAGACATTCCTAGCAGCAAACAGCACCAGGGTGAACAGTGGTACCTGGTAGAGGCCCACGAGGAAGCTCAAGGAGAGGGCCACGGTGATGGCGTAGCAGCTGCGGTCACAGGGCTCTGTCCCGTTCCTGGGGGAGCTGGAGTTGTCCCCGAGGGCGGCACTGCTGTCCCCATAGCCTGCCATCTGCAGGTGGCGCGTCACCGACTGCCCCACCATGAGGCACAGCACCCCGAAGGAGCCCACGCTGGCGTGGCGCGACGTGGCCGTGGCCGCGTAGATGATGTTGCAGAAGAAGTTGGTGTAGATGCCATAGACGGGGTCCTGGTTGGCCAGCAGGGAGTAGGAGATGGACTGAGGGATGGCCACGACGCCCACCAGCAGCCCCGAGACCACGTCCCCGAGCAGCTGCGAGCGGGCATTGTAGCGGGGCAGCCACTCCAGCACGGGCAGCAGGCGCAGCAGGGCCCGGCCCAGCGCCCCGGGCCTACACCTGCAGGCGGCTCTGGCCCTCGCCAGGAGCAGCTCCCTGATGCTGCAGCCGGGGGGCTCCTGCTCCTCCAGCACGATGAAGGGGGCAGGAGCCTCGTGTGGCCCCGGGGAGCCTTTGCTGGGCGCTGGCTCCCGGCTGGGAGCGTCCTCCATGGGCACAGGGGAGCTGAGCAGGGAGAGCACGCAGGAGTGAGGGGCTGCAGGCCCGAGCAGGGGGCTTTGCGTAGCTCCAGGGCTTGCGGCATGGGCAGATAAGCAAATAAATAAATACATAAATAAAATAGATAATAAAGTATAAATAAATAAACAACCTAATTACCAAAATATAGATAAATAGAATTGACCAATAAATCATAAATAAACAAATAAGCCAATACTAAAATATAAATAAGCAAATAAGCCAATACTAAAATATAAATAAGCAAATAAGCCAATACTAAGCTATAAAAATATAAATAAATAAAATTGACCAATAAATCCTAAATAAACAAATAAGCCAATACTAAAATATAAATAAATAAATAAGCCAATACTAAGATAAAAAATATAAATAAATAAAATTGACCAATAAATTATAAATAAACAAATAAACTACCACTAAAATATAAACGAATAAACCAATACTAAGACATAAATAAAGTAAATAATAAATTATAAATAAACAAATAAACCTAATATCAAAATGTAAATAAACAAGCAAATTAATACTAAAAATATAATTGAGCTAAAATAATAAAATATAAGCAACTAAACTAACACTAAAATATAAATAAACAAATAAGCCAATACTAAGATATAAAAATATAAATAAATAAAATTGACCAATAAATTATAAATAAACAAATAAGCCAATACTAAAATATAAATAAGCAAATAAGCCAATACAAAGATATAAAAATATAAATAAATAACATTGACCAATAAATCATAAATAAACAAAAAAGGCAATACTAAAATATAAATAAACAAATAAGCCAATACTAAAATATAAATAAACAAATAAGCCAATACTAAGCTATAAAAATATAAATAAATAAAATTGCCCAATAAATTATAAATAAACAAATAAGCCAATACTAAAATATAAATAAACAAATAAGCCAATACTAAGATATAAAAATATAAATAAATAAAATTGACCAATAAATCATAAATAAACAAATAAGCCAATACTAAAATATAAATAAACAAATAAGCCAATACTAAGATATAAAAATATAAATAAATAAAATTGACCAATAAATTATAAATAAACAAATAAGCCAATACTAAAATATAAATAAACAAATAAGCCAATACTAAGATATAAAATATAAATAAATAAAATTGACCAATTAATTATAAATAAACAAATAGACTAACACTAAAATATAAATAAACAAATAAACCAATATTAAGATATAAAAATATAAATAAATAAAATTGACCAATAAATTATAAATAAACAAATAGACTAACACTAAAATATAAACGAATAAACCTACACTAAGATATAAATAAACTAAATAATAAATTTTAAATAAACAAATAAACCTAATATCAAAATGTAAATAAACATGCAAACTAATACTAAAAATATAATTGAGCTAAAATAATACAATATAAATAAACAAATAAACTAATACTAAAAATATAATTGAGCTAAAATAATAAAATATAAACAACTAAACTAACACTAAAATATAAATAAACAAATAAACCAATACTAAGATATAAATAAACTAAATAATAAATTATAAATAAACAAATAAACCTAATATCAAAATGTAAATAAACAAGTAAACTAATACTAAAAAGATAATTGAGCTAAAATAATAAAATATAAATAAACAAATAAACTACCACTAAAATATTGACAAATAAACCAATACTAAGATATAAAAAAACTAAATAATAAATTATGAATAAACAAATAAATCTAATATCAAAATGTAAATAAACAAGTAAACTAATACTAAAAATATAATTGAGCTAAAATAATAAAATATAAACAACTAAACTAACACTAAAATATAAACAAACAAATAAGCCAATACTAAGATATAAAAATATAAATAAATATAAATAAATAGAATTGACCAATAAATCATAAATAAACAAATAAAGTACCACTAAAATATAAATAAACAAATAAACAATACTAAGATATAAAAATATAAATAAATAAAATTGACCAATAAATCATAAATAAACAAATAAGCCAATACTAAAATATAAATAAACGAATAAACCAATACTAAGATATAAATAAACTAAATAATAAATTATAAATAAACAAATAAATCTAATATCAAAATGTAAATAAACATGTAAACTAATACTAAAAATATAATTGAGCTAAAATATAAAATATAAATAAACAACTAAACTACCACTAAAATATAAACGAATAAACCAATACTAAGATATAAATAAACTAAATAATAAATTATAAATAAACAACTAAACCTAATATCAAAATGTAAATAAACAAGCAAACTAATACTAAAAAGATAATTGAGCTAAAATAATACAATATAAATAAATAAACTAATACTAAAAATATAATTGAGCTAAAATAATAAAATATAAATAAACAACTAAACTAACACTAAAATATAAATAAACAAATGAACCAATACTAAGATATAAATAAACTAAATAATAAATTATGAATAAACAAATAAACCTAATATCAAAATGTAAATAAACAAGTAAATATTAAAAATATAATTGAGCTAAAATAATAAAATATAAATAAACAACTAAACTAACACTAAAATATAAATAAACAAATGAACCAATACTTAGATATAAATAAATCAATAATAAATTATGAATAAACAACTAAACCTAATATCAAAATGTAAATAAACAAGTAAACTAATACTAAAAATATAATTGAGCTAAAATAATACAATATAAATAAACAAATAAACTAATACTAAAAATATAATTGAGCTAAAATAATACAATATAAATAAACAAATAAACTAATACTAAAAATATAATTGAGCTAAATTAATAAAATATAGATAAACAAATACCATAATATTAAAATATAATAAACAATTAAATACCATAAATAAGTAATAAAAATAAATAAATAAATGGAAATTGTCTCAGACAAATAAAAGCGTTTTCCCAAGCTTGATTCGTTCGTTCTCACTTCTGGAGCTGATTAACCACAACCCCCAAATCAGGGGCACAGCTAAAGAGCCCCCCATGCTCCTTTCCCATCCCTCTGGTTTTGAAATGTGAACTTCACTCAATTTCAGTGAAATTTCACTGAATTTCACTCAAACTGAAACTCCTTCTGCCATCAAGACACTGCTACTTTAGGCAAAACCTTCTTTTTGGAAATTTTAAGACATTCCAAGGGATACTTTAGGAATCAAGGTGTGGGTAAGGGAGATAATTTGCCAATTATTTTTTCCTTCAACATATTGTAATTTTAAATTGCGTTAGTGCCTTCCACCAAACAGGGGCTCCCACCTGCAGGATGAAACCCCCTGCTTTTTCAGGCCGGTTTAGTTACAGAGACACCTTCCAGAGCCACTCCAGGTTTTTTCAGACAAAATGCAGCTGCACCAAAACGCCTTTTTGTGACAGCTGAACCACAGACAGAGAGACAAAAACACTCCAGAGGGGAGCCCCAGAGTGGCTGTGGTTTGGAACCGAGCTGGGATGAGGAGAAATCCCATTCCTGCCCTTCACACATCACCAAATCTCACCTGTGGCTGCAGACTGGGGGTTTCCTCAGCACCTGGAGCTTCTCCCCTGGGCTCAGAGCTGTCTCCAGCTGGCAGCACCTCTGGGCAGAGGAAACCTGGCCCGGGTGGTTCCTCCCTTGGGATCTGAGCTCCTGGGCCAAGCCATGTCTCTTTTATCTCAGTGCAGGCGCTGGAAACGCCGCAGCCGCCAAGCAGAGCTGTGTTTGGGAAACAAACACCATTCTCAGCGAGTATTTGGGCTGACAACTTGTTCTGGACACCAGGAATGATTGAGGGGGCTTAGAGAAGTGCTCCTGCCAGATAAGAGGATTGCTTGGATCTGGAGAAGTGTTTGCTAAACAAGGGCAGCGCTGGAAAGAAACCTCTCTGCTCTGCCCCTCTCTGAACCCAGCGAGCTCAGGTCCACTGGGCTCCTCTGCTCAGGTTCTCAGCTATTCTAGACAAGATTTTGTGCCAAAAACCAAGAAGCAAAGCTGTTCCAGAATGACTTTCCTTTCCTGGTAGTTTTCCCTGCACAGAGGCTCTGCAAAGCAGAGAGCAGAGCTGTGGTGACACACAGGTTATTTCAGGGAGACAGCAAAATTGTGGATGAGTCCAATCTGCACAATTCACATTTTGCAGAGCCTTTTGGCACACATACCAAGGGGCTTTGCTGTGCAGAAAGACAACAGGGAAAAGAGCAGGGTTGTATTATTTGGTAGGTAAAGGTGAGCAATTGCAGCAGCAGCCAGGAAAAGAGGATTGTTCATCACCCTGAATGGAAAGAGCAGCCTCATAAATACCAGCTGGAACTGCTCTGCCCTTGTCAGCTGTGCCAACAACCTCCAGCAGCCCTCTGAGCACACACTGCCCCTGTCCTGCCCCCTCCTTTTCCATCTTTCCCACTCACCCAGGCCAGATTTTGCTGGATGTGCCTTGCCCTGTGCAGCTGGAGCAATTCCTGCCAGGCAGGCACCTTGGAGAGGGGCAGGGGATGGAGGGGTGGAATTCCACAGGGTTGGGATGCATTGCAGATGCTGGGGAGACACCCTGAGGGAAGAGAAGGGGAAAAACCAGCATCCTGAGCTGCATTTATCTCATCAGGGAAGTCTGGATCTCAGTAATTAGGAGTAAATAAATAAGGAACATCCGTGTTCTCTGGCAGCAGGGGAAAATGAGAGCACATGGTAGGGAGGCAGCTGCTCAATCTTTTTATCTATTTATATAAATTATTTTTTTTTTCTTTGCCATTCCTCCACAGCTCATGTATTTTCAGGTGCAACATTGAGAGTTCCCCTTTCCCTTCCCCTGCTCTCAGTAACAGATTCTATCTTTCCTTTTGTAATTGTCCCTACTCACAGCTCATTTTGTGCCTTGGCCTGGATGATGAGGTCTCTACTCCTCATTTTCTTTTTCCATCTCCTTCCCCAGCAAATGACCCAAATTTCTATTTTCTCCATGAATCCTTCATCTTGAAATCCACTGAAGAAGTGATGAGTCAGCCACTGAAGAGCTGGCCAGGCTGGACTTTTAAGTCTGACTGTTCCCTGGGATGAAACACAGCTGAGCACAATCCATCTTTGGGTTTGATCTTATTTAGGAAGTTCCAGCTCTGGATCTCTGCTCTGAGCACCACAAAAATGGGGTGAAGCACTTTTTCAATGTGTGGCAGGATTTAGGTTACCTCCAGCCTGTTGCTGCTTTTCTCTCCCAATTCCATCTTTATTTCTACATTCTGGAGCTCTTTTATCTGTTCAGATTTCCTTTATGCCCTGATCAATCTTGGGAAGCCCTGACAGAGCCCTGCTCTTCCCCCTCTCCAAGATTTCTGCCTCCAGGCCTTCTCTGCCATCTTCCCCTAGAAGTTTTTTCCTCCCCTTTCTTGTGTTCAAATTCTCAGTTGCTTTTGTATACTCCAATAATAAATATCTATTTCAATACATTCCATACTTTACTTTAAAATAAGTAATAATAAGATCCCCTAGAAATTTTTTCTCCTCTTTCTTGTATTCAAATTCCCAGCTGCTTTAGTATACTCCAATAATAAATATCTATTTCAATACATTCCATACTTTAAGATATTCCATACTTTTTGCAGTTCTCAAGCTCCTTGTCCCAGCTGGGTCTCTGTGCTGGAAATTCCAGCTGTGGGCACTGAGGAGGGGCTGTGAGGACACCCTTGGTGGCACTGTGCACATCTCTGCAATTCCTTTTCCTGCATGAGGTGAGGAAAGGGCAGAAAATACAAAAGTCTCACGTTTGCTATGGGGAAAACATCACAAAAAAAAAAAAAGAAAAAGAAACCCACCAGGGAACTCCAGGTGACCTTGAGGCACCCAAGCTGCGCTGCCCTCCCCGTGCAAGGTCAGCACAGCTGAAACAGTTTTGTTTCCAAAAGCATCTTCAGGGCTCGCTCTTTATTGCCACTATAAACTCAGCTCCATCCTGGGCTGCACAGATGGTTTTGGACAACGCAGGTGGGGACAGGAGCCTGCCTGCACTGACACAGCCCCCTCTGCTTCCCCGAGCATGAAATCCAAAGGTTTTATTCCTGGCGTGGAGTGTGAGCAATATAACATCCATCTATGCCACGCTGCAGCCAGGTGAGAAACAGAGCAGTGCCAACAAGGCACAGGAAATGCAGGAGGGGCATTTGCTGTTCTCTAGCCTAAAGCCAGCAAAAACCATGGAATTTCCTGTATTTGGGATTGTTATCCAGGCATTTTCAACAGGGAAATGCAGCAAATTGAAGTTTGTGCTGCTGTGTCAACGCATCCCTTCTGTTTTGCAGGACAGGTTGGCACCTCCAGTTTTCCTGGAACAGATTTAACTGCACTGCACAAAGGGGCTTGGTTTGCTTCAAGGTTTGTAAATATATTTGTGATTATTTGGCTTCTGGAAGCCTCTGAGGTCATGGGCCAGGGCTGGCTTGGCCTGGCTGCACCCACTGCTCCCCATTACTTAAATCACTATTTTTATTTAAAAAAAAAAAAAGGAAGTGAGGCAGGTAAAGGTGCCAGGTTAAGAGAGATGCCTTTCCTTACCTTCACATGGGAGGTCTGACAGCATTTTTGGATGCCTGCTGGTTCAGCTTCACTTGAAATGTATTTACTGCAAAACACCATCTTTTTTAAGAGGAAAACAAGACAAGCCCAGAAGCGGTGCCACTGCTGAGATGGCAAAACACAACAGAAGCACCCCAGGACACAAAAATTGAACAGAACCTCTGCAGTTGTTTCTTGGAAAGGGATTATTTACATTTCTGCAGGAGATAACACATCCCAGGAAACATCCCCCGTTCCCTGGCAGGGCAGTTTAATATTCAGGGGCCCCAGCAGGGCCAAGATAACACAAATACTGAGAGGCCAAAAGTGTTCCTGCCCCTGGGGGGCTGAGGGACCAGGAGAAATATAAATAAACAACAATAAAGAGCATTTTCGCTCCTGCAAGATGGGGAAAAGAGCCAAGCACATCAGCTATAGAGATTGTAGGGAGCACTCTATACAACAAGGAAGAAAAAAATTCATGTCCTATTGCAACACAACACCTCATCTAATCTCCTGCCATGTGACAGGATCGGATCTTCCACCAGATTTCAAACAGGAGAAGTTTTTTTCACTCAAACACTGGGATGCTGTCACAGGGTGTGGTGGCAGCTCTGGCACAAGGGGTGATGGAGCTTCTCCATGAGAAGGTGCTGCAGAAGCTGCACCAAAGGTCTCACAGGTTTGTGTGGGAGGTTCTGGAGCCCTGGGACACCTTTCCCCCAAAGGTCTCACAGGTTTGGGTGGGACGTTCTGGAGCCCTGGGACACCTTTCCCCCAAAGGTCTCACAGGTTTGGGTGGGACGTTCTGGAGCCCTGGGACACCTTTCCCCCAAAGGTCTCACAGGTTTGGGTGGGACGTTCTGGAGCCCTGGGACACCTTTACCCCAAAGGTCTCAGAGGTTTGGGTGGGAAGTTCTGGAGCCCTGGGACACCTTTGCCCCAAAGGTCTCACAGGTTTGTGTGGGAGGTTCTGGAACCCTGGGACACCTTTACCCCAAAGGTCTCACAGGTTTGTGTGGGAGGTTCTGGAGCCCTGGGACACCTTTCCCCCAAAGGTCTCAGAGGTTTGGGTGGGAGGTTCTGGAGCCCTGGGACACCTTTCCCAAACAGCCCCCAGAGGCAGGAGATGGGGCTGGGGGTCCCACAGGAGCGTGGATGGCAAGGATGAGTTAAACCCAGGTAAGGCAGAGCCTAAAGCTGCCCAGGTAAATAAATTAATTAATTAATTAATTAAACGTGCTGCTGGCTGAGCCTGGTTCCCTCAGCTGGGAACCAGACTGGTTTGGCTGGAGGCAAGGGCTGTTCTCTGCTTTCCAGGAAGGAGCCCCTGCAGGCATTGCCATAGCCCAGTGCTCCTTCTCCTCTGCTGGCACCAGCACAGGAGCTGCAGCCTGTGCACAGAGGTCCCCTGAGGTAAAAGGCATCCTCAGGTAAAAGCTGAGCCAGGAGAGCCTTTTCCATAACTCAAGGACACTCTGCAGACACAAAGTCACAGAACTGCCCAGAACTGCCCTCACAGCTGCTCACGGGTTTTTCTGGCTTGTCCTGACCATGACCTGAGCACGCCACAGAACCTGGGACAGGGTCACAGAATCAAAGGGGAGGGACCCACAAGGACCATCAAACCCAACCCCTGCACAGCCCCCAAATCCCACCCTGGGCATCCCTGGGAGGTTTTTCCAAATTCTCCTGCAGCTCTGGCAGCCTCAGGCTGTGCCAATTCCCTGGGGAGCCTGGGGGAAGAACCTTTCCCAAAATCCACCGTCAACCTCCCTGGCACAGCTTGATTTATCTCAAAGACACCGAAATTCATCCCAAGGAACACTGAAATTCATCCCAAGGAACACTGAAATTCATCCCAAGGAACACTGAAATTCATCCCAAGGAACACTGAAATCCACAGCAGCAGTTTTACAAGGCTCAGTGTGCAATAGCAGGTGCTGTAACTGCATCTGTTGTAAAGAATAAGCAGCACCAAATACCAAACAAAATGTGGCCATTTCCACACCTGAGGAACTCAGCCCTGGCACAGCATGGTGCTGATTCCCTGGCACAGAGCACATCACTGTCCCCACATGCTGATTTTGGTTATTAATGCCACCACAAACACATCCTGGTAGAGCAAGGTGAAGGTGCCATCAGTCAGTGACAACAAAAAACCCCATAAACGACATATTTTAATTGTGCTGAAGAAACCCCAGTGATTTTACCAGATTTGACAGAAAATTCTCATGCTAACAAATTAACAATTAACAATAACAATGGGTACAGCTCAGACAGGGCAAGGAGAGCGAGCCAGCACCAGGCAGGGATGGGCACAGAACTGATGGCAGGACATGGGACAAAATCCAATTTTCCCCACACACCTGTGGTTGGTGAGCCCAGCAGTGAGGCAGGGGCTGGTGGCAGCAGCTCTGTCCCCACCTGGGTGACACAGCTCCCCAGCACCCTGTGCTCCACCACCCACCTGGGGGCTTCACACCTTCTTTTTACTGCACACACAAATCACAGCAAAAAAAACAAAGTGATGTTTTCCCCACACTCCATAATTTCCCCACATTTTACTCCAGTAACACACAAATTATTTTGGAAACAGATCAGATCTGCTGACCAGTGGGATCTAGGCCAGGCCTGAGGTCCTGGTTGGTTTAACTGGTTCTCCAACCAGCTCCAGGCACAGTTTGCCACTTTGTGTGTTCTGCAGATTATTTACACTTAAAATTATTCTGAATTTTCAATTATTAAAAAAATCACCAGAATGTCAATTATTAAATCACCAAATTTCATTTTTTTAAAATTTCAATTATTTATCACCAAATTTCAATTATTAAAAAACCCCAGAACACACCAAGAACATATTAGAGATACTCAGGAACACAAAACTAAAGACTCAAAGAATCATGTGCTTGTCATAAAAAATGAAATTTTACCTCTCCTTAACCATGTTTCGACTGCATTTCAAATAAACCTAAAATTTACTTCTTTAAGTTAGAAAATCAGATATAAAAACCTGGACCCAAATTCAACAAAATGTTTCCCACCTATGTGTGGAGTCTTTAGATCATTTGAGAGATGGACTAAGTGCTGTCAGAGCTGGGATTCAAATACTGAAGCAGTAATTTCACCTCAATGGAAATTTGGTTCTCCATCTGGTGCTGAAAGATTTGGTGAATTTGCACATCCAAAACCATTATGCCTTAACTTATAGAATCTCCAGGAAATAAAATAGACAGGTACTAATTATGCTATGAACTAAATCTAAATATTAAATATTTGCCATTTTACCTAACCAGAGGCCTTGCTTTTAGCACTGCAATGATCTCCAAGGAAAAAGCAAGGCTCAGAATGATTTCCACTTCACAGACAATCTGACTGAAATTACAAAAATCAGCTTGATTTTCACACGAGCAGCTGACCCTCCAAAGGCTCATTAGGATGATGACCCAGTGTAATTAATTCTTGGGCTTTAACGAGGTCATTCCCAGTGCCAAGGCTGCACTAAGGCCAGGATTGCTCTTGTCTGTGCCAGGAGAAAGGGCAAACCCTTCTGGTGTGGAGAAATCCACCAAAATCCACCAAGGCAGTGGCACAAACACAGAGCCCAGCATGGCAAGAGCAGTACAGGAATATTTGCATCTCAGCTTCACCAGCTTAGCCATGTCCATTAAAAATAAAGAAATTAAAAATGTCAATTAACTGAAGTGTTTAATCCCTTTTCCAAAGCAGGTGGAAGAAACACAAGCCACAGGAGAAGATAATGCCCTGAAGCAGGTTTTGGCCTGAAGAGTTTCACCCTCAGCTGGACCTGGGCCAGCCCAGGCAGAGCTCACCAACCTCAGCCCAAGGCTCTGGGCACGGCTCAAAGCCAGGGTTTAGCTGCTTTTCCTGCAGTTCTCACCTCTGTTCTTCAGCCCCACCAGCAGTGGATTCCAACCCCTTGGCAAAAGGCAGCAGAGACAAAAGGGTGGCTGAGATTCCTCCCAGGAGGGAGCAGCTTCCATGGCTGCAGCTCTGCTGGCCTGGTGGGACAGCCAGGAGTGGCTGAGATTACAGTGGCACAAAAATAAATAACCACAAACCCAGAAATCCATCATTTCTGCTTGTGCCACACTGTGGACAAAGGCATGACACCAAATCACAGCCAGGTGTGGACTGAGATTACAATGAGACAGAAATAAAAACCAACAAACCCAGAAACATCTGATTTCTGCTTGTGCCACACTGTGGACAAAGGCTCAACACCAAATCACAGCCAGGAGTGGACTGAGATTACAGTGAGGCAAAAATAAATAACCACAAACCCAGAAATCCCTCATTTCTGCTTGTGTCACACTGTGGACAAAGGCATCACAGCCAGGTGTGGACTGAGATTACAATGAGACAGAAATAAAAACCAACAAACCCAGAAACATCTGATTTCTGCTTGTGTCACACTATGGGACAAAGGCATCACAGCCGGGTGTGGACTGAGATTACAACGACACAAAAATAAAAACCAACAAACCCAGAGATCCCTGATTTCTGCAGGTGTCACACTGTGGACAAAGACACAACAAATCACAGAAATCCCAAAATAAAGACACCTCCAGGTTCAGCTGGGCAGCACAAAGAGCCCCACAAACCCCCTGCCAGCCCCAAAGCAGGCTGAGGTTCTGGTTCTCCCAGAGGACTGGGGGGGTTTTGGGGTTGTTTTACACTCACTTTACTGCTCAGGAGCTTTGGCTTTATCAAAAGATCACGCAAAGGGAGCAGCAGGTCACATGGAATTCATCACACACAGCTTCTTGTGTTTACAGTCAATATTGAGAGTCTGGCAGCACAAGCCAGGAGGAAGCAGCAGGAGGAGGAGCTCATCAGCATCACTCAGTCCCAGCTTGGAAATGTCAGCATGAAACCCAAAAGAGCTCCCCGTGCCCACTGCAGTGCCTGTCCCGGTTTTCTGAAGTGGACTGAAAATGGTTTTTGTGTCAGAACGCTCAGACAAGTGAAACATTTTCGAGGAAAAAACAGAGCCTGGCATTCAGCAGGAGAGTGCTAAAGAGATTTCCAGTACAGCTGAGACAGAGTTCATTTACATAATGCTCTGTTGTGTCATTAATGAACGTGCTAATGATCTCTTAATTCTTCATTTAGACTGGTAATTGTTGATTGGGACATTGGGGAATAGAGCTGAGCTGATTTACACCAGCTTCCAGCCTGGCCTGGGGCTCTGCAGGTTGCACTGGGAGGAAGATCCCTGCTCCAGGCCGATGGATAACCCAAACCCAAACGTTCTGAGGGGCCAAATTCACAAATTCACAAATTCAGGGGATGGGGGAAGGCACAGGAAGCAGTGAGTGCGACAGATTTCCCCTTAAAAAAACATGTCACATGCCCAGCACTGTTCATTTCAAACAGCAGAAGGCAGGAGAGCCCTTCCAGGACAGGACAGGAATATCACAAAAGCATAAATGGAGATATCCAGCTGCTGCATCCATCACACAGCAGCAAAACACAAACATATAAATATATGGATTCCTTTATAAAACAGTGTTTTGGAGGAAAAGTTTCCAATCAGTGATCCCCAATTCTTAAAGATAAACTGGATTGCTTTAAAAGGTCCATAAACAAAAAAATGTGCTGCTTGCCAGTAGGATCAAATCAGATCCATGCCACTGCTAAAAAACAATTCCAGGCCCAAGAGGAACAGGGCTGAAACCCACTGTTGTAAGAAATTCCAGCCATAATCAGCTTTAATCTCCAGTTAATTCCCAAGACCTCCCTACTGCACTGAACTCTGGCAAATGGCATTTATTTCAGTTCCAATTTAGCCAGGGCAGCGTGCATTAATAGATATTATTAATTTTAAATAAGAACATTAAAAGTATTTATTTGGACTGCTTTTGCTGTTGCATTTTAATAGTTTCTTGTGTTTTGCTGGAAATGAAATTTGGAGGCTGCACAAACAGCACTGAGGCCAAATGCAACATGCTCCAGGTAACGTTCAGCACATCTTTTAGATATAATCTAATTTAATTACCCGAAAAATGATTTTATGGCTGTTTTATTGTGCTGTTATGTAAATAAATACCCAGGAGCCACAAATACATATCCCACTAGTTGCAGGAAGTGGGTCCTTTTTGGAGTTAACACTGCTATTCCTCCCTTCCTGGCACAGGTAGGAAAGGATTTGCAAAACCATCTTTTAATAAATAAAGGTTTGGAATTCGGTTACACAAACCTGTGAAGGGTCACAGGTGAAAAAATCTCCACCTGGGCAGCATGGAAAGAACAAGGGAGAGAGGGGAAGAGGGAAGAATCACCCGGAGCAGTTGTTATTTGGCTTTTGTCCCACTCCTGGCTTTTCCCAGGGACACACAGAGGCTTTTTCCTCACAGGTGCCAGTTTGTGAGGTGCCATGGGTGGGGATCAGTGAGGTTCTCATTTCCCAAGCTGTGCTGCAGCCACCCCTCACCTCCCCAGCACTTCTGTGCTGCTCTGTGCACTCAAAAACGCAGAAAATTCAGTTAACAAGAAAAGGACTCATCTTCCTGCTGCCTCATCCTTCTCTGAGGCTCCCCGAGTGAAGTGATCCAGGACACTCAGCTTTCACAGAAAGAATAGTGTTACTGGTGCTTGCTCAAAAAAAAACCCCAAAAAAACAACAACAAAACAGTTTAAACTCAAAATCTCTACTTAGTAAACATTTCACAATTCATATTGGATTTTACACCTTTTTTGACTTCTGATTCATTATTTTTTAATTGTTAAGGATGAGAATATTGCCTATTCACAGCACCTTTCCCTTTTAAAAGCTGTGAAGCATCTGAAATTCAGATTGTAAACTCCTCTGGCAGGAAAGCACCCTCTTGCAGGGATGTGTGCTGTGTAGAGCTGCTATTCAGGAAAAAACTGTTAATCTCTCAATTCTGCCTTCACAATTGTATTCTACTGCTGGGAGGAAAGCAGTAAAAAATCCTATCCTTGTATTTTAGCATGAAGAACAGGCACTCTCCACTTCCACAGAATTTAAAATCAAAGGAAAAAGCTCTATTTATACTGACCTGGTAAAAAAAAAGGTCCAGGAAAGAATTTTCCTGGCTCCTTTTCCAATGGTGTGTGCACTCCCATTGCATAAAGTCCAGGACAGAGCAAAGGGTTTATAGCCAATAAATCCTGCATTCATGCACAGTCTGTGTGACATGGACACATCTGGGCACGTGCTGGATAATTTATTTGTCCCTTTTCACTTTGGTGCCTGTGATTCCCTCTACCTGGCATAAAAAACTGCCTAGATGGGACTTTTTTGGTCAAAATTAAAGAGCTAGATATCTTCTATATCTAATGTTCATAGTTCTAAAGAGCTCCTAAATATTAGGAAAACAACTGACTGACCATAAGAATGAATCAGACTTCTAGAGAGTCATCTGTGGAAAAGAAATCATTAAAATCAAGCTGGAGAGGCAGCATTTCCATGGGCACAGGCAGGTCAAGGCCTGGGCAGAAATGAGATAACCATGTCCTCGTGGCCTGGCTGAATTTAGGAGGCAGTGCCAAAACCTCTGCAGGTGAGAGGTGCTTGCTTAGAAGATATTCATTGAGATATTTTCCTGCATGTTTAGATTTGATTTCTCTATCTGAAACTCAGGGAGATTGCAAATTGAAGCACTGCCCAGTAAAGACCAGAGCAAACAGTCCCTGGCAGCGTTTCCTGGGCAAACACAAGGGCGTGGTGATGGAAAGCAACGCCAGAATGAGGGATGAGAAATGAGTTGCCTCATTCTTCAGCTGCACAGGATGTCCAGGCTACTCCAAAATCCCACCCCATCCACAAGGACAGAGTGGCAAAAAAGACTTGATCACTTTTCAGAGTGGAACTGAGACACAGAAAGCTCTAGAGAGGACATGAGCTGAACAACCCCATGGAAACTTAAAATCTGCAGATTGGCCGCAATCAAGTTAAGAACTGCCTTCATTCAGCACCTGCCATGGAATCACTACCCCAGGCAGGTAAATCCAGAGAGATTGCAGGGCACCAGAGTGCTGGCACCACCCTGCCCTGCTCCCTGAGCACAAACACATTGATTTCACACATGCACAGACACGTTTGCCCAGCCATTGCTCCAATCCCTCTCTTTCCAATCTATTTCTTCGGAGCGCCGTGCCCCTGCGTGCCCAGGGCAAAGTCCACGGCCTGGTGCACGCTGTGGAAGAGCAGCTGGTCCTCCCCCTGCTGGAAGAACTCCCCTCGGAGCAGGGAGCTCCTGACAGAAGGGCTGCACTGCGCCAGCAGCACGTGGACGTCGATGTCCCTGTAGTCCTTGCAGACCTCCTTGAGCGTGCGGATGCCGGCCGTGTCCAGGAACTGCACGGCACAGCAGTCGATCACGATGGTGTGAAACCCCACCGGCTCCGACCCCAAATCCACGGGGAGGCTGCTCTGCTTGTCCCCAGACCCCTCCTCCTTCTGCTTGAGCTTTCTTTTCTCCGCTTTCTTCCTGGCTGCCTTCACCCAGGCGGGGTTGACCCCGGTTTGCTTGTAGAGGGTGGATTTGAAGCACTCCTTGTTGATGTAGTAGATGGGGGCCTCGAAGCGGAACACCACCACGCCAGGCTTGGTCTGCAGGTTCTTGTAGGCAGACAGGGACTCGTAGGTCTCCGACTCGGCCACCCAGCCCAGCAGCGGCGCCTCGGGGCGCTGGGTGCGGAAGATGACGCAGAGCATGGAGAAGCAAACCCCCACCAGGAGCCCGATCTCGGTGCTGACCAGCGCCGTGGCCGCCATGGTGACCGCCCAGATCACCGTGTCCACCCTGCTCAGGCGCCACATCTTGGGCAGGTCCCTGAACTTGTGCAGGGCTCCGCGGAGGTTGACGATGGTGATGACGGCGAGGACGCATTTCTGCAGGGAGTAGAACAAAGGGGCGATGACGAGGAGGACCAGGAGGATCACCAGGCTGGTCACCATGCCGGACATCTGCGTCCTGCAGCCCGTGGACTCCTTGACCAGGGTCTTGGCGAGAGCCGCGCTGGTTGTGAAGCAGTGGAAGAAGGAGGGGATGATGTTGCAGAAGCCAATGGCGTACATCTCCTGGTTGGCCCTCACGGAGTAGCCGTGCTTCTTGGCAAACATCTCCGACAGGGACACGGTGATGGCAAAGCCAATGATGGCAATGGGGATGGCATCCAGTGCCACGCTGGGAATCAGGGTCCACACTGGAGGGCGCGGGGGCAGAAAGCCCGTGGGGATGTGCCCGGAAATGCTGGAGCCATAATTCTCCTTCAGCTTCCCAAAGTGAGAGGCCAGAGTGGCAGCCACGACCACAAAGAGCTCCACCGGAACCGGAGCCTTGAGCTTGGATTTGAAGCGCTCGTTCAGCTCCTTGGCTGGGACGAGCACCAGGAAGCACAAGAAGCTGGTGATGAGGTCGCAGATGTTGGTGGCGTGGATGTTCCTGAAGATGTTTATCCAGGTGGTGATGAGGGAGCCCACGCCCCCGCTGCGAGGGATGTCCAGGCCCAGCAGGTACTTGACTTGTGAGGTCAGGACGGTGATGGAGGCCCCTGTGACAAACCCACTGAGCAGAGAATCCGAGAGGTACACGGAGACAAAGCCCACCTGGAAGAAGCCCATGGCCACCTGGAAGGAACCAACCACACACAACATGTCAGGACACAAATCCCACAGATTTTGGCAGCTGGGATAAAAAAACCCAACATTGTGCACGGCCCTGGAGGACCAGGCATGGTCCGAGCAGGGAGAAAATTCTCCCTGTATTCAAAGTATTTCAAAAATATATTATAATATATATTATATAAAATAAAATATTATTAAAATACTAAATAGTTTTATATTTTATAAAAATATAAAATATATATTTTTATAAAAATATAAAATATATATATTATATATATTTTATATATATTATATATTATATATTATATATTATATATTATATATTATATATTATATATTATATATACATATATAATATTTTATATATATTACATATTATATATACATATATACATATATACATATATACATATATACATATATACATATATACATATATACATATATACATATATACATATACATATATACATATATATACATACATATACATACATATACATACATATACATATATATACATATAATTACATATATATACATACATATACATATATATATATAATTATTATATACTCCCTGTATATAAAAGTATTCAAACCAAACTTTTTGGGAGATCTTCATTCCCTGAACAAATGTTTATTATCTGCTCTGCTAATTACCCTGGTGGGGAAAAAATGAAGAAAAATCCAAACCCCGCATGTGAAATACTGCCTGCTTTTTGCCATTTCTCTTTCAGTTCCTATAAACTCTGTGAACTTTGCAAGGATCTAAACCTTTCCTGCTGGCCTTTGTCTGCCTTGCACTGGAGTTCAGAGCCTGCAATAAAACCACAGCTTGTGGGGTGACAACTGTCCTTTGCACTGCAGAAAGTTTGGTGCCTCTGACTCAGAAAGTCTGTGAGCTGCAAACTCCTCTGCTGCAGATCATAAAAACAGAGATAACTGGGAACTCCATAAGAATCTCACAGAATTACTGAAGATAAGGCAGGTCTGGAACCTGCACTGGCTGAAATCAGCTCACAGCTCTCAAAGGCTCCCTTATAGCCTTGATAATTAATTCAAGGTTGTTCTAAGCTTATCTAGTTAGTATTAACTGGTGTGAGAAGATTTTCTTTTTATGATTTGATTGTAAAGTTTCTGATATAAAGAATATGTAATTTTGGTTGAAAAAATAAATTTGAGGGTGTTGGCCTGTAGAGAATATGCATAATATTCAGAGGGACTGAAGATAAAGTGATCTGATTTCTTCAGATAAAGAAACTTAACTGTATTTTCACTTGCAAAGACTATTAAGTGCAATTCACAAACTGCACCCATCCCACAGGGATGAAAGATGAAACCCAAAAATCCAGTGTAGCCTGGGAGGCCCAGGATATTTCTGAAATAACTCAACAGGAACTTGCAGTACAAAAAGTTCCAGTTTGTGTCTAAAACCTGTGTTTTAAAGTGTCACAAACATGTTTTGCTCCTCTCCTATATATTTTGATTGGCTGTCACCCTGGACAGATGAGAACAAATGAATGTGAACTCACAAACTCAAATACCACAGCTCTGCAGTACTGCTAAAAAATCCCATTCTGGTTAATGTATAAGACTCTAAAAACAAGGATACCTGCTTTAATTTAGGCAAGCAGTGAATTCTAGAAAATAAAAAGAGATATGTAAATATAAAATAGTTGTATCCTCTCAGCAGAATCCTTCCCATGCAATAGCATTGTTTTGGCTTCAAATGGGCAAACAGCAAATTTTTAAAAGCACATTTACAAATAAAAGGAAACTGGAGATGCTTTTACTGTCCAAATTTTTCTTCGTTAAAGGCAAACGATTAAAGACTGGAATTAGGAGATGATACACACATTTTGGCCTGATGAAATGGGGTCTAATGCCAAAAACATAAACAGAGCTTCAGGCCACAGCAAGGAAGGTGGTGAGCAGAGGTGGGACTGAGAGCTGGAAGTGCAGGTAAAACTTTACAAAAGAAAGGCCTTATAAAATCAAGCCTTATTACTATTTGAACTCAATTAAGTTCGTCTGTTGAGTTTCAATGAGAAACAAATTCTAAGAATGAAAATCAATGTGCATAACAATCTATTCTTGTGAAAAAAATAAAATGCGCTTACAAAAACAAGAATTCTATCTCATTAGAATATTAATACAGAAGAATATTAGAATACTAGAAGAAAATATGTAAGCTATCTAAAACTTGAAAAGTTTGATAGAGACGTACAATAACCCGTAGCAACCAATGAACTGAGTTTCACTAGACTACTAACCAATTACATTCAAACACAGCACCTTCTAATATCATATAAAAATGAACTCTCCATAATAAAAAATGTAATATTCTGCCAAAAAAAAAAAGCAAATGTCTAGTCTCATATCTATCTCTAACACAAGGCCAACAGCAACTCCAGCAGAAGTGTCCCACCTACCTATCATTAATATGTTTTCCACTTCTGTGCATTATTTTGATCAGGTGCAGTTTCCTTGTAAAACCAGTTTTGCAAAAGTGTGAAGTGCTTTTTTTTTGCAGCGTGTCACCGGCTGTAAAAGAGCCGCTTCTTAGGTAACAAACCTTTACAGCATTTGGCAGGTGAAATCACTGCATTAATAAAATAAAAGCAAGAAGAAGCCACAGGAGGTGCGGGCCAGCTCCACGTGCCCTTACCTGGTACACCCCCGAGATGAAGGTGACGGTGGCAGCCACGGCCATGGCGTAGCAGCCGCTGTCACAGAGCGGCTCTGTCCCGTTCCCAGTGCCGTTCCCGTGCCCCCCCGGGCCTGGCAGGGCACTGGGCACGGCTGCCTCCAGCTGGTAGCCAGCCCTCTCCACCTCCCTGTCCACCACCTGGCCCAGCATCAGGCACACCACGCCGAAGATGCTGACGGAGATGTGGCGCGAGGTGCCGAAGATGCAGTAAATGATGCAGGAGAAAAAGGAGGTGTAAAGGCCGTAAATGGGCTCCAGCCCGGCCAAGAGGGAGTAGGCAATGGACTGTGGGACCAGCAGGACCCCCACGATGACACCAGACATTACATCCCCCAGGAGGTACTCCCTGAAGTTGTATTTAGGGAGCCACTGTAAGATGGGGAAAAACCCCAAAACACAATCTTTAATTTTGGCTGGGGTGCAGCTGCAAGTTTCCTTTGCTCGCTTAACCAGCAGAGCCTTCATGTTCCTCTTCTTCTCTTGGGGTTCCAGGAACATGGTGTGATGGAAACTGCACTTGGCATCATCTCCTTCTGGCCCCTCCATCAATTCATGGATATGGTTGGTCTCCGTCATCGCTGTCATCACCAGGACTCACTGAAAACACAAAGAAGGATCATTAAACCAAAAATGAATGTACCATGTGAGACTGAACACAGCATTTATGAAAAGCAAGGGATGCAACTCTCAGTTTAGCAGAGAGAAACCAACTTCCAAGCCAACTGGGAACCTCTCAGCTTGCCTGGGAATTGAGAAAATGAGATTTTCTCAAGAAAGCCTCCACACTGCATCCCTGTGAAGCAAGGAATGACCTTTCCCAGGAGGGAAGCTGATATCCTGTGGAAGAATACACCTGCTGCTGGCAGGGTTGGGAAATGGACAGGAATGCAGCAGCTCTGCCTTTCTGGGAGGCTTCCTTGCGAAAATCTCTGCCTGCAGCCTGTTCCACCTCGCAAAGCCAGACAGAGGGTTTATTGTAGTGCCACAGCCACTCCAGCCCAGCTGCTAAAAATTAACTGCAAGTGGGACATGTTCAGCAAAGCACAGCTCAGTCTACATCTCTTGTGGGTTGGTTGTTTCTTTTTTTTTGTTTTCTTTTTTTGATGCAGGGATTTCGCCTGCCAAGTACTGTAAAGGTTTATTACCTAAGAAGTGTTTTTTTTACAGCCAATGACACGCTGCAAAAAAAAGCACTTCACACTTTTGCAAAACTGGTTTCACAAGGAAATTGCACCTGATCAAAATAATGTACAGAAGTGAAAAAACATATTATTGGGCACAATGACAGGTAGGTAGGACACTTCTGCTGGAACTGGTGCTCTAGACCAAGCTGCCCACAGACAGTAAAACAGAGTAATTATATGAATAATTTAATCCTGGGAACATATTGCCTGACTGAGAAAGAGCAAACTCTTGATGAGACAAACCATAATGGAAGTTGAGCGTACCAAGTGACTTCCAGCACTTAGACAGCTCTCCCATCTGCAGAAAACATCCAGAATTCCCCAGAAAACTCCTTAAGCCCCAATACCTGGTACCACCAGCACAGTGAGGACATGTCAGCCAGAAACTCACTGGTCTGGGTGAGACCCAGCCAGAGAACCCTGAGAAGTGTCACTGCCAGGCCTCCCTTTGTGGCCCTGCAGTCCCATATGCCAATGACAACATGGATTTGATGTGCTGCTCACGTCCCCTCCGTGCAGTGCAAACATCAGCCAGACTCCTGTCCATGGAACGCTTACTGCTGAATTAATCGCCCAATTAATTGTCCAATTGTCCTGAATTAATTGTACCAATTAATAAATCGCTACTGGAACTGGCAGTGCTAAGGATGCCACTTGAGTCTGCCCCAGAATGTGTTCAGTTAATCACCATTTCTGAAGCAGCTGCAGCACCACAGAACTGTGGAGTCATTCAGGTTGGAAAATCCCTCTGAGGTCACCCAGTGCAACCACTCCCAGCACAGCCAAGGCCTCCACTAACCCAGGTCCCCAAGTGCCACATCTACAAGCCTTAAATCCCTGCAGGGATGGGGACTCCAGCACTTCCCTGGGCAGCTGTGCCAGGGCTGGACAGCCCTACTGGTACAGAAATATTCCTAATTAAAACATTCCCTGTTACCATCCCTGCAGTGTGGGTTTCCCAAAGGTATGGGAGGGAGAAGTGAGAGGAGTGACTTTGTGTGCCTTAGGATAGCCTGAGCAGAAGGAACCCACAAGAGCAGAACCAAATACAGAATTATATATTTACAATGGCTTCTTCAGAGACTTCTAAAATGAATTAGAAAGTAATTGCACCCAACTAATCCAACCGTGGTGTCCCTGTCCCTGGAGCTGCAGACATATCTAAAGCCAACACACAGAAAACACCAGGGAGGAGTTTCTGTTTCATCTCCTGCTCCATGCTGGGACTCCCAAAGGAGTTTCCATTCAGCACAGAGCAGGACAGGGAGCATCTCTTTGGTGGGTGAGCTCCTGCACCCTCCCAAATAACCAAACCCTGCCACTCTTTGCTGGGCGCCCCTGAACTGATACTGAAAGGAGGGTTTCAAACACAGACCCCAAACCAGCAGGGATGGATTTTCTGTGTCACAGGGGCTGTATCCATCGCTGCTGTAATATCCCAGGATCACTGAGGCTGGAAAAGCCCTCCCAGCCCCAGCTGTGCTCAATGCCCACCTTGTCCCCAGCCCAGAGCACCGAGTGCCACGTGAAGAGTCAGGATCTTCAAATGAAGAACCTGCACTGCAAGAAGGGACATGCTCAAGATGATCACACCTGCAGGAGACCCCAGCCCTACCCTGCAGGTTTCCAATCTCACCCACCTGTACAGGACTGCAAATTGTGCTCAGGGATGATTTACAGCCCTCACAACCCCCTTAAATACACAGTGAGAATCAGGGGAGTGTTACAAAAGCCCTGTGTTAGCTCTACTTTGCAAAAGTCCATTTTGGAGCTGTATTTGCTCAAGAAGTTTTATTTGTTTTACCAGCTCAGAGTTACAAATCAAAAGGCTTCTCACCCACCCAAAGCTCAGCAAATCAACACTGTAAAAGCTGAGGGGGAAAGAATCAAGCAAAACTACTTTTTATGTGTAGCAATGAGTTTGTTTTGTGAGATTTTAGTAAAGATTTCAGTAGTGAAAATTCTTTTGATTCCTTATGTCCCTCCTCCAGGACTTGCAGGCAGCTCAGTCAAACCTGGGAATTTTCTGAAATGAGCCAAGACAAACCCCAGACAGCTCAGTTTGGTGCTGCTGTAAAACATCTGCATGGAGGGGGTGCCTGGGTTTCAGTCCTGTCCAGACAGTAGGGAAATGTTCTAAGTAAAACCCTTTTTGGCTCCTGAGCTCTGAGCACATACTGGCTCTTTGTGCTGACTTGCATGACAGCTTTCTCTCCGTGCCATGAAAAGGACCTTTCAGCACACAGTCCCTGCCCCTTGCCATGGCAGGACAGTAGGAAATATCACAATTTCCAACACTCATTTCACCCTTTTCTGCCTCAAAGTGCTGCCCTGTGTTAATTTTGTAACCGTTAACTCTGGCTTGTCTAATAAAACTGGATTTTATTCTTACACATTAAAAAAAAAACAATGCTGAGAAAACACCTTTGGTTCATGGTTTGGACACTGAAGGACATTCTGTACATAGAACTTGAAAAAGGAGCTGCTGTAGTTTTTATTCTGAAAGCTGCTATTTACACACAACCCAGAATTCACTTTTATCACTGCTTTTGGCCTTTCAGGGAGTGTCTTGTTGTGACAAACTTCGCTTAAGATAAAACAAACTACAAGACAGAACTGAGGAAATTTCCAGTATCTGTCATCAACTGACTGCCATAAAATGAAGATACAGGGAGGTTCTGCAGTCTGTAGAAGTCATCAGACCTCCAGACTATTTCTGGAGCCCATCTGGGCCCTTCTTTCTGATACCATGATGGGGCAGCATCTGCCTGGCTTCTGCTTTTTGGGGGAGCACAATCTGCAGCCCAGGGTTGGCCTGGACTTCATCA
Source organism: Zonotrichia albicollis (assembly GCF_047830755.1). NCBI lineage: Eukaryota > Metazoa > Chordata > Aves > Passeriformes > Passerellidae > Zonotrichia > Zonotrichia albicollis. Next base: position 1,456,904 of record NC_133833.1, read on the forward strand.
GTCTGTGGCACATCAGAGTCACCTTGAGAGTAAGGGAAAACTGGATTGTGAAGCTCATTCACCTGCTGAAATAACTAATACGAGGTGAAACTTCAGATGTGAGCATTTCAGAGTAGAAACTGAATCAAAACATGATGTCAGTTGCTGCAACACCGTGTCAGTTTTCCTTATTTTTCTACATTTAAATTTTCACTGTATGCGATCACTCCCCACCATCATGTACCCTTTGCTAGACAGGAAAATTTACACGCACTAAAAACTAATGCATAAAGCCATACAAGACATGAACAATTTGTGGAGAATTGTAAAGGTGAATCAGAAATCCAAATTCCACAATAACTGACCAGAGTTGGGCCTTTAGAAAATGCACCCCCTAAGAATACAAGAGGAAAGTATATCACATCCTTTTGACAACTAAATCTTTGACCTCTCTCTTGTTGGACAACAACCTTTTTCAAATAATGTCTTGACTGTTGTGCAGCAACAAGGAAATTCAATATTACCATGATAACACCCAGATAAGCACTGGAACAACACTGCCTGCACCTTGGAATTTGACAGAATCCTTCATATCCTCCGGCAAAACATTCAAGCCACAAGCATTTACTTTCACAAAGGGCTGAAAATAACATGAATAATGAAAACCACGTTTAAGGAACACATGTGGAAACAGAGCTGCCCCGCTTTTGGCACAGTAACCAGCAGCCATTCACTCATGTGGGAAAATCTGCAAAGCCGGACAATAAAACCTCACTTTTGTGGAAAACGGGATCTGCTTCCACTCCAAATACGGGATCTCCTCACTTTTCCCGAGCAGCAGCAGCAGCAGCCTCCTGCATTTTTGGGGAAGATCCCATGGAATCCCTGCTGGCAGCCAGCTATTCCAGGGAAGCTGTGTCACCTCCCAAGGGCAGCTGAGCCTGCTGGCTGCCCTGCCCTGGCTGAAGCAGATCCCGCCAGCAGCTTCCATCCCACCCGGATTTCTAGGGAGAGTTTGCCAAGGCTCTCAGCAAGTTACTCCTGCGTTAGGGCTCTTCTCCCACCCTTTCTGTTAGCAGGGGAAGGTGGCACACTGAGCAGCTGGGCCGGGCACTGAGGATGGGCTGAGCAAGAGCTGCCCAAAGGGATTTCCTCAGGCAGCAGCTGCCAGCTCAGCCCAGGGCATCCCACACCGCCCATCACAGCCCGGGCTGCATCCACAGGGCTGGGGCTCTCCGATCCCAATGGAAACACACCGGGACTGCGCTGCATAATGCAATAGTTGTGTTTTAATTAAAAAAATTGGTAAAATCAATAAAAGCCTGCATGAAGAAGCCCGCACGTTGTGTGCCCCTGAAACTGCGGGGTTCGCTGAGCGCTTCGCCAGCACTGAGGGTCCGGGCAGAGCGGAAGGGAAGTGAGAGCAACAGCTCAGCTCTCAACGCCACATTCACTTTCAGCCTCGGGGTCCCGCTCCTTCCTACCCAGCTTCCTCATGGCTTCCATGGGCATTTTCCTCTCCTCCCGCTCGTTCCGCGGCGGCGAGCAGAAAGTGAGGAGGGTCCGAGCCGGACCCCGCTGTGCCCCGGCCCCTTCCCTCAGTACTCACCGCCCGCGGCTCCCCGGGGACCTGCGGCGGCTGGGGCCGACCGGCGGACGGACGGACGGACAGAGTTAGAGACAGACGGACGGCCGGACAGACAGAGTTACGGCCGGACAGACAGACGGACAGACGGAGGGACCGCCCGCCCGCGGCGGGCCCCGGCAGCACCGCCCCGCTGCGGGCAGGGAGGGCCGGGCAGAGCCGCGCCCCTTCCACCCCCAGGCCCGGGGCGCTTCCGAGGGGATTCCGGCTGTGTGTAGTCACGGGGAAAGCTGCTTCTGGTCCTTAATTTTGCATGCAGCCCTTTTAAATTGAAAGTATAGGGTTGATAATGTGGGGTGATAATGTGAGGTGAAGTGAAACTAAACTTGGTGCAGGTGGGGAAGCGTTGCACTCTCTGGCCCCTTTATGCCCTGGGGTACCACTGGGATTTAATGAAACCTGGATTCATTGAAATGAATGGGATTCATTGAAACCCGGGAAGGATGAAAGGTCCTTGGCTATACGGGTATTAAAAATCCCAGGTTTCTGTTAAATGCTCTGCTCTTGTCTCTGGGCCGGGGGTTCAAGGTCGGAGGGGCGATGCCCAGCCCTGTCTGCCTTCCCTTCCCTTCCCACAGAAAAGCAGACGTTTCATCTGAAGCCAAACATTGCCCAATATTTGCATTCCAGGTGGAACCTTGAATGCAAACTGTCAAAAAACCCCATCAATACACAGTTGGAGAAAGGAGGCCAACTTCAAGCCTGCAGAACTCATGCTCTTGTCTTTCAGTGTTAAGCAAATGCTGTAAACCTTCCTGTAGAAATACTGAATATTTCCACAGAAAACACTTCCTTTCTCCATGAGGGTTTATTAGATGTCATGGTAACCAGAACAGGCAATGGCAATGGAAATAGAAGAGCTCCCTCCCTCTCCCCTAACTGTCCATTGTCAAAAACATCAGTGACTGACTTCCCAATCCCTTTAGGGACTTCCACAGGAGTTTTAACTGAGTTTGAAGTATGGTGACTTCAAGACAACCAGAGCAAATCCTTGGCAGGAGTGACATCTATGACAAAAGCATTCAAAGCTTATTGGGCAGGGACTCTGCAGAATCCTAATAGGAAATCACAAACCCAAGCTATGAGTGTTCCAGCATTTTCATTCTTGTTCTAGAAGCACAGACTGTGGAAAACTTGGGTCATCCAATACATCATGTCTTCATGGAAGAAACAGGGAAATAATATCTTCTTGGAACATGATAGTAAAAGAAAAAAAATCCCAAGCATTATTGTTTTACTGGACCTAAAAAAAGTAGGCTTTTTCCTTCTTACTTTTAGACTGATTTTCTTACAAATAGGTGGAAAAAATCCAAGCAATTATTTAAGGTAATTAAATAATTTCACTTCCAAGTGCTTTCCTCTTCTCGAGGTATATTAAGCTTTATGGTTAATATATTTCTGTGCTGAGGGAACCTTTGGCCTTGGAGAAATGTGTCTCTGGGCTCCTCACACTCCAGAATCTCCTGCCAAGGAGCTGGGGTTTGCTGACACACGAATGCCAGCGTGTGCCATCTGCCCATCCCACTCAGCCTGCCCGGCAAACCCACTGCTTCTCCAGATCACCACATCCTCTTTGGAATATCCAATCTCCACAGACCAGCTGGTCAGACTGCAAAGTAATCCTGGGAATTGCTTTGTTCCACAGAGCAGGTACTCCTGGGCTGCCCTGGGAGCCTCCCTCCTTGCCTTTTGCCCGCAGCTCCTGTCCAGCCCTGCCGTGCCCTGGTGCCACCTGGCACATTGCTCTGCCTGTGATGGTGTTATCAGCCCTGTGTGTCCATAAACCCCACAGGCAGTGGCTCTCCCTGGCTCTTCCCAGGCTCCCAGCTCAGTGTTATCACCCAGCAGATAAGGGCAGCCTGTGATTTCCCCGGCTCTCAGCTGCTTCGTGCCACCTGGCTCGCAGCCTCGAGTAAGGATTCTCCTTCCTTCCTTCCTTCCTGTCCTCCTGGCACCTCCCTGTCCAGTGCCCTTCTCCTGCTGGTACAGCTCCATGGGAGGATGGGCTGGGTTATGCTGAAAGTGGTTAAAAATGAGTTATTAACTCTCCTTGCCCTACCCTCCCTATACAGCTCGCAGTGCACTCAGATTCGGGCCTGAATTTGCACATTCTTGCATTAAGTTTGGAGATGGAGAAGATGGAACTGCCTGGTTCCCATCTGTGAGTTCTGTCAGAGCTGGGACAAACCTTCCTCCCCACCCTGACCTGCTGGGCTTGGAAGGGCCTAATTAATGTCACACACACACGTCTACGTGTGGCAGGTCTGGCTTACTTAGAAAACCCATCAGACTAAGTAACAGGAAGAGGCCCATCCTAATGCTTGAAATGCATTTAATTTAATTCAGTCACATCATTCAGTGCTTGGCAAAAATCAAAAAAGAAGAGCTAAAATGAGCTGCTTTTAAAGGCTTCCATCAAGGATGAGACAAATGCCAAGTAAAAATTGAGTGGTTGGAGGTGAGAGGGCGTAATAGAAAAAGAAAGATGCAATGAATCAGAGTTCTTAGGTAATGAAAATACTTAAGCCATAAAGCTATCAAAAAGAAATAAGTTCTGTCCTTATCTCATGTGCATGTCATTGTACATGTCACAATTATACTGCAATCAAGAAAAAGTGTTCTGCACAAACATCTGTGCAGAATTGCTGCACTTTCAGTGTCATGGTCCAACGTTGTCACCTAGAGTCAAGAAGTAATTAAGTGATAAAATTTTCAGGGTGTTGATGTGTTAGAAAGCTTAGTTAAATAATTGCTGGATTCTGTGTTTTCTTACCCTGCTTTCATCCAGGCTCTCAGCTCTTTGCTTCCTCAAGGCTAAAGCATGGAACATTTGAAAAAGTCACAAATTCCACTGAGTCCCTTTGCAAACAAGCAAACGCATGGAGGAATTAAACTGCACCATCAACTTAGCATCTAACTCAGAAATTCCACCTTCCTAGATTCTCATTTTCATCCAAAAGCTTGGTGAGCCTGCAGCAGGATTACAAATCCCAGGTTTGAGGGAGGGATGCTGCAGGAACTCTGCAGCACTGCAGGAACTCTGTCTGCAGCAGCAGCACCAACCTGCACTGGCTGCTCCCAGCTCCTTCAGCTGGCAGCCAGAGAGAAGCCCAGGATGGTCAGGAAAATGCTGAAGGACAGGCTCAATTCTTTTGCCTCCTCTGAGTGCTGAGAGCAGCTGCCCTTTGTGCCTTGCTGCCTTCGAGCAGGAAGGAATATTTGCACCTTGAGCTCCCAAAATCTGGCCACACACTTTCTGTTGTGCTGACGATTGATGGGTGCAGCAGAGCCAGGGCTGAACACACAGCACAGCCTGGAGAGTCCATTTAAAGCAGGAAGAGATGTTACCCTAAATCTGAGATGGACTGCTAGGTTTATTTTTAATCCCTGAAATCAGGTATGTGTTGATTAGCACAAGTGACAGAACAGAGCTGTAGCCACAAGTCCTGTAAAAGCAGAGAAAACTTCAGCCTGGATTTCTTGGGAGTCTACCCACAAAAAATGCTCTCAACATCTAATTCCTGGTGATGGTATGGAACCCTCCAACCCTGCTTACATATGTCTAGAGCCATTTATGTGGTTATTCAGCCACATAGTGACAACAGAGTCACCACAAATCATCTTACAAAAATATAATTAGACATATGAGATAATACAGTTCACAGTTTGCAGTGCAGCAGCAGTTGGAAATTTTATTATGTTCATGTTAATTCTTAGTACTTATAAAAAAAATTTTGATGTGTTACAGAATTTATGAGGGGAGGAGAATTTAGGTAGGAGGGGAGATCAAAACATGTGGCAGGTTCTCATTACTAGAGGTAATTTTGGATAATATTCAAGTTTTTCTTTCCATCTCAGTTCTGACATCTGTTCTTCACATCTCCCTTACATCTGGACCTAAGAGAAGCAAAATTCTCCAACAAGTATGTTGTTCCTTCTCGACAATGTTTTCCTGCAGTAGGAATAAACAAGGTGGAAAAGTTTCACTTACTGTAAAACAAAGTAATATTTTATAACATATTTGACAAGTTGCTTCCAAGTAGAGCATTGCCTTGTTTCAGAAAAAAAATATTTCTTTTTCACTGACCTGTTTTGAGTGACTGTCTCATTCTGTATAAAGCACAGCCACTGACTGAGCTCACAAGAGAAATAAATGGACATATACACTGATTAAAAAATGTACCTCTAGATTTGCTCAAAAAAAGTGATGAAGAAAATAAGATTTTCTTTTGAATTTACGAATTAAGAAGACAGTAATTTGCAAACTGAATTTCAGTTGCAGCAATTCATATCTCCTGCAGCATTTGGATCTATTTAGGGAACCTTTTCAGGTACTGAGTTTGCTCCAGCTCCTGCCCAGCTGGTGGGAACCCCTCAGTGGTCTTTCCTTGGAACAGGGCTGTTTTCCTGAGTGCTGAAGCAAACCCAATGCCTCCCTCAGGCTGAGGATAAATGATTTCCCTGCTGAGTTCCCAGACATTTCTGCCCTGAGGGTACATGCTGTGGCAAGGACAGGAGATACATGCAACAAAATGCTGATCACATTGTTAGGTGGGAGATTTTCTCTGCAAGACTCACAGCCCCAAGCCAGAGTCCTGAGGAATAAATGGTATTTTTGAACATTTACTTACATTATGAAGAGGTATCAGTGGGTGAAGCCTCGCTGTAAAGAAATGGTGTTGAATGTTAGAGCCTTGTAAAACACAAATCACATCTTGTTAATAGCAGAACAAGAGATGTGAATAGATCTGAGTCCCTTCTTTTAAGGTGAAGGACAGCCTTTGAGACTCTGCTTAGGTCTCCTTAAAACTGAAGCAGGAAAGTGCAGGACATACAGTCCTTAAATTACCAACTGGAGAAATCTGCAGGGAACATTTTATAAGTAAAGGATTTACCTGCTCCTCTTAATTTACTTGGCGATTTTGATCTAAAAATAAAAAAAATAGAGAAGAATGGTTAACAAAGCTGGCAATGAACTCAAGTGTATGGCTGGGTACTGTCCCCCTGGATCTCATGGTCAGAGATAAACCAGGAGGGGATGGGGCTGGGCAAACACAGAGGATGTTTCTTGACAGTGGTACTGAGCACCCAGAACTTGGGAAGTTGATGGGAGCAGGAAACCCCATCAGAGAGAGGAGAAATTGGCCTTGCACTGCTCAGGAGCAGACCTCTTCCTTGTTATCCACAGAAACTGCCCCCAGCCCTCAGGACCCCTCACCAGCCCCTCACACCCATCCCCACTCCCTGTGGAAGCCCCACCGCCCTTCCTACGGCTTTCCCCCGTCCTCGCCGCCAGGGCAGGGGCCATGGGCAGGGAAGAGCTCCCTACCAGCTCTTTGTCGTGTCCCTCCTTCATGGTGATGACCTCGTGGCCCTTGTGGGCCCCGGCCATGGAGCAGAGCACGCAGATGCTCCTCCCTGAGGCAGCAACATTCCAGCAGCTTGCCGCGATCCCAGCTCCTCCTCTCCTCCTCCTTGCCTGCTCCCACCTCCACCAGGATGTGTTCCTGATGGAAAGCCCTGGCGTTGTGGTTGCTCAGGTGGGCCTGGCATCACAAATCAGGCAGGTTTTCATGGCCGGCTGGGGCTCATCCAGGCACTGCTCACAGGCAACCACGTCCATCTTCCCCTTCTCGGCGCCTTCGTCCTACTGGAGGCTTCCTCGTCGAGCTTTGGAAGTGATGGCCTTAAATGCCTCCACGATGTTGCGCAGCTTGAAGTTGTGTAGCTCCAAGGTGACACCCAGGTCGGCCATGCATGTGGGGCAAGTCCAGAGGGCCTGGGAATACAGCGCCTCCTCAATGCACAGCCGGCAGAAGTTGTGGCCGCAGCTCAGCGCCATCAGCTCCCGGTACAGCTCCAGGCAGATGGGGCAGGTGAGCTCGGCCTCCAGGATGCCAGCCCCTCCACATCCCTGCCGAGCTTGGGCCATGGCTGCAGCAGGAGCACAGAACCGAGACTAAAACCTGGTGCAGGCAGCCGGCCCAGGGTCTTGGCAGCCCGCCCCCTCCAGCCCCTTCCTCCGCCCCAGGCCAGGCAGAGAAATGTTCCCTCTGCCGGCTCCACCCTTCCCTACGCTGTGGCAGCCACTTCGGGAAATTTCCCCTCAGTCTCCAGCAGGGAACGCTGCACGGTCTCTCCTCACCTCCCAGGGCAGCTTTGCGTCTGCACTGGATGTGCAGGATGGAAAGAGGCGGCAGAGGCAAAAGCTGCCGCCTTAGATCAAAGATCAGAACTGCTAGTGCTGTAGCAGTTAATGTTGTGCTGTCAACTTTTAGATGAAACAAATTGCCATCACGTTTAACAAACTAATAACATGACTTTATTAACAAGAACCTAACACAGTATTTAAAACAGCTAAGCAAAAATGCCCAACTTAATGGTATTTCCATTATGATTAACAGAATAAATAAGAGGAGCTCTTGCAGGAAGAGGTGGGGTGCTGTGATACACCCCCTCATAGCAGCCCACAATCCAGCTTGGCATAGCCTCTGTGCAAGGCTCACAATTTGTAGGCCTGAAAAAACAAAACACCTTGTAACCACATTACTAACAGGAGCTTCATCACACTGATGGCATCATGGATGGGATACTTGAAATTGATGGTTCCAAGTCTCTATAAGCCCGAAGTTCTTAGCAGGATGTCCAGCCTTGACAGACATGTCATGAAAAGACAGTGTTTCTTCTACCATTAATATCTTCGACCTAAGGAACACACAGAGGCAGCATTCAAGCCAGGCACAAACAATTCCAAGCTTCCAGCAGCTCTCATTGCTGGTATCCTCCTCCCAGCAGCTCTGGGATGGCACGGTGTGTACTGGAGTCCTGTCCTGGCTTGGGTTGGGATTCATTCTAATTATGAGAACTTCATTCCTGAGAATTCATTCTCTTCTCAGCAGCTGGTACAGTAGGGAATAATGTTGGTAACAGAAAGATGGTTTGGCTGTGGCTGAGCAGTGCTAGACCTGAGCCAAGGAGCTTTCTGTGCCTCATGCTCTGCCAGCGAGGAGGTGCACAAAAAGCTGGGAAGGAGTATAGCTGGGGCTGGTGACCCAAACTGGCCAAGGGCATATTCCACACCACAGAACACCATGCCCAGTGTAGGAACTGGGGGCAGATGTCCACAAGGAGCCAATTGCTGCTTGGGAACAGGGGCTGGACATCAGAGAGCAGGTGATGGGGGAGCAATCATGCTGTGCATTGATAGTTTTGGTCGGGTTTTCTCTCTCTCTTCCTCCTTTCTATGATTGTTATCATTATGATGGCCACTGAATTTGTGTTTCATTAGGCTACTTGTAAGGAAAATGAGTGGCAGATCCATACATGGATCCATAGTATGTTGTACCACCACTAAATGAGGAGGGACCTAAAGAGAAAAAACACATTGATTACCAGATCATTGTGGACATTTGGAGTCTGCCTCTGTCCTGACCCGAGGCCCGCTGCCAGCAAGGGCTGAAGCAACACCCACAGAGCAGTACCTAGGGATCCCTAATTTCACCACTTCAGTCAGACACGTGACCACTGTGCACAGCTCTGGGACTGTGGGCTAAGCTCACAAAGCATTGCAAAGGAGTAGAAATATTTACACAGGAAGAGAAGGTTATTTATGTCTGACCCTGCCTCTGCTGGGATGAGTTCTCAATATCCCATTGAATCAGAGAGATGCCACAGAGGTATTGCTATTATCTTCTCTTAATCCTCCCAGAAAACTCCTGGGAATTCCCAACCTCTCCATCCATAGCCTGGTTTAGCAAGGCGCATTCAAGGCATGCCCCAAAGCCCTGAATGGCAGGACCAGCTCCCTTTGCTGCACACACATGTGCAAATAAGCACAGGTGTAAGGAATTAGCACTTCTAGAGGTACCCAGTGTACTTGGTGCCTCATTATAGTCCTTTCTTAAAGATGTTTTATTGACTTCCCCATTTACTTTTGACATAGCAAAATGAGCTCTTACCAGTAGGCTGTGCTCCATATCCCCAATGTGATGGGTGCTTAAAGGAGACCTCCATGTTTGAGATGAATTGCTGGAAAAGTCTCAGAATATTATCTGTTGATGATTTATCCACAGTAATGGGTGGCTTTGGCAAAACTTCCCTTTTAGGAAGTGGCTGGCATTTCCTAAAACACACAGAAGGAATCACAGAACCACAGAATCACAGAGGGTAGGAGAAGACCTCCAAGCCCATCAAGTCCCAGCTGTGCCCCATCCCCAATCTTGTCCCCAGCCCAGAGCTCTCAGTGCCACCTCCAGCCCTTCCCTGGGCACTCCAGGGATGGGCACTCCAACCCTCCCTGGGCAGTTCCAGTGCCTGAGCCCCCTTTCCATGGGGAAATTCCTGCTGTGCCCACCCTGAGCCTGCCCTGAGCCCCCTTTCCATGGGGAAATTCCTGCTGTGCCCACCCTGAGCCCCCTTTCCATGGGGAGATTCCTGCTGTGCCCACCCTGACTGCCCTGGCCCATCCTGAGGCCGTTCCCTCTGCTCCTGTCCCTGTTCCCTGGAGCACAGCCCAACACCCCCCGGCTGTCCCCTCCTGTCACTGAGAGCTCTGTCCCTTGTCCACATTAGCAATAAGGATATTAAACCTCAGGAGCAGCTTACCTGCCTCTGATTGCTGAAAAAGCCTGTGAAGACATTTGGAAAGCAGAATCAGCACAGTGCAGGCACAGGCCAGCCCTGGAGCTGTGTCTCTGGAAAAGGGGATGCTGAGAGGTACCTTGGTGAAAAGAAGTGTGTCCTTCTGATTCCTCAGAGCCTGCAGCTCCTGAAGATCCTGGCTGGCCGAATCCTTCATCCTCTTGTGATTTTTCATCTCTGTCTGAATCTTAGAAAGTTGTTCCTCCTCATAGTCATTTAGAACTTTCAGGACCTCCCCTTTTTTCTTCTCTAGCTCTTTATGCATCTCCTTGAACAGACTCTCCAGCCGTACCCTCCGCTGGCTCTCATCACTCTATCAAGAAAACAATTTCAAATTTGTAAGGGACATTTTCCACATTAGCTTTTACTTAGAAAAAAAAAAATCTGTCTTTTTTGTGGGATTGAAAAAGTAACTAAACGTTGAAGGTTGGAAAAATAAAAAAGCCACACACCAGCCACTTATCTGGAGGCACAGACTTTCAAGCTTAACTAAGAATGGACCTCCCACACTGATAAGAAAATTCTGCATCACCCTTTCCCAAAGAAGAAATCTCAAAAATACATGAAAACCACCCAGGAACTAAAAAAGGTTCAGAATCCATGATCTGGGAAGGACAAAAGAAAACTTCATCTCCTTATTTACCAGCAAGGAACCACACCAAGGTGATATGGGACCTTGAAACAAACCTTTAGTCCCTCCATTTGTTTCAGCAGGTTTGCAATGGCTTTATCCACGGCAGCTTCATGATTTCTTATTGATTCCAGTATTCCAGGAAAAGATTCCTACAAATATCACGGGAAGGAGATATCAGGAGAGGACTGGCATAAAGCACGAAATCAGCAGTTTTATCGACAGGGGTTAAGCTGGCCTTGCAAAAGGTCTGCTCACTGCATGCTCTCACGACTAATCAGTGGATAAAGGTTCACTGGAAGGTTTATCCCTGAACAAGTGCCACAATTACAAGCACAAAAAGGACAATTTGAAGCTGAAAACTGTTCACGTGCACGAGCCACATACAATATTTCCCCTGTTGGAACCTTTCTTTCTCTTACTCTGTCATTAATTATCTTTGCATAAGTGCAGCTCAGGCTCATCTTTGCCTTGGAGGTGCACCAAGGACTAAAACCTTGCAGGAGCACTCAGGCCCACCAGTCTGGCCAAACTCTTCCTCAGGAGGGGAAAAAGGCGTTTATAACATCTCGTTTTATGTCTGAGGGGCCAAAGCCAGAGAGAATCTGGGACAAAACTCAGAATAAAAGCCCAGGACTGCAGTTTAGCCCCATGCTGGCTCTGAGCTCTCAAACTCAGCAGCTGCCCCTGTGCCATGGGAGCTCCCTGGGGTTTTGCTGGTGCAATCGCGGCCAGGGCCCCCGCCCCAGCAGCCTCTTACCTGCGCTTCGCTGAAAGCCTCCTCCAAGCTGATGATCTTGTGGTTCTTGTGCGAGATGACGGAGCACAGGACGCAGATGCACTCCGAGTCACTCTCACAGAAGCACTCCAGCAGTTTGCCGTGCTGGGGGCATCTCCTCTCAGCCAAAAGCTGCCCATCGCAGGGCTCCACCAGCACGTGGCTCTTCTGCCCGTGCCGGCTGTTGTGCCTGCTCAGGTGCGCCTGGCACAGCGAGGCCTCGCAGCTCAGGCACGTCTTCACTGCGGGCTGCGGCTCCTGGAGGCAGAAGTCACACAGCACCGCCTCCCCGGCCTGGCCCGAGCTTTCCCCCTTCTCCTGGCCTTGCGCTTCCTGCTTTTCCTCCCCTTGCTGCGCGGGGGCATCCAGGAACCTCTGCACGATGTTGCGGAGGTGGAAGTTGGCCCGCAGCTCCCCGACGAGCGAGTGGCAGAGCGGGCACCGGGCAGGGCTCTGCTGGGCCCGCAGCGCCTCCTTGATGCAGTCCTTGCAGAAGCTGTGGCTGCAGCCCGCGCTCGTGGGCTCCTTGTAGATGTCCAGGCAGATGGGACAGGTCAGCTCTTCCTTCAGCCCGGCCATGGCCTTTGCCTGGGCCATGCCCCCGGCTCTGGGCAGGGCGGACAGGGACGGAAACGAAGCAAAGCGCGGGCACTGATAAGGAGCAAACCACCCCATGGGCTAATGGCTGCTGCCTCCTCCCCTTCACCAGGGAGGGTCTTCCCTCCCCGCTGTCCAGCTTCCTGCCTCTCGGGGCCACGTGTGCAGGGGCAGCGTCTGTCCCGGTGCTGATAATAAAGTTGTAACAATTCGTGTTGAATTAACTCTTGGAAATTCCTTTCGGTTTCCTGGCCAGGGCTTTATCCTGTATGCATGCGGTTATCTCATCTGTAAAGACTGTGAGTCTGAGCTATGCTGGTAGGAACTAATAACCTGGTCTGACCGCAGCAATGGGCAGCATTCAAAGAGAGGAAACAATGGGCAGCATTCAAAGAGAGGTCTGTCGCTCCCTGCAGGCCCTTCCCTTGTGTGCCCCTGTCCCTCCTGGGGACCCACTGCTGTGTCTCTGCTCCACATGTGCCCACCCCGGGCACCCCATCACTGGCTGTCCCTGCTGCATTCCCACATTTCCCCCCTCCAAATTCATGTTTTCACCCGTCTGGGCACTATTGGCATGACATTGCCTGATGTAGCTCAGAAAAACATTCCTCTTTGGTGGCCTTGAAGGCTGCTGGCTGTGGAAAGCAGTGGGGAATGGGCTTCCCATGGATCTGCAGTCTGGCTGCAGCAGTGGCAGGGATGGGGGGTGGCTTTGGGCTGGGAGGCAGGTTCCAGCTCTGTGCCCAGCCTGGGGAGCCACACTGGGCTCCCACAGACAGGCAGGTGCAGAGCTGCTGCCTGAATCAGTGCCAGCAGCTGGCACAGCTCAGCACCTCGCAGAGATACCTTTGGTTGGCAGGATGTTGCAGCTAGGCACTTGCAAGTCCGGGCTAGTAGGAACTCAGGTTGACCTCTAGTGAAAGTTCTTAGGTGAAGTGAAGGGGAAAAGGAGAGGATTCTGCCAGAGGGTTTTAATCCAGAACTTTATTCCAGGGTCACAGATCTCTGAATCTTGGTAACAGCTCCACAGAATCCCGACCGTAGGGTCTCAGTGTCCTTTTAAGCCCAGGGGGAGGGGGGAGGGAAAGGATAGGTGTGTCACCAACCAGATGAGAGGGGGCAAGTCTCAGGGGACAAGGACACTTAGACAGGCCAATGATCCCAGGTCTGAGAAGCATCTTCTGAACTTCTGCCATTGCTGGAATGTTAAGCTTGCCGGGCAGCACTTAGCAGGAGGCAAGGGGAGGAGAAGGGAGAAGATATTGCCACACCTGGGAAAGGACTGGGGTAGCTAAAACAGGAAACTGCAGCACAGTGCAACAGATAACGAGTTATGTCCGGAGGCGCGTGAAAGGGAGGATTTTCGCTGGAACCTCCTGGAAGATCGAATCCTCCAATGGTGTATAGATATATTGTCCTTAGAGTCTAGGGCATTAACTTTACAAGATATACAATCAGCCCACTTTTCGCAAAGATTTCAAACATTTAAATGTTTAAGATGTAATAAGTGTACCTCTTGTATCCCTTGGGTCTTGCTTGAATGTGGTAAATGTAAAAAAATAAAATGGATTACCATGGATAATCAAAGTCAGATCCATAGTATGTTGTACCACCACTAAATGAGGAGGGACCTAAAGAGAAAAAACACATTGATTACCAGATCATTGTGGACAGTTGGAGTCTGCCTCTGTCCTGACCCGAGGCCCGCTGCCAGCAAGGGCTGAAGCAACACCCAGAGAGCAGTACCTAGGGATCCCTAATTTCACCAATTCAGTCAGACACATGTCCACTGTGCACAGCTCTGGGACTGTGGGCTAAGCTCGCAAAGCATTGCAAAGGAGTAGAAATATTTACACAGGAAGAGAAGGTTATTTATGTCTGACCCTGCCTCTGCTGGGATGAGTTCTCAATATCCCACTGAATCAGAGATGCCACAGAGGTATTGCTATTATCTTCTCTTAATCCTCCCAGAAAACTCCCAACCTCTCCATCCATAGCCTGGTTTAGCAAGGCGCATTCAAGGCATGCCCCAAAGCCCTGAATGGCAGGACCAGCTCCCTTTGCTGCACACACATGTGCAAATAAGCACAGGTGTAAGGAATTAGCATTTCTAGAGGTACCCAGTGTACTTGGTGCCTCATTATAGTCCTTTCTTAAAGATGTTTTATTGACTTCCCCATTTGCTTTTGACATAGCAAAATGAGCTCTTACCACTAGATGCTGCTTCGTATCCCCAATGTGATGGGTGCTTAAAGGAGACCTCCATGTTTGAGATGAATTGCTGGAAAAGTCTCAGAATATTATCGGTTGATGATTTATCCACAGTAATGGGTGGCTTTGGCACAACTTCCCTTTTAGGAAGTGGCTGGCATTTCCTAAAACACACAGAAGGAATCACAGAACCACAGAATCACAGAGGGTAGGAGAAGACCTCCAAGGCCATCAAGTCCCAGCTGTGTCCCATCCCCAATCTTGTCCCCAGCCCAGAGCACTGAGTGCCACCTCCAGCCCTTCCTTGAGCACTCCAGGGATGGGGATCCAACCCTTGCTGGGCAGTTCCAGTGCCTGAGCCCCCTTTCCATGGGGAAATTCCTGCTGTGCCCACCCTGAGCCCCCTTTCCATGGGGAAATTCCTGCTGTGCCCACCCTGACTGCCCTGGCCCAGCCTGAGGCCGTTCCCTCTGCTCCTGTCCCTGTTCCCTGGAGCACAGCCCAACACCCCCCGGCTGTCCCCTCCTGTGACTGAGAGCTCTGTCCCTTGTCCACATTGGCAATAAGGATATTAAACCTCAGGAGCAGCTTACCTGCCTCTGATTGCTGAAAAAGCCTGTAAACACATTTGGAAAGCAGAATCAGCACAGTGCAGGCACAGGCCAGCCCTGGAGCTGTGTCTCTGGGAAGGGGGATGCTGAGAGGTACCTTGGTGAAAAGAAGTGTGTCCTTCTGATTCCTCAGAGCCTGCAGCTCCTGAATATCCTGGCTGGCCGAATCCTTCATCCTCTTGTGATTATTCACCTCTGTCTGAATCTTAGAAAGTTGTTCCTCCTCATAGTCATTTAGAACTTTCAGGACCTCCCCTTTTTTCTTCTCTAGCTCTTTATGCATCTCCTTGAACAGGCTCTCCAGCCGTACCCTCCGCTGGCTCTCATCAATCTTTAAGAAAACAATTTAAATTTGTAAGGGACATTTTCCACATTAGCTTTTACTTAGAAAAAAAAATCTGTCTTTTTTCTGGGATTGAAAAAAAAACTAAACGTTGAAGGTTGGAAAAATAAAAAAGCCACACACCAGCCACTCATCAGGAGGCACAGACCTTCAAGCTTAATTAAGAATGGACCTCCCACACTGATAAGAAAATTCTGCATCACCCTTTCCCAAAGAAGAAATCTCAAAAATACATGAGAAACCACCCAGGAACTAAAAAAGGTTCAGAATCCATGATCTGGGAAGGACAAAAGAAAACTTCATCTCATTATTTACCAGCAAGCAACCACCCCAAGGTGATATGGGACCTTGAAACAAACCTTTAGTCCCTCCATTTGTTTCAGCAATTTTGTTATGACTTTATCCACGGCAGCTTCATGGTTCTTAAGTGTTTTCAGAATTCCAGGAAAAGATTCCTACAAATATCACGGGAAGGAGATATCAGGAGAGGACTGGCATAATGCACGAGATCAGCAGTTTTATCGACAGGGGTTAAGCTGGCCTTGCAAAAGGTCTGCTCACTGCATGCTCTCACGACTAATCAGTGGATAAAGGTTCACTGGAAGGTTTATCCCTGAACAAGTGCCACAATTACAAGCACAAAAAGGACAATTTGAAGCTGAAAACTGTTCACGTGCACGAGCCACATACAATATTTCCCCTGTTGGAACCTTTCTTTCTCTTACTCTGTCATTAATTATCTTTGCATAAGTGCAGCTCAGGCTCATCTTTGCCTTGGAGGTGCACCAAGGACTAAAACCTTGCAGGAGCACTCAGGCCCACCAGTCTGGCCAAACTCTTCCTCAGGAGGGGAAAAAGGCGTTTATAACATCTCGTTTTATGTCTGAGGGGCCAAAGCCAGAGAGAATCTGGGACAAAACTCAGAATAAAAGCCCAGGACTGCAGTTTAGCCCCATGCTGGCTCTGAGCTCTCAAACTCAGCAGCTGCCCCTGTGCCATGGGAGCTCCCTGGGGTTTTCCTGGTGCAATCGCGGCCAGGGCCCCCGCCCCAGCAGCCTCTTACCTGCGCTTCGCTGAAAGCCTCCTCCAAGCTGATGATCTTGTGGTTCTTGTGCGAGATGACGGAGCACAGGACGCAGATGCACTCCGAGTCACTCTCACAGAAGCACTCCAGCAGTTTGCCGTGCTGGGGGCATCTCCTCTCAGCCAAAAGCTGCCCATCGCAGGGCTCCACCAGCACGTGGCTCTTCTGCCCGTGCCGGCTGTTGTGCCTGCTCAGGTGCGCCTGGCACAGCGAGGCCTCGCAGCTCAGGCACGTCTTCACTGCGGGCTGCGGCTCCTGGAGGCAGAAGTCACACAGCACCGCCTCCCCGGCCTGGCCCGAGCTTTCCCCCTTCTCCTGGCCTTGCGCTTCCTGCTTTTCCTCCTCTTGCTGCGCGGGAGCATCCAGGAACCTCTGCACGATGTTGCGGAGGTGGAAGTTGGCCCGCAGCTCCCCGACGAGCGAGTGGCACAGCGGGCACCGGGCAGGGCTCCGCTGGCCCCGCAGCGCCTCCTTGATGCAGTCCTTGCAGAAGCTGTGGCTGCAGCCCGCGCTCGTGGGCTCCTTGTAGATGTCCAGGCAGATGGGACAGGTCAGCTCTTCCTTCAGCCCGGCCATGGCCTTTGCCTGGGCCGTGCCTTCAGCTCCGAGCAGGGCGGACAGGGAGGGCTCAGCTGGGAAACGAAACTGAACGCGGGCCGTGACGAGGAACGAACTTTACCCTGCGGGCTAATGGCTGCTGCCTCCTCCCCTTCACCAGGCAGGGTCTTCCCTCCCCTCTGTCCCGCTTCCTGCCTCTCGGGGCCACGTGGGCAGGGGCTGTGGCTGTCCTGCTGTTGACAAAAACAAGTAACAAGTCGTGTTCATTTAATTCCTTTCGGTTTCCTTGCCAGGGCTTTGTCCTGTGTGCAAGCGGTTATCTCATCTGTAAAGACTGTGAGCTTGAGCTATGCTGGTAAGTACTCATATTTTGGTCAGACTACAGTGTGACAAACCCTTTCACTCTCCTTTTAAAATTTAAAAAGTGTAATAAAGGACAATAGGAGACTGAGACAGTAAGGCAAAGATTACGGCCGGGTGCGTCTTGGCAGTCAGTGAAGAGTACACCTTTACCTTCGGGGATACCTTAAATACCTTTACAATGACATCAGCTTGTTGCATTCTCATAGACCCTTATGCATATCCATCTTTTCCCATAAACTAGTTCACATATTCCAGGAACGATTTTGCATGGGCCCTCCTTGGGTTTGCCTTTTTAGAGCATGCGTGTTTCTTGGCTGTGGTTTTGGCTCCTTCTCCTTACCACTTCTCATCTGAGCTTTGGTTCATTCTTCCTTCAGATGGCAGATGCTGATAGCTGGCATATCAATATCAGTGTCCTCATGACATGTTCACTGGATGTTATCCTGACCAAACAGTTCACTTACAACTATATCAGCTACCACTACTATTATGTCTTAAGATTTTTGTTAATTGCAGAAATAAAAGCAAAGTTATTTTAACATTATAGATAGAGCATTTATTTTACTATTTGTGAAAAGCCAAGAATATAATATGTATTTATAACAAGAGCAATGGGATGCATTGAAAGAGAAGAAGACCTCCAAATTTTTGGAGGTCTGTGACCAAAAAAGAATAGTTGGAGAAATGGGATGTTCCCCAAACGACTAGCCAAGAACCTCAAAAGAACCCCACTCCAATGAAAATAAACTCTGAGAAGTGATTTAAACATGCAGAGAATACAGGGAGTGTTTAGCATACAGGTATGAGTTTTGGGAAATGTATTGGATATGTAAAAGCCACATAGATTAAAGCACGTTGGTCAGCCAGGTGTGCTGTGTGTTATAGGGAGTTATGCCCCGCATGCCTGGGGCTGAAATAAAGAAACGCCACTTTCTAATACTGAAATTACGGCGTTAGAGAGCTGAATTCCCCAGCGACAGCAAGTCAAACTCCTCGCAGCAGCTCGAGGCTGAGAGCTTGGGCACTTCAAGGGCAGCGTGGCAGAAGGTCCAGCCCTGCTGTGATGGGTCAGGAAATGAGGCAGGAAGGAAAGCTGGGAAGAATCCCTGTAGGCAGGGAGGCTGGGACAGCTGGAGCAGCAGGCAGAGAGGACCAAAGGAGCCAAAGCTGTTCCCTTCTGCAAAGACTCCTGGATGGAGCCGGACGAGAGGCTGGGACTGATAAACCCTGAGTGAGCAATTGTGTGGCTCACCTGAAGTGCAGCCTGCAGAGCCCAGGGCAGAGCTTGTGCGGCCCAAAGCTGAGGTCCCTGTCAGGCAGCTCCCGTGCCAGCAGAGCCCAGGGCAGCATTTGGTGTCAGGTGCCACTGCTGAGGGCACAGGTGGAGCTGAGGCTCCACAAAGCAGCCCAGCACAGCTCAGCAGGCAGTGGAATGGAGTGCGCACAGTGGGCACCGCACACTGGTCAGGAGCAGCAGCTGGGCTGGGCTGCCCCACTGCCAGGTGCCAGCCAGCCCAGGGCACCACCAAAGCTGTCCCTGTTCACACAAGCTCCTGAGGGACTGATTTTCCCCTCCCACGAGGCACACTGTGCAGGGAGAGAAATAACACTGCCCCCCTGCCCTGCAGCAGCCACTGAGCCGCTCCAAAACAGAGCCAGCGTCTGTGTGAAAAGGAGTTGTTTTATCTCAAAGTTCTGCCAAAATAAAAACAGCCCAGCTGGGATTTATCCCAAATGGTTGGAAGTAATTGCTGGGACCAAGGGAAATGATGAACTGGTGTCAACATTCACCATCCCTTCATGCAGATTCCAGGTCTGCCTGCAGGAATTGTCCTCAACAAACAATTGTATTTAATAAACAGGTGAGTGCTTTGTTTTCCAGGAGGCTGCCTGGGAATGCAGTGTTGGAGGCACAGGTCAGGTTGGGAGGACAAACATCAGCCCTGGCTCTGTCCCTCCCTGCAGGCCCTTCCCTTGTGTGCCCCTGTCCCTCCTGGGGACCCACTGCTGTGTCTCTGCTCCTCACGTGCCCACCCCGGGCACCCCATCACTGGCTGTCCCTGCTGCATTCCCACATTTCCCCCCTCCAAATTCATGTTTTCACCCGTCTGGGCACTGTTGGCATCACAGAGCTGATGTAGCTCAGAAAAACATTCCTCTTTGGTGGCCTTGAAGGCTGCTGGCTGTGGAAAGCAGCAGGGAATGGGCTTCCCATGGATCTGCAGTCTGACTGCAGCAGTGGCAGGGATGGGGGGTGGCTTTGGGCTGGGAGGCAGGTTCCAGCTCTGTGCCCAGCCTGGGGGAGCCACACTGGGCTCCCACAGACAGGCAGGTGCAGAGCTGCTGCCTGAATCGGTGCCAGCCAGCAAACACCAGCAGCTGGCACAGCTCAGCACCTCGCAGAGCTGCTCCTTTGGGGCTGCTGGGATCCCCCAGCCCAGCAGCTTCCCTGACCCATGCTCTGGATAAAACCAGTGCCACCCCTCCAGCCTGGTGAGCCCTCACAGGGCATGGCTGGCACAGGGCTCCCGTGTGCCCGGGGGAGCTGTGCCTGTGCTGGGCCTGTCCCTGCCTTCCAAACATCCCTCCCAGAGCCTGGACTGCCCCGGGGACCAGGACAGCAGGGGACCAGGACAGCAGGACAGCAGGATACCAGGACAGCAGGACACAGCCCTGCCCCTGGGGGAGCACTCTGGCTCCCAGGGCTGCTCTCCTGGCTCCAGGGGCTCTCCAGCTGCCAGCCTCAGCTGCACGGCTGCTGCATCACCACCTGCAGTCTTGTCCACATTTTCTCCTGCTCTCTTTCTCCACTCCGGAAATTCTGAGGAGCGTGTTCAGCTGCGTTTTTCACCCTCTCCATTTGTGGAGTTCCTTCAGGAAGGGCCCTGTGGCAGTGGCACCACTCAGAGTGCAGAGCCCAGGTTTTTCCTGCATGACTTAAACTGGGAGCAGGCACACTTAAAATAGCAAGAGACAGCGATGTTCCCAGGCAGGAGCTGCATCCCTGGCAGCTGGCAGGCTCTGCCACCCCCTTGGCCCTGGCACAGGAAAACACCTCACCCCGAGCAGATTTGCACTAAAAACCAAAGTATAGCAGCACAAACTGGTTCCTTTTTTTGTTGTTTCCACTTTATAGTATATATGTTATCGTTTATTTATAGGCAGATCACTTCACTATTTACAGTACATGAGCGTAGAGATTCTACAGTCTTTTTGATGTAAACAAGAAACTCCACGGCAGGGGAGTCTGGAAAAAGAAGCCAGTTCTGAAGTATTTACACAATTTAAAATAGAACTTTTATACCCACTGGATAGATATAGAGAATACATTGAGCGATTTGGTTAAATTATCTATGAAACTATAGAATCTGACAATGTAAAAATACAAGAAAACGTTCTCTCATTTTAGAAGGTAGACAGTTAAATCACACTAGAAATAAATCTCTTTTCTTTTTTAAAAATAATAACAATAATAATAAAGGAAAGGCATAAGAATCCATGCCATCTCTTAAGGTTAAAGTATATTACATAAATAAGGACACAACAGAACGGAACTGGGGGAAAAATTAAGTGAAATATAAAAAAACCACTACCAATTAAAAAAAAATACTAAAAACTTGATTCTTAATCATAGAGGGATCAATTCTGCTTTCACTTACTCTGCAAGTAGAAAATTGCAGAATTAAGTAGTACTTACTCAGCATGAGCAACAGAGGCAGAATTGGCCCCTAATAATTATGAGCAGTGTCCTTTTACATTAAAAAAAAAAGAAGAAAAACACAGAATTTAGCTTTTTTATATAAATAACAAAGCAGATGTGCCCCTTTTTAGGTGAAATTCTTACACCTTTCTGAAGAAATGCATCAATGGAACCGTTCTCTCTCTTTCTCACATGCACTCACACATTCCCTCCCCAGCTCCTGCTGCTGCCCCTGGCCCCGGGGAGGGCGAGGGAAGAGGAATGAAACCCCAGAATGAAACCCCAAGGCTGCATTTGGCTCTGTATTGCTTGAGATTGTCAGGGATGGACTTAGAACAGAACAGGTGTTGAGTTCAGCTCCAACACCAGGACCTCAGGACTCAGCAGACCGCCAGAAAGAAAAAAAATCCCCAAAAAGAGGAGAAAACCGTGTTGATCTGCAATTGCAAAACCGATTTTGCACGGCGCAGAGCTGAGATCAGACCCAGGACTGCAACAAGGGGACTGAGCTGCTGCTTCCTGAAAGATGTGCTGAGGAAATGAGAGAAACCTTTGCTTTGGGGCAGCATCCAACCTAAAACCTGGGATTGTCCTCTGCATTCAGCCCACACACTCAGAAACGTTTGCTCCTCCCTGCGGAGCCTCAGGGGCACGCTGGATTCCAGCCAGAAACCTGCTGTCCCCCCTGAACAAGGAGTTTTCCTGGGGCAAACCTGTGCAAAACAAGCAAAGGGGCATTTTATCAGAAACTCTCCACACATTCAGCATTTGCCCACAGCACCTGCAGGAAACGGCCGGGGGGGCGTTCTATACTCACACAGCTTTAAAAAAATAAATCTCCTCCTGACTTATTGCCTACCAGAATCAACCCTTTTGCTCCCAGTTTCTCCTGCCCTTGCAGGGGGCTGGGGTGTGAGGGTCCCACAGGCTGGGATGGGAAGGCAATCCTTGGGAAAGGGGGGGATCCCCAGTCCCTGGCAGCTCCTGCAAAGCTCTGGGCACCTCTGGCTTCCCTGGCAGCAGTGCCTGGGCATTGCTTTGCTCCTGCCCCATTTCCCTGTCAGCGTCCAAACCTTAGGCAGCTCAGGAGGGAGCTCTCACCTGCCCCTGTGCCCGACCCACCTTCCTGCAGACTTGAGCACTGTGAGCTAAAGACACCTTTAGAGTAAAAAAAAAAAAAAACCCACAAAATTAAAAAAAAAAAAAAAATCAAGTGGAAATTTAGTTTTCACCCAGTCTTAAGAGGTGGGGGGGGAAGCCCCAGGGCAGGCAGCACACAGCCCAAGGGGCTCTAAGCATAGTGCATAAGTCTGGAAAATAAAGATTTTTTGGGGGAGGAGGGAAAACAAACCATCCCAAGTGAATGAAAAAAAGTAAAAATCCAAACAAAAAAAAAAAGAAAATAAAAAAAGAAAACCCAACCCCACTTATAGGCTTCAGGCACCACAAAGACCACTTATTGCATCTCTTCCTACCGTAGGGCTGCAGTACTGATGAGCTCTGTGCAGGACCAGCCCTTCCCTTCCCCAGCACCGGCCTCAGGACCCAGCAGCTGGGCTGGGGCCGACCCAGGGCACCCAGCCACAGGAAAACACCGGGAAATGCTGGGGCTGGGGAAAACCAGTGCTTGGGAAGTGACTGAGCGATCCCCTGGGTGGGCTGGAGCCCCCCAGCTCTGCACTAACCCTTCCCCTCCACCACCCTTGATGCATCCCCAGCGGGGCCCAGCCACGGGTGCCCCCAGCTGAGTGGGAGATGGAAGAATTCCACTTATTTGCTCTTCTTTTTTTCTTTCTTTCTTTCTTTTTTTTTTTTTTTGTTGGTTTTTTTTTCTTTTGGATTGATCGTTTTCTGAAAAACATCAGCACAGCACAGGACAGTACTACCCACCCTAAATGTGTCGCTATATACATTCTACATAAGCTCTATAGCAATCACATGTAAACATCATCATCGTGAGGAAATACTAGGACAGAAAAAGGCAAAGCTACAATGAGGCAATTGCCAATAGCAGATGCTCAGTCTCAGCCAGAGCTGCTCGTGGTCGCTAAGGTGGGATGAGAACGGGGGATCTGGGGGTGGGAGAGGCGCCAGATTTCACTGCCGAGGCTGGAATGGCACGAGGGCTGTTCCCTGGCAGCGATGGTCACCGGTGGCAGCGTGGGGACCCCGCGGTGGCCCCGGGCCCTGGCGCTGCCGGGCTGGTGTTGTCAGAACCACGGCTCTCCCGAGGGAACAGCCAGGGAACTGTGCTGGTGTCGGCGCTGCCGGCATTCCTGCTCCTGCCAGAGCCCAGCTGCGCTCCAGGGCCCACCCTGGCACGGCTCCGGCTCCGGGCCTCGCATCCTGTGCCACTTCCCAGGCTTTGGTCGCTCTCCCTGCAGGACGGAACATACCCAGGGAACCGGGGGTGAAACCCCCACGCCGTGGGGAGGGGAGACCCCAGGAGACTCTAATCTATCTATTGGCAGAGTTAAGGCTATAATATTCTATCTACAGAGGATGGCTGAATCCCTAGTGGTCTCTGGGGCTCAAAAATAAAAGGAGAAGGTGGTGATGGCTTGAGGAGCGGCAAGGTTCCCACTCCCTTGGGAAAACAGCGCCTCTGGCCGGCTGGTGGTGGGCTTTGCTCCGGCTGGTGGGGGCTGTGTCCCCTTCCCACCACACCCACACGTGGAGGGCGAGTCCACAAGTTCATTTTACACTTCAGTCCAGCGCCGAGGGCCCTTGGCCAGAGGCAGAGGCGTGCCCCGGGGCGCTGGACGGATCCGGGGTGCGGGTGGGTGCTGGGACGTGTATGGCTTATCAGCTACGGGGCAGGGGGCTGGGGGGTGCTCAGTGTGGGTGCTCAGTGTGGGTGCTGTGCCCGCCCCACCTCTCTGCACTTGGGGCTGGCCTTACTTTGGGCTGGATTTGGGGCTGGCTGCCCAGTGGGAAGCACACACAGGTCTTCTTGCCCCACTTGCTTTGCAGGGTGTGGAAGCAAGTGTGCATCAAGCCACAGGGCCTGGCCAGTCTCACAGCCAACCAAGGAGCTGGAGAGGAGCCAGCTCCTCCACATGGCCCGGAGACATCCATGCCCCAGGCTGTGCCAGCAGGACCCATGTGCCCAGCTGGCTGCAGCCCCCCAGCCCCTCTCTCCTGGCTCCAAAGGCAGCGGAGGCAGCAGCAGCGCTGGCTGCAGGCCCTGCATCCCTCTCCCAGCCTCTGCAGCCTGCAAAGCTGCATCCATCACCCACCAGCACCCAGCTCAGCATGGGGGTGATGCTGGGGGCTCGGGCCACGCCAGCACGAAGAATGGCTTTGACAGCAAAGTGGGTGACCCCGGGGCAAGCACCGAGCACTCCGGTTTGCCAGCAAGGGAGGCAGGGGAATGTCAGCTCTGTGACTGCTCTGACCCCCCATTTGCTGAGTGGCAAGTGCCTCATTACAGTGCATAGTTAAAAATCAAGGAAGCGGTACAATAAATCTGAATTACAGTACATCTGAGCCATAAATACATTTTTTTAAGTATATACTTTTTTTTTTCTTCTCTTCTTCTATTAAAAATTAGTTTATAATCCTGATTCTATTCACAATGAACAATTTCATCATCACACACTACGGACAAAAAAATGTTATGGTGAACACAGCTGCAACTCCACGGCGGGAGCATGGGGAGGGCTGGGAGGGGGAAGAGGGGCCGGGGGGCTCCTAGGCTCACCCTAAAACAACCAGTCAGAAGCAGAGGGGGGACTAACGTGTGGCAGTGAGACATCAACACCATGGGGACTCACAGACAGAAGCAGCTTTGTTCAATGTAAACATCGATCAGGGGACAGCAGTCTCTCTCTCGCGGGCGTGCTCTCGCTCTCTCTCGCTCTCTCGCTTGCCATAGACTGAATAATTTCTTTGAAAACGTAAACATATTGGAAGTGCCTTGACTGAGGTATTGAGGTATTCCTCCAAGGTTAAGGCTGTTACCGATGCAGGCTGAGCTGGGCCTCCTGCAGCAAGCTGTCGAAATCCATGGTCTCGTACTTGCTTTTCACCGGAGCTGGGGACGACTCGTCCGTGCCGCAATCTGGGGGTGGCAGGGACAGAGGACAGCCGGGTCAGGGAGGGGGATCAGCGCCCTGTCTGCCTCGTGGGGAGGGAAACTGAGGCACAGCAGGGCACTGCTCACTGCCCTGCTACTGCACAGCCAGGCTGGGCACAGCGGTGATGGTGACAGTGAAAAGAGAGGGGCTGCAGCCAGGCCAGGGCACACACCACTGGCATTCACTGCCAGGGTGAAAAAATCTCCTGTGTGCCGCTGAATTTGGAAGGGCTGACACAGGGCCATGCCATGGGAGCTGTGCTGGTGGCAGAGCCTGCCTGCTCCACTGCCAGGAGCTGAACACAGAGTGCCCCTGGAAAGCCCAGGCAATTCAGCACACAGCAGAACCAAGGCTGCCGAATTTCACAGCATCTTAACAGTTTGGGTGTGTATTGTTGATTGGTGTGGTTGCATTTCCCCTCTGCCTGGGGGCTCGCCTTCTCACCCTGTAGCAGGATGAGCAGGATTTTAGGAATGAGCTGGGCTGTGCAGGAAGGGGGTGACCAACCCTGGTGGCTCTGCAGAAGTCAGGTGAGGAGCACTCAGGGGGCTTCTCTTAGGCAGGGGGACAGCTCTGGCTCCCCTCCCCACAGCACTGCACGGTCACCATCTTCCTCACAGGGTGCTATCTGGTTCCTAATTTCTCTGTGTCCAAAATGGGAGGCTCTGGGATTTATTTAGATGAAAATTGGACACTTGTGCCCACAATCAAAGTCAAGGGATGGCTGCTGTAAGCAGAGCAGATACTGCAAGGCGATAAAAAAAGCAGGGAGTACTTGAATCAGATGGGGCATCTGGAGGTAAGTCAAGACTTGGGGCTTTATTTTCTGGACCTCAGTCTTTCACTCATCAAACCCTTCAGCCTCTGCAGAGGGTACAGAAATAAACATGCAGTGCTGGTGAAACACCTGAAGCAAGGAGGGCTGGGCAAAGCCTGGGACACATTTCTCTTGCAAGACTAGCACAGGGTTTGGCTCCTGGCCCTCAGCTCAGGCTGCAGCCCTGGTGACACAGTCACTGAGACCTTGCTGAAGCACTGAAAGGATTAATGCGAGCACAGCACATTTCAGTGCTGTCACTTTGGCTCCAGAGTGCATGTGCAGCCTGGTGAATCTGTCCTGCAGAGCAGCAAACCACCCACATCACCTCTTGGGCTAATGAAATGTTGCTGACTGCCTTCTCTAATGCCTGGAAAGGGAGTTTTCTGCTGGAAAGCCTCCAGCACTGTGCAGAAACTCAGCAGACACAGGATGGGCTGCGCTCAGCTGAGACCCAGCACCCCGGGCTGTGATGCTCCATTTTGCAGCCAGCACACCCTGAGGCCTCACACCAGTTTCCTTCCTTCTCCCCAGTTCCCCAATCCACCTGTGTGAGCCATGAGCCATAGGAAAGGCAGTGGGCCTCTCCTGCAGGCTCTGCAGGCGTTGGGGATCCCTGCGTGACCAGGGCTCCGCGGTGCACTGTGCTCTAACAGCTCTGTGCTGATAAAAGAGACAAAGCAGCTGCTGCTTCCTCACCCAGGTCAGCGTATCTGGTCCAGAAGAAGCGCCCCAGGCCACCAGAGCTGAGCTGGAAGGAAGGCTCGTTCCTCTTCCTCAGCGAGGGGCCGTTCTTCAGCGATAAGGCGGCGTGCTCGGAGTATCGGTATGTGATGAAGCCGTACTTCTCCCCCCTGGGCAACCAGAGAGAGAATTCAGGATGTGATGAGCCCCACAGCCCTTGTGATGCAGCACTACAGCCCTGGCCCATCATTCTTCCCCTCCTCCATCCCACAGATGCCCTTGGAGCTCTGGGCACACTGAATCTCCTTGACAAAAGCACCGAGACCGAGGGCTCGGCTGACCCAGGGGATTGATGTGGCACTGCCTGGCAGTGCTGTGGGGTTTGAGGAGAGGAGCTGCTGGTGGCTGCTGGAGCCCAGGGCCACAGCTCACTGCCCACCCACCTGTTAGTCCTGGTCAGGACCTGACACTCCACGATTTCACCAAACACCTCAAAGCGTTTCTTCAGCTCGCTGGAGCTCATGCTGCTGGAGAGGTTTCTGATGTACACCACCCGGCCTTCCCCCTGCCAAAGCAACCAAAAGCTTTCAGGCTTGGAGCCTGCACCTCTGTGCTGCTGATGGGCTGTGGAGGAGGCCCTGCAGCCAGCACTGGGAAACTCTGCCATGGACACAGCCTGACATCTCCAGGATCTGGAGCCAGGTCACAGTGTCACCCCCAGGACAGCCATAACCAAGCTGGAGCAGCCACTGCCCCCTTTTCTCTTATAAAATTCTCCTTCATTCTTGCAACTTCTCCTGGCAAATGTGGGATACAGTCCCAAGAATTGCCAGTGGCAAAATCCAATTGCATTGCAGGAAGAAGTGCCAAAGCAGCATGTGTGAGTGTGAGTGTGTGTGCACAGCAGTAGGGAGCACCAATTTACTTTCCCACATGCCCACTTCTCTCCCAGCTCCCTCCATGTGCCCACAGGTTCCCGGTGCACGAGGATGCAGCAGGGCCATATCTGTGCCATCAGGGATTCCCCAGTTCACCCCACAAACTGCCAGTGCCAAGTGCACGGAGGCACCAGCGTAGGAGGCTCTGGGCATCCCTGTGCCAAGGACTCCGTGTGTTGCCAATCGCTGGCGGCTCCTGCTGCACGTTGGGTTTTCCTCCCCCCACCAGCCCCTGTCCTTGTTTAACACTGGCCTCGCACCAAGGGATGCTGAAGCCAGGGCCAATGGGCTCCACTGCTGCTTTTGGGAGCAGGAGATGAGCCGAGGGCTGGCCTTGCTGTGTCCCCTCACTTACGATGGCCTTTTCCCGTCTCTTCTTCAGCTGGCCCCGCTGCCCGCTGCCGCCCTGACACTGCTCGCCGTTCTCACACCTGCAGGGAGGGACAGGAGCTCAGCCTGGGGCTGGGGGAGCTGCTGGGAAAGCTTCAAACATCAGTGAGAAGCTGAGACACCCACAGGAGTGGGGGCACTGGGAGCCAAGGAGAGACTGGGGTCTGGGCTCACTGGAAAGGACACTGCAAAGCTTTTTCTCATAGATGCCAGGGTGTCCCCAGGCAGCACCTGCCCCTTCCCAGGCCTGGGTCCTGCCCATGCCCTGCCACCCATGGAACCCCCTGGCTGCTTCAGTCCTCCACGGCTTCCTCAGGCCATGGCTGACACTTGCAGCAGTGGCTGATGCAGTACCAATTATTTTCATCGTTTTTCTTTCATTAATTAGCATCTTTACTACTCGCAGCACCAATTACTTTCACACTTTTTCTTTCATTAATTAGCACCTTTACTACTTGTGCCAGCAGAGCAGAGAGTACTGGGGGTGCCCTGCACCACACTGAAAGCTCAGGGGACACAACCAGTGCCAACGTCCCCGTGTGCCCGTACCTGAAGGTGCGTCTGCTGGCAGGTGACCGTGACCGGCAGCACGAGGAGCCCGAGCTGGACCTGCTCCGGGAGCAGTAATGCAAACTGCCCCTGGAAAGGGCGCTTCTCCTCAGGCACAGCTTGGTGTCGCCGTGCTCCTCCTCCTCCTCCTCCTCTTCCTCCTCATCCTCCTCCACGGGGGAGCCGCTCTCACTGCAGCTGTCCTCAAAGACGGTGTCGTACTCGGGGGTCTTGCAGAAGACCATGTCCTCGTCATCGAGGGCACTGTCCAGAAAGCCAAAGTGCTTTGTTAAGCTGGCTCGGATCTCCTGGTCTCTCAGCTGCTTGACGCCGTCCTTCCAGAGCATCTCGGCGCCCGTGTCCTTGCCGAGCTCCAGCCCCTGGTAGTGGGCGGCCGGGACCCTCCTCTTGTGCTCCGTCTCCAGCTGGCTCGGGGGCTCCCACGACTTGAGCACCTTCCTCTGCAGGGCAGGCTCGGGTTTCAGCACCTGGCAGTAGTCGTGGTCCCCGAAGGAGCGGGAGAAGGGCCGCTTGAGCACGCCCTGCTGCTCGGGCAGCGCCCGCGCCCGGCTCAGGTGGGCGAACAGCTCCGTCCTCTCCGGGTGCTTCCTGGGCGCTTTCCGCGAGGCTGCCGCGTCCCCGGGGCTGGGGGCCATCCCCTCCTCCTTCCCGGCCTCCTGGGGGATGTCTGGCTTGTACAGGTCCTCCTCGGCGGGTTTGTATGGCGGAGTGGTGGGCGGTGTGAGACCTGGAGCCCCCAAACAAAGGGCAGGAGTCAGCTCTGCCCTCCCTGGCCTGCCCTGCCCCACCCCAGTCCTGGCTGCCCCCACAGCCTCGTCCAGGGGCACCCGGGGGAACAAGAAGGATGCCTTGATCCCAGCAGGGAGCAGAGGGCTCTCCCTTCCCTCCTGGCTCATGCAGGGCCCCCCTGAACATCTCCTCCCGCCCCGAAGGCATTCCCCCGAGCTGCTGCTGGTGCTCGGATGTGGCAGCGCACAGCAGGCTCCTGTGTCTGCACTGTGAAGGGGATGAAGGTGCCCCCTTGGCTGGGTAGGCTGGAATGATGACTCCAGTCTGAATTTAGGGTGAATGAGCTCTCTCCTAGAGTACATTTTTACAAAACTAAAGAATTCAAAGCATGTCCTACCTGCTGTCCCACACAGCTCCACGGTCAGCATTGGCTCAAAGTTTCTCTTCCCAAAGGTTGGGTCACTGGAGAAGAGCAGAAAACCAGGAAAGTGTTTAGGTGAACACAGCCCCAAAGCCCAAAAGCAAGCTGAGAAAAGACTTCCCACAAGTGAACCCTCCCACTTTGGCTGGTGCCTGACATGAGTTACCCCACAAGGGCAGTGGGGTGAGCAGCTCCAGGGCACACACAAAACGCCCTGCCCTGGGCATGGGACTGTCCCAGCTCCTCGCACCCTGTGCTCTGCAAACACAGCTCCCTGTGCTGCCTGCAGGGCCCCTGCCCAGCCACACAACCCCAGGCAGTTCCCAGCCCCAGAACGGTTCATCCAGCCCCACCTGCACTTACGTTTGTGCCAAGGACAGCGTGAGACACCTGGGTGTTTCTGAAAGGCAGGAGAGAAGCAGGTTACCAGTGGGGCTGTACCCCTGCAGTGCCCACTGAGGGCTTTGCCCACCTGAGAGGGACCGGCAGGGCTGAGCCACTCCTGCACTTGCAGCTTGCTGGGGTTTT
This sequence comes from Zonotrichia albicollis, assembly GCF_047830755.1. NCBI lineage: Eukaryota > Metazoa > Chordata > Aves > Passeriformes > Passerellidae > Zonotrichia > Zonotrichia albicollis. Next base: position 1,487,200 of record NC_133833.1, read on the forward strand.
GGGGTACCACTGCTGCTGAACCCCAGAGCCCAGAGCCAGGGAGATCTCACAAGGAAAAACCTGGAGGGATGGGGCAACCTGGTCCCTGCTGGGTTATGGTCACACCAACTCCTCCACCTCATTATAACCATGGAGAAACTGAGGCAGAGGATGCCCATGGATTGAAAAAGCACCCCAAAAGTGAACAGACCCCCAGCTGCCCATGCATGGGACCCCACAGCCAGGCAGCACGGGGGGCTGCTCACAGCTCTCCTGCCAGCTGAGTGCCCAGCACCCGGGCAGCATCACTCACGCATGGCAGGGATGGCAGCACGGGCACACCGAGCAGAGTGACAGTGGCCAGGCCCTCACCTGTCTGCTCCAGGAGGGCACAGCGCCGGCTCTCCGTGGCCACCTCTCCATCCGCCGGGGAGCCCAGGCAGAGGGGCTGGGGCTCTGCTGATGGGGCCGTGCCCCCCACCTCCACTTCGGCCGCCGGCTCCTCGGCAGAAAACCCCTCCAGCAGCAGGCACGGCGCGGCCTCCCTGCAGCCCAGGGGCACGGAGGGCTCGGCGTGGGGCTCCTCGAGGAAGGAGAGCCAGTGCCCGAGCTCGGGGTTGAGTCTCTTGGAGCGGCGCACGGCGTACACAGCGCTGTCCTGCTTGCGGGGCGCCTTCCCCTCCTGCCTCCCGGCATCGTCCTCGAGGGCCCCCAGCTCCCGGGGCGCCTCCGCCTCGGGGCTCTGCCGGGGCTCGCCCCTCTCTGCTCTGCCTCTGGGCGTGCAAGTCCCGCCGGCATCCTCCCCGTCGGGCGGCACGGGGGAGCAGGAGCCGGGCGGCCGTGCCAGGGCGGCGTACACGGGCTTGCCCAGGCGGTATGGCTTGCTCACATCGCACAGCAGGTCCCGCGCCAGCAGCTCCTTCAGGATGGAGAAGGACGCTCCGGGCTTCTTGCAGCTGCCAGCCGCCTGCCAGGCGCAGCCCGGCCGGCCCTGCCCGGGGGCACAGTCCGGTTTGGCTCTCTTGTAGGGGCTGCCGCAGGGCTGGGGCCGGCCCTCGGCGGGGTCGCGGGCGGGCAGCTTGCGGGGCGGCAGGCAGTAGGTGTGCATGTAGCGGATCAGCTCCAGCACCGAGTGCAGCTCCCCCTCGCAGGAGAACTGGGGGCCCGGGCCCTCCTCCGCCGAGGACAGCGCGGCCGCCGAGTCGCCGGAGCTCAGCGAGTCCTCGCTGGAGTCGCTGTCGTCCTCGTGATGGGCGCAGTGCCCTGGGGACGGGTGGTGGCCGCTGCCGGGGCACTCCTCGGGCGCCTGGGGGGCTTTGGTCTGCGAGCAGGAGGTGCTGGAGGTGAGGTGCCGGTGCAGCTCCGTGCAGCTGCGGCTCTGTGCCTGCGGGACGCTCGCCCTCCTGTCCCGGGGACCCTCCACCTTCCGAGAGGAGAGAGGAGAAAGGAGAAAATCAGCCCTGAGCCCCACAGCCACTGAGAGGAGGCTGACAGAGCCCCCCACACCCTCACACCCCCCAGCTGTGGCTCACCAGCACCCCGACCTCCCTGCGGTCAGCCCCGTGCCCCGAGTGCAGGCAGGGATGCTCCTGCTCCCCTGGAGGGATCTGCTGCTCTTCCCACACAATCTAATTGGCCAGGCCTAATGCACTGCACAATTACCATTAACAAAGCAGAAAAATCTCTCATGGCACCTTCTGCCGGGTTTCAGATCAGCTCAAGCGTTGGGGTGGGCTCTGCAGTACGACAGGCAGAGACTCCTGGCCAAAGGCCTTGGCTTGGGCTGAGAGTCAGCAGGGATGGGGGCAAGGGCTGACCAGGCATGGAACACATGGGGCTTTCACAAAGGGGTGCTCAGGGAAGTTGGGAGAGGCAAACCCCCGTGGGTGCAAGTGAGATCAAAGTGCTTCTTAGCACAGCACAGAGTCTAAAGTTTTGCACAGCCCAGACTGCATCAGACAGGGATGGGAGCACTGTGGTGACAGTCCCTGCCTGTTCCCAAGGCCCTGCCCAGCCCAGAGGCTGCTCACAGTCCCCGGGGCATCCTTGGGGCCATCAGGAGGTGTGTGTGCTGCAGGGGCTCAGGCAGTACCTTAGTGCAGGGCCGTGGGGGCCGGGACTTTGGGGTCCCCGGGCGCCGGGCGCTCCCGTCCCGCTGGGCCTCGCAGCTCGGAGGGGACGGAGACAGGAGCAGCTTCTTCAGCTGCAGAGAGAAGGGGCAAGAAAAGGAGTCGGCATCGCAGCGAGGGCAGGAGAAAACACCCCTTGGCTCATGTGTGAGCACACCCATCCCCGAGCATCCCACCCGAAAATGGGGCAAAAAAACATCAGGCAGGGAGGGTTAGGGTTAGCAGCTCCCACCCCACGCGGCCGTGGGGCAGGTGCCTGGCTGTGTCAGGGTGTCCCCACAGCATTCGGCCCACGGATCCCAGGCAGGCTGGGGCAGTGTGCAGGAGGGAATTTAGTTCCCAGAGACAGCCCCACTCGGGTCAGACACACAGGAGCTGCCGCGGCATCCCAACTTCTCACTCCATCAGCTCTGCCCTGAGGTGACAGAGGCTTTACACTGGTGTGAGTGATGGGTTTGGACAGCTCGCCGAGTCCCCGTGTGAGGCTCATTTAGCCAAAACATCCAGACAGGGCCTCGACTCATTAACGAGCTCTCAAGGCTCTTTGGAGATGCGAATCCCTGTGGGATCTGTCAGGATCTCCCCCAGCACCGTGTCACACCCATGGGCGCTGCAGCGGGGCTTTCCCCAGCTCACCCATCCCTTCTGATGGCAGGGCCAGCACGTTACCCTTCTACTGAACCCCAGTTTTGGTCAGGGGGAGGGAAAAAAACCCCAGACCCCACACCCAGCAACAACAACTGAGATTGTGCCCGTGTGGCGCTATAACCGGAGGCGACAACAGCTCAACAGCAAGACGACTGCGTAGGCACCGGGGGCTGCAGGAGAGACAGGTCTGGGGCTTGGGGCTGATAGAAAAGGGATGCCCGGGTCAGGGTCGGCCAGGAAATGCCAGCCGGGGCACCCGAGGCTTTAGGAGAGAGGCTCCTGCGGGTGGAAGCGCCCAGCTCCCGTTCCCCCCCGCCCCTGCAACGTATACATCCTATATATACACATACAGCTCATGTGTGATATATACCCCTGCGGGGCGGGCGCGGTGGAGATGCACGCTGTCACCACTGGATGTCACTGCTCCCCTTGGCTGGGACGTGGGGACAGCCCGGGAGCGGGCTGGGGGCTCGGGGGGCGCCGTGAGCGGCAGGCTGGGTGTCCTGTGCCAGGGAACCCCCGGGCACGGCAGGAAACGCTCGGGGCGCAGGGAGGGGAGCGGGGCTGGAGCCCCAGTATTGCAGGGAACCAAGGGGGATGCTCCAGCCACCAAATCTGGGGGGACTGGAGGCCACGCAGCCCCTGAGGGGCTCCGGTGGAAGGCACAGGGAGGGTCAAACCCTCCCACTGACAGCCGAGGGCAGGGGCTGACACTCAGACAAGCCCCTCTTGTGACAGCAGGGAGCTCAGCCCAGGGCAGAGCCGGGGGAAAAGCCACCACTGCCCACGGGCACGGGGCTGGGACGAGCCAGGGAGAGCCCCGGGCAGCCCCACACCTGCAGGGGGGTTAAAAGCAGGTGTGGGTGTGCCAAAGCAGCCCCCAGCCCTCTGGCACCCGCCCCCACCCCGCCCAGAGATAGGTTTGTATACACACAGCTGGTTCCCGTGAGGATGGTGATGGAGGTGACAGCAATGATGCAGAACATGTATACGTATACAATACAAGTATATGCTTTGGTATTGACGGTTAAAGAGAGTTTTAAGCCTAGAATGAAAAAATTCAGACCTTGGCTTCCTATCATACCCATGCAGCCGGCTTATCTGGGGCTCATCCAAATCCACCTTAAACAGTAGGAAGTGGGTTCTTACTAGAGACAGCTCATCACCCTCGGGGGCCGGGGGGCCCCCCGTGACCGGGGCGGTGGGTTTGGGGGAGGGGGCAGGTGAGGTGGTGGCAGGGCTGAGCGTGTCCCCCTCTTCCATAGTTCTGAAGGCAGCCAGGCCCATGTCATCTCCCTGAATATCATCCAGAGTCTCGGTCAGGGCTGCCAGCAGCGCTTCGTTCTCGCTGTCTATTATCTGAAAGGAGCAGCAGAGAAGAAAAGCAGGGGTTAGGCTGGGCACAGGGTTCCCACAGGATGCTGGACGGGGGACAGGGACCAGCAGAGCCACACCAGCTCCCACACTGCCCAGTGACCCCACTGTGAGACCTGGAATAGCAGTGTCAGTCTGTCCACCTGCAGCCCAGCAGGAAAAGAACGAACCAGAGCATCTTCTCTGCCCACAGCCCCTCCACCCCACCATGAGGCAAACAGCAGCAGATGAAGGATCTGTCAGGAAAAGGCTCCTGGCCCAAATCCTCCTGACTCTGCAAGTGCAGGAGCTGTGAGCTCAGCCAGCGCTGCCCAGTGGACAAGAGGGCACAGCCTCCCAGGAGGGCACAGGGGAAGCTGCACCACTGGCCTGGTGCCACAGCTTGTGACAAGAACCATGCTGAGCTTTGGGCTCACTGAGAGCCCCCAAACACAGGCACCTCCAGCTGCTCAGGGGCTCTCAGCCCTCCCACACCGCTGCACCCAGTGCTCTGGCAGAGATCTATCCAGAGCACAGCCCCAGTCACTCCCCAGTCTCCCATCAGCACCCCCAGATCATGCTGCTCACCCAAAACTGCGTCAGGGGAGCTGTAGTGCAAGGCCCATCTCATTCCTGGACAGGAGCTGCTCCGCCTCCCCCTTGCCCACTGCTCCAGCCTGGCTTGGGTCCCTCCTTTCACTGTGCTTTGGCTTTGCTGATGCACCTCCAGCCTTCCCAGGGCCCTCCCAGTCCCACCCAGCCCCACGAGCTCCCTTCCAGTCTGGCAATACAGTGCTGAAGCCCAGGAGAGGATGCAAAGCTGAGGAATGGCTGGAGTGAGCCAGCAGTTCCTTCGTTTTGGTCCTCCTCCATCACAATCTGAATGTAAACCATGTCCAGGGAGAGGCAGGCTACCATCAGGGATAAAATTAGCACGGGGGTAAAGTGAGGCTCACAGCCTCCTGTGCTTCTCTCCTCTTGTTTGAAAATTAAACATCTTTTGTTCCATGCCCTAACCTTGCTCGCAGTTACTAGAGCAGGCTCCAGGGAAAGGCAGCAGGATGCTCCATTTCTGGCTCAGTTTCTTTTCCTCCTGTTATTGGCACGAGATTGCTGTGCACACAAGTTCAGTGGGATACATTTCATCATACTCCACTGCTCCTCATCGGCCTGGCTTTTGCATTTCTTTTCTGTTTATCTTTTCCCCAGGAAGTTCACGGAAAATATGCATCTCGTGATGAAGGTCCCTCAGCTGGACTGGACCATTTTCAAGCACAGCATCAGCCCAGCACAAAAGCCAGAGGGTTGTTATTTCATGGGCAGGTTAGAAAATATTGAGGCTTTTTTTTCATCTCCTTGTTTAAATAGAAATCTTCCTCCTCCCAAAATGTGACCCAGGGTTGGTGATTAGCTGGTACCAGGGGGACACAACCTCCTTGTGCAAGGGGGTAAAGGTCAGGAGGGCACAGAGACCCCAGCCCCGAGGACAGGCACATGCAGGGCATGGCATGAGCTTGGGCAGGGTGAGGGGCTGCCCGGCCTGCTCTGTGCCCAGTCCCCTCTGCATCTCCCTGCTTCCAACCTGGCTGTGCTGTCAGACAGCCCTGCCCTGTCCTCACAGCTCCAGGAGATGGGACAGGAGCAGAGGGACATGGAGCAGTCCTGCCTGCCCCAGGAGCATCCCTGCCCCAGGGACATCCCTGCCCCAAGAGCATCCTCTGTGCCAGGAGCATCCCTGCCCCAGGAGCATCCCTGCCCCAAGAGCATCCTCTGTGCCCAGGAACATCCCTGCCCCAGGAACATCCCTGCCCCAGGAACATTCCCTGCCCCAGCTCTGCACTGTGCTGACACAGCCACAGATCCATCCCAGCCCAGGGCTGAGGAGAGGAACACTGGGACCCCAGAGACAGAGGGGCTGCCAGAGCTGGGAGAACAGAGCAAGGGGCTGGTTCCTGTGAGGGAACAGGGTGAAGGGGCTGGATCCTAAAGGAACAGGGTGAAGGGGCTGATTCCTAAAGGGACAGGGTGAAGGGGCTGGATCCTAAAGGAACAGGGTGGAGGGGCTGGATCCTAAAGGAACAGGGTGAAGGGGCTGGATCCTAAAGGGACAGGGTGATGGGGCTGGTTCCTGTGAGGGAACAGGGTGGAGGGGCTGGATCCTAAAGGAACAGGGTGAAGGGGCTGGATCCTAAAGGAACAGGGTGAAGGGGCTGCTTCCAGCTCCTGGGAAGGAACTTTCCAGTGCTGAGACCCCCGCACTGCCGCCCTGGCATTCCAGGAATGGAACAGGACACGCTGCACCCCGGCTGCGATTCCAGTGAATAATCCAGCACAGGAGGGCTGCCTCAGCAGCCTCCTCCTCCTCCTCCTCATTAGCCTTACTCTGCTTGCCCCATTTAGAGCTGGTGCACAAATTAATGGAGCAGTAATCAGCTGGGGAGGAGATATTAATAGTCCTGTGTGTTCCCTCTTCCCAGTCTCCCTTTCCCTGTGCCTCCATCCTGGGGTACTGGAGAGCTCTGTGCTCCCTGCTCCCAGCCTCTCTGTCCCCCTGCCTGCACCCAGGGGGGATGGATGGGGTACCTGGAAGAGCTCGGAGTCGTCGGTGCTGTACTGGCTGGAGTCGGTCTCCGAGTGCTCCCTGTCCCAGTGCAGCTCGCTGAAGCAGCCAGCAGAGTCCAGGTCGCTGGCGTCCAGCTGGGACAGATCGATCTCGGGGAAGTCAGAGTAGAGGTGCTCCTCTCCAGACACCTCATACTGCACACAGGAGAGCAGAGAAACAACTGAGACCAGGGGAGCAGGCACTGAGGACAGCAGCATCCCCCCTGTGTCACCCAGTGATCCACCCCAATGCTCCCAGCCCCTCTTCCCACAGAGCTCCAGGCACTGGCAGGGTGTGCTGGGCACCTTTTCACCCACTCAGCCTGGCACTGGTCACTGGAGCAGCCCCACAGCCCCACCACACCCCTGCTGGTGTCCCAGCTGTGGCACAGCTGGAGCTGCTTGGGAAGAGCCTCATCCCTTCCCAGTGAGCAGATGCTCAGGGCACAGCACAGCCACTGCACAGCCACGGCTGGGGCAATTCCTGCCCTTGGTGCCCTAAAAGTGACATCCAGTGGTGGCCTGGGGATCAGCACAGGACACCTGGGACAGCAGCACACAGGGCCAGCCTCACAGCTGCTGCTCACCCTGTCCCCCCAAGGGCCCTGGAGCCCTCAGGATCCCAAAGCACCACCCAGGCCACCAGAGCTGCTCCCTGCTCCCTGCAGGGTGAGGACAGCCTGGAAATGAATGGATGTCTGAGAACACTTGGGGTGATGTGAGCTAAAAATCTCCACTTAACCACAGAAAGGAGCTGGCACCTGCCCCACTTGGGTTCCAGCCACGAAACCCCAGAGGGGGCTGGGGCTGGCACCAGCACCCAGTGCCTGCCCTGGCACCTGCACCGTGCCTGCTTCAGCCTCGGTGCCAGGGTAAAACACAGGGAAAGGTCTGGAGAGGCTCCTCCCAGCACTGCCTGCCCAAGGGGAGGCTTCTGGCACTGAGGGAAGCAAGTTTATTTACAGAGCAAACGGATTTTGGAGCAGGCAAACATCTGAGCATGTGAGAGAGGCTGCGGGGGAGCGTGGGGGCCCCTCCTCCTGGAGCACCCTGCAAGGGTCTGCTCCATCACTCAGTGGGAAGGAAAGGGGATTTCAAACCCAGCTGCAGGAAGGGAAAAGACAGCTTTTCTCTCTTCTCGTTTTTTTGTTTTTCAAATTGGGATAATCTGGGATTACTGGCTGTGTTCCCCCAGGCTGAGGAGCCTGTCTGCCACGCTCCCCACCACATCCAGGACACTCCAAAGGACACTCCCCTGCACACACTCCCTCCCTTCCTGCATTTCCCACCTGCTTCCCAGCCTGCCCCATCCCAGGGGAGGTGGAAAACAGGGAGAGCACCTCGGAGGGCACAGCAAGGGCAGGAGAGTGGTTTTATGGCCTGAAGGTGAGCAGTGCCAGGCCCCATGCCCCAGCCATGCCCAGGGGCTGCAGTGGATGCAGGGAGCAGCTGGGGCTGCCCCACACAAAGCTCTGGGGGATGCTCTCCCAGCGCTCTCCCTTCACCTCTTTCGGATGGGTACCAGGTAGATAGCACAAGTGTGGTGCCACAAAGAGTATCGGGCACCCCTGAGGGCTCTGGGAGCACAAACTCCTCACTGGGCCCCCAGGGATGGGGATTTTCTCACCTGCCCTGCAAAACCCTCAGTTCCCAGGTGTCAGAGCACGTGCAGCAGGTCAGGAGTCCCCACTGCCAGCTCTGGGGGACACAGATGCTGCCTCCCCCCTTGTGCTGTCCCTCTGCTCTGGGATCAGGTGTCCTTTGGCCTTTCAGATGTGTCCCTTACCTGCTGTGCCTCGTCCCTGCCTTCCTGTCCCTGCCCTGGTGCCTGCTCCAGAAAAAGTCTTGTGACAACTTTGTCTCCCCCTTCTCCCCAAAGCTTCCCATGGGAACACAGGCACAGGTTTTTATTTTTAGCCAAGCCATACATCCACAGCTATACGTGTGTCTGTGTGTGCGTGTGTGCGTGCAATTAAAAATAGCAGAGCAGCCAAATTCTCCTGCTCCTTTTGATATGCCACAAGGGAAAAGATCCTGGCGCTGAGATCACAAGGAGCAGCTGACACCAGCGCTCGGGATGTCTTTTGATCAACTCCACAGATGTGACATGTCCCCATTGGCAACAGGGCTGCGTAAAAATAAACCCCTGCAATGCCAGGCTGCTGAGCTGCCCTCTCTGGGCACTGGGGGCAGGACTGCCCTGCCCTGACACTGCCCTGCCACTGTCACTGCCACTGCCACTGCCACTGCCACTGTCACTGCCACTGTCACTGTGTCACTGCCACTGTCACTGCCACTGTCACTGCCACTGTCACTGTCACTGCCACTGCCCTGCCACTGTCACTGCCACTGTCACTGCCCTGCCACTGCCCTGCCACTGCCACTGTCACTGCCCTGCCACTGCCAATGCCACTGTCACTACCCTGTCACTGTCACTGTCACTGTCACTGCCACTGTCACTGTCCTGCCACTGCCCTGCCACTGCCACTGCCGCTGTCACTGCCACTGCCACGCTGGGGATGCTCCAATCCTCCTGCCTCCCACGGGTCAGGAATGCCCAAACTCAGCTCAGTGTGTGTGGAGCCTCCTCCTCTCCTCCTTGGCAAACATGGGGACAGCCTTTGCTTGGTGGGGTCACCTGGATGGGCACCCCAGCCCCCAGCCAGTCCCCTCTGCTGGGCAGTGTCCCTGACCCAGCCCAGGCACCAAGGACCGGCTCCAGAGGGAGCCCAGCACTCCCAGCCCATGGCTGAGCCCCGCTGGGGAAGGGGCAGCCCCTGCCCAGCTCAGGGGTGGCAGCAGCGATGGGGACACTGCCTGTGGGCACGGGACCTCATCTGCTCTCACTGTCCCTGTTCCCACCCTCTGCACTTCCTGCTGCCTTGGGAGAGGAGTGAACTTTTGTTCTAATTTTACTCGGGACTTTGTAGGAAGATCAGCCATGGGTTCTTGGTGTGCAGCCAGCAAACACCCATGGAGACATGCTCAGAGCCTGGGAGGCATCCTCCAGCCCAGACACCTGGCTGTGAGCAGCAAGGCTGCCACCAGAGAGCTGTGCCATGCCTGAGCAGCCACCAGAGAGCTGTGCCATCCCTGAGCAGCCCCTGCTCCAGGGGGGAGAGCTCCTCTGGCTCCTGGGTCAGCATCCCCCTGGCTCCTGGCTGCTCTGGGGCTGCAATGTGCTCCCACTGCTGTCCCTCTGCCATGTCCCCACTCTGTCCTTGCCAGGGCAGTGGCAGCATGAGGAGCTGGCACAGGGTTAGATCCATCTCCCTGCCTCCCCTCAATGCAGGCCACTGTCTCTGGTGGCCCCAGAAGCTCTGGGGACATGTCCTGGGCTGGAGCCACGTCCCAGGATGTCCCAGCTCAGTGCTGGCTCTGCCACCCTGGGGACAGCAGGTGGGACATGTCCCTTTCAGTCCTGTTTTGAGCAGTGTGAACTCTGGCACGTGAGGTTTTATCTCTGAGGAAACACCAGGCTCCTCCCTGAGCCCAGCTCTAATTCAAACACTGGATTAAGGAGACAGGAAATGTTTTCCTCTTTTTCAGTGTCAACCTGGGCTCCTCAAACAGAACCCTGCAGTCAGCAGGACTGGAGAGGCTGCCTGGGGTCAGCTGCATCCACGAGCCCAGGAGAGCAGGAGCAGCCAGGGAACAGCAACTGAGCAGGGCGGGCAAGGGCTGAGCTCATTGTGTGCTCTGTGAGCTGCTCAGGAGCTGGGACAGCGCAGTGACCGTGACACGCAGACCTGCAGGTGCTCTCCTGTCTCACTGCAGCCCTGCCAGAAATCGCCCTTATCTGCACAAGCCCTGGGTCCAAGCCCTTGAAGTCATGGCCAAGAACTGTGGCGTGGCTGCGGGCACAGGGGATGGCACACGGGGCTGGTGCTCACTCAGCCTGCTCAGGGACAGCCTCTGAAGAGCTGCTGAGCACGAGCAGCACCTTCCAGCAGCCTCATCCTGCCCGGGGTGCCCTGCGGTGCCCTGGGGTGCCCTGTCACCCACGTGCCATGGGAAAAGGGCAGGAAAGGGGCAGCGCCCTGGAGGGGCCGAGGGAAGCAGCAGGGACAGCAGAGCCCCCTCCTCACTGGGAGCAAACAGTGACTCAGCTCCTCCCTGCAGAGCCAGGAGCTGCCCAGGGCATTAAGGGATAAATCTCCATCCCCTCGTGCTGCAGGCACTGCCCCAGAGCAGCCGAGTCAGGCTGGCACCCACAGCAGCAGCAGCAGGGAAACACCCCGTGCTGCTCCCACCAGCCCTGCCTCGGTCACAGGGCAGCTTCTCCCTCCTCAGCCTCTCAGCCTCACCAGGACTCGGAAAAGCAAAGAAAATCCTTGGGCAGGGGTTTTGCAGAGTTGTCTGGGCTTATCAGGGAAATCCGTAATCACAGACTGCTTCAAACGGGGATTACAGCCCTGCAGGGAGACAGCAGCGTGTCCCTGGGATGGGCTGGCACCAGGCGGGTGCCACTGGCTGCCTGCTGTGGCACTGGGCTGCTGTGGCACTGCCTGCTGTGGCACTGGGCTGGTGTGGCACTGCCTGCTGTGGCACTGGGCTGCTGTGGCACTGGGCTGGCTCCTGTAACACTGGCTGGCATGGCACTGGCTAGCGTGGCACTGGCTGGTGTGGCACTGGGCTGGCTGGTGTGGCACTGGGCTGGCTGGTGTGGCACTGGCTGGTGTGACATTGAGCTGACTGATGTGGCACCGGGCTGGTGTGGCACTGGCTGGCGTGGCACTGGGCTGGCTCCTGTGGCACTGGCTGGCGTGACACTGGCTGGTGTGGCACTGGGCTGCTGTGGCACTGGCTGGTGTGACATTGAGCTGACTGATGTGGCACTGGGCTGGCGTGGCACTGGCTGCTGTGGCACTGGCTGGTGTGTGACACTGGCTGGCGTGGCACTGGCTGGTGTGGCACTGGGCTGGTGTGGCACTGGCTGGTGTGACATTGAGCTGACTGATGTGGCATCGGGCTGGTATGGCACTGGCTGCTGTGGCACTGGGCTGCTGTGGCACTGGCTGGCGTGGCACTGGCTGGTGTGGCACTGGGCTGGCTCCTGTGGCACTGGGCTGGTGTGGCACTGGGCTGGTGTGGCACTGGGCTGGCTCCTGTGGCACTGGCTGGTGTGACATTGAGCTGACTGATGTGGCACCAGGCTGGTGTGGCACTGGCTGGTGTGGCACTCGGCTGGTGTGACATTGAGCTGGCTGGTGTGGCACTGGGCTGGCTCCTGTGGCACCGGGCTGCTGTGGCACTGGCTGGTGTGGCCAGCCCAGAGGGATGAGGGATGTGTGGGGACAGCCTGGCTCCAGCAGCAGGGAGGAGGGCAGAGGTGGGAACGGAGGAGACAGCTATAAATAAGTGTAAATACAGCAAGGAGGCACCTGGCCAGAGCTGTGAAGGTCACCAGAGTGTGTGCCAGCAGATAAGCAACCCCCCTGCCCAGTGGCATTTGACAAAATGTCACTGTGAATGAGGGAGAGGCGGTGTCGGGTTGTGCCTTGGCCCTGCCACCCCCTGCCACCCCCGTATTTATAGCCTGAGAGCCCCCAGGAAGGTCCCTGGAGGTGAGGGGACCCTGCCTGCACCCACAGGGAGCACAGGGCCCTCACCCCCTGCCCAGGCTTGGGGCAAGGCCCTCAGGAACCTCTCGGGCTGCACAGAGCAGGGACACCTCTCTGTCCTGCCAGCCACCCTGCCCTCTGCCCCCTGTTAATTTTTAATTACTTATTTTAACTTTCTGCTAATCCGTTTTAACGATTCAGCCCAGCCAAAGTGGCAAAACCTCATTTAAAAGCTGGGCAGAGCAAAGAGCAGCTCCTTCTTCCTCCTGAGGCACTCCAAACCAAGTTCTGCTGGTGCTCCTGTGGGTGCAGCACGTGGGAGCTGCCCACGCTGGGCACACTGTGCCAACACAGCCTGTACTCAGAGCCTCAACCCAAAGGTTGGACCTGACGGCCTCAGAAATCTTTTCCAACTGAAATAATTCTGTGATTCAGTGGCACACGTGGAGCAGCTGCCCTCCCAACGCAGCCTGAGATGTGTTGGGTGGAAAAAGGGGTGCTGAGTAGGAAAAAGGGGGTGCTGAGTGGGAAAAAGGGGTGCTGAGTGGGAAAAAGGGGTGCTGGGTGGGAAAAAGGGGGTGCTGAGTGGCAAAAAGGGGTGCTGGGTGGGAAATGGGGTGCCCAGTGCCAGGCTCTGAGCCCCAGGCTGTGCACAGTCTCACTCCTTGACTTTTGTCTTACATTAGGAGGTGTAATTAAGATCAACCAAGAGATGCCAGTAATGGGAAATATTAAACATTAACCACAAACAATAAACATGAACTTGCCAGGATAACTTTGATATGCAGGAAAGATGGAAGAAATTGCACTAAACTGTCCTTGAGTCACAGGACAGAAGAAAGGAGCCTGAGATACTGGTAATAATGCCCTGGATAAACAACATTCTGCTGGAATACTTCAAACAAAGGTGTGTCTGCTTTAGGAAGAAGGGCACAGTAAAGTGTACCACAGGTTATAGAGCTGCATGTTCACACACACTCAGCTCATTTCTTCAGGCTCCAGATTACAGAGTCCACTTTGGTTCTGCCTGAGCTCCAGCACCAGCCCAGGGCTGCAGAACCCACCAGGGAGTTCCTGCAGCCCCCACAGACCCCAAAGCAGCCCCACAGACCCCAAAGCAGCACCCACAGACCGCAATGCAGCCCCCACAGACCCCAAAGCAGCACCCACAGACCGCAATGCAGCCCCACAGACCCCAAAGCAGCCCCACAGACCGCAATGCAGCCCCACAGACCCCAAAGCAGCACCCACAGACCGCAATGCAGCCCCACAGACCCCAAAGCAGCCCCACAGACCCCAAAGCAGCACCACAGACCCCAAAGCAGCCCCACAGACCGCAATGCAGCCCCAGTGGTGCCAGGCACAAGGCAAGGGCAGGCGGTGCCCCGTGCAAGGAGCAGACAGAGCAGAACAGGCTGTTCCCAAGGAACAGCTCCTCTCTCAACACCACCTAATGGAAAGAGCCCTGTGTGTGTCCCTGTGGGCTGCCAGGGCTGCCCGGGCAGTGCCAGCACACCTGGGCACTCTCAGCGTGCTCAGAACTGGGACAGCTTCACCCTGCAGCCCTGGCTGCAGCACCCCAGCCTGGCAAACCGCATCCACACCAAACACACCTGTGCCAGTGGCTGCTGCCAGCCTGTCCCTGGCACCAGCTCCCTGCCACCCCTCGATGGCATGAGAGCTGAACACTGCTGGGGTTTTCTAGGAAATTCCTTTTTATCTCCCCAAAGCAAAGGCAGCAGCAACGGACAGCAGCTGGCACGGGCTGGGCACAGAGCACAGAGGGGACTGAAATGGGACACCAGCTGCCAGCCCTGCCAGGGGAGCCTTAATGCCATGGGACAGGCAGGGAAGGAGAAGGAGAAGGAGAAGGAGAAGGAGAAGGAGAAGGAGAAGGAGAAGGAGAAGGAGAAGGAGAAGGAGAAGGAGAAGGAGAAGGAGAAGGAGAAGGAGAAGGAGAAGGAGAAGGAGCAGGCAGGGCTCCCCCAGCACCCCTCTCCTCCTCCTGTCAGGTTCCCTCCAGCCTGTGTGGGACAAGGACAGGCCAGGAGGTGGCACAAGCCCCGCAGCCCTGAGGGGATCCCAGTGGCACTGGGAGCTGTGGGGGCCGTGGCTGAGGCCAGCAGAGCACTGAGACACTGAAATTCCTGGGATGGCTCCCACTCACAGCACTGAGGGGCAGGAGAGGCTGTGCAGCCCCCAGAGCCAGGCTGGCAGCACAGGGACCCGGCAGTGCCATGATGGGGACAGGCCTGACTCACTGAGGAGCTGACTGTTAGCCAGCTCTGCTGGTCACAAGAATTCCCCTCGATGGCAAGTCCCTCCCTTTGCAAGGAAAACATGAGGGGGTGATTATTTTCAGAGCTTCCTCTTCTGATGTCCCTGCAGCCTCGTGACTGATGTGGGCACAGGGACCCCAGCGAGGAGGGGCAGCCCTGCCCCTGCCCTGGGGAGGTTGGGTGCCCAGCCCAGAGGCTGACAGGGCTCCACCAGGCCCTTTGTGCCCAGGGGATACTGCAAACATCCATCCTGCCATGGCACGACCTGGCACACCTAACCCCAGCCCAGCTCCAGGGCACTGCTCACCCTGGCACCGGCAGCTCCAAGAGCAAATCCCAGGGGGAGGCACCAGCTGTCCCTCCACTGCCACACAGAGCTGTGGTGGCACCCAGGGGCAGGCAGAGCCCCTGCCCACGGGGACACCACTGCCTGGTGCCACCCAGGCCAGCCACAGCCCTGCTCCCCACCCACAGGCACAGCCTTGGCATCTCCCAGGCTGCCAGAGCTGCCCTTGGCATTCCAGGAGCCACAGCCTGGGAATCCCTGCAGTGCCTCAGCCTCCCTGCCCAGCTGGGCAAGGGCTGGCATTGCCAGCACATCCTGGTGTCACCTCGTGTGACAGAGCTGAGGTCACACCGTGTCACACCGGGCCCAGTCCTGCCTCTTTCACACCTGACAAGGAGCTGCAGAGAACCTGTCACCCCCTGCCCGCTGTCACCCCCTGCCTGCTGTCACCCCCTGCCCGCTGTCACCCCCTGCCCGCTGTCACCCCTGCCAGCTGTCACCCGCTGCCCGCTGTCACCCCCTGCCCGCTCTGTCCCCGTCACCTGCAGCACACCCTTCACCTCCCCAGGGCACAGCAGCCCTTTCACAGCTGGCTGATGCTCTGCTGAGCAGCAGGGACTGCCTGCACAAGGTGTCCCCTGCTGGCAGGGCAAGCCCAGCTCCTGCTGCTCCTGAGGGGGCTCGGGTGCCCCTGCCATGGAAGGCACCGTGGGCTGGCACTGCTGGTGCCACCAGCAGCCTCTTAGTGCTAATCAGGCCGAGGCAGGAGACGGGGAGGGTTCAAGCTGGGGTTAAGAAGGCACAAGGAGGATCTTCCTGCATTAGCCTGACCTCAGAGCCAGCCCAGGGACAGCCCTGCCCTGCTGGGGCTCAGCCACCAGCACAAACCCTCAGTGGGACCCTCCAGAGCCCTGCTGCTGCTGGACAGGGGCTGAGCTGGCCCTGCTGCCAGGGGGGCTGTGGGAGCCCCCCAGTGCCCAGCTCACACCTGAAAATGGAGTTTTCAGCTGGATGCATGAGGATGCAAACCTCTGTGCAAGGAGAAAAACCACTCACATCTCTCCTTACTCCCCAAACCACCCAGATCTGTCCTTACCCTGAAAACCACTCACATCTCTCCTTACTCCCCAAACCACCCAGATCTGTCCTTCCCCCCCAAACCACCCAGATCTGTCCTTACCCTGAAAACCATCCAGATCTGTCGTTGCCCCCTGCCCAGCCTGTCCAGGTGTGCCCAGTGCAGCTGGAAGCCCCAGCTGTGCCAGGTGGGTGGGTGGGCACTGCTGGCCACCCCTCAGTGCTGCGCTGCCCATGCCAGCTCCTGCTTCTGCCCTGCACAACCTGGCACCCTGCACCTCCCTGTCCCCATCACCTGGGCACAGCAAGAGGTGAGTCCACCCCTGTTCTGCTCCTGAATCAGGGGCTCCCTGTGCTCCCCCATCCTGCTACACCCAAATAAATGATTGCCCATTTTCTGTAGGTGTCCTGGCAGAGGGGACTGTCACCACCCAGTGTGGTCACCTCATGGTCACCTCATGGTCACCTCGTGCCTCTGCTCTGACCCCTCTGTGCCCAGAAAGCTGCTGGGGAGGGGCAGTGCTGCCAGGTGGGCATCAGCAGTCCCTGGCATGAAGTGATTCTCAGTGTGGACACCACCCCAGTTGTGTGGGAAAGGTGGGAGGAGAGCAGGTCCCAGCAGGCCTGGGGATGCAGGGACACCTCCCAGGTGGATGTGGAGCTGAGAGCCCTGAGCAGCAGCTCGGGGCAGGCTGGGCACACAGAGCACAGCCTGTTTGCTCTGGGCATTTCCTGGGGCTGCTCAAGGCTTTGCTGTGTCCGGGTCTGCACCTACACTGTCACTGCCCCAGGGCTGGGCCCTGCCCCTGCTTTTTGGCTCTGCAGGAAGCATTTGTGGGAGCCTGGAGCTGCTGCTGCCAACCTGCTTTCCTCGGGCTTCCTACTCTGCAAACAACTGACTCACCCTGGAAAGAAACAGCTCCAAGATCTCCAGATAGAAAACCTCTATGAGGGCAAGGAGCTCCTTCAGGAGCACATGCAAATCCACATCCACAGAGCTTTGTTCTAGTCCAAATTCTCTCCTGTGAGGGACCACACCTTTCCCCTCCCCAAAACCCCGGGCAGGCTCCAACATGGCATGAGAGGAGGGGTCTGGCCGCTCCCTGCGGCAGCAGCTGGGGCCCCTCTGCTCTTCCCAAACCAGTTGGGGTGAAGCCCACAAGCTCCAGTTCTTACACTAAACCAGATCCTTTAACTGCTCCACGTGCTGTGCCACCCTGGCCTGAGCTTGCCTGCCCCCAAGCCTTGTCCCCCCTGTTTCTGACCCCAGCT
Source organism: Zonotrichia albicollis (assembly GCF_047830755.1). Taxonomy (NCBI): domain Eukaryota; kingdom Metazoa; phylum Chordata; class Aves; order Passeriformes; family Passerellidae; genus Zonotrichia; species Zonotrichia albicollis. Next base: position 1,504,388 of record NC_133833.1, read on the forward strand.
AATCCCGGGATCAGCAGAAAGCCAGAGACCCCAGGGCAGGCTGGCCTGAAAGCCAGCCCTGAGCTCTGGCTGTGACAGGAACTGCTCTGAGCCAGCAGCCACCCCTGGGCTGGCACCATCAGAGCCAGGGGAAGGCACCCCGAGCCTGGCAGTGCCACATGCCAGCTGGTCTGAACCCCGTGCAGGACTGGCAGGGGTTAAGGCTGCCCAGGGCTGGCTTGGTGTGCCACCTTCACGCGCTTTGCATGGCCCAGAGCCTGGCAGCAGCTCCCCAGTCATGTGAGACGAGAGCAGCTCCAGCTCCCAGCCCTGCCTCGCTCTTATCCACCCGCTCTTATCCATCCCTGTGCCTCTGCTGCCCCCCTGGCAGGGGCTGCCATGCGGGGACGTGGCCAGGAGCCCTTGGCAGAGCCTGCAGGGTCACCTTGGAGGGTCCTGCAGGGAGGCAGGGCAGCGGGACAGGGCTGTGCTCGGGGTGGCACCGAGGGGACATTGCTGGGCCACGGCCCCACAGCTGGGGCTGCACTGGAGGAGAACTGCCAGCCCTGCCCCTGCCAGCCTGGCAGCAGGGCACAGAGGGCACCAGCCAGGCAGCCCCTCAGCCTGCCCAGCCAGCCCCAGTGCCAGCCTGGTGAGCAGGTGGCACCGTGTGTGCCCAGAGCTGGCCGAGCCAGGCTGGGTTATGCAAACCACAACGGGAGCTGTTTCAACTAGTTGGACTCCTGCCTGGCAGTCAGGTGCCTTCCTCCTCCTCCTCCTCCTCCTCCCGAACGGCTGCCAGGGCCCTGGGCAGCTGCCCAAGCTCTGTGGGTGCCTCTGTCCCCACGCTGCTGTGGGCGAGTGGCTCTGGGGTGCCCTGGGATGTGGGGGGCAGGCAGGGGCTCAGTGACCCCCAGCACCAAGTGCTGCTCTCCCTCAGCTCAGCTGTGAGCCAGCCCCACCTTGGGGTGTCCTTGGGGTGCCCTCAGGTGTCCTGCACTGCCAGGGCACAGCTGGCACCACGGGCAGGCACAGGGAAGGTTGTGAACCTGCACAGAACCAGGGAATGCTTTGCACTGGGAGAGAACATTAAAGGTTTTGTTCCACCTTCCACATCCCAGGCTGCTCCAAGCTCCATCCAGCCTGGCCCTGGGCACTGCCAGGGATCCAGGGGCAGCCCCACTCCCCCGGTGTTCAGCTGGGAGCAGGGATGGGGGGCAGTGCAGGCAGGGGAAGGGGCTGTCAGCCCCATTGCTGGTGGGTTTTACCCAGCACTGCGCTCACCTTGCCATTTCCCATCCCTGGGAAGTGCAGAAACACAAGAAAATCTTTCTGTGGAAGGAATGGTGCAGGGAAAAAGTTCCCAAAGGAAGGTCTGGGCAGAGCTGGTCACATTGCTGTCACCAGCTGTCACTGCCACACTCACACATCATGGCAAGGGCTCAGTGTTTGCCTTTGCCTGGAGAAACCCTCCCCAGGCCAGGAGGAGCCAGCAGTGGACAGCATCTGTTCCCAGCACCCTCTGACATTGCAACACATGGGGAAAATCCCACATATGAGCACCAGGAATCCTCATGCAAATCCTCATTCCCAAGCCAGTGCAGCCTGGCACTCTGGGCTGCCAGGAAAGCACAGCCTGGCCCTGCACAGGGCTCTGTGCACAGCACTCCAGCCTCTCCTGGAATTTCAACACAGATTCCCAGGCACCCCCAGCTCCATCAGAACTGTCCCCTGGCCAGCCCAGCTGCTCCTGGAGGATGCAGGGACCACAGGGGTCAGCAGCTCCATGGGTGACAGCTGTCCTGCCTGGGACACGGGTGACACGGGGCTGGGGTGGCACAAGGGATGGCTCCATCCCTGTTTTCATTACTACAAAATTCTGTGCAACAAAATAAAGCCTTTGCCAAAGGAAACGGGCCCCAGGCCAGCTCCTTCCAGGGCTCCCTGGAATGCTCTGCTCTGTCATCCCTCGGTGGGCGCTGAGATTTTGTGCAGGTATCAGTTTTTCTGTTCAGGGTGCTTTTCCAGCTGGATGTCTTTGATGAGCTGTTCTGCAGAGGTGGCATGGAGCAGGAGGAGCAGGGAAACCTGCCTGTGGTGAATGGTAAAACCCTCTGGCAACGCCGTGACGCTGCTCCAGACACAGGGGCTAAATTTAGACTGCTCATTTATTATCCTGCAGCTGCTGCCTTTGGTGTGAGAGGAGCCAGGGGCTGCACTGATGCTCCCCTCACCCATGGCTGGGGCTGCCTGGACACAGCCACAGGCTCACACTGGCTGCAAAGCATAAAATAATGCACAAACCTTTTCCTTGGGTGTCTCCTGAGAGATGAGGCTGAGCTTAAATCCCCCACAAAGGTTTATATGTGCTGGCATGAGCAGGTCCTGCCTGGCTGGGAAGGGGGTCCCCTGCTCCTGGTGAGGGTACCCAGGTTTCTGCCAAAGGATGGGAGGCTTTCCTGTGGCTGCCCCACTGCCAAAATCAGGGATCTTCCTCAAGCAAGCCAGCCACAGCTGGAGCAGAGAGGCAGGAGGGGCAGGGAGCCATGGGTGCCTCCACCTCCTCTCCTCTGGGATGTGCAGCAGAGACAAATCCTGGTGTGACCCCGGCGCTTGGCAGACAATGCCCTGCCTGCAGTGCCAGGGAGACAGCAAGTGCAGCCAGGCTGAGCACTGGCACCGTGGCTGCCTTGGGTGAGGAGCCAGCCCCGGGCTCTGGTGGCAGGGAAGCCACAGGAAAGCCACCCATCCTTTGGCAGGAGTTCTGCGTGCCTCCAGCAGCACACCTGGGACAAAGGGCTGAAAGGAGGGATGGCCAGGCAGCCAGGCTGGGCTGTGACCCTGCTGGGACTCACAGCAGCCATGCCCCCACTCCTGGCACCAGCCTGGGACTCACAGCAGCCATGCCCCCACTGCTGGCACCAGCCTGGGACTCACAGCAGCCATGCCCCCACTGCTGGCACCGAGTGCCATTGAGGTGGGGCCAAGCAGGACAGAACTCCAGGCATCCCATCCTGTTCCATCCATCCTGTTCCATCCATCCTGCTGCATCCCATCCTGTTCCATCCATCCTGCTGCATCCCATCCTGCTCCATCCATCCTGTTCCATCCATCCTGCTCCATCCATCCTGCTCCATCCCATCCTGCTCCATCCATCCTGCTCCATCCATCCTGCTCCATCCCATCCTGCTGCCACCCCTCCTGCATCCATCCTGCTGCATCCATCCAAGCAGGAGGCTGGCAGTGCCAGGAGAGGGTTAAGCCATTCCTCATCCCTGCTGGACCCACAGCAGCACCAGTCCTGCCCCCACACTGCTGCTGGGATCACTGAAGGGTCTCCCAAGCTGTGGGCTCTGCTGGGGCTGCCTCATCCTCCTTGGGGACAATGGGGTGCAGTGGTGGCAGCGGCAGAGGCAGCCTGGTGCCCGCTGTGCCAGCTGCTCGGGAGGGGACTGGGAACCTGCCTGGCACCTGGGCACTGGGAGGGGGGGACACAGCCCCAGGAGCATCCCCAGCAGGGACAGAGGTGACAGTCCCTGCCCTGAGCCTGGTGGCTGCAGGGACATTGGGGACACGAGGGATCTCACACCTCAGGCTGCTGTTCCCATACAGGGACAGGCAGGACCAGGCACGGGGCTCATGGAAAAGCCACTTGGAATGACAGTCCTTGGTCCTCCCCAGAGTGTCCCCACTGTTCCTGTCACTGACCCACGGGGACCACAGCACCAAAGACTTCCCTGTGCCTTTTGGGGCTGCTCCCCCTTCTCTCCTCATTCCTTTTTCAGGCACCATCCTATGCACGGACGGTCAGCAACCCAAAAAATGCCCAGATGTGGTCCCTGGGTGACCTCCTCCTGCTCCCTGTGCTGACATGTGCTGAAGCAGCACAGAGGGGACACAGGGACACTGTTTCTGCCTCCCCCTCGGCCCCAGAGGCCTTTCCCCCGCTTTCCCCCGGGTCAGGAGGGGCACAAACCCTTGGGCAGTGGCTGGTATTTGGGTAAGAGGCCACACTGGGGTACAGAGGCAGCAGCACGTGCTGCTGCTGTCCTGACACACACAGCGCTGGGGCTGTGCCTGGCCATCAGCACAGGCTCAGCAACTCTCCCACGGCCACCAGCAACACCCCCGGGACCCCCAGGGAACCCCAGGCCAGCTGTGAGGGGTGACAGGCAGGGCAGCAGCTCAGTGGGGAGCACAGCCTGCCTGCCTGAGGCTCTGCCCTCTCTGCTCCCTGCACTGCAGGGCTGCACTGCTGTTCCTTGCTGCAGGAGTGCTGCTGCCCTGCTGGGAGCAGCCCGTGCCCATCGTGGATGGGACGCTGTGCCACAGAGCTCCCCTCTGCCATGCTCCTCACCCTCCTTTGGCTGCCAGCTCCGACCCTCTCCCACCTTTCCCACGAGAGGATTTCCCAGTGCCTGCCAAGGGATTTGCAGGTATAAAGTGCCTACTCAGTGCCCGGGAGCCGCTGGCATCCACCCTGGCAGACACTCAGTGCTGTCCTTCAGAAACATGGGCAAAAATCTCACCCTGGCACTGCTGAGCCCAGCCATGGCAGCCCCTGGCCCCGGGCATTGCCCCTGGCCAGGGGCACGGGTCCCCTGGGGGGAGGCAGTGCCCGGGCAGCCCGAGCAGGGCACATCCAAAGAAGGAAAAGAGTTGGATGGATGCAGGAGCAGGCCGGGCTCCCTGGCCAGCCAGCCCATACTGTAAAAGGAGTGGGAGCAGGGAGTGCACAGCCCTGGCTCCAGCAGTTTTAAGATGGCTGTGAAGCTGAGAGAAGGAGGAGGAGGAGGAGAAGGAGGAGGAGGAGGACATTAACCCTCCCAGCACTGCACTGCAGCCACCAACCAGCACTGCAGGGAGAATGAATGGCAGCTTTCCAGAGGCTCCACTTAACAGTAGATGGATTGGAGACCACTCAACTCCCACCCAATAAAATCCAGCTGCTGATGCTCTCAGGCGTGGCAGGGCCGAGCTGGGAGATGCTGACCTCAGACAGGCTGTGGGAAAGAGGAGCAGAAAGAGAAGGAGGAGAAGGAGGCACATGACAAATCAAGGACCCACCATGGGACAGGCCATTCAGCAGGACCTTAAAGGCCCCTGCAATATGGACTCCCTGAAACAATGCCCTTCCACTCGTGCTGCCCCTGGGGGCTCAGCACACCAGAGGGGCAGGAAAGGGGCACCCCTGGTGCCACCCTCTGGGTGCCTGCATTGCCATCCCTTGCTGGCTCCTCAGCAGGGAGCAGCAGAGCCAAGTGACTGCTCAGCTTCCCTGCTCCTGTCCCTGTGGACACTCACGTGAATATTCACGTTTTTCCTGCTTAATGTTTTCCTTTAAAAACATCGGGCTTGGCCCTCCCGGTGCTTTTCTGCAGGATTCATCAGAGCTGCAGCCACTGAGGAGCAAAGGTACCGGGCACTTAACAACAACTTCCCTTCTCCAAAGTTTTAATTGGTCATTGACGTCAAGTGATTATTGAGAATTATTAATTAAGAAAGCATTTAAGAGCCTGGCTTTTGTTGAGGTTTTGCTGTTACAATTAGTTTATGGGCCAACAGGAGAAACATCAGCCTTTGCAGTCACTTGGAGTGCAGCAAAGTGCCCATAATTAATTTCCCTTTCCGCAGCAAGTGCTTTGCTCTGACCTGCCTTGGGGACTCGCCTTTCTCCAGGTGTGCCAACCACAACAGCCCTGGAAGCACACAGCCACAGGGACATCAGGATGGGAACACCGTGTCCCCTCCAGCCCCTCTCTACGCAGGGATTGCGGCTCTTTTCGGGAAAGCATCCTGGCCACACGCCCTGATCCCGGGGAGGAGCCCACCCTGCCTTTGAAAGAGATTTTCTTTTTATCTCCTTCCTGCCCTGGGGAAGCAGCTGCCTCGCAGGTGCTTGGCACTGAGAGGATGTGTTTTGGCAGCCCGGCGCTTTCCAGGAGTTCCCTGAAGCCCCTCACACAGCGGCAGCACCCACCGCAGCCAGCAGCAGGATGCTGGCGGGGTGAGCTGAGGCTGGAGAGGCAGGAGAACCCCATGGGAGGGCTCCAGGAACGGGGCTGGAGCAGTGCCTGCTCCTGCCTCAGTCTGTGCACAACCTCAGGCTGCTCCCCGCAGCAGCAACTGCTGCCTCCCCACCTCTGCTGGGGCCCCACAGCTCCTCCTTCCCTGGGGGATCTGGGGTGCTGCTGGATGGGGGAGGCTGGGAGGGCTGCTGAGGGGCTGGCAGGCTGCAGGGTGGGAGCCAGCACAGTCCAGCCCTTCCAGAGCAGGCTGCAGGGATGCAGGGATGCAAGGATGCAGGGATGCAGGGATGCAGCCCAGCCCTGCGCTCCCAGCTCGATGCTGCTGCTGCATTCCCTCACAGCACCCCAAGTGCAGCACCAGGAGGGACCAGCAGCCCCTGCTCAGCAACTGGGTCAGCTAAATATAAATGGAGCAGCCCCAGAACCAAGCACCTTCCTGCCTTGCATCATTGACACCCTAAAAACCACGGCCTGGGGACAGGGGCTGTGGCAGCTGCTGCCTCACCAGAGGCTCTGCTGAAGCTGCTCCTTTGGAGCCACTGCTCCAAGGACTCCCAGCCTTGCTCCTGCTGGCCCAGGGCAGCCAGCACGGAGCTGGGGGACCAGGTGGGACAGATGCCTATAGGACAGGGGGACCAGGTGGGACAGATGCCTGCAGGATGGATGCTCCCAGGAGGCCATGGCTGCAAGCTGTGTGCGCACTCCTCCACACAGAGCAGGCCCCAGGAGGGAGATTTCCACTTCCATTTATCCAAACCAGCCAGATCAGCTCCCAGGCACCAAGACAAGCAGCTCAAACCCCTCATTAGGGCTGGGCAGATGCCTCCCAGCCCAAGGGGTGCAGGCATGCACCCACAGGTTTGGCTCCTAGGGTGATGTCCAACCCCTGGGTAAGAACATTTTGTAGGAAGACTCTGCAGCAGGATGGGTTGGTCCCAGTACCCCAGTTTGCTGCACCCCAAGGGCAGATGCCACCCTCAGTACAGCCCGCCCTGTAGTTTGTGGGTGCAGGAGGTCTGGTGCTGGAGCCCAGGAGAGGCAGATTTGGGGTGCTTTGAGCTGCTCCCTTCACAGCCTTTTTGGCACCGTGTGGGAGAGGAGGGATGGTGCTCATCCTGCACCCCACACCCAGCCTGAACAGCCCTTTGCAGCCTGCAGGTCTCCAGTTGTCTGCAGCTGAACATCACCCAGCCTGGAGGGTTGGTTATTAGGGAAAAACACTTTAATGAGGCAGCTCATTAAAGGCAGGAACAGATTAACCCAGGAACCTGAGGAACTCGGTGACTGCCGAGTTCAAGAATAGGAGCAACAGGCCCTTCCCTGGCAACGGTGGGAGATGCTGCCTCAAAACAGTGGGATGAGCCCTTGAATCCTCAAAGCCCTTTCAAAGCCCTGCACCCTCCCAGGAGCTGTGTGAGCTCTGGAGATGAAAGATGCTGGGAAGGGTGGACCACAGCTTGAAACCTATAAAAACACTCACTGAAATACAAGGGGAAAATACTCCATCCCCAATAGTCGACTTCACTCACTGCCTCCTCCACTGATCAAGCAAAATCCCAGCACCAGCGTGGACTTCCAGCAGGGATGCTCCAGGGAGAAAGCCTTTGGCAAGACACAACCCTGCTGCACAGGAGCGACGTGGGAGGAGAGGCAAAGCCAAGCAGAGTTCAGAGTTACGGTCAGCACAGAAAAATGAACCCTGGAAAAGAAATCCAGCTCCATTTCCCACTACAGAGAAAGGTTTGCAGCCCATCCCTCTCCACAGGCAGAGGAAAGGCTGCTGAGTGATGGAAGCCCAGGCGAGTGGGGCACCTGGGGATGCCGGGGTTACCTCAAAGCCACTCCAGCAGCAGGGAGAAGAGTCAGGCCCGTGCCATGGCTGTTATGAATGAAGGTGGGAGCAGTGCAGCTAAAGATAACTTTGTGAGCAGGTACTATTAATAGCAATACTCTCGGGCTTTTGCTTTGTGCTTCCTGCGAGGCTCTGCGGGATGGAGGAGCTCTAATGGATCGGGCCCTGCCATAGCTTTGGGGAAGGGCCCCGTGTGCATCCCCAGCCCAACAGCAGGACCGACAGCCTCAAAGAACAGAGACAGGCAGCAGTGGCCCAGGCTGCCACCGGTCACCCGGCACCGGCGCGGCACCGGCCGGGCGCTGGCAGTGAGGACGCTGGCAAGGCTGCTGCCATGCCGGTTTCCATGGCAACTTCAGCACTTGGCGCGAGATGGAGATGACGGGATCAGCCAGCGGAGTCACTGAGCGGAGCTGGCGTCCTCCGTCTGCCGTGGCCAGCGGCACAGCCCTGCCCGAGTGAGAGGCTGGCACAGGGCGCACGCCCGGCCGCCTCGGGGCATCTGGGTCCCCCTCCTTACACAGCGCGTGTGGCTGCCGGTTGTCCTGGTGATGCAGAGCCTGCACATCCCGTCAGCCCCTCCCTGACACCTCCAGGAAAGCTCTGTCCAGGTCCTGACCCCAGCCCTGTGCTGGCCACCCAGCACACAGGGCACTGGAGCACTCCCCATTTCCATTCCCAGTGGGGCTGTCCCCTTGCCACAGGACACACATCCCTTCACATCCCAGTTGGTGGCATCAGGGCCCGCTGGCACAGCCTGGCAGGGTGGTACCCAGCTCCCCTCTGCAGCTGCAGGAGATGCTGCAGGCTGGGGCTGAGCTGGCACCGGGACAGCCCTGATCCTCACTGGCCCTTGGCCCCGCAGAGGCTTTCCCTGGCTTACAGGTAATCTAAGATCAAGCGCTCCAGCCAGCCGTGCCTGGGCAGACACACACAGACACCACGGAGCAGCGGGGAACCGAACACCTGCAGCATGTGACTCCCCAGCTGGCTCGGCCTCCCGGGCCCCAAAAGAGACCTCCCTGGGGACCCCTGCCCTTGCCAGGCTGCCACACCTGGCCCTGGCATTCCCAGACTGCTGGCAGGGAGCACAGAGGGCCGGGGCAGTAGGTGGGGGGCTGGGACCCCCGGCACCCGCTCCCGCCGGCGGGCAGGATCCTCACCACTCACCCTTTTATTCCAGCAGTGCAATTAGCCTTGCTGACCCCTGAAATCCTCAGCCTCTCTAAGCAGCCATGCATTAAATCCCGGATCCAAGAGTGGAAATAGACTTTGTAAAAGGCTTATGGCCCTATTTATTACATTTTACGCATGACGGAGCCGGACAGCGCGGCTGCGGCCGCACCACGCCGAGGCAGCCGGACACACGGACGGGCAGGGGCTGCAGCACAGCCCGGGTGGGTGTCTGCTCCTGGGCAGGCTTGTGCTGCCAGCCGAGCGCTCCCGCAGACGCAGGCCGGCGGGGATATCGATCCAGATGAAAGCCAACACCGCTGCCGGGCCGGGTAACCGTATCTGCCGCACATTTGTATTCCTCGGAGCAGGGCGGGAGGGCTGCAGCCATCTGCCAGGAGCTCGGGGATCCTGGGGACACTGCGAGCCCTCCACACAGAGCCCACCGTGCCACCTCCTCTCCTTCTGCTTCCTCTGCCTTGTCCATTCCACCTGCACCCTGCTAGGGCCCAACACTTGGGCAGTGCCCAAACAGGACCTGCCTGGTGCCCGCTGGGAGCTGAGGGGACACGGCAGCGGGGCTCGCAAGGTTGTCCAAGGGCACTGTGTGCAGCCAGCGTGCAGGTGTTCACTGACACATCCCCAGGGTCCCACGGTTCAGCCAGGTGGCTCCTGCCCCAGGGGATGGCAGAGGAGCCTGCACACCACAGGCTGCATAGCTGAGCTGGGCTCAGAGAGGAGCAAGGATGGGCAGCAGGGGGACAAGGTGTGCAGGGAGGCAGAGCCAAAAGCACACCAAAAGCACAGAGGCAGTGCTCAAACAGCTGAGGGACTCTGCTTTTCTGCAGGAAAACACAAGGCAGCTCCTGTGTGTCTCCAAATCCCAAGGAGCCCCTGCAGCAGCACCAGGCCAGGGAGCTGCTCTTGTGTCAGCCCTGCAAAGCAGGCAGGAACAGAGGGAAACACAAGGGTGTCCTCTCCACACTCTTAAAATGAGCCTGCTGCAGAGACTCCTGCAGCATGTGTCACCAAGTCCCTGGAACACCAGCACACACACACAGCCAGCCACTCCCCACTTCCTTGGAAGTGACACCCTCACTTGCAGGGCAGTTGGAAATGTTACAAGACAAAAGCAAAGGTCACCCTGTGCACCTCTGAGAAACTCAGCTTCCATCAATGCTTGGTGCAAGGTGCAAGCCTGGCTGATGCCAGGGGGTGCACGAGAACCGCCCCCCCACACCACATGGTCAGACCCATCTCTTGTGCTCATCCAAAGGCAAAGAGCTCTGGTGTGTGTGAAGAAGCAGAAGTGGGTCCATGGGATATGCACAGTGCCCGGATTCTGCCAACATCTTCTTCTTGGAGGTGTGCACACCCTGGCGCCCAGGTGTCCCTGAATGCCCATGAACATCCCTGGCAAAGGGAAATGGCACCTGTGGGGTGTCCCTCAGTTTGACATTTCAAAGGCTTGGTCCCACACCTTTCCCTAAAGGTGCACCTTACCTGAGGTGCACCTATGGGCACAGAAGGTCCCTTGCACTTCCCTGCCTTTCCACCCAGCCACGTTGTGGGGGTGACTCATCCCCAACAGCCCTCACTGATCACCCCGAGGTGCTGCAGCCCCACGGGGCCTTTTGGCAGGGCTGGATGTGGAGGTTTCACCCCGTAGCTCAGCTCTGCTTCAGTGCTTTGGAGCACAGATCCTCCCTCCACAGGGCACAATAACAAACAGCATGTTTGGGCATAGAAGGGCCCTGGCCTCAAAAGGCATCGAGACATTTAGAAAAAACCCTGCAGTCCACATCTCCACAGGTTTGTGCTTCCCAACCCGGTCACTGCCATGAGCTCCCCACTGACCCAGAACACTCCAAGACCACCCTGATAATGGCAAGGGGAATAATCCCCCCAGGCCCCACTGAATGAGGTTCAAACTCCCCATAACACCCGTGCACAAAGGTCCCATACCCGCCAGGGCACTTGCAGGCTAATCCTCCCTCTGGAGAGGCTGCTATATTTAGGTATCTAAATGAGACAGAGTGGCTCTTTCCAAAAAAGAGTTCGTTTGGGTTACATAAATACAGAGAGAAACTTGAAAGCTGTATTTCCAGGTCCTTGCACTGCCATAAGTGAGCGGCAGAGATGAGGACAGTCTCCCCCTGATAATCTGCCTTTCATGTATTTTTGACTCAGCTGGATGTGCAGACGGGCTTGCAGCTCCTCTGGGCAGATGGGCAGCGGGCACTGCTGGACACTGAGGCGGGCACTGAGAGGAGGCAGCCAAGGCAGGCAGACCCTCAGTTCTCCCCAGGGAAACCACTCTGCGTCCCAGATGCCCTGGCAGAGGAAGGGAGAAGCCAGCACTGCAGGGAGGCCAGGCAGCACCACTCAAAGCACGGGCAGGAGGAGTCAACAGGAATAAAGAAGCGAGCAGCTGCAGCCCTTCCCATCCCTGCTGTCCCAACATTCCCCCGTGACATCGCGCTCCTCTCAGCCACCAACTTCCTTCCTGCTGCAACCACTTCCACATCCCAAAGCCTTGAAGAATTCCCAGGAGAATGTCCTGCACCTACCACAGCTCCTCCCCAGCTCCAGTTCTGCTGATGGGATGGGCTGGGAATGGTCACCAGCAAAGCAGTGTCCCCCCAGAGCTGGGTGGCAACATGTACCGTGAGGGTTTCTGGGGACACGGGCCACGTGCTTTCATTTTCAAAATACATATAAATAGACATGCTTATTCCTTCTTAAAAGGACACAGCAACAAGGGAAAAAAAAAAAGCAGCTCAAATACCATCCAACCTTTCAGCCTGAGAAAACCACACAGTTCTCACAGGCTGGAGTTCTGTTACCTGGGAAATGGGTTCTAGCACTGGAAACCCGCATGCGCCAGCCTCCCTGTGGGGCCCACACAGAAACAGAAACTTCCTTTTTAAGAAAAAAAATTGCGTTTTTTTTTTTCTTTTCATTATCAGCACGGTTTGGTCGTGACTGTGTGCAAGCCTGCTCGAAAGGAGAAACGATGCTGGTGGTTTAAATCTCCAGCTGTGCAGAGCTCTGGGGCTGATGCCGTTGGAGCAGAGGTTTGAAAATCCTCCTGCAGTGAAGGTGCAGGAAGGTGGCCCTGAGCCACACACACCTGGCACAGGCAGAGCCCCAGGTCCCCCAGCCTGGGTTTGCAGGGAGCCAACAGGAATGCAAAGTTTAATTAGCTGGAAGCCAAGGGCTGTGGAAGTTGCAAACATTTGCACTGAGGCAGGGAAGGTGCCAAGAAATCAGGGCTGAAGCTGGACAAAGTTCAGCCCCGCTGTGCTGGTGCCCGGTGAGCAGCCTGTGCGTGGCAGGAGGGGGTGCTGGCAGTTCACCTGGCAGCAGCCAAGGTGAGCCCCTGGCCAGCTCTGCCACACACGGGCACTGGGACCTGGCCCAGGACTGTGGGCTCTGCCTGAGCAGCACACGTGGAGCAAAGAACCACCAGCTCTGTGCCCACCAGTGTCACCACACCATGCTGGCAGAGGGACTGGCCTCTGCAGGGGATAGAGAGCCAGAGCCTGGCCCTGCTTCATCCTTCCAGGAGGGCTGTGAGTGCCACATTTGTCACCTGCAGCTCCTCGCTGCCACCCTGGCACGTGCACAGCCACGGCCTCGGGGTGAGCAGTGCTGCAAGCCAGCCTGGCTGCAGCCCGGTGTACCAGAACTGCATGCATGCAAGGGGCCATGGCAGTGTCCTGAATACCCTGCAGCTACACATGCACTTTCTTCATGAAAAAATAATAACACGACTCCCTCCTACCTAGGAACTTGGCTAAAAAACGCAAGAAAAATGCTCAGCAAAAATGCTGCATCCCCAGGGACAGCTGGGGCTGCTCCAGCCATGGGTCACCTCGTGGCAGGACAGCCAGGTCCCCAGCTGTCACTTGTGAAAGCCACATCCCCCCTTGCAGAACAAACATGAAGAGAGGCAGCTGGGCTTCCTTTCATCCCAGGCTGCCCCAGCTCGGGCCACAGCCCCGGCCAGGACGCTCGGCCCTCGCCACAGGATTTCCTTGCTCTTGACGTCCATGAAAATTAGGAAATGAGGGTTCCTCGGGGAATAGGTGGGGAAGGCAGCTTTTGGCAGCAGGGGTGAAAAGATGACACTTCCCACATGCCGGGGACAAAGCGTGTCCTGCAGCCTCCCCAGACAAAGGGGGGAGCAGAAGTGACAGCGGTGCTGAGCTGCTGCTCTCAGAGCCCAACTGGCAGCAAAATGAAACAGGAACCGAGGGGCCTGGCCGTGGCTGGCTCAGCAGAGGGGCTGCGGTGCTGCCCCGGCCGCAGGGCGCACAGGAAGAATTCAGAAAATGCATCTCAGTGAAGATATGCTGCTGCCTTGCAACTGGAGTCCCTGCAAGAGCTGGAGGCGCCACCTCAGCACAAAAACATCCATATAAAGCATGTACTGCTCATCCCAGGGGAGGGGAGAAGTGTCACATCAGCCCTCCATGGGCTCTCCAGCCTTTGTCCCCATCTAGGTTGGCAGGGGGCTGTGGGGACAGAGGGGACACAGATGGAAAATGCTCCTGGCACCCTTCAGCATCATCATGCTTCCTCCAGGAGAACTCCTGGTGCTGTGGTTGCCCACCCAGCTCCCAGTGCCTGCGGCTTTGCCTCAGGACACTGGGATGTGAGATAAGGGAAGTATTTTCCCTAAGCCCCACATTGCCGGCAGAGATCAAAGGTGACTCTGGCTACTGCATGGGGCCATGTCCCCAGGGCTGCCACAGCCCCTCCACATCCCCCACCAGTAGATACCACCAGATACCATGCTTGCCACATGGAGAACCCCTCCCCCAGCGGGTTTTCAGATCTCCCAGGGCCAAAGGAGATTTCCAGCTTTTACTTTTCCCTGTCTTAATTCAGAAGTGAACTGGTTTAATGCAGCAGCTCGGCCTTGGCTGTTGCCTCCACATGGGGAAGTGCAGTGGGACGGGGCTGGATGAGGACAGGGCTGACAAGGCCTGAGTGCAGCCAGAGCTGTGCAAAGTCCTTTGGCGTTTCTTGGAAGCTCCCATTACTGAAAGAAAAAGAAAAAAAAAACAACCCAACCTCCATAAATAAATAAATAATAATTTGTAAGTCAGAGTTCAGGAAAAGTGCTGAAAAGCAGATTGGCCGAGTGATAAGGGAAGGGAAACACATTGGCTGGACCATCACCCAGTGCCTCTGGTGCCCGTGCCCCTGGAAGTAGGTCACTACCTCACCTGACCACCCGCCCCATTAACTTCAACCTTTAGTCCCTGGCTCCTCACTACAAGCACAGGCATCTTAAAACCCCCTTGTCCAGGTGAGAAGGTAGCTCTGCAGGCAGCAGGAGGGGGGATCCTGCCCACTCCTGGGCTGTGGGCAGGGTACCGGAGCCCCACATGGCCGGGAGCCCCACATGGCCCAGGAGCCCCACATGGCCCAGGAGCCCCACACGGCTCTGGAGTCCCACACGGCCAAGAACCCCACATGGCCAAGAACCCCACACGGCCCTGGATTCCCACACGGCCAGGAGCCCCACATGGCTGGGAGTCCCACACGGCCTGGAGCCCCACATGGCCTGGAGTCCCACACGGCCTGGAGCCCCACACGGCCTGGAGTCCCACACGGCCGGGAGCGTGGCGGTCACCGTGGCAGGGCCGTGCTGGTGGTGGCTCCGGCACACACAGAGTTCCCCCCTGCTAAATCACTCCAGGCTGCCAAGCAGTCACGAGAAATATAAGCCCGCGCCGGGTTGCCATGGAGCAGGGCTCAGCTGCAGGAGCCTGAAGCCGATTCCTCCGGCAAACGTGTCTGCAGCCGAGGCCCTGCCAGCACCTCGCGTCCCCGGCTCCGCGGTGGCGGCCAAGCGGTGCCACACGCGTGGTCCCGGCGGAGCCACGTCTCTGGGGACAGCACTTCCTTCCCTGACACTGCTGCAGAGCCACACAGGGACAGTGCCCCTTGCCCTGGCGACAATGGGCATGTAGAAGCGGTGGCTACAGTGGTGGCATTTGGCAGCAGCAGCGCAGACTGGTCCTGCACAATGTCTCTGCCCCAGCACGGGGATGTCCCCAAGCCTCCATGGTGCTGGCACGTGCTGGCCAGGGGGAATCATGTCCTTCATGGGATCATAGAATTGTTTGGGTTGGAAGAGACTTTAAAGCTCATCTATTCCACCCCCTGCCATGGGCAGGGACGCCTTCCAGCCCGGCCTTGGACACTTCCAGGGATCCAGGGGCGGCCACAGCTTCTCTGGGCTCCTGTGCCAAGGCCTCTCCACCTTCACAGGGAAGATCTTTTTCTTAGTGTCTCCTGTAACCCTACTCAGTGTCAGTTTGGATCCATTCTCCTTGTCCCGTTACTACAGCACTGCAGCTCCCACATCCTGCCACAGCCCCCCAGCCCCACCAAAGGGGATCACAGAGCCTGGTGGGCTCCTGCCCTTGGCACCACATCAAATCATCTGCCAGGAGCCAGCCTGTGGCATCTCTGTCCCCAGCCCTGCACCAGAAACATGAAACCCATTTCCCAAAACCAGGAGTTTGGGATTGGAAGGGGCATTCCCAGAGCATTTTTAATTAGCCAACCAACCGTGCCAAAGAGCTCATGTAAGTGGAGTTCCTCCCTACAAAAAGGCTTTTGACATTGGAAAGGTTAACGCGAGAGAGATCCCTCTCCCTCACAAAGCTCCCTTTGCTGGAGGCCCTCGTTGAGCCCTTAATTATTCACCTGTTGGAGAGGTGCCTTTCCATTACAGCATGAGAGCGGTGCAGGGATGTGCAGGCAGGCAGGTGGGGGAAAACCCTCGGTGTAGGGCACCCCTGAGGTGGGGAACACAGGTCAGAATCCCGGGGGGAAGGCAGGCAGGTGTGGGGGCAGGCTCTGAGGGGCAGGTTCCAGCCCAGCCCTCCTCTCCCTCCCTCCTGGCTCAGCTCAGACTCTGCTGCGCTCGCCAGCCTTCACAGCCTGATGTTGGGGACAGCCAGGGGACAACCAGCACCCCCAGCTCCAGCACACAGCCACCAGGACACAGCCACCCTGCTTCCCAGAAAACTTCAGCCTCCTCCAGCCCTGCCACTGCAGCAGCCCTTCGACCCACGCTGCAGCAATGCAGCTGAGGATGCATTCTGCACAGGCCCTCGGGCTGTCCATCCTCCAAACCCATCCCAAATCTTCGAGAGAAAAGCCACAGAACACAGGATATCGGTCAGCTCAGTGAGGACTATCAGAAATCAGAGATGCATCCCCACTTCAGCACTAGAAATGCCAACCCAGCGCGGGCTCGCTGTGCCTCCTGCACTCATCGATGGATTAAGCTGTTAGCAGGAGGCTGGGAAGTTAAAGAGGGAATATTGTATTTCAGTTCATGTGATCTTTAAACATCCCTCTGAGAAGCAGCCTGGGTTCTTTTTATTATTATTTTTTCCCCCCTCCTGCTGCACTTTGTTTGGGGTTTTTAAACGAATTGAAGCCGTTAGAGCCACGGTGCTCCAGCCTCTCATAGGGATGCTGAGAGCTGCTCTGTGGTGCTCTCGGCAGAGCTGCCTGGCTGGCACTTCCCAGCGCCTGGTGCCAGCAGATGAACCAGCTACAACCAGCTTCATACCTCTGAGCAGCACAGTTGCACAAAATGGATTAAGCAGGCCCAGAAATGACACATTTTGAGGCGCAGCAGAACAAAATCACTTTTTTTTTTTTTGTTGGGAAAAAAAAAAGGAAAAAAAGAGAAAAAAAATGGAAAAAGGAGTTGGCAGGAGAAAGGCAGATATCAAGTGAAAAACCCTGATTTTCTTTCTGTAGCAATGCAGGTACCACGTGAATCATCGCTGTCCTCGATATGTAAATAGAGGTTAGCTAGCACCCTCAGCACAAGCCCTTGTGAATAAGGGACTGATGCAGATACCCCTGTCAAACCTTCCCTGTGCATCTCCCCAAGAACCTTGCTCAGGATTCCTCCCCTGGAGGGGAAGGGATCACCTGGCACCTGCACCAACTGCGCCTTTCTCACAACCTACTGCAAAAGCAGGACGGGGAGAAGCGCAGGCGAGAGAGCAGGAGTTCCTCAAAATTTCCACGAAGGAAACGGCCACTATTCATCATCCCGTGGCCTCCTGACAGCGCAGCCTCTCAGGACAACCTGCTCCGTGCTGGGGCACTGGGGTCCCTGGGGCAGCAGCTTGGGGGCTCCCCGGAGGAGGCAGTAACCCAGTTGTAAGCAGAGGCTCGTACAGTAGTAAAGGGGAGAGACGTCAGCGCCAGCCCGGCCCGCCTCCCGCTCCCAGTTAGAAGCAGCATGTGACAGAGCCAGGGCTGGAGCCTTCCCCCAGTTTCATCAGAGGTTAAGGTACAAGCACAACACATGCTTACAACTTCAGGCGGTTCTTAGCAAACGCATGCAAATCATAGCTGGGGGGGGGCTGTTTTTTCTTCCTTTTTCCGTCTTCTCTTTTCTTCCCATCGCAGCCCTGAGCCCCTCAGCGCACGTGGGGACAGAAGAGGAAACGGAATTATCGAAAGCAGGCGCCGGACGGGAGAGCACGGAGGGGCTGCACGGGAGCTGCAGCGAGCTGCAACGCTGCCCCCGCTGCTCCTCTCCTCCCACACCTGCAGATTTCAGAGCAGCGCTACCTGTGCTGCTCCCTCCAGCACAGAGCACGCCGGGGGCCGGGAGAGAAAACAGGGGACACAGCCAACAGCGTTTCATCAACATTGTCTCCTTTCAGCACAGGCCATTACACAGTTCCAAATTTTCCAGGGAATATTCACAACATGGTGGGCTTGCACCAGAGAGGGATGACAATTCGTAGAATTTTTTTTTCCCCCTCTCTTAGCAGTCGCTTTTTGCAATAAGATTCTTAAATTGGCACATCAAAGCCTGACCAAAAAGCAAAGAAAAAGAGAAACAAGGCTCCAGGCACATGCTGCAACCATAAGGGCTTTTCATGTCGTGGTTAACACACTGAGAACAGGAGGGTTATTATAGGGAAGTGGAGCCAGGAACTTTCACCTGCTCAGGGAGCAGTGGGGCTGGTGGGAGCTGCAGCCTTTGTGCCATTCTTCCAGGGGACGGCATCCCACACACGCAGCCCGCTCGGGGGACAGTGTCCCACACAGCCAGCCTCCTCTCCTGCAATCCCATGGGCTCCCTCAGCAATAACAAAATGGAAAAAACCCACAAAGTGCTTACAAAAATCTCGGCCCACTTCTCACCTTTCCTGACCCTCCTGCTGTAATCAACCTGTCAGCAGCTCTCGGTTAAGAAGCCAGGCTGCCTCCCCCTGCTCTGCCCCCGGACGCCGCCCGGTCCCGTGCCAAGCCGGAGCGCTCTGGCGCTGGTGCAGGCGGGCAGAGGTGCCGGGACTACATCAATCTGGCTGGTGGCAAGCCCTGCCTGGTTCTGGCTGGCACACGCACCGCGGGCAAATCTGATTTACCAGGTCTCGAGCCCGTGTTTGTTTTGAACCCAAACGGCGGCAGGATTAGCCCGGGTCCTGTCCCCCACAAACACACACGCTCCTGGCTGTTTGCAATCGCGGGGCTGAGCTGGTGAGAGAGCAAGGGTTGGGATGAATGCGCTCGCTTCACAATCAGAGCTATTTTGTAATCCGTGGTTATGAAAGTGAAGGGTCGGGGGGGATGATAAATAACTACAGAAAACTCTTCCCACTTGCAGCAGCCTCATCGAGACGACTGCGAAATGCGCGGCCGTGCTCGGGCTCAGCCCCGGCTCCGGCTCCTGCCCGGTTTATTGTATAGCGCCTCTCTTGCAGCCCCCAAAATGGAAAAGCATGCGAGCCCTATAGCCAGCACGGCTCGCTCTCGTGATCCCGCCGGAGCTGCCAAGGAGCCTTAATCTGATTTTAATACCCGGCTCCGTCCAAAACACAGCCCATCCACATTTTGGAGCCGGCGACTCGCAGCACCGAGACCCCTGTCGCTGTCGCACCCCCCCTCCCCAAACCTCCATCCCCCAAGATCCCAGCCCGTATGCGTGGAATTGACGCTCGGCATGACTCATCCCACAGCCCGGCTCTATCAGCCCCCACCGCGCAGCCCCCTGCGGAGCCCCCCCCACCACCGCGCCGCCCCCTCCCCACCTTCGGGGGAGCCCTAACAACCGGGGGGTGCTTCTGCACCGAAACCCATCGAGCCATCAACTCGTCCCCTGTCCCCCCCAAACTGCCGGCCGATGGGGGGGGCGCGGGAGTCCACGTGCGAGTGGTGCTGAAAGCGCCGGCGGGGCTGCGGGGCTGCGGCCGCCCGGGAGCCCCGGGAGGGGCGCGCACAGCCCCGCGGGCGGCCGGCTCCGCAGCCGCGGAGAGAACGGGACCGCCGCACACCCCGGGCACCCGGCGGAACGAGCCGGGCCCCGCAGCCCCGCTCCGGCAGCGCCGGCTCTTCTCTTCCCCGGGGTGCCCCGGCAAGCAGCGGGGGGGTCCGTCCGTTCCCCCCCCTCCGGTGCAGCGCCGGGAAGCCGCGCAGCAGAGCCCCCCCCGCGCCGCCTACCTGGCTGTCCGCTAGGTAACTGAAGACGAAGGAGGAGAGATCCTCGTCGAGCAGAGAGCTGCAATCCGGCCCCGGCTCCGCCATCTTCCACCTCCGGCTGGGGCTGAGCACCGAGCATGCAGCAGGCGCGGCGGCGGGAGCCGGGCGGCCGGCGGGGCGGGGAGCGCGGAGCGCCGGGGCGGAGCCGCCCGCAGCCCCCGCCCGCAGCCCCCGCCCGCAGCGGCTGCGGAGCCGGACACGGGGGGGATCGCTGCGAGGAAGCGCCCCGGGGGCTTTGCAGACACGCGTGGGACACCACTTTTTGTGTGTCCCTTGGAAGGGCCACCCCGTCAAACAGGGGGTGCCACCGGCCCCTGGGGCGCTCCGAGTTTGGATGTGTAAGCGCTGGTGCAGCGGGTCGGAGCAGGGGGCACATCCAGGCTGTCTCTGGGGCTTTTAAAGTAGTTCCTGCAGGAGCGCCTTCCCCAGGGACACCACACGCAGGAGGAACCCACTTTGAGCAGTGCCACTGTGCACACCTTAAAATTGCCAGCGTTTAGAAGTGGGAGCATCCAACAACAACAGGCACCTCTTCACAGTCCCCAGATCACCCCATTTGGAGTGATGTTTGGAGATACAAAAACCCTGAGAGCAGTGGCTGGGCCAGGAGTCACTTCCAGGCTCGGTGGGTCTGCATGAAGTGGGACCAGGGGACTGCAGTAAAGAGTAAAAAGGAGCAAAAGATCTTCTGACTTTCCTTGTTTTCATTTCAGCTGCGGCTGTGAGCATCTTGATGTCACGCACGTCATCTTTCTGTCTGGGGTTTTGAGGCGTATCCTAAAAGCCCTTTCAGAAATAATTAATGATGGGACCAAAAATCTCATGAATGTTCTATTTACTTACCCGTAGCAATTACATGGGAAAGAGCAGGGCTTGGCACTGCAGCCTGAATTAGCTGATACACAACCAACCAAGTGGCAACACCTCCAGCCTAATGGCTCCAAATCCTTGATTCCCCTCAGAGTGCCTAGACAGGTCTGCAGGGTCACTGTAAAGAGCTGATGGAGCAAAGTGATGTGGAGCTATCGGGGTGGGGAGCTCTGAGCCAGGCTCTGAGGGGTGAGCAGAAAGTGCTTCTTCCTCTGGCAGGAAAGGCCTGCCCGCGTTCTCCTTGCTGTTGTTTCAAAGGCAGAACTGTTTCCAGGCACTTTTTAAATTCCCTCTGGCCTCCCTTTGGCTCAGGACACGTTGTGAACACCAGGCAATGGAGCAACAGTGGGTTTTCCCTGATGATCCCGAGCCTTGCACCAAAGGGAGATGTCAGGAACAGCATCTGTTGTGTCACACTGATGAGAGCTGCAGGCCAGAGTGGCCTGGCTGCTGGGACGGGACAAAGCAACTCTTCCTCGTTGCTCTGCACTCTAGTACTAATTGCTGAGTGCCAAAACACTTACCCAAGGTGCTTTTCCGGCTGCCCTGCCAGCACTGAAACTTCTCTTCCCATGGGTGGGAGGCCCGGGCCCAGAATGCCCTGCCAGGATTCCCAGTCACAGCGAGCACAGCACACTCAGCAGGGCCAAGGAAGGAAATTGCCTTGCTCTGGGGCATGTGCAATTCCTTGAAGACTGGCACTCAAATTCCCAGCTGAGCCCACTGAGCAGTGATCTGCATTCCTTTCCTTGTAGAAGATACGAGTGATGAAGACTATGGTGTGATGAAGATGAGCAGAGAACAGAAGGGAGGTTTTCTCCATCAGGGCTGGAAGGCCTCACCACACCAGTCCTTTGGGAGGAATTTGTTTCACAAAAGGTGAGGTTTGCAGTTGTGTATCTCGGGATTTCCTTTGCACCATCTGCACTCAAGTAGGAAGTAACATTCGTGGGAATTACTTGTCAATTGTCATTCAAAAATCAAGTTGTGCATAGCTGGGTTTTTCAGAAATACCTTTTCCCTTTTGGTCCTTGTACAAGAACATTTCCTCTTCCCTTTCTTTCTGATGGAGATGAGCCCTTCCCAGCCTCCAGCCTGCAGGACACCCCCCTGGCAGCAGCCACCCCCAGGCGTGGAGGAGCATGAGGAAAGCAAAGCCCAGCCTGCACTGCCCCACTTCCCCTCTGAACAGACAGGTGAGGGCTTCTTCCAGCCCTGCAGCAAAACTGGATGTGATATTGGGGTCAGATCCCCTTGTCTGAGGGGGACACAGGACAGCAGAGCACAATGGGCCATCTTGGCCAAGTGGACGTTCTGCTGCTTCTGGGTTTCTGTGGGATCCTGCAGGATGAAGTACAGCTGCTGACGTGGCTGCAAGTTGTTGTTAATCTGCCCACCTTCAGCTCCTGACTGCTTTGGACTTTTGCACAGTCCAAGCATTTTTCTGTGCCTTTTGGTTCTTTTCACCTATGAAACGGAGATCACACCACTTCCCTGTGCCCTGCAGCTTCTGGAGGAACTGCTTGAATAACACTCATAAAAAGGGCTTCGGAAGCACCAGGAGAGAGGAGAAGGAGGACAGGATGTTATAAGTGGTGTTGTCTCCACCTTCTTAGAAGTCAGTCATGTGGCAGCCTCAGAACCCCCTGCGGTGGGTAGGGATGGTGGTGGTGTGAATGGGACATCACACTGCCCGTGTCACACACCTGCCCTGTGCACAGGACCTGGCCAGCTCTGCCGTGTGTCTCAGCTTCCCTCCTCAACCAGACCCCGAGCTTCGAGAGCAGGGCAGCTGCCAGAGCTCCAGCTCCTGCTGCTCTATCAGCGGGCTCCAGGAAGCGTCAGCCCCTCTCGAGCAGAGTTAAACCCCCTGTGCCCACCCTGGCCTGGCAGCCCTGGCTGTGCTGGAGCGCCCCATGGCACCACGCTGCCTCTGCAGCAGCAACTCGACGCTCAGCCCGGAGGGACTGGGGATAACATTACCGAGGTAAAATATAACAGGAAATCTTGCAAATGTCCTTTCAAAACAACAGCGAGCGAGTAATGTCATTGGGCCAGCGGTCAGGAGGGGACAGGGTCTGAAGGTACCCCGAGCCTGCCAAAGGCCAGGCGTGGGACAGCGGCCGGAGCCAATGAGCGCCGCCTGGGCAGGAGCCACCCCGGCCCCGCGACCGCCCGCCCTCGCTCTCACGTTGCAGCTGCCTCTGTTTGTGGATGGCAGAATGTTGTAAGGAGCGGGCAGTGAGAGGCAGCGGCAAATGGGGCTGCTCCGAGGAGTTACAACACCCGCAGCCCCCGCTGGTGACACTGTCTGCTTGGCACTCCCGTGACACGGGGGACTGGAGGGGTGGCCGCTCTGGCTGGGGACGGGGGAAGGCTTTGTGGGCTGGCAGCAGCTCCGTGAGCCGGTGCTGGGTGAGCTGGGGGCAGCTGAAGGGGAAGGTGTCCCCAGGCTGCCCAGAGCCCTGCCCTGCAGCGCTCTCCATCCACGCAGGCTGCTCAGGCATGCACAGTGGTTGGCAGTGCCATGCCCAGGGTTTCGCTGACTTTCTCTGCCTGGCTCCTTTCCACGAGCTCTGCTTTCCCTTCCCCACAGCCCTGCTCAGCCTTATCCTTCACCTGAGATCAGGAGCACAGGGACAGAGTGTCGCTTTCCCTCCATGCTTTCTGTGCTCATTAGCTGTGTGCACCTGGGAGCTCCTGTCTCCTGTTCCTCCTCAGTTGGTGACAGGAGGGCTCTGTTATGCTTCGTGGCCAGCAAGGAATGAAAGTCTGATCGCCTCTCTGCCACAGGGCTGAGGGACTGGCCCCTGGGGCTGGAGGGGACTTAGGAAACAAAAGTGGATTTTGAGGGCAAGGTGGGCTCCTGGCTCTGAGATCCAGCTTGTCCAGGGAGCAGGGCTGAGCCTCCGGTAGTTCTGCAGTTGCCATTCCTGGTCCAGAATCCCTCAGCATCATTGTGATGTCCCACTGTGCCACAAAGGCCTCAGGCAGGCACACCAGGACACCATGGACACTCTGCCCGTGCTGTGGCACAGCCCCCCAGGACCCTCTCTGTGCACCTGGCAGAGGGTCCCTGCCCCCTGTGCCACCTGCCAGGCTCTCTGCAGCTCTTTCTCCGGAGCAGGGGCTGCTGCAGCTCTGTCAGAGGAGCCCATGGCCAGCACTGAGGGCTGAGGGATGCACCCATGCAGGGGATGCTGTAAGGGCTGCAGCCTGCTCCACCCTGAGCCTGCCCCGCTCCCAAACTGCAGCCTGGAGCATGCTGGGGAGGCAAATCCACACAGTTATTGCAGAGAAAACCTGTCAGGAGACAAATGTGATGGCAAAGGAGCAAGAAGGGGGTTTTGTGGCTGCATTGTTGGAACAGATGGGAATTTCCTGGAGCAAGAGGCAGCGAAGGGTAGGGATGGCTCCTGCACGATGGCTCACGCTGCCCACCAGCTGTGTGGGCCGAGCAGGGGACCAGGATGCCCATTGACTCCTTATGGCACTTTCAGTGACTCATTTGTCCACGGAAGCAGCACACCCACAGCAGCTGAAGCAGCCTGTCCTCCTCCCCAGGCTGCTCTGGCACAGCAGGGCCAGCCGGCCCCTTCTGCCTGGGGATGAGAGGCTGGCAGCAGCCCAGGGCACTCGGCTCATGCTGTACCTCGCTTCATCTGGGGGAAGGAACACGCTGTCAGAGACCTTGCACTGCTCCTTCTGCGCTGCCTGACATCCCAGCCTGCAGCCCCAGCCTGCCCCTCGCTGGTCCAGGGCTGGTGCCTCCGGTGCTGCCCAGAGCAGCCTGGCACAGGGCACCAGCCAGCTGTGGGACCGGCAGGATGGCACCATCCGCTTCGTGTCCCTTTCACTCCATCTGAGCTCGGCTCTCCCACAGCCCTGGCAGCTCTCACACTGTGCTGCCAGTGTCTGTCACAGCCCATCCGTGTCAGCCCCCTGCCTCATCCCTGCCTGCTGAGCTGCCTCTGCTCCTGGTGCTGCTGCCTGGGCTCCCCTCACTGCCCGTGCCTGCCTGGCGGGACAGCCCCAGGAGCTGGGCTATCTCCTGTATCCCCACCGTGCTGCTGCCAGCTGCTCCCAGGAGGAGTGAGGGGCACTGGGATGGCTGGCTGAGACCCAGGCTGGCCTCATCCTCCTCTGCTGATGGCTCTGAGCAGGGCAGCCCCTCCTGCCTCTCCCTGGAGGCTGCTCAGAGTCTGGGTGCCTCTCTTCCTCTCTCTCTTTTAACTGCCTCATCCCAGAGACGTGCCATGATCACCAGAGCAGGTCCTGATCCTCCTGCACCAGCAGAGCTGGCCAAGGCAGTGAGCAGTGGAGGGAGACGCCGTGGATCTGCAGCACTGCTGAGCAAGGACTTGCTGTTCCCCAAGCAGCTGTTGCTGGCAGGGATGTCCATGGGCACCTCCTGGCTCGTGACTCCCAGCCTGCCAGGCTGGCTCTGTCTGTCCCTGGGCCTCCATCTCGCAGCACCCCCTCCTCCTCTGTCACCAGCCGTCCTCTGAGCATCCCCCACAGTGACTGGCCACCATCCCAAACTCCTGCACCCTGCCTGGGCACGAGTGGTGGGAAGGGGCTGGTGCTCAGCTCCCGGCACGCCCTGAGCACAGACAGTGCTGGCAGAGCACAATCCCCTCTGCAGGTGTTCCCAGCAAAGCCGCCCTCAGCGCTTTGGGGAGTTGGGGAGTCAGTGGGGGCTGGCTGTGAGGGGCGGGCAGCAGGCACTGGTGCATCTCCCAGCCCTGTGCAGACACTGCTGTGCTGCTCCTCAGCGCCTCAGCACCGTCTCCCTGAGCAGGAGACACTTCAGCTCCAGCCAGTGCTATAAATAAAACCCCGTTCTTTTATCCCGCCAAATAGGTTCTCATTGATTTTACCTATTCCTCCTCCTCCCCCCGAATCCCTTTGGAATGTGAAGTCAGCTGTGGAGGAGCCTGGGGAGCCGCCAGCCCGGCTGGGGAAATGCCACCCCCTCCAGCCCCTCTTCCTGGGAATAGCTGCTCTCTCTCTGGGCAGGCGGCACCGCTGGAGGAGAGCAAACGAAGCTCCCTGGTGGAAGTTTGCCGGCTAATTATTTATTAATGTCCTGGCAGTGCAATCACCGGCAGCCAGGCAGCCCCTGAGCCCCAGGAGAAGGAGGATGGAGAGCTCTGCTGATGGGGCTTTCTCGCCGAGGAGCTCGGGGTGAGCTGACACCGCTTTGGTGCCCAGCTGCTCCGGTTCCCCATGAGGTAAAAGGGGCCCATCCCAAAGGGGACCATCCCAGAGACCCTGGGAAGCGCTGAGGGCTGGCCCCAGGGTGGCCCTGGTCCCTTGTGGGTGATGGCAGCTGTGGGGCTCAGCCCCCCCAGAACAGGCAGCGTTTGGATGCTGACTTGCTGCAAGCAGCTCCTCTGCACACAGGAGCTCCCCGTGCAGGGATAGCAACAGAAATAATGCAGCAAATCACAGCTCGCACAGCCTCCCTGGCACTTGAAAGCATCTCGAGAGCTTAAAAAGCTGCAAGATGCTCTCATTCCCATCCTCTCCGTGCTCCTGTGCTTAGAGGACGGGGGGAGCATCAATTTCCCCGGCAACGGGGCCCGGCTCGGGCTCGGTGCGGGAGGCAGGGCGGCCTCGTGCTGCCCGAGCGGGGCTCCGGCTGACTCATCGCCATGCAGTATGCAATTACCACGGCAAGTGCGGGCCCCTGCTGTTCCGCACAGGTATCTGTGTCAGCCAGGGCTATTTCCAGCTCTCCCCGCACTCCCGGCTCCGCAGAGAGGTAAGAACAGAGCCGCCTCGCTCCTCCGCCCGCCACAGGCACGGGCACGAGTTTCCCGGGAGCGGCGAGCCGGGGGGCTGAGGATGGCACCCCGAGAGCCCGAATTGCACAGCCGGGGGAGGAGAGATCCGTGCCACTCGCTGCCCACGCGTTCCGCGCTGCTGCGGCCGCAGCTCCGGCTGGCAGCGCCCGGGGCTGGCAGCGCTGGCACCGGGCATTGTCAGCGCGGCAAAAGGAGCAGCAGGGACGGGATAAAGCACAGACTGAGAAATGCTCCGGCCTGGAGAGGCAGGGCAGGGATGGGATAAAGCAGGGACGGGATAAAGCACAGACTGAGAAATGCTCCGGCCTGGAGATGCAGGGCAAGGGAGGGATAACGGGAGCGCAGCGGTGAGAGGCAGCGCCTTTCCCTGACCGAGCGACTCTGCCTCTCCACCTGACACCGAGTGCCCGCCGTGCCCCAGCAAGCTGTCGAGCCCAACTGCACTCAGAGAGTGAGATCTTTGGATTCCCAAAATGTTTACCTAAGATTTTTCTCGCTGCTTTTCCCGCTGGTTGCCGTGAGCTGAAATTGGAGAAAGCCTCAGGTGTTGGGAGCATCTTGGACAAGGATGGAGCCTCCAGCCACAAGCCTCGATGGTGGCAGGGGTTTTCCAGCTGGGGCTGTCCCAGCTGGGCAGGAGCTGCAGCCCTGTCCCCGTGGCCATGGGCAGAGGCAGCTGTGCCATCACACCAGTGCTCAGACTGGGAAGGACTGGTGTCCCTGCCTGGGCGGGATGAGCCTGCCCCGGGGGAGCAAGCCCAGCCTTGCACAGCCTTTGGGGTTTTCCCGAGGTGCTGGAGGTTTGCTCACCTTCCCCTGGAGGGTGTGATATGAGAGGAGTCTCCACATGCAATGGAGATGTGCCTGGTGTGGGTCTGCCCAGGGGGGTGGCACGATGGCTGTGTGACATCCCTGAGCCCCAGGCTGCAGGCTGTGTGGTGGGGAATATTCTAAATCCATTTTCCCTGTCCTGAGCATGAGCTGTGGTCACCCCCCAGCTGGGCTCGGATGGCTGGGCCTGCTGAGGGCAGGTGTGGGGGAAAATGGAAGAAGAAGGGATGGATACACCCAGGCAGCTGGCAGAGCTCTGTGCCTCAGCATCCCTTTGGCCTTTACCTGACCTGTGCCCACCAAAGCCAGGCCTGGGATGGGGTGAGGCCACAGCCAGACCTGTGCCTCTGCTCCAGGTGCCAGGCTGAGAACAGCACCCAGCCTTTGTCCTTCCCACAGCCCTCACTCAGCACGGGAGAGTGCTACAGTATTTCACTGGAAAAACCACATTAATCATCCTCAGCACCGCCTCCCTGGCCTTTGTCACAGTTTGGTGCCCCAGCAGCGGCTTTAAAAGCATTATTTATTTTTAATAAAAGCTGATCTAAAGAGCGGCGTTGGCGGGATGATAAAAATAAAAATGCAGTGGTTGTCACAACTGTCAGCATCCCTGGGAATGGGGTCTGGCAGTGCCCGGCTGCCTTCCCCCCCAGCCTGAGTGGCTGCACAGGAAAGGAGAAAACAGCCAGCAGCACATGCCTTGGGCAGCCTCTGTGCCAGGAAAGCAGCTCCTGCTCCTCAGTTTAATACACAGGTGCACTTCTCCAGTGTATTTGTAATTTTCTAAATGTTTAGCAACTTTAATTTCATTTACTGCATGAATAAATGAGCAAATAGGACATATACAAATGTTGGGAAGTAAATTAGCTTAAGTCTTTTCATTAAAAGAACTATGTGTTATTAAAACATCTGTGTTGCAATGTGCTGATATCACATTAGCAACAGGAATAAGAAATCCTGTTTATCCCTAGGAAACTAGATTTTCAGGGCATGGATCTGGCAGTGTGCACCGGGGCTGAGGCTGTAAACCACAGTGCCTGGCAGCATCTCCACCTCCCCAGGGAGCCCTGCAGAGTCACGGGGCAGCATTCCATGTCCCAGGCTCCAGGGCAGGCTGAGAGCTGCATCCCCAGGCTGTCCCTGGAAAACTCTGCCCAGCCCCAAGACAGTGTGCATCAGGCAAAGGGAGAGGGAGGCATGCAGGAATTGAGCAGGAATTGAGCAGGAAGGATGCAGGAAGGATGCAGGAAGGATGCAGGAAGCACACCTCACTCACTTCCTGACCACCTCTTCTCTTTCCATCCCTTTTCCTTTCAGCAGATGGGAACAAAGCTGGACTGGAGGCCCTGGGCAGAGCCCAGCTCTGCCATCCCTGCTGCTGAGGCTCTCTCAGCCATGGCCAGCCTGGCAGCTTTCTCTGCAGAGCAGGGTCACGGAGCTGCTCCAGGGCTCCTCTCGAGCTCAGGTTTCTCCCTGGCTCTTCCCGAGGAGCTCCGTTTGCAGAGCCCCGTGAGCAGCAGGGTTTCAATGCTGTCTGGCCGAGGCAGAGCCCAGCCGAGGCTGGGACAAAACAAAACCACCATTCACGGGAGGTCATTGAAATTCCCAGCAGCTGTTCCCAACCAGCACACTCAGGTCTGCCCTCCTTTGCTGTCCTCAGGCACTTCCAGGGACATTTTCCTGGGTGGCCGGGGAACAAGTCCACCCATGAGCAGCATCCCTCCTCCTCCTGCTCCTGCCTGATGGGACCAGCCCTGCCGGGGTGGCACTGCCCGGTTCGGGGGTCACTCAGTGCCAGCTGGGTGCTGCTCCCTGCAGACACCCCCAGACCCTGCCCTGGTGTCCTGCAGGCACCTCCTGGGCTCCAGCTCATCCCCATCCCCTCGTGGTGCTGCCTGAGCCCCTGAGGCCGAGCCGGGCTGTGGGGGTGGCAGCCCAGGCTGTCTCCATCACCTCCCCACAGTGGAGAACACTCGGGACAGCAGGAGAGCCCTCGGGCATGGATGGGGCTGCGGGCCAGGCACGGCCACAGCAGCCCCAGCGCCGCCCCAGGCTCGGCTCATATGAGGTAGAAATTGCTCGGGCACAGGTTTGGGTCAGGTTGGGGTTAACCCCAGCCGTGCCTGGCCGTGGGGCAGGCAGGGGCACGCCGGGCAGGCAGCAGGAGCCAGCACACTGCTGGAGCCTGGCTCGCTCAGAGCCAGGGCTGAACGCTGCCTGTAGCCCCAGCACCCAGCACAAATGAGTTTAGTGGCCTCAATTTAATTCCCTTTTGGACACGGTGGGAAAAAGATATTAAAGGAGGGAGAAAGAGAGCAGAACCCTGGATTGATCGGTGCTGTGATGGAATGGTGAGCTGCAGACAAGGGATGAGCCCTGGGGCAAAGGGGGCTGTGCTGGCAGCAGGGATGGGCTCACAGGGACAGCACAGGGGGTGTCACTCTCACTGGATGTGCCCAGTTCATGTAGCTGGAGCCACCAGAGCCAGGGTGCACCAAGCACAGGGCTCCTCCATCCCAGGAAATCCATGGGCTGCAGGACAGTGCCCCTGTCCCCCTGCTCTCCCCACCCACGGTGTCCCTGGCACTGGGGCACACCCAGCCAAGGGCAGGCTGGCAGGGAGAAGGTGCCACTTCCAGCCCTCAGGAGCCAGGGCTCCAATTTCAAAAAATAAAGTGAGGTTTTCATCTGTATTTGCTTAGCAGGGTAATGACTTTATTTGTGATGTGATGCTCTGGTCCCTGGTGGCTCAGGCACGGAAAGGGAGAGCTGATAAGAGCGAAGAGGCCCAACCAGAGGGATGCTGGTGGCTGCTCTGTGCCTGGCATTCCCCACCTGGATCCCTTCCAGGGGATTCCAGAAATGCTGTCAGCTCTGGGAGCTGCACTGTGGCCATGGGGAGGGCAGCAGCTCGAGGAGGTGAAAGCCAGCCCTGATAAGAGCTGGGCTCTGCCCCGTTATGGCTGTGGGGAAGGCACAAGAGCAGCACAAGGTATTCCATACTTGGTGTGACCTGCCTGGGTCACCCTGTGCCTCTGGCCTCATCCTCTTTGGGGGGAACAAGCCCTCCCTGACACCCCTCTGTGCCCACCCCATGCCCCTGGGTGGCTGCTGAGGCCTGGCAGGCAGCAGGGAATGTCCCTTCTTGGAAGATCTAATCAGCCAGAGCAATCCAGCTCCATTCCTCCATCACAAGAAACAACTGATGTGTTTTGCCCGAGGTAACTGCTTTAGATGGGAGAGCAATCCCAACCCCACTGCACCCAGCTCCCCCCAGCCTGAACAAGACACATTTCCTTTGCTGAGGAGGAAGGAGGTTTCTCCTCTCCCCCATCACTTGTTCCAAGTTTGCCAGTCCCACAGAGACATGAGCAGAGCTCTGTGCAGCTGGAGGGTTAACATCTCAGTTCTTCCAAATAAATAGAAAATGACCCAGTTTCTTTATTTTCCTCTTTTCCCAAAGTCCAAACACCCAAAAAATGAGATGGTAAGTGGAAGCCACAAATAGATTTCATGTATCCTGGCAGAGCTGGGAGATGAAAGCAGGGAAATCAGCTCCTGCCTCCCCTGCTCAGACCTGGGAATGGTGCAGCACATCTTGCCAGGGGTTGATTTCCCTGGATCAACCAAGCAGGAGAGGTTTTGGGTCTGATCCCAGCTCAAATCCCCATCCCTGGGGGACCAGGCTCTCCCCAGAGCTGCTCCCATCTGCCTTGTTCCAGGCATTAAGGTGAGTGGCAGAACGTGCCCAGCCTTCAACCATTCCTATCACGTCCCATCTGGAGACAGAAATCTGCCTGCTGGCTTCACAATTAAAATTGAAATGATTTGATTATGGGGCTTCATTAGTAAAAACAAACACCAGGCAGCCTCCCTCCCTCCCTCTCCCCCCGCATCCCCGCCCAGCCGTTCCTCCCTGGGGCTGTTTTAGGTAAATCCCAGCCGGGATGCGGGCGGGATCACAAAAGGCTTCGTGTCTGCAGCTCGGAGCTCCTGTCGGGAGCAGCCTGAAAGAGGCAGATTTCAGACCCACAAATCTGCTTCGGGCAGGGATGAAGGAGCAGCCCCGATGGCTCGATGGGCTGCACGGAGTGTCCGCCACAGCAGCGAGGGGAGCAGGGAGGGGTGCAGGATGCTTTCTACCCCTCTGGGTGCTTTCCATCCCCTCTGGGTGGTTCCCAGACTCTCTGGGTCCTTTCCATCCCCTCTGCATGCTTTCCATCCCCTCTGGGTTCTTTCCAGCCCCTCAGGATGCTTTCCAGTCCCTCTGTGTTCTTTCCATCGCCCCTAGTTTCTTTCCAGCCCATCTGGGTCCTTTCCAGACCCTCAGGAAGCTTTCCAGCCCCTCTGTGTTCTTTCCAGTCCCTCTAGGTTCTTTCTAGCCCCTCTGGGCTCTTTCCAGCCCCTCTGGGTGCTTGCAGACCTCACCAAGGGGTTCCCAGAGCTTTTTGGGCTCCTGCCTGGACTCCATCCCCTTCATTCCGAGAGTCTCTGCACCTCCACACCAACCTGGCCTTGTCCTGCTCGCTCCCTTTTCCTTCCCTGCAGCTGCAGCATCCCATGGGAAGGGCTGAGCAGGCACGGAGTAAGCATGGAGCAGGCTCAGAGCAGGCTGCCCGTGGTGTGTGCAGATGCTCCAGTCCCTGAAGCATTGGCAGTTCTGGGGGAAGCAATTCAATTATCCCTCGGGGCGTTGGGAACAGGCTGTGCAGGCTGGAGAGGAGGAAAGCCAATGGAGGGGGGCTCAGGAATGCTGCTGGGGTCGGGTGCTCTCCCTGGGACTGCTTTTCTCCAGCAGTGGCAGGACAAGGGGAATGGTTTCCAAGGGACAGAGAGTAGGGTTGGGTCAGATATTAGGAAAGAATGGAAGTGCCACCAAGGCAATGGCACTAACAGCATTGCTGTCCTACCCTGGCTTGCCTTGTGGGCTAAATCTTTAACCAGATCAAGGGTTTAACTTTATCAGTAGCTGGAAAAACGTGGCACCACTTCCCTGGGGCAAAGTATCTTGGTCTCTGCAGAAATGCCTTTTCCTGGGCCTCACTCAGCAGCTCCTTTGGCATGGGGACCTGTGGGACCCTCCGGAGCAGGGAGCACCCAGGGCCCCGTGCCACACCTGGGCTCCCTCCCAGCTGCTTTTCCCTCCAAAATCACAATCTTGAAGAGCTGGTACTTCCCCTGGCAGGGTGTGTACCTGGTCATGGATTGCCCTCCTGGTGGGCAGTGCAGGAGGGATGCCACCCCCGGAGCAGAGGTTTCTGTGTCCCCTCAGGGGAGCCCCCCAAAATCCCCCTGCCAGCCCTGGAAAACCTTGCACAGCCCCTGCCCAGAGCAGGATGATGGATTATTGTTATTAGAGGTGGAGAACAGTTTCTGTGCACAGCCAGGTGGCTCAGGAGTAATTTGTCACCCACCGGCGAGGGGGGTCGGGCTGTCCCTCTGTCCGTCTGTCCCTCTGTCCCTGCCGTGGTGGGAGCTCTCTGCAGCCTCGGCAGGCTCCGGGCTGTCCCTCTGTCCGTCTGTCCCTCTGTCCCTGCCGTGGTGGGAGCTCTCTGCAGGCTCCGGGCGCGGCCGGATGGAGCCCAATCTGATGGGCACGGGCAGGGCTTTGGCAGCGGCACAGCCGCAGGGCAGGGCTCCGACCTGGGCTGATCCCTGTGCCCGGGGCATCCTGTGGGACAAGGAGGTGGGACGGCAACCCCCAGCTCCACGGCAGGGATCCATCCCCATGGCAGAGATCCATCCCCACGGCAGGGATCATCCCCATCCCAGTGCCCCCAACCCGGTGTCCCCATCCCGGTTATGCCCCCACCCAGCAGAGGGGCAGAGAGGCAGGGAGGGGACGCTGGGAGCACACACAGCTCCAGCACAGGGGTGATGGGCAGTGCCAGCCCCAGCAGTGCCAGCCCAGCCCAGCCCAGCAGGACAGGCACAGGGGTGCTGGGGGCAGTGCCAGCCCAGCCTGGGCTCCGCTGGCAGCACTAACACAGCGGGACAGGCACAGGGGTGCTGGGCAGTGCCAGCCCCAGCAGTGCCAGCCCAGCCCGGGCTCAGCTGGCAGCACCAGCACAGCAGGACAGGCACAGCCGGTGCGGGCGGCGAGGGGGGGCTGTAATGACGGTCCAGCTCAGCAAAGGTAGCAGAGCATGAAAGCAATTTCACACTTTATTAGACAATTCAGGTGCCAGCTGCACCAGCCTGGAGCGAGCGCTGCTGTTCACGGCTCCTCTCCTGCTCTGCAGCCCCGGGCTCCCTCTCCATGGGGCTCAGCCCCTCCTCGGGCCACGCTGGTCCCAGCTGGCACACGAGGGGCCAGTGAGGGTGGCCTGGGGCTTGAGCTGCTCCTTGTGGGCCACCACAGGGTGGGCAGGTGGCAGAACATTGCAGCACAGGCTGGCTCTGCTGGGAGCCAGCTCAGCCTGGCAGCGTGGGCAACCCGAGCTCTGTGCCCAAAGCCACTGGGCCTGGCTGTGCCCTTCAGCCCAGGGCAGCCACCCTGCTCCTCCTGGCTCCCTCTGCCCTCTCCTTTCTGCGCCCCGTGCTGAGGGGACGGCTCTGCGATTGCGGCTGGTGGCAGCTGCTTTTCCTCACACCTCCCTGTCCCTGGGCTGCCCCAGCAGACAGAGCCGATGGGCACACGGGCACCTGGGCACTCAGCCATGCCCCTGGCACGCCGGGCTCTCACCTGGGGTGTGTTGTGTGTCCCTGCCGTGTCCCCGGGGAGCAGCGGGCACACGGAGCTGCTCCCGGCACGTGGCCGGGCTGGCACCCGCGCCCTGGGGACGCTGTCACACCCCGCGGGTGGACAATATCCAAATGCCTGCACGTCCAGGATATGAATCAGCGCGGATAGGAGCGCAGCAGCCGCTCTGGGACACCCGGAGCTGCCCCGGAGGCGGCTCGGGCAGCCAGGCATTGCCGCTGCCAAATTCCGGGCGGGCTGAGGGCGGGTCAGGGGCAGCAGCGGCTCCGCTGC
This sequence comes from Zonotrichia albicollis, assembly GCF_047830755.1. Lineage (NCBI taxonomy): Eukaryota > Metazoa > Chordata > Aves > Passeriformes > Passerellidae > Zonotrichia > Zonotrichia albicollis. The sequence continues at coordinate 1,538,453 of NC_133833.1, forward strand.
CACCTCCGATCGGCCCGGGCACGGCAAAGCCCTGGCCTGGCACGCATTTCCCTGTTTGCACGGCTCCGTTCCCCGGTGCCAAGCATGGCACGGTGGCACCGGGCCAGGGCCGTGCCTAACCTTGACCTGGCTGCTGGAGAGCAGCCCCAGCTGTCCCCCCGTGCCCCCGGGCACAGGCATGTTCCAGCGGGCCGGCCAGAGCATTCCTCCCGGGAGAGCCTGTCCTTGAGAGGCTATTTAAAGGCACACTTGTGCCCTTTATCCCCCTCATGGCTGGGCTGGAAGAGCCCCGTGCCCTCCCGTGACTCCAGGAGGGCATTTCCAGGCTCAGGGCAGCAGCAGTGCTGTGAGTTTGGGTGAATTCAGGGAGAATGGAGGGATGCAGGCACCCATCTCCCACAGCCAAGTGCCAGGCTGTCCTGGGGACAGAGCCCTGGGAAAGGTGCCCTGGCCATCGAGGCTGGCAGCAGGGCTGGGGGAACTGCAGAGCCCAGCTTGGCACCCACATGAACTCAGTGCCCTCTTCCTGCTGGGTGTCCTGCCCAGCCCTGAGCACCCCAGATCTCCTTCCAGGGGGAAATGGGGGCCCAGGCAGCAGCAGGCTCAGCGCTCCGTGTGCCACCGTCACCTTGCAGCCCCCAAAGAGTCTCTGGCACCCAGGGCTGTGGAGCAGGACCTGCCCCACTGCTGCCATGGCTGGCACAGGGCTGATTGCTGGGCACCCCACCGAGCTGGCAGAAGGTGACTCGGGAGGGAAACCCGACCTGGTGGGGTTTGATTGGGGATGGAAAAACCCAGAGGAGGCACCTGCAGGGAGCTGGAGGGGTGAGCCCTGTGCCTGGGCTGGGTGGGCAAGCAATGCCCAACGACCCTCCTCCCCAGCCTGCTCATTTTCCCTTGCTGAGGAGCCCATCAGCCTTTTCCCAGGCCGGGAGCATCCCCAGGACACGTCCCCAGCGCTGGCACTGCTGTCGCCTCCCAGGTTTGGTGCAGGTGAGCATTTCCTCAGGCCCCCAGCCACCCCCCAGGTCCGGATGAAAGGAGGCTGAGCCCCCCTGTGCCTCACACCAGACCCCAGCCCCGCACAGGGCACTGCCTGGGGCTGACCCCTGCCCAGGGTTGGGTGAGGCCGTGCCAGCCCTGCCCCCTGCCCAGCCCGCGGGCACGGCCGCACTGGGAGCCCGCGGGGAGCCCGTGGGTGGCCGGGCAGGGCAGGGCACGGCACGGGCACCTTTGATGTGGGCAGCCCAGGCGACGCCAGCCGGGTGCTGCACTGACCTGGGTGATGGATGGGCAGCGTGCGGTGCCAGTCCCGGGGCGTTCCTGAAATCCCCTCTGGCACCACGGCAGGGCTGCCCACCCAGCCCCATTAGCATCCCCTAACAGTGCAACCAGGGGGAAACTGAGGCACGGATACCTCGGGAATGGTGGGAGGGGGCTCTCTGGTCTCAAACCGAGCCTTGGGTCAGGACCGACACGGATCGATTCTCCCAAGAACCGCTTCCATGGGACCTGTGCCAGCCCGCCGGGGATGTGTGCTGCTCGGGGTCCCGGGGGTCTCGGGGGTCCCGATCTCGGTCCCCCCGCGGGGCGGGCCCGGGCGGTGCCCCCGCCCCAGCGCCCCCAGTGCGGGCCCAAAGGGCACCGGGAGCGGGTGCGGGGCGCCCTCTGGCGGCCACAGCCCCGCGCTGCCACGGGGCTCAGGGTGCCCAGGGAGACAAATCCTCAGGTGCCCAGGGAGCAAAATCCTCAGGCGCTCAGGGAGCAAAATTCTCAGGTGCCCAGGTGCCCACTTTCTCAGGTACTGAGGTGCCCAAGTAGCCAAATTCTCAGTTGTCCAGGTGCCCAGTTTCTCAGGCCCTCAGGTGCCCAGTTTCTCAGGTACTCAGGTACCCAAGCAGCCCAATTCTCAGGCACTCAGGTGCTCCAGTGCCCAGGTGCTCAGTGCCCAGGTGCCCCAGTGCCCCCTGCCTGACTGAGGGCCCCTCTGCAGTGCTGCTCCCTTGCTGCTCAATCCTGCTCCACACAGGGACGACACCACCTCATCTCCGCAGAACACATTTGTCACTTGCAGGGATTGCAGCAAATCCCCGGATATCTGCAGCCACCTGCCCTCACTCCCCGGTGCTGTTTTGCTTTGTGCCAACACACACACAGCACCTGGCACCCTCACACCTCCTGTCAAAAGGCGCCTCCCAAGTGCCAACCTCGTGCCCGTGTCCCCCGGGTGCCTCCCACCACCTCCCCAGCCGGGGGCTGCCTCCCTCCAGCATCTCCTGCGAGGTTTCCTCAGTGCCAGGCTGGCTCCATCCATCCTTGCCCTGCCTGGCACGCTCACACGGGCAGGCTCCAGCCCGCCGGCTCCTGCACGGGCACGGTCACCAGGTAGCTGGAAGGCACGTAGCCCCTCTGGCCGTTCACCTCCACCAGGCTCCACTCCGTGCTGCCCTTCTTGTCGTGGGGCTCCAGCAGCAGCACGGGCTGCCCCGCCTGCAGGCTCAGCTCCTGCGGGCTCCGGGCTGCGAAGGAGAAGCCGGCAACCACCTGGGGGAGGCAGGGAAAGAGAGAGGGAAGGGATGGAGGGAGCCCTGGCCACCACCTGGGGGAGGCAGGGAAAGAGAGAGGGAGGGAAGGAGGGAGCCCTGGCCACCACCTGGGGGAGGCAGGGAAAGAAAAGAGGGAGGGAAGGAGGGAGCCCTGGCTGGAGCTGGGAGTCAATGTGGCAAGGATGTGGCAGCTCCCAGAGGGCAGCACAGCAGCGCCATGGATGGAGGGGCTGACCCACCAAGGATGGCTCTCTTGCCCCATCCACCCTGGTGCCAGCAAAAGGGACACCTGGAAAAGCAGCTCCACCTTCCCAGCCACACCAGGATGAGCAGGGAGCTGGTGGGGTTGCTGGAAATGGCCCAAGGGGTGTCCCCCACTCTCACCTGGAATGTTGGGGTGAAGGTGGCCACCTGAGGCCTGGGAGCTTCAGGGGATGCAAAGGAATGTCTCCTTCTCTCTGGGTCACCGTCCAGGCCCAGCAGCTGCATCACAGGCGGCTGCTGCACCTGCACTGGGCTGTAGGGCCGGAGCTTTGCAGCAGGGACAAACCCTCGGGGACCTGCAGGACACACACACAGCCAGGTGTGGAGACACAGCACTGACACTGCAGGACACACACACAGCCAGGTGTGCAGACACAGCACTGACACTGCAGGACACACACACAGCCAGGTGTGGAGACACAGCACTGACACTGCAGGACACACACAGCCAGGTGTGCAGACACAGCACTGACACTGCAGGACACACACACAGCCAGGTGTGCAGACACAGCACTGACACTGCAGGACACACACAGAGCCAGGTGTGGAGACAGCACTGACGCTGCAGGACACACACACAGCCAGGTGTGCAGACACAGCACTGACACTGCAGGACACACACACAGCCAGGTGTAGGGAGACAGCACTGACACTGCAGCACACACACACAGCCAGGTGTGCAGACACAGCACTGACACTGCAGGACACACACACAGCCAGGTGTGGAGACACAGCACTGACACTGCAGGACACACACACAGCCAGGTGTGCAGACACAGCACTGACACTGCAGGACACACACACAGCCAGGTGTAGGGAGACAGCACTGACACTGCAGGACACACACACACAGCCAGGTGTGGAGACAGCACTGGCACTGCAGGACACACACACAGCCAGGTGTGCAGACACAGCACTGACACTGCAGGACACACACACAGCCAGGTGTGGAGACAGCACTGGCACTGCAGGACACACACACAGCCAGGTGTGCAGACACAGCACTGACACTGCAGGACACACACACAGCCAGGTGTGGAGACACAGCACTGACACTGCAGGACACACACAGCCAGGTGTGGAGACACAGCGCTGACACTGCAGGACACACACACAGCCAGGTGTGAAGACACAGCACCGACACTGCAGGACACACAGCCAGGCCACCGGGCCCCGCTGCCTGGCACACACAGGAGACAGGAGTGACAATTGGGCTGTGGCCTGGCATGGCACAGCAGCCCTGTCCATCACACCCAGGAGAAATCCCCACCAAAAAGGGAATTCCATGTGTTTCTGTGTGTGTGGATTCTCCTTCCCCAGCCATGACACTCCCCCTGGGGAATCACCTGAGCCTTACACCTAATGGCAAAGCTCAGGTGCCTTGGGCTGAGCACAGCCTGGAAAGGAGCACAGGAGAGCACAGCCTGCTGCTTCACCCAGGATAGGAAATGATTGAGGTGAACCTGGCCCTGGTGCCAGGGTGAGGAGAGGCTGCCCACAGTGCCCACATACCTCCAGCATCCACCAGCCACCTGCTGGTGTTGCCCTTGGTGTCGGAGTTCTGCAGCAGGGCCACGATCTGTCCCCTCAGCAAGGTCAGGTCCAGCTCTCTGCTGCCACTGATGTTGCTGGTCACTTGGTACAGCTTGTCTGGGCCGTGCTTGCTCACAAGGGAAAGGACCTTCCTCTCCTCAGCTGGGGTCAGAGCCTGGTGGGGAGAGGAGACACAGGAGCGCTCCATGAGACCCCCACTCCTGCTCTCCTTCTGCAGGATCACATCCCAGGTTAACAGCAGAACCTCCTTCACACCCCCAGGTTTGGAGATGGGAGCCCAGAACCAGCAGAGCTGAGCTCCTCCATCCCTGCTTATCCCAGCTCTCAGGGCTTGGGGGAATCCTGCGGCACCCCTGGGCCCATCCTGGGCCAGCCTCCCCACCAAGGGCATTTCCTGCCCTGGGGAGCCACAGCCCAATGTCTCTGTACCCACTGGCCTGAGCCCTGCCCTGCCCTGCCCCTACCTGTGTGCCAGGGCTGGGTGCCACCGTCTCAAAGGCCTGGCAGAAGGCACGGAGCTGGGCACCCGACTGCTGCAGGCTGTCCTCCACCACCTTCCAGAAGCTGGGCAGGGCCATGTGCCCATGGGGCAGCTGTGGAGACAGGCTAGGGTCAGGGAGAGCCCTGACAGAGCTCTGGGGAGAGGCAGGAGGAGGAAAAGGGGTGAGGAAGCAAGAGAGCAGACCTGGCCGCTAAATTCACCTTGCATGGGGGATCAGTGTGCTCCTCTCTGGCTCTGAGCTGCACCTTGTTCTGCTCCTGCTCCTGGCCCAGGCCAGGGCTGTGCTCCCCCCCAGGGCTTCTGACAGCCCTCCCTGCCCGTATTTACAAACATCAGAGAGGAGTTTTGAGCAGTGAGGAGTTCGGGGAGACATCTCCCAGGGCATGGGGCTGGGGGAGGCTGTTCCCAGCCAGGAGCTGCCTCTCTCCTCCCTGCCTTGCTGGCACAGGGCTCTCAGGAGCTCTGAGCTCACACTGACCTCTCAGACAGCAGCACATCAATAAATTACCAGCAGTGTCCACAAACAGAGAGCAGGACAGTGTCTGCCAGTGCAGAAGAGAAAATCTGGCTTTTCCTGGGCAGGAAGGAAGGGACATCCTTACAAATGCTCCACAGGGAGCTGTGTGTCTGCAAGGGCAGGTGGGCCACAGCAAACCTTCAGTGCCCTGATGTCTGAGAGATCCCCCAAAGCTGGAGAAGGCAGTTCCAGCTCAGCCCCTGTGCCTGAGGGGCTCACTCACCTGCTCCAGCTCCTTTTCTGCGTGGTGCAGGACCTGGGCAGCCAAGTCCAGCTGCAGGGCGCTGAAGGAGCGCAGGATCTGCCCCAGGAGCTGCACAGCCACCTGGTTGAACTGGGGCAGCTCGGCCACCAGCAGGTCATTGATGGCCAGGTAGGTGTTCATGGCAGCCTCCTCATCGTAGCTCACGCTGCCCATCTCGCTCTTCCTCTCCTGGATCTCCTCGTAGTCCAGCAGCTTGTCCAGGCGCTTCTTGACCAGCTGCTGGGGCCCCTCCAGCATGTCTGCCAGGCTGCAGAGGGGCTGCCACACCAGCCTGCCCACACGCTGCTTCTGCCAGGGCACAACCCAAACCCCAGGTGAGCCCCCAGGCAGGAGCAGCTGCCAGCATAGGGACAGGGGCCTGGGGGTCTGTGGGGAGCACCTGGGACATCTTTCCCTGAGGGCTCACAGGATGCCTGTCCCAGACATCTTTTCAAGAAAATCCTTTCTTTAGGATTTTTCCCTCCTGAGAAGCTGAGAGGCCTCAGGAACAAAATGCAAACAATGGTTGTCTGCTGCTGTGGAATGCAACAGGTGCATCTGGGATTGGCCCATCTTGGATGTTTCTAATTAATAGCCAATCACAGCCCAGCTGTCTCAGACAGAGTCCGAGACAGCTGCCTTTTGTTATCATTCTTTCTTTTTCTATTCTATTCTTAGCTAGCCTCCTGAAGAGAACCTTTTCTTCTATTCTTTTAGTATAGTTTTAATGTAATATATATCATAAAATAATAAATCAAGCCTTCTGAAACATGGAGTCAGATCCTCGTCTCTTCCCTCAACACAAGACCCCTGTGAACACTGTCACAGATGCCAACCAACACAAACCCTTGGGAGGGAGCCTGACACAATTCCAAACTTGTGCTCCATGGAAACAGCTGGGCAGGACCCTGCAATGGCTCAGAGCAGTCCCAGCTGGGTCTCTGCCCATACCCCTGCCCTGAGCCCATTTAACCAGAGCACCTGGCTTGGGGTGCTCTGGTCTCGTCCCCATGTCCCCGGAGGCACATCAGGCTCACACTGCAGCCCATCCCAGCCCTGGCTGTGCTCCTGCTGTGTCCCTGTCCCTGCCCTCCCTTGTCCCCTGGAGCTGCTCCCTCCCTCCCTGTGCCAGCACTGCAGATGGATCCCGTTACTCCCTGCTGGCTCTGCCTGCCCAGCTGGGCTCTGGGGCACTCTGAGGTGCCCCCAGTGCGCCCTGGCAGAGGGTGGGAGAGCTGCAGGAGGTGTGCAGGGCAGGGGCACTCACAAACTCGGTGAACACGGCACTCTGCAGGAGCTGGGAGAGGCGGCGGTGCTGCTGGGCAGGTCCCTGCTCCATCTGCAGGTCACACAGGTGCGGGCTGGGCAGCAGGAACGCCTGCAAGGGAGGCAGCACCACACTCCTTGAGCTCCTTCCCGATAATCCTGCGTGGGCAGCCCTTGCCAATCTTTCCTGCAAGGTCTTTCCAGCCCAGGAATTGCTGCTGAACCCTGGGCCGCTCCCCGAGGCTTTCCTGATAATGCTGTGTCTGGGGATTGCATGTTTTGCCAGCACTCAGAGTTTCATTTTCCTCAGATGCCCCGAGGGATTTCCATGAGGAAATCGTAGCAGCTGCTGACCCAGGTGATTTCAGAAGGGCAATTTGTTGTCAGTACTGATCTGGGGACATTTCTGCCTTATACACATTATTAAAGTGAGAATTCCCAGGCTGAACAACACCAGGCCTTTTCAATCATTTCAGACCTTGAAATAATGATAAGTTTAAGGACGGATTATTCTCAACTGACACCAGCTCAGACAGTGTTGTCAAAGCCTCAGCTTTGGTTTAAACTCCCCTGGACCTGAGCAATCCTTGGGTGTTGTGCAAGTCCCTGACACAACAGCTCAGCTGCAAATCCCTGAACACCCCCAACAGCTCCTGCTCTGAAATATTCCCCAAGCCCAAGGAACAGCTCCTGAGGGATGGGGCCAGTGGTCAAGGTGTTACCTCTAGGTGGCCCAGGTAGGATGCCATGTTCTCCTTCAGCGTGGCCACACTGGATGCCACACACTGGAACTTCTCTTCCAGGTCGTCATATTCCTTGTCCTCAGTCTGTCAGGAGAGAGGCAGCTTGTCACCAGCATGGGCAGGGCTGATGCCCATCACTGGGGGCTAAAACAGCAGCCTGGAGCTCACAGGGCAGGGCAGACCCTGGGGGGCTCCATGAATCTGGGAAGGAGTCAAAACATTGGCACAGGCAGCAACAAAGCTCTTGGTGTGGTTGTGGTGCTGGGGAACACTGGGGTGTCCTTGCTTTTCTGGGGGGCCCAAGGGTTCTGCAGGTCCTTTGGGGGCCGAAGTGCTGCCCTGCAATGCTCTGGGGTGGGCAGTGAGGTGTGTCCCTGCATCCCTGTATCCCTGCTATCCCACTGCTCCTTGGGATGATGGAGAACCAGGAGGCAGCAACAGCCACCCCACCCCACCCCATACTGGCTCTGTGCTCCCCACTCTGCCATTGAGGCACTTGAGAAGCAGCCAAATGCCCCAGAAACAGCCCAGGGAGGGGCAGCAGGTGCCCGGGGGGTGGGTGAGGGCTGCCCACCTTGGCCACAATGCCAGCCTCGTGCATGAGCAGCCGGCTGAGGCGCGTGGTTTTCTTGGCGATGGAGTGCGTGTTGAGCCGCGCCAGGCGCGCCCGCAGCGTCAGGTGCTCGGCCTTGGTGTATTTGGTTGCTGCCTCGGGTGGGAGGACACAAAATGAGGGGGGAAAAAAAAGATCAGAAGAGGAGACTTCATGGCTGAGCAGGCAAGGAAGGTGAGCAGCACAGGGGCTGATCGGCAGGATAAGCACCAGCCACATCAAAGAAGGGAAGGACTAGGAAAACCAAAGAGAAAGGTGAGCTCCCATCTCTGGGGAGCCTGATTTCTCCTATCCCAAGGGCAGAAGTGTTATTCCCCGTTCCCCAGCCCCAGGAATGTGGGCAGACTGGTTTTGTCCTCAGCCCCCTCATGCCACCCTGCTCCTGCAGCCTTTGGGTCTTGCCCAGAGTGGCACTGACAGGACCAGAGCAGCTCCAGGAGCTGCCTGCACAGTCTGCAGCAGGATTAAGTGGAGGGCAGGAGAGCTTTGAACTGATGTAGGTGGGAATTAGTGCCCAGGAGACCACTGGGGTCGTGCTGGGTGCTGTGCCCCCTCCTGCACCAAGGCCTGGCCACTCACCCACTTCGCGGCGCCGCTTGTACTCGTTGATGTTGGCATTGACCTGGGCCATGGCACGAGCCGCTGCCTCCAGGGCTGAGTGGGCACTGGCACTGCTCGGGGTGTTCTCCAGGATCTTCCCCAGCAGCAGAGGGTACTTGGTGACCCTCTGCACGGGCATCACCAGGAAGAAGCTGAGGTCTGAGGCGCCCGTGTGAGGCCTGGTGGGGAGGGAATTGCTCAGGGTTGATGTGTGGGGCTGCCCTCCCGCCCTGCTGCTCCTCACGGCCTCTCTGGGAGTGTTTGAGGGACAGAGCAGCCCAGATGTTGTGGGGCATTTCTGGCTGCGCCCTCCAGCTGCAGGGGACTGTCCCTGCCAGCCCTGAGGCAGTGCCAGCCCGGGGTGGGTATCCTGCCTCCCTGGGCAGCTCTGTGCTCATCCAGCCCTGGGCACGGGATCAGTGGGCAGCAGGGAGGGAAGGCATTGGCAGTGTCTCCTTCCCACCCACAGGAAGGCACCATCTCTCTTTTGGGAATCACATTGTCTGTGCCCTAGGCAGAATCCCAGGAGCTGCTCCCCTGCCACTGCTGCTCCTCCTGCCTCTACAGTGTTTGTGACCCCCCTGATAGTTCAGGTCCCCTAGGGCCAGCCTGTGTCTCTCTGGTCAATGTGGGGAGGATGTGCCCTCCCTGGGGAAGGCAGCAGCTTGGATATCACCCATCCCTTCTTTTGGGATTCATCATAAAAGATTCTGACCCAAGGGTCCAGGACACGCTGCCAGGAAATGCCACAAAGCTGGTGGCCATGGTATGACAGCCAGCCTGGTGACACAGATCCACACCAGCAGCTTGTCCAGAGAGGAGAAGGGCAAAGGCAGGATGTGAAACAGGCACAGGGAGGTGGTGGCTCGGCAGAGGGACCTACACGGTGGCATTGAGGGTGTCCAGGATCTCCTCCTGCAGGCGGGGGTCTCTGCGGTAGCTCTCCACCAGCTGCAGGGCGTGGTCGTAGCTGGCACAGTAGATCTTGTAGACAGCCTCCATCTCTTCCTTGAACTCCTGGAACAGTGTGCCTGGGGAGGAAGAGAGGGGCTGGACAGGAGGGTCCCTTCCCATGACACGGCAGGGCTTTATCCCAGCCTGCTGGAAGGACAAAGCCAATGGAGCAATGCCAAGCGTGCCAGGGCAGGGCTCTGCCCCCTGGGCACCCTGCTAAGCTGGGCCTGGTGCTGTGCCCATCACCCCACAGGCTGGGCAGCTCAGCCTTGGGTGGACATGGTGGCACCAGCGCTTCCCAGAGCCCAGGCAGGAGCAGGAGGTGCCAGGGCAGGGGCTGGGCTGGCACACCCCCACAGGAGGGCACGGGGCAGCCATTGGCACTGCACCACTTACTGATGCCAAGCAGCTGCTCCTGCCCCTGGCCAGGCGTGTCCTCCAGCCCCTTCAGAAAGCGCCTGGACACATGGAGGATGTCGTCGGTGTTGGAGAAGAGTCCTTCCAGGTCCAGCTCGGGCAGCTGAGGGGAACAAAGATGCCCCAGGCTAAGCCAGATACATCAGAGATGGACCAGGTGCTCTAGAGGCACTGCTGGTGACCTTGTACCTGCCCCGTGGGACACCCCAGGGAGTGATGCTTTGTTTCAGGAGGCTTTGGGGATGCTGAGGCCTGGCTGGGCTCCCAGGGTGGCTGTACTGGGTCAGACCCAGGGTCCCTCCAACCCCAGAGGCTGGCTGGTGAGGGAGCACAGGGACGTGGGAGGAGCACCTGCAGTGATTTGGGCATCTCAGAGCTGTGCACAGAGACCCCCTGGCAGGGGTGCCCCGTGTCACCTGCTTGTCCTGGAGGTGAGCCCGGATGTCACACACACACAGCTGCATGTTGTGCACGTAGCTGGCCTCGGTGCTGAGGAGCTCCTCCACGGCCAGGCGCTGGCTCAGCTCCATCCTGTCACCGGGCATCTCCTCGTACACGGCCTCCTCAGCCTCAGCTGCGTCCTCGGGGCCGGGCTCTGCACTCGCCATCTCTGCAGGGACCTGCAGGCGTGGCAAAGGCAGCCCTGGGACCGGTGCTCTGAGCCCAACCCAGCTCGGTGCCCGTGCTCCCTCCCCTGGCCCCCACAGCACATCCCCAGGGACACTCAACCCCTCTGCACACTCCAAAACCATCCAGTGCTGCGAGGCAGGAGCAGGCTGGCTGCAGACACCCACGTGTGGCAGGCAAGGACGTGCCACACACACGTGCCCACACTCTGGTGACCTCGTGTGGGGCAAGGGGCCCCTGGGTGCCAGCAGGGGCCTGGCAGCTGCCACCCAGCACTGGGACTGTGCAGGGACCCGTCCCCATGGCAGAGCAGGGTTTGCCACCTCCGCTGCAGCTCCGTGCTGCCAGGGCCAATTGTTCCCTCCCTGCCTTGGCTGGCGGCGCCTGGCACCTTGCCTGGCATTCAAGGGTCCTGTTCAAAGTACAAAGAGTGGCTCTGCAGTGCTGGAACAAGAGATGTTTCTGTGACAGCAAGAGCTGCTTTAAAAGCCACTGGGATGGGGGAGAAGTGGGCAGAGCTGCTGCTGCCTCTGCCAGCTGCACTGGCAGCCCCTGGTACGCAATGCCAGGGCCCTGCATGGCACAGCACACTCTTCTCTCCTCTCTGCCGTGGAAAATCTGAGCTGATTGCTGACATTTTCTTCTCAGGAAACACACTCTGCTCTAACTGATACCAGGGAGCATGAGCAGCTCCCAGAGCATCACAAACAGTGCTTGGCTGCTGGCAGGAAGGCCTTGAGAGAGACAGAGGTGTGGCACAGGCACAGCTGGGCTGTGACAGCCCCCGGCCGGGCAGGATTCCTGCCAGGCTCCTGCGGAGGAGGAGAGCAGCAAGGGCAAGGCAGAGGTGGCAGATAAAAGCCAGATGGCACAAGCAGCAGCACAGACTTTGCCCTGCCCTGCCTGCCCAGCCAGTGCCAGCCTCCACAGCCACATTGCACCATGCCAGGTGCCCCCTTCGGAGGCTGCAGCCCCTCTCCCTGTCCCCACCGGGTCCAGCTGACAAAAGCTGATGCAGCTGCGAGCCGTGGGCAGGGCCACTGTCCCCTCCTGGCACATGCCCACTGCTGGGCTTGGCACAGCCAGCAAAGTGGCATTGGACCTGCACTTGCCCGAGAGCAGTGTGTCACCCTGCCAGCTGTCACCCTGTCCTCTGGGACTTGGCTGCCTGTCCTGCCTGTGGCTGCCATGGGACATGGGGAGGAGGAGACTTTCCTGCACCCCTCTGGGTGCTCCCGAGGTGTTCGGGCAGAGGGGTTCCCATCATGGACCAGTGTCCTCCGCCTGGGTGGCAGCAAACCCCCAGTTCAGTGAGGGCAGGTGGAAAGGTCCCATCTGAGACACCCCTGAGCCCTGGAGGGGCGCCCTGCAGTTCAGGGCATGCCAGTATTGGGGTGTCCCTGGTCCCTGCAGCATCCCCAGGGCACAGAGCTGCTCTGGGGGCTACCCCAGGCTGCAGAAACCTCCTTGTCTCCCCTCACCCCCCTGGCCTGACACCTCAGAGGGACAAGGGGACAGTGCAAAAGGAAGCTGCAGCATTTCTGGGCAGCGTTGGAGCAGGCAGACAGCGCAGGAGCAGGTTTCGTTTTCCCAGCCCCCCCCTCCCAGGCAGCTTCCCGCATTTGAGCTGTCACTGCTGCCTCGGCTGCCGCCAGCAGCCCTGTCCCTACGGGGGCTGCGGGCATCCCTATCCCTATGGGGGGCTGCCATCACCCCTGTCCTTACAGAGGCTGCCAGCATCCCTGTCCATGACGGAGGGGCTCCAGGCATTCCTGTCCCGGGTGGGGCTCCGGGCATCCCTGTCCGTGACGCGGAGACCGGCCCGGCCCTCCCGCGCACAGGGGTCGCCGGCTCCAGGCCCGCAGCTCCCACCGCGCCCCAGGAGTGTCGCCCCCCGCTCCTCAGCCAGCCCAGCCTCGCCTCTGCCCCCCGAACCCCCGGCCGCGGCTCTCACCTGCGGAGCGGGCGGGGTTGCGCAGGTCGCCGTGCCCGGCCGTGCCTCCGCTCTGCGGGCGGGGACAGCGCAGCCGCTGCTGCGGGCACGGGAGATCCCGAGCGGGGGATAACCCGGAGCGGGGGATAACCCCGAGCGGGGCTGATCCCGCCCCGGGGCCCGGCCCCGCCGCTCGGGGCCGCCGCAGCCGCCGCCGCTCGGTGCCGGTCGGGCTGAGCGGGGCGGGCCCTGCGCACGCCCGGCGGGCGGGGGGGGGGCTGGCGGCCGGCCCGGCTGGCACCGGCTGGCCCGAGCACCGCCCCCGCAGCACCGGCACCGGCACGGCTCATACCCGCGAGAACAGCCGAGCCCCGGTCCGGATCGGCCCCGGTGCCGCCCTCCCTGTGCCCTCCGTCCGTCCATGCGGCCCCCGGTGCGCAGTGCCGGTAGAGCCGGGGACACACCGGGAGGGCTGGGTGCACAAACTCGCCCCTGACACCGATAACAGGGACAGGTCTCCCATGTCTCCCCGGCATCGCTGTGGCTCCGAGGTACAGCCCCAGTGATGCCCTGTTGTTCCCACAGCCCATCCCAAACGCGCAGGGTTCCTGCTCTGTTATCCCAAGGTCAGGCATGTCCCGGCACTGCCCCGCTGCTCTGCTGTCCCTTACCTCTGCTCAGCCTCGGGAACGGGGACAGAGAAAACAGAAATGAAAATAGAACCACGGAAGCTCGGACATGGGGAACCAGTGTCTGCTTGGCACGAAGTTGGTTTTCTTTCTCGGTGAGGTGTTTGCATCCATATAAACAAGTTATTGGGAAGAGAGAGGCTGTTCGCTTGTCCTGACCACAGGGAGGAGGTGGCAGCACCGGGGTTTTTCCAGGCTGGCCCACGGTGTGCAGACGGTGTCACTGTGAAAAGGACTCCGAGGTTTTCAGTGACTCATGCAGCACAAGGCAGCGTCTGTGACCAGATCCAAAACTCCCCGTGGGCCAGGACAAGCTCTCTGGCACTTCCAGCCCTTCCCTCTGTGGGACCTTTGTGGGACCCTTTCTGATGTGGGCTGGGCAGGGCAGCACAGGGACCCACATGCACCTGCTCCACCTGCTCCCAGCCTGCGCTGGTGCCACAAGGGCCATCCTGTCCCACTGCTTGTCCTGCCACAAAGGCCGTCCTGTCCCACTGCTTGTCCTGCCACAAAGGTCACTCTGTCCCACTGTTTGTCCTGCCACAAGGGCCATCCTGTCCCATTGCTGGTCCTGCCTGCCTCCCATCCTGCCCACAGAGAGACAAAACTCATGGAACTGGCAGGGTGGGTGAGTGGTAAAGCACCCCAGCAGGATCAGTCCCAGGCTGGGCTGTGCCACATGGGCTCAGGCAGTGACAAGGTGACAGGAGGGACCCACACACGGCTGGGCAGTGAGGGCATTACCTGGCTGTGGCCTCGGGCACACAGATGTCCTTCCTCCCTTGCAGGTGGCAGCAGGGCTTCAGTCCTTGCCCAGGGGCTCTCTGAAGCAGCAAGAGGCCCCTTGGGCTGGCATTGCTCTGATGCCACGAGTTCTCAGCTCCATCTCACTGCCATGTCCAACAGAGCCATGGGGACACACCACAGCTGCTTTGCTCCCGTCAGCACATTGTGGATGATCCAGGGCAGGAACCACCAGGGAATCCAGCAGGGCAGAGCTCCCTCCTCCCCCAGCATCTCCATCCCACCGGGCAGGACCAACACCCCATCCCCAGCCCCTCCCCGGCCAGCTCACACCACGGCTGTTCCCTCCGGCACATTTCCCATTCCAGGCTGCTTTTTCAGAGGCAGGATAGGCTGGCTCCAGCGAGTTCCTTGCAGGATGGGCTTGTCCTGCTTCCTGACAGCTCCTTCCCTCGGCACAAGCCGTTTCCTTCCTGCCTGCTGCTGGCACCAACACCTCCCGTGCAGCCCTAGCTGGGGCTGCGGCTCTGCCCGCCTCACCTGGGAGCCCCGGGAGCGCCGTGTGACAGTGACAGCGCCGTGTGACAGTGACAGCGCCGTGTGACAGTGACATCGCTGTCACCGCTCCAGGGCTCCCCAGGAGGAATGGCAGCGGGCTGCCTGCCCCGGCCCGGCTCTCCTTAAACCGGGAAAACAAGCAGGCGCCGGCTGGTCGAGCACAAGTGTTTGTGTGCCAGGGCTGTGGGCAGGGGAGGCCAAGCTGAAGTGTCCCAGCAGGGCGGGCTGTGCCCTGGCACCCAGCTGGGTGGGCTCCCACCGTGCCAACACAAACCTGGCAAGCTGGGCAGGGAGTGGGGAGTCCTGTGGGACCCTGCAGGGAGGCAGCACCGGTTCCTCCTGCAGCAGAGCCAGCTTTGTGCAAACCCATTGCAAAACTGCTTCTGACAGAGCAGGGCGAGCCACCTGCACAGCACTGCCCAGCCCTCTCCAGACACACTGCCACTGCAGGAGAGCACTGCCCAGCCCTCTCCAGAGCCACTGCCACTGCAGGAGAGCAATTGCCCAGCCATCTCCAGAGCCGCTGGCACTGCAGGAGTGTGTGCCAGCCCTTCTCTGGCAGTATTTAAGGAAAAACCCAACCCCATGAGCTAGTGGGACTCAATCCCTGGGACTCTCCTGTGTGATGAGCACAGCCTCAGCAGGGGCTGGAGCAGCACCTGATGATGGTTCTGTGCTCTGGCTCCAAATAGAACATGGTGAAAGCCTTGGGAACAGGGAGCTGGATGTGAGGCAGGAACATCCAGGCAGAAGGCATCACCCACCCTAGAATGGGGTTATTTCCACCCTACATCTCACCCTGAGCTTGCTGGCTCCTGCAAAGCCTTTTGCTGTTTTGCCTTTTCCCAGCTCCTCCAAACATCAACGCTCAGGATGTGGGGATGAAAGCTAAAGCCATCAGGGGGCTCTCTGGGAACGCTCCTGACAAGCTTGGAGTTACACAGGGCTTGCTCAGAAAATAAACACAGCTTCCAGCCATGCAAAGCACCACAGCTCAGGCTCTGCCCAATAACAGCAGGTGGGGGTTCCTTCCCCAGCAGCAGGTTGGTACAGGAAAGTTACATTTCCTCAATTTAATCTCTTCCATTCTTGCTGTTCTTGGGATTTCTTTCCTGTCTAGATAGGACCTGGTGACCACAGGCTGGAAAGGAAAACACAGGGAGAAAAACAGCAGCTCAAGAATGTGCTCCCAGGTGCGTCCTAATCACAGAACTTCCTCCCACACAGGGAGGCAGGGCTGCAAGTGGACTTTGCCTGCAGCCCTGCTGCGTGTGCTGTGTGTGCTGTGCAGCTCCAGCCACTGGGAAGGAGGGAAAAGCCTGTGAAATTAAAGGTTTTCATTCTGCTGAGCTTGCCACCAGCACGAGCAGCTCCTGAAAAGCCACAGGGATGTCATTGCTTCCTCTTCCTCCTTCCCTCCCCAGATAATGTGCTTAGGAGGGAGGGAGGGAGGGCTGTGCCTCCTGCTCAGGATAATCCCATCAGGTGCTCCCAGGCAGGGGGAAATGGAGCCAGCTCCAGGGTCTGTGTGGAGCTGCAGGCTCCAGCCCATGCCTGCACCACGAGGCAGAGCACAGCCCAAAAATAAACAGATAGGATTTGATCTAGGCAGAATAAATGAAGAGTCAGCTCTTTATTCCCAAGAGGGTTGTTTATGGCCTTGCAGAGGTCTCCTTCATGGAGGAGGCTTCAGCCCCTCTTGGCCTCT
Organism: Zonotrichia albicollis; assembly: GCF_047830755.1. Taxonomy (NCBI): domain Eukaryota; kingdom Metazoa; phylum Chordata; class Aves; order Passeriformes; family Passerellidae; genus Zonotrichia; species Zonotrichia albicollis. The sequence goes on from NC_133833.1 coordinate 1,554,932, forward strand.
CTGAGGCCACAGCATGGATCCTCCTGGATCCATGATTTTGTGGTTGAAGCTTCTCATCCACGAGCCTCCGTGGTCCTTCCCTCTCCCCTCTGCTGCCCTGCTTTGCTTTCCCACACCAAGATCTCCATTTCTCTCCTGGGGCTGGTGGCTCTGGGCCCCTCAGCCATTTGTCACAAGTCCCTGTAGCCAGCTGAGCCAGCTGGTGCTGACAGCAGCTCAAGGGGAAAGCCAGAGGCTGGTGTGAGGGCACTGAGATGTTCATATTTCTACCCTGAAGAGGGTCCTGCTCTCTCAGGACCAGTGGAGAATGCAGAGGCGTGCACAGTCCATGGGCACCTGGCCTGGAGTGCATGCAGAGATGGAGGGTTCTGCAGGACAGATGTGCCCAGGCCAGCCCAGCCCCACTCAGAGCCACCCACACCCTGGAGTGACAGCGCTCCTTGCCCAAAGCATCCCACAGGGCACCCCACCCTCCTGCCTGCAGCAAGGAGGTAACAAGACATGAGAAAAGTAAGAAAAGCTCAGAAAATTCTGGTGGTTTCTGCTGATTACTCATTTGCACGGATCCAATACTGATCCCCTCCCTGCCTGACTTTGTAGGATTTCTGCTCCAGCCACGTCATCACAACCACCCACCCATGGAGCTGGAACTCCACATGAGCTCCTCCTCCTCCTCCTCCCCATGGGCACCCCACACAGCCGGGCACCCCGGGCACCCCCTGCCCACAGCCAGCCCCGGGTGCTGCCGCTCTCCTGAGCAAGGTGAGGCAGTGAGAAGCCAAAGGGAGGCACATCCCCATGGGAGTCACCTTCTGCTTTGGGATCACACACCTCTGGAGCCCCACCAGCTCCTCCAGGCAAATTCCTGCAGGAGTGGCTGTTCTGGAGTCACAGCAGCAGCTGCCAGTGCAGGAGGAGCTGCAGGAGCTGGCTTCTCTTGCTTCAGGGAGAAAGGAGGGGTGCCAGGAGGTGAGAGCCCCCTCAAGTGCTGAGCCAGTCCCTGAGCAGCTTCCCCACCCCTTTGCCCACTGGTGCACCCGGGAATGGCTGTGCCATGACAGGGCTCGTGTCTCTGCCATGGGCAGGTGTACCAGGTGCCCCTTGAGAGAGCCACTGGGTGTTGTTTCACTGCTGAGGGCACAAACCCAGCCCAGGGGGCTCAGCTGGGGCTCACAGCACAGTGAGAACCCCTAAAGCAAAGGCCTGGCAGGTCACCCAGGCTCTGCTGGGAAGGAGGGCAGCCCTGAGCTTTGTGCTACAGCCTGGGGAAGTTCATAACCAAGAGCTTTTTCATGGGAGCAGCCTGGGTCTCCCTTCGGTTTGGGAGAAATGATCACCAGAGGCTGCAGAGAGCTGGGGCTGGTGTGGGTGCCAAGGCTGAGAACACAGGGAGATGTGGCTGCACAAAGCCAGCAGGGATGGAAAGTGGTGGAGGTGGAAGGGAAGCTCCTGAGGTCCCTAGAGCCGCAGCAGCAGCAGCAGCAGCATCAGAGGGGCTGCAGGACCAGCTCATGGTGTTGCCCACACATCCTCCTCTCCACCACGTCACCTCAGACAGGGAGGATGTTTTACTGGGGAGGAGTTGGTTGGGGACAAACCCCAGCAGCAGCTCATGCCATGGAACATGAAATGACAGCCAGGAACCCCAGTGTGGTGGCACTGAGGCCTGCCAGCTCAGCCTGGTGCCAGGTACAGCTCAGGATCCCCCATACCTGTGGGGTTAGCCCAGCTCTGGCCATGTGGAGCTTCCTGCCAAAGTGGCAGTGCCTGCCCAAGGTTACTGTGCCTGTCCTCTGCTTCTGCTGAGAGCAGAGCTCCCTGTGTGCCTGCAGCCATTGCTTCACCTCCTCCCTGCAGCCACAGGGTGGCTGCAGAGTCAGAGGGACGTGTCCATTATTAATGAGTCTCCATTATTAATGAGCTCCCAGCTCCTGCAGCCGCCCTGAGTCACCAGCCCAGCCCCAGCTCCTCCCCAGACCATGCTGGTGAGAGCACCAGCCCTGACACCCTCTGGGTGAGGGGGATTGGGGGCCATCCTGCAAGGATGGGGAAAGAAACCTGGACTGTGAGATCCAGCAGAGCCCTCAGGGACAGGGAGGGACGGAGGAAAAACCTGCAGGCAGAGCAGTTGTTATAGGAAGGAAAGGAAGGGCTGCAATAAAGGGTTTGTTTTCACAGCTCGGGGATGTTACCTGTGGGGATCCATTGAGCGTGTTCACAAACTCTCTGGAAAAGGGCAGGGCCAGCAGAGTGAGCGTGTTTGGCACCAGCACTGAGCTCTTTGGAGCTGCTGGTCCATGTCCCTGAGCAGGGGACAGCCAAGGGAACTCAGGAAAGGACAGGGAAAACACATAAAAACCAGTCCCAACACTGACAGCCCAGTGATAGACTCTGACTGACGCATCTCCTCCCAGCAAGGCAATCTTGGGGGTCCTGCTAAATGATGTCTCCAAAACGCCTGGAGCAGAGAAAGCAGAGAACTGACTGTTGGGAATGAGCAGGGAAGAAGCAGAGGATGGCAAGGAATCACTGGCACTGTATGAGCTGGGGATGTGCCCACGCTGGGGATGCTGCCTGCAGCTCTGCCCGCTGCCTTTCTCCAGAGGGGTGTGCAAGAGGCTCAGAGAAGGGAAGCAGGGATGCCCCAAGCCCTGCAGCAGCCTCTGCATGAGGAAAGGCACCGTGGGCAGTGGGAGGGCTGTGATGCAGCTCTGCCCTTCCCTGGGAGGCGTGTGAGGGCAGGGAGGGGGATTACTCACAGCCCTGCCCCTGCAGGAGTGCAGGCTCCAAACGAAACTACCTGCAGGGAAGTTTGGGGTGAGGAAAAGGAAGTGGCTCTTGGTGCAATGTATAGTTAAAGCATGGAGCTCCCCACCACAGGATGTGACAGATGCAAAGCATTTAAACAGGAACTGGATGAATTCATGGAAGAAAAATCCTTTGGGTTATTAAAGACAAAGAACCACCACCTCTTCCTCAAGGCTGGAGGTCTGGGGGGAGATCAGGGGATGTTCCTGGGGCAAGAACACCTCAAACATCTGCTGTGGGCCACAGCCAGAGCAGGGGTGAGGTGTCCCGTGGCTCTGATGTGCTGTCCTGAGATGGAAGCAGAGATCAGGAGCTGCCAGGGAACATGGCACACCACATCCTCCCCAGGGAATGCCTGCTGCACCCCAAGGCTTGTTCATTCACCTTGCGTGAGCACTGACCACTCCTTCCTTCCCTTCTGGACTGAGGCTCTTTTGTCTCTCTGCAGAGGGGAGGCAAGTCCCACATGTCTGAATTTTCTTGAGAAGTTTCAAAGTGAAAAATCTCCTCAAAAGAAGGCAGGTGGGATCCCACTCCTGGGAGCATGGCTCCACCAGCCCAGGAACATGGGCTTGCTGTGGGGGGACATTGTTCAGTCACATTCTGGGGACACAGGGCACTCTGTGTCCCTCTGGAGGCAGGGTCACACCTTGGGACAGCATGGGCATTGCCTCACTCAGGATCCTGATGAGTTCTGGGCTTGAGTCACACGAGATTTTGATCTGCTCCCCAGGATCTAGTGGGGTTTGGACTGGGCCAGCAGCACAGTAAAGGGGTGAGGTGTCCTGGCTGGGTGACATTTCTGTGCCAGGCATCAGCCACCACCTCACAGGCCCACAGGAGCGTGGCTATGAGAGCTCATGCGGTGACAAATAATTCTGTCTGTATTTCCAGTGCCAAGGAGAGCAGGCACAGACAGTGCCCAGCAGAGCTGTGCTCCCATCATGAAGCCACTCTGCAGCCAAATCTGGTCCCTCCAGCTCTGCAGCAGGGAGCAGTCCCTGCCAGGATGTGCTCCCCCTCAGCAGAGGATGGTGCAGAAGGGAGCCTGTGCTGTGTGTGCTGAGCTGCAGTCGGTGCAGAGCAGGAGGGAGGTTCATCCTTGGCCCCTGCTGCTCCCATATTTGCATTTTGGGTGTTTGTGGAGCACCCTGCTCCTCAAGGCACCCAGCTGCTCCCCGGGGCTGTCCCCCTGAGCAGCAGCTCAGCCCAAAGCTGCCTTGTGTCACAACTCTCCCCACAGAGCCACCCAGCTCTGGGGCTGAAGCTGGATATCCCCATCATGAGACCCCACAGAGCCACTCCTGGGGTGCTAAATACGGGCTGGAGTGTCCAACATGGGCAGGACTGCAAACCATGGCCCTGCCCTGTGCTGAGCTGCTGCTTGTTAGTGCTGAAATTCGCTGAGGGCCCAGCAGTGAAGGAGCCCTTGACAGAGCTGGTTCCCAAGTGCATCCAGGCAGGACAGCCTGTTCCCTCTTCATTGCTCCTTCTGCTCCCTGAAGGACCCACCTGCCCTGCCTGCTGCTCCAGGGGGTTTTGGGGCAGGGCCTTGTGCACCAAGGGGCTGATGGATCCATTAGTGACATTTCCAGTGCTGACAATAACATGTGATGAGCCTTTCCCCTTATCTGGCACTTTCCACCCTGTGCTCTTCCCAAACGCAAATGAACCGGGAGCTCGTGATGATCTTTGGAGGAGGGGAGAGAAAAAAATTCAGGCATAATCAAACAGCATTTCTCAGCTCATTGTTGGGCTTTTTTTAATCGCAGCAAGCATCAGCTTTTGAATGACCTGAAAAGCTCACCCATTGAGTAGGGAAGATGTTCAGGCAAGAAGGAATTTGCTTTAAAAAAAGAGGGAAGGGACTGTAATGGCCTGACAGGGGAACTCAGCCTTTGCTCCTGCTCCATCTAATTTCTCCCCCAATGTGTAAAGAGAACCAGAGCACCCCAAAAAGAGGGTGATGGGGGTACTGGGACAGATTGTGCTCAGCTGGCTCCTGCCACTGGAGAGCAGCAATGCCCAGCAAGCACAGCCAGAGCCTGCATGGGACCAGCTCAGGCACTGCACCAGCTGCTTTTGTTCCTCTTATCCTCCCCAGCATCCTAAACCACAGAACACGACATGTATAAAACCCATGTTCCCTAAAATGGTTCAAGAAATTGCACTTAGGAGGATGATTTACTCCCAGGTGTATCAGCTGTCATGCAGCAGCAGAATTATTTTGTGTTAGAGCAGACTCACCTCAGTGATTTGAACCTGACTGATTTAAGCAGCCACGGAGGAAATGTGCCTTGGCTGCCAAGTACCAGAACTGTGCACACCAGCAGGGTAATTAATTCAAGAGCACCAGAGAAGCTGCTGCTGAAGACTTCTCCACAGCACTTGACATGCAGTGAATCAGCTGTGCTGCCATTTACATCTTTTTGGGCCCATGACTCCTTCAGACTCTCTCTCACCTCCCAGTGCATCCTCTCAAGCACTCAAAGCAATTTCAGCCCTGACATCACTGGAAAGTTTGGGCCTCAGCTCCACACACTCTGCAGGAAAGTCTTCCAGGGAACAAATTCATTGGTGGAGCTTCAGCTGTGCACTAACAACATTCCTGTGAATCATCCAAATTACTTGAAAATCCCCCTTTTCCTCCAGTACTTAAATAAACCCAACAATCCTCTCTCCAAACAGCCAAGAATGTCTCAGGCTGCAGAATTCCCCTCTAACTTCCTACAGGCTTGGAAGTGGCACTGTTGGCTCCTGGACACAAACACCTTTGGTTCAACCCAAGCACTGCAAGAATGAGATTTGTGCCACTGTCCCTCCTGCTCCAGGCTCTGCTCCTCTCTGCTCCTCTCTGTCCCAAAGCCACATCCCATCTCCAGGGCCTACTGTGTCCTTTCCCTGCAGGAGGCTGAGCAAAGCACGATGGCTGTAGGTGCTGCCATCTGCCTGGAGACACGATGAGGTCAAATATAAAGGTTTGGCATTAGTGGGGGAGCCTTGTCCCAGCCTTGTCCCTGCTGCCTTCTCCTGGGAATGAAATCCCATCATTTCATGGCTGCTCACATCCCTGCTGAGGCAAAAAGGCCTCTCCTGTGCTGGCTGTAACTGTACAGGGGCTGACAACTTTCTGAGGGTTGCATGCAAACACTTAAAGCAGGCGCCCTTGCCAAAAATAATGGTGCCTCTTGCCTCGTGCCAGCACTGGCATTGAAGCTTTGCACTGAGATCCAGCCTGGCAAAGGCTGCCAGTGTCAGACTGTTCCGGAAAAACGGAGTTATTTTCAACCTGGAGCAGCTCCCTGGGCTGGCTCCCCACAGCCCTGTGCCAGCGCAGGGGAGGCAGCCACGGGAGGGCAGGGACAAGTGGCTGTGGCAGGGGTGGCCAGCAGCACCCCTTTGGCATGGGTGGGGGTAAGGCAGGACAGTGCCCGTGGAATGTGGAGGGACAGGATCCCTCCTGCCACGCTGCAATGTCCTGGGGAGCCCCACGTCACCCTGCTCTGCAGGAGCCACCCGAGGGACAGGAGGGTTTGGCAGTGCCACCCGAGGGACAGGAGGGTTTGGCAGAGCCACCTGAGGGACAGGAGGGTTTGGCAGCATCACCTGAGGGACAGGAGGGTTCGGCAGGGCCACATGAGGGACAGGAGGGTATGGCACTGCCACCTGAGGGACAGGAGGGTTTGCAGAGCCACCTGAGGGACAGGAGGGTATGGCAGTGTCACCTGAGGGACCAAAGGGTTTGGCAGGGCCACCTGAGGGACCGAAGGGTTTGGCAGGGCCACCTGAGGGACAGGAGGGTTTGGCAGAGCCACATGAGGGACAGGAGGGTTTGGCAGGGCCACATGAGGGACAGGAGGGTATGGCAGTGCCACCTGAGGGACCGAAGGGTTTGGCAGGGCCACCTGAGGGACAGGAGGGTTTGGCAGTGGCACCTGTCCTTGGCAGGAGTGTCCAAGGTGAGCCGCCTCACAGAGGGGCTCAGAGCAAGCCTGGTTTGGTTCCTGCTGGCACAAGCTGCTCCTCTCCATCCACTTTCCCAAACACCACAAGCTCTGCTAACAATAGCAGCATGGAGGATGAGCTGAGGGCACTCCAGGCTGGAGGCAGGGGCTCAGGAGGGAGGGCAGAGGTCCCTGTGTGGGGGACACGCTGCTGGTGTGAGGTAAGGGCAGATGCCAGAGCACAGAAGGTGTCCCAGGCCAGGACCTGCTGGGACTGCACACCTGGGACCAGATCTGGCTGGACACACAGCCCTCAGTGGTACCAGAGGCTCTCAGGCTCCTCCTGGCAAAGAACAAAGGGATTCTGAGGTGATTGGGGCAGCCCAGGATCAGTGACACCCATTGGTGTCACTTGGCTTTGTCCCCACCTGGGTTTTGCTCACTTGCAGGGAAAATGGAGTCAAATTGTCTTGGGTTCTCCATCTCTGTGAGACAATAAACACTTCAGAGAGCAGATCAGAGCTCGGGCTGGAGATGAGGGCTGCTCACTCTGGAGGCTTGGTCATGCAGCAGGACTTCTGGCCTGCCTTTTAGAAAGGGAAGGGAGAGGATTTATTCCTTTCACTCTCCCAAGTGATGCAGATACAAAGATGTTTTCATTTGTCTCAGTGGCCCAAAGATGTGAAAAATAATAATAATGGGAATTCATGGATTCTCCTGCTCTTTCCTGGTATCTTCAGAGCTCCTTTCTAGGCAGTGGGAGATGTTCCTTCACTTTTCCAGCTGACATCTCCTGTCTGTTGTTCTGCCATGTCACTGCCAACCCTTGCACTGCCCCTGGAGCTCCATCAGGGTCACCAGCCTGGCAGAACATTAACCCAGACAAAGCACTGGGAGAGACCATTTGGAAAATTTTCTGTAGGTTTGGAGAGCTGAGCTGACCGTGGAGAGCTGGGCAGCGAGAAGGTGAGTAGGAGGGAAAGAGGATGAAAAAGAGAGACCACCGTGTGTAGGAGCAGCAGTGAGACCCGGGGTCAGCTCAGCCTGAAATTCCCTTTCCAGTTGATATTTTTAGTGCTATTTAATTGGAATTTTAAATCCAATCTCTGGACATGGAGATACCCCCTGGACAAGGAGCTGTGCCCTGGACAAGGAGCTATCACAGGACACAGAGCTGTCCCCTGCACAAGGAGCTATCACAGGACACAGAGCTGCCCTCTGGACAAGGAGCTATCGCAGGACACAGAGCTGTCCCCAGACCCAGAGCTGTCCCCAGGACACCGAGCTGTCCCCGGCAGGCAGGAGGTGGCAGCATTGCCTAGCCCAGCGGATCCTGCTCCCCTGCCTACCCAGGCGTGGGGCTCTCTCCTGGCCCAGGAGCTCCAGACCTGTTTTTCCAGCTCCTCCAAGCATACGTGACTCAAGCCAAACGCCTCCCAGCTGCCCAGATCCCACTCAGAGCAGCCATTAAGCACAACCCCAAAGGGCGATAGAGGCACATCAGCCCTGAGCTGTCTGCAAATCACAGGGGGCACCTGAGGACACGGGGCTGTGCTTGCAGCAATGGCTGAGATGTTCTCAGATACCTCATTTGCCCTTGGAGCTCCAGCCCCCTGAAGGAGCGTGTGATGCATCCCAGATCCCCCACACGAGATCCACAATCCCTGTGAGTGACAAGAGTGTGGATATTCTTGCCTGCACAAATGCTCCCTGACAGAGCCGAGGTGGGAATGAGTTGGAGGCCAGCTCGTTCTCGGAGCATCGTTTTTTCCTTCTGGTGCATCTGGCTGATTTTGAGTCATTTGCATTTCATTTTTTTTTTTCATCAGACACACAGAGGGAGCTGTAGTAAAACCTTGGATTTAAGCCCCCTGAAACACAAGGGGAACTTGGAGATGATATTTGCCATGCAGGGCATTGCTGAGTGCCAATCCTCCCTCTCCAATCCTGCCGGTCTCTCACTGTGGAGTCAATTGCAGCTCACTGAGTCCACCACAGGAAGAAACTCAGGAAAATCACAGATTTCCCTTCCTGCCTCACAGCCAGATGGACACAATCCAGGGCTCTTTTGCACTTGTGCAGGCAGAAAGTGTTTTTATCAAGCTAGAAAGCAACATGGTGAGTTCAAGAAGAGCTTCTTCCACCGTGTGGTTGCTATTCTTTGAGAGAACTCCTCCACCTTCATATCCTACTGACATGTCCTAACCTGGACCTCTCAATCTCACTTTTCTCCAAAGCTATTAAAAAAAAATCCATGCATAGACAGGTTTTAAAATCTATAATTTTTATTATTTCCATGACTTTGGGTGCACCAGGCAAGCTAGGAAGCAGTTTCTGCCTGCCTACCTCCAAAGCAGACACCCTGAGTAGGCTTTCCTTCTACTTCCATGAGCTACATTACTGGAGGAGCTTTCTCTCTCCTGCAGACTGAATCATTTCCCAAATGCAGCCCTGCACGGCAGAAGACGCCGCTGTGACAGCGAGTGACGATGAGTCACCGGGAATTCACAGTTTGGTGTTCCTGCAGAGGGAAAACTCACAGAGAGGGAGCGAGGGGGCAAGGCAGGAGATGTCACTTGTGACAGACAGCCAGGATCAGCCCCTGGAGCACGAGCTGCTGGGTCACGGTGACCCTGGCCAGCAGAGAGCCGGCTCTGGGAGCCACGTGAAGGTGGAGACTGCAGGGACAGGGGATGTGGTTGTCACGGGTGGTTCTGCTGGTGGTGTCCTTGTCAGGGTGTCACGGGCTGCTCCTGGCTCCTCACCTGCAGTGATCACCCCAGAGCTGCACTGCTGGGCACGGCACAGGCCAGGGTGGGGGCTGAGGGGGAGGTGAGGAGCAGGGAAGGGTGGTGGAGCATGGTGTGAGGGGCTGAGGGGAAGGGAAGGGTGATAGAACATGGTGTGAGGGGCTGAGGAGCAGGGAAGGGTGATGGAGGACAGTGTGAGGGGAGTTATGGAGCAGGGAAGGGTGATGGAGCACGGTGTGAGGGGAGTTATGGAGCAGGGAAGGGTGATGGAGCACGGTGTGTTTGCACAGGAATGGCTCGGCCCCAGGATCCCCCCATGGATACTGGGAAAAGGAGGTTGCAGATTTCAGAGAATCACAGATTTGTTGGTCCAGGAACAAGGGGCACGGGGATGTGTCCAGGTGGGTTTGGGATGTCTCCAGAGTCAGAGGCTCCACAGCAGCCCTGGGCAGCTCTTCCAGGGCTTTGCCACAGTCATGGCAAGAATCTCAACATGCCAGGATGGTTGGGGTTTGAGATCTCCCAGATCACTGAGTCCCACCTGTGACCAATCCCCACCTTGTGACCCAGACCGAAGCACTGAGCACCCCATCCAGCCTTTCCTTAAACACCTCCACGGAAGTTGTTGTGTATTTATTTATCCACAAACCAGCCTGTTATCATACACACAGGCTGGGGTCTGGCCTTTGAGAAGAGCCTGGCAACAGCACTATACGTGGAGTGGCATATCAGTGCTGGCTGAGCCAGCTCCATCCCCTGTCCCTGTCGCGGACCCGCGGTGCCTCAGGGGCTGTGTGGGAGCGCCGACACCGCAAACAAACCCCCAACCACCTTCCCACCTGCTGCGGCGCCTGCCCCTTTAAGAGCGAGTGAGGGCACGTCCGCTTTCCCCGCCCTCTTCCGCCCGGACTGGCGGAGCGGCTCTGTACGCATGCGCGCATCCGCAGAACAACCAATCACCGCTCCCCGCTGGAGGGCGGGGCGCAGAGAGAGGGCGGTGATTGGCGGAGCGTAGCGAGGGGGCGTGGCTCTGGCGGCAGCGGCCCGCCCCGCTCCCAGCGCGCCCCGCGCGGTGAAGAAGCGGCGGCCGCGCGCCGGGGGCATTTTGTGTCGGCGGCGGCGGATCAGGCACAAGATGGCGGCGGCGGCCGAGTGAGCGGCCGGCGGCCGCCGCGACCCCGCGAGTCCCCCCCTTTCCCCTCCCTGCTCGCACAAGCACCTCGGGGGCCGCTTCTCCTGTTTCTGGAGCGCGCCGAGAGCCGGGGAGCGGCGCAGAGCCGTGCAGGGGGGGGGCGCCCGCCCGAGGGCCCCGGCTGGAGCTGAGCGCGGGGACCGTCCTTGGCTGCGCCGCTCTCCCCCCTTCGGCCCTTTTCCGCTCCTCGGGGGCGGCCGTAGAGCCCTCGTTGTCCCGCCGAGCCGGCCGGGAGGGCCCGAGAGCCGCCCCTCGCCATGGCGAGCAGCAGCGGCTCCAAGGCCGAGTTCATTGTCGGAGGCAAATACAAGCTGGTGCGGAAGATCGGCTCGGGCTCCTTCGGGGACATCTATTTGGCGATCAACATCACCAACGGGGAGGTAAGAGCCGCTCGCACTGCCCCCTGAGCTCCGCGGGGGGAGCCGGGCACCAGCCATCGCCGCTCCGAGCCCCACCTGCCCCCGGCGGTGCCCTCCGTGTCCCGGGGTGGGATTTCCCTTCCTCCGAGGGTCTCCTTTCCTCCTCTTTCCTCTCTGCGAGGGGCTTCATTCTCCCCCTTTGCCCCGAGGGTCTTCATCCCCCCCTCCCCACCGAGCGTCTTCCTCGGTGCCCCTTCCACAGCGGAGCCCTGCGGTCTCGGGCTCCCCCACCCAGCACTTGGGAGAGGCGAAAAGAGGCGAAAACCATTGTGGGCAAAGGTATTTAAAGGTATTTGTGTTTTGTGAGCGGCCAAAGTCGTCGTCCCTCGGCCGCCATTCATCTCCTCCTCTGCCTCAGCTGGGGAACACTTTGTATCTCGTTTCATCAACACTAATAGAAACAAAGAAGATCCCCCTGTTTTTCCAGCTTTTCCTTTGGGTTTTTTTTTTCTTTTCTTCCTCCCCCTCACGGCTCTGAGCTGTAAAGAAGAAACACCCACGTATGTTCTTCCTTACTTAAGTGCTTCTGAAGACTCCACATCTCTGTAGCTCAAATGCATAACCCGGGATGGATATTTATGTACAAATCACCGCGATGTGGATTTTCTCGGAAGACGCCACAAAATGCAGCAGCACGTCGAGCTGGGAAATAAATAAATATATGCCCGAAAGCGCTGGCACCGGGGGTGTGTGGGGGATGTGGAGGTGCTGTGGCCCTTAAAGGCCGGTGGACGCTGTGCCCTGACTCCTTGTTCCCTCTCACTGCAGGAAGTTGCTGTGAAGTTGGAGTCTCAGAAGGCTCGGCACCCCCAGCTGCTCTATGAAAGCAAACTGTACAAGATCCTGCAGGGAGGAGTTGGCATCCCACATATACGGTAGGAATCAGCCGTGTGTGCCAGCGGCCTTTCTGTGTGCTTGGCGTGACTTTTTTTGTCATGATTTTTACTGTATGTTGGCAGTTTTTTAGACTTTGTAGTGTGAGGCAGGGTAGAAAGAAATTTACCCATGCAGGATTGGGGGTGCTAAAGGGGGAAATGCTCCATTCCAAGCTCTCCAACTCGCAGGGTTCCCCTCACAGGCCTGCTGGCTGTATAGAGAGCGAGACGCCCAGCAAGAAATTCTTATGGCCATTAAAACAAAGTGTGAGGAAGCTGTTTCTCCGAGAGGCAGAGAGTTGGGAGCCGTCCATAGAAATGGCTGCTTTCTTTTGTTGCTCTCTCTCTCTCTTTTTTTTTTTTTTTTTTTTTTTCAACATGTCTTCCTGCTCCGCTCAGAAAATGGCGGCTGGACGTGATTAACCCTCCCCCTTCTCCTGGTGGGACAAGGGACGTGCTCGGGCTTGTGCCTTTTTCCTTTCATAGTTATGAGCCGCCAGCCTTGAGACTGCGGAGAACCTGGAGCAGGAATGAAATGGCAGCGGCTCCTTTCTGCTGCCCGCAACAGATGCGTCACCAGCCTTTCCTTTCGGGATTAATCCCTCCCAGTTCCTCATTATGCGGCTCCTCTCTTCGTATTCCAGCCGAAACTTTCGGCAGGCTTTCAGAATTTCGCGATCTGGCGGAAAATCGCCGGTGCAGGAGCCCTGGAGGGGTTGTTCCTCCTGGGATTATCGAGGTGTTACCCTGGGGTACAGCCCAGCTCCGGAATGTGGGTGTCAAAGAGTTACATGAAACTTCATTTTGCTCCGGGAGACTTTTTACAAGTTGTTCCTTTTTTTTGAAACTTTGTTAATAATTGTTTTTAAAGTTAGTAATTGTTTTCCCTTGACGCAATGGCCTGAAGGATTTTTGTTCCTTGAGCTGCACGAACTATTTCAATTTAGGTTCTGTGTCAAACTATAGATTCCACTTAATTTAACCCTTCCTGACTTAATACAGGATGAACAGTGATATTTAGGGTCTGTTTTAAAGTTCTCACGATGACATAGCCCAGATTCTGTATTAATTTGGACAAAGCCTAGTGCAAATCTGCATTTCTGAGGTTAACAGCTCCCTCCTCCTTCCCCCCAAACACAACTGGCTCTGATCCTGAATGTGAGCTGAGGAGACAGTGTTGTCCTGGCCATCTGTCCCCATTCACTCCAGCCTTTTGCAGGGACACAATCAACATACCTGAATTAAATACTTACAGCTTCAACAGACTTGCTGGTGTGAAAACAGATGCAGTCTTTCTTTGAGAATACAGTTTCCTTCTTTTCTCACATGTGGCTGCCTTTATTTCACAACTGAAAGAATAGGACTTGCATTTTGGAAAGCTTTCATGGTATAGTTGCATGCTAAAACAGGGATAACTGGGAAAACAGCCAGAGCAAGCAGATATCAGGTGTTTCATCACAGAACTGGAAAAGCAGGCATTCTTGAACTACTTTTTTGAAAAGTAAATGAGTGAGTGGTGCTATAATGAGGCCAAGTTGCAAATTTTTGGCTTTTCCACTGAGATACTGTTTCATTTCTTGTATTTGGTTAAAATGCCCTGGGAAATACTGATACCTTGCATGCTCAGAAACTTGCCTCTGGCTTCAGCTGCAGCTTTCTTCTATTTGGTATTCTTGTATCCCCTAAAAATAATACAGAGTCCAAAAACATTGAGAATGGATAAACGAGGAAACACCAAACTGATTCATAGACTCATTGTGCTAAAGGCTGTCAGTCATTTCAAATTCTCACAACATTAATCTTTTAATCTTTGTAGTATTTTTCTACAAAAGTGTCTTTTTGGAAATATTATTTTTCTTTGCAGAAACAACATTAATTGTAATTCTATTTTTATGTGCCAGATGCTCATTGAGAGGTTTCTCTGGGCTGCTGGTATTGGTTTGGTGATGCTCGAAAAAACCTAAACCAGCATTCTTAGGTTTATTTCCTTTTAAGAGGAAACTGAGCAGGGGACCAGCACAGTTCCTGTGACAAATATGAAAATTCTGTGTTTGGTAGCAGTAGAATCCGTGGTGCTTTGAATGCAAGTCAATACTTAGGTCACTTTGCATGTGTGGCTGATAATCCAGTGCCACCATTGTGTTATAATAATATGCTGTCACATGGGAATAAGCTGTTCCTGGCTCAGTGTATTCACAAGGGTGAATCAAGTTGAAGGAAAGTCAATACATTTGGTAAAATTTCTGTAATGTGACACCTTTAACCAGCAGCAGCACAGGAATTTGATGGGAAATGAAGGAATCATGCCAAAATTTCCCCATTGCCATGCTTTATAAAACTCAGGCCACATCTTGGACACATCAGCACGAGGATTTGTGTTGCTCATTTTTGGGAGTGATGGACTTTTGCTCTGTTTTTCACCTACTTAAGTGATGCACTGGCCAAGATCAACTTCCTGGCAATTGCATGATGTGTCTTTGCCTCACTCCAGTGCTCTCTGCTGTGGTTCTGTGACTCAGAACTGAGACAATAAACGAGGTCTGGATTGCTCATTCATTGGGGCTCCTGTTCTAAAGCTGTTCTGCCTTTAGAATTTAGAATTACAAGATGATGTGTCTAGAGTGTCACTGAAGTTATCTAGAACCAAGCAATTCTTTTTACAGCCTTTAAGGTTGATTTGAGGGACTTTCTGGCTCATTGCAAGAAACGAATGAGCAAAATTCTCAGTTCTGGGGTTAAAAGTTTAATATTTCTGTGGGGTCAAGAGTGAGCTTTCACCTGTTGTGGAAGTTGAACAAGGTACCTTGGTGCTTAATTCCACTTTAATAGAATATATTTGTACAGAAAATAGCAAAAATGAGATTGTGGGGAATGAAATGGAAATTTTATACTCTGAATATTCTAATGCACTTTAGGTCTTTAAATTTGCTGCTTATTGTTCCCTAAAAGAGCAGCAAAGTTTCTGAAATTACCCTTAAAGTTTCACAAAACCTTCATTAATATTCAAAAAAAAAGAAAATTAAGCTATGCTTTATTCTTGATGTTCAAATTTTGCTTAATTCTTTAATTTTTCCCCAAAGGCTCTTGAGCCAAGCTTAACACGGTGCCAGTTTGCTGTGCCTTTAGGACACTGTGGCCAGGCCCCAGCATTCTGCTGGGCTTATTCTCATTGTTCTCCCTCATCAGCTGCCCTTTGCTTTTTTTCCTCTCTTTTTTCAGTGACAAAGCATTTTGAGCTGTAATCTTGTTAACTGGGCACTGATCCTATTAGCTGGGCCTATCCACCTTTATTCCCCAATTGCTGCTGCTGCCTTGGAGGAATGCAGCACAGTGTGTTTGATTTTTGGCTGTTTGTCCACAGTGGAACTCTGCTTTATTCACAAAACCAATCATTCAAATTACCTGGGACAGCAGCTCTTGAGTTTTTTTGCCATTTATGGTGTTGATCAGCTATTGGTTGTATCCTTGATGAAGATCAGCTATTTGGAAATTCAAAAGTTACTGACTTAGTGTTTTGTCAGTGGTTTTTTGTGTTTTTTGTTTTTTTTTTTTTTTTTTGCAAAGCTCCCTTGCAAACTGAAGAAGTCAATCTCCACTTTTCTGAGTTTTTCAATGCAGCACTTGCAATGATTTTGATGTTGAGAAATTCCAAGAGAAATTCTCAATTGAGTTGAGTTTTCTGGAAAAACATTATCTACAATATTTGTGTTTCTGGTTGGTTACTGCCATGTTGCTGAATAATTATTAACAACAGAATGTGCCCTTATATATTTTCATTAAATACTACTTGTGATGGAAAAATGTAGTCAAGGCTGGTAATCCAAGAGTTATCACAACCAAGTTTGCCTTAAGCACTTGAAATGTTGATTTTTAGCAATGCTTAAAAAGCTGTGAACACACCTGTCAAACACCTGCATTTTTAACTGTTTTCTCAGTAACTTCCTGCAGTGTAAACCCCCAGCCAACCACCAAAAAAACCCAAACCACCATGAGGAAAACAGAAAAGCATTCATGAAACCCCTCTCCCCCTTCCAGGAAAAAAAAAAAGGTTCTATTGATATATTAATTAACTTTCTGTTATTAGTTAGTTGCATATTGAAGGGTAAAACCACCTGATGGGTAACCAGAAGCCTCTAAATAAAATGGAAGATAATCTTTTCAATGAATGCCTTTGGTTCCTGTATTAAGAAAATAAATATATATAAATAAAATTTATTTCCTGTTTTCCACCAGTCTAAACTCTTTGTGGATTTTGTCAGAGCATCCAAGAGAGACCAAAGTTAGAATTTTTTTTTCTCTGTCTTAACTCAGTTTTTGGAGTTTGAGGTCGCTGTTACTCCTGATAACACTGGAATATTCTTCTCCTGAGTGCTGTTGGCTGTCCCCACTGTGGATTAAAGGTTCAGGTCTCAGTGCACTGCAGCTCCTGCCTTCCCCAGGTGCCAGTGGGGTTTGTGGAGCAGCTCAGCAGGGCAGAGCTGTGTGTTTGCAGCACCACCCTGGGCACATGGAGCCACCTCCTTGCTGGGGGCTGAGCTGTGCTGGCATCCTTCGTGGATTGCTCTCAGAACTGTACAAAAAGTGATCCAGAGTTTTATTTATAGAGTGCAGCCAGTTCCATAGCGTAGGGTGTTCATGGCTGTTGCTTTATTTAGTGCTTGGGTGGCCTAATTCATGCTCTCCATGGCAACTAACGTTAGGTGACATCTGCTAAATATTGCACTTCAGGATTTCAGTCATGCCATATTATGTGAAGTTCATTTCTATTACTCCTAGCTGCTTAGCAGTTAAGTGCTTTTCCAGTTTCAGGGGAGATAAAGCAGAAATATAAAATATGTGTCAATTTAGAAATGAATCTCTGATGGATTACCTTTCTCTTGTGTGTTGCTTCAGTGTCTGTGAGACTCAGTGCATTTTACAGGCATAATTCCCTTTCCAGTTTGTGCTGTCATTGTTTGTCAGGAGATGTCTGTGCTGAGAACATGGGAGCAGAAGGGTTTGAATCAATCAGGTGCCACATCACAACTTTCCAGGCCAGCAGGGCAGTGCTCAGGGCTGTGTTGTTGGACACAGAAAACCAGAGAGTTTCTGTGCCTCAGAAAATGCCTGTACCCACAGGCAGGCAGCTGCCAGTTCTTTTTTTCCCTGATTTTTGTTAAAAACCCTTCTCCTATGCCCATCCTCCTGTATCTATAGGGAATAATTGCACAGCTCCATTGCTGCCCTGCTGAGCTGTTGGAGTAAATGATTGCAGAGGTCACA
Organism: Zonotrichia albicollis; assembly: GCF_047830755.1. Classification (NCBI taxonomy): domain Eukaryota; kingdom Metazoa; phylum Chordata; class Aves; order Passeriformes; family Passerellidae; genus Zonotrichia; species Zonotrichia albicollis. Next base: position 1,572,182 of record NC_133833.1, read on the forward strand.
ACACCCCCATTTTTCCTGAGGTCTCTTTGTGCCCTGTTGGGATTTGGGTTTCCTGTCCTGAGCTGGTGCCAGGGCTTGCAGCAGTGATCCCAATTCAGGTTCTGTGAGGAACAGCTGCCCTTTCCTGGTGGGATAACCTGGTGTTTTGCAGGGCTATCAGAGCTCTGTAATTACAGGGAGGGCAGTGTTTTCTCTTTAGTCCCATCATCTGACTAATGCCCAGTTCAGAGACTTTTGTGTGAGTGACTTAGGGCTGGCAGGCTTGGAATACAGTTCCAGAGTGTTCACCACATCAGTGCCGTTTGGATTTCTGTGGGATGTCTGAATCCTTTGTGTCCATGAGGCTTTCCAGACTTGCATATTCCCCCTCATGTGCCTGCTGACTTGTCAAACTTACTAATTAGGTGATCTCAGGTAATTCTGTTAGCAAGTTCTTTCCAGCTTGCTTGTTCACCTTACATTTTTGTTCTAACAGCTTTTTAATCCACCTTAGTTTTTCTAGCAATCCCCATTTCTGTCACAAGAGCTCTTTCACTTGTTGCTTGCGAACACAAGTGCTGAGAAACTTAATTACACAGGATTACACAGAGTAATCATAGAGTCACACACCATCATTTATGAAAGTGGCAAGAGTTTATGTAATGTCAAAGAAGTCAGAATCACCCTTTTTCAGAATCATGTTTCTGAAAGTGTCAAGGTTTAAGTTCACATATTCAGTGTCCTTCCCTGCAGTGAGGCACCAGGAGATGGTTTTGTCTGACAAAGGCACGGCCTCCTGTAGCTGTGTGGAATTCCAGGCTGCCAGAGCCCTGTGGGAACAGTCAGTGATGGAGCTGACAGAAGCTTTTAGTGGAGGATGGGTTACCTGGCAAAGCAGGTGTTGGTTGAGGAGAGCTTTTATTAACTTGGAACAAAATGGTCTTGTCATGGTTTGTCTGGTGGTGGGAACAGTTTTTTGTGATATTGAGCTCATGTTCTGGTTTTTTGTATGAGCTGTAGGCAAAGGGAGGTGCCTTTATTGCCTCCATGTCTTCAGAATTCTGAGATGTGGGGTTTGTTTGCCATTTACTAATTCAGTAATTTGCTTCGTCTTGATCTGAATTTGATTTTGTGGGTTTTTTTTTTTGTGTTGTTTTTATGTGAATCTTCTGAATTTTTTTTTCTGACACATTTTGGGTACTTGTGCTGGGTTTGTTACCTCGTTGTAATTATTATAATTGGTGTAGTGAAACTGCTGGTTATTGACAGGAGTTGTGTGAGTGACACAGTAGTGTGAAACTGGGCTGGAATTTCTGTGTGATTCTGTTAGCCCTTCACCCCCTTTCCCTGCTCCTTTCCCTAGTTCTGTTTGACCCTTTCAAAGGAAGATGTGAAAAAATACTATTAATAACCAAATGAAATGTTTGCTTAGGTAAAACAAACAAAAAATGCAAACAAAACAAACCCAGCTATTTCCTCAAACATTTCTTTTGTCCTTGACATTATTTACAAAATCCACGGTTGCTGAAATAGAAATCATTGATTTTTTGAAAGATGCAGCTCTGAAAAGGCAGAAGGATTTTGGGTTTGGGTAGAGCTGACTGCAGTGTTTGCCACCAAGTACTAGATATGCATCAAGGCTTCACTTCCTTCTCTCAAGGTTAGTCAGAGAATTTCAAACCCACCCCATGTCAGTTGAAGTAAACATCCCCTTGGCATGTGACCTGACATCATACCTGCTGAATTGTGTGTTATTTAGAAACGAAACTGCTGTGGTGTGACTTGGATGTTCCCACAGAGCTCTGACACTGAAATCCAAGATGTCAGAGAATTTCTGCTCTGTGTTTATGCTGGGGTTACAGACGAGGCTCTCACACCACATGATTTGGAAACTTGGTGACGTGTCCACTCTGGTTTTTCACACAGACAAGTCACTGAAGTCAAATTCAGGTCACTGCTCAGCCTTTAACCATGCTCTGATAGAAAGCTCCATAAAAGAGCTTTACTGTGTTCTGACTAATTGGAATAGTTTGATTATATGAGGGAAGGGAGAGTGATGAAGCATTTTCCTGCCTGGGAGCTTGGGCACACGTTGGAGCCCAAGGAGGTTTGTGACATCTGTATCAGATGTTTGTGTGGCACTGCCTGCTCAAGGGTTCACTCCACTGTTCCTCATGGTTTCTGTCAATGTTTTGTGTAAGGATGTAAAGCACACTAGGAATCAATTAGAGAAAGGTCAGAAGTTTTTCTGGTGAATCAGCTTCTCTTCCTGAAATAATACATTGTATGGAACTAAATCACAGTAATTACCCACCCAGAATGGCTCTCAAGCAGTTCAGTCTCTTGCTCCCACTTTTTACTCCTCTCCAAAACTCTCCCTTATTGAGCTGTGTTGCTTCACGAGGGAACTGAGCTGAGAGGAGTCCATGGCTCTGTCAGACATGGGCACACCTGTATTCTGAGCTGCCAGAGCCACCCAGCAGCTGCCCAGGGCTTTGTATGAATAATTCCCTCACATTAGGAGATAATTCCAAGTTTCCCTGCTGATGCATATAAGAACTTGTGAAGATCTCTTTTTGGGACACCAGCTTTTATATATCCTAATATCCAAGTTTCCTAAGAAAAGCCAAGACTCCTGAAGTTCTTTCATTCAGAGCTGCCAGTAGTAACAGCTCCTACACCTTGGGTGGACATGATGTTGCTTTACTCCTTAATCCCATTTTGCTTGGAGATCTTCCAAGGGAAATGAAAACTTACTTGGAGTGCTAGCAAAGTAAATAAAACACTGGTACCTTGAAAGAAGTTCCAGTTGCCAGCAGAAATGGTGTCACAGTTTTCAGTGAGGAATTACAGGCAGGTGAATGTGAAAATGAAATATTAAGAGGTTCTGCTTTATTTTTTGTCTGGGAGAATTGAATGTGCTTTCCACCAGAGCAGAGTGGTCAGGAGATGAGAATTCTTGTTCATACATAGAAATAGGGCAAACAGAGGTTGTGCAATCATCCTGAATTACTGCACTTACTCCGAGACAGATCCCTGTGGAGGAACAAAAAGGTTTTTAAAATGTTCCATCCAGGGTGGGCTTCCTTTGCCTCAGCTTCACCTTGTCTGTGAGCTGGGACTGCATTTTCTGAGCTCCACTGAAGGCTGAACTTTGATCTTTTTCCCTTCACTGCATCTCTGGGGCACTGAACCAGTGCTGTGCTGAACAATTACACTCAGCATCTCAATTAGAATTCCATCCCTTGAAGAAAATGTACTTTACCTAGATCTTGATTTACTTCTTAGAATTCTTCATTTCAGCCCATTACTCACTAATTTTTTTTCTCAACAAACCTAAATTTCATAGGACAGAATACCTAGGCAGGTCATTTGCTCCAATTTCATTTCTTTAGGTGACCAGAATGTTTCATTTTCACCTGTGACCCCTGGAGTTGTTTACAGAGCTGTTCTGTTGACATTTCATTTGAATGATTGCTTTCCAAATCCATATTTTCTGCATCCCATTTTGATGCAGAGAATGAGTAAAGGTCTTAGACTGATGTGTAAAACAGGGAATGTGAGCCACAGCTCATATATAACTTTAATCAGATTTATAATAATGCAGGAATGAGGGGCATGGTTTCTCCTAGGATCCAGACAGTGGGAAGGTACAGGCCAGTAGTTCCTGAAACAAATCCAAATATAGAATCTTTTCTGTCTGCCTTTGTAAACATTTTGTTTCACTATCCCAGCTTAGCTGAGCCTGGAATCCTGTGAGTACCTAGGAATTTGTTGACTTTATCAGTGGTAACTGTTTTCTAGACAGCCATGCATTGGTGTACTGGAGTCATTGCCTAAAGTGGAAATACAGTGTCTGTACGGATATTTCAGTCCCAACTGCTACTTTAGCTGAATCTTGAGGTTTGTTTTTTAAAATCTGCATGCTCTTCTTATGAGGCACATCCTTGGGGCACCTTGTCTGTGCCACTGTTGGGAAATGAAAGGAAATTCTCCCTGGACTGCTGGCAGTAGGTCCTTGATGTGAGGACCAGGAGCTCAGGAAAGGCAGAATTGCAGCCTTCTGATCAAACTGGTGTCCTGTCAGCTTCAAAACAGTTCTTCACACACAGCTGTCACTTCACTGTGGTTATCTGGGACGTGCAGAAGGACTGGAGAGGAGAATATTCCAGCCCTGTCTTCAGAGGGTGGGGATTCACACTGAGATGTGCAGGAGTGACTCCAGGCCTTGGCTGGGGAGATAGCACCCCAACAAAGCAGGGCTATGGTGGAAATGTTAAACATGGATGGGAAAGGAAACCATCCAAGGAAGGACTTCTGCTTGTCCTCACAGCATTGTTAGCCTTTATTTTTGTTCAAAATGGATGTATTAGGCACTTAAAGGTTACTGTCACAATATAGCTGCAATTAATATTTTATGTTTCTACTTTTGCTTTTCTGACACCTAAGTGCTGCTTTCTCTCTGATATTAAAGGCCTGATGAGGAGCCTTTATTTTGACTTAATTGGAAATAGAACTTGATTGGCATTTTTTAAATTGAGAAATAAATGAAAAACTATGTGAGTGAACTGCTTTGGTCTGGTGCAGGGAAGTCAGACCTGAAAACAAAGCCTAAGGCATATGGAGATGGTTTTGTGAAGTGAAATGATGCAGGAACAATGAGAGTAAGGTGTCCTGCAGAGGAATTTCAGTCCAGGGGTGTACACACCCCTCAGTGTGAGGACACTGCTGCTTTGGCTGCATTTTCATTCTGGTGTTTGGTATTTTGGTTGTTGATGTGGATAGCGTTTTCTCTTCAGGGAAGATTGCCAACTTGTGTGTTCTGGTTTGTGCTCAGACTTTTGTTTCCAGGAAAAAGAAGACATTACCAGCATTAATTTCTCATTAGCTTTCAAGATGGTACATTAATCAGCAACGTGCCCTTGCAGCTGAGAGCACTGAGGGTACCCTGGGCTGCATCAGGACTCCTGCTAACAATGCTGGATCATTTCCTCTCTTGCAGGTGGTATGGTCAAGAAAAGGACTACAATGTTCTAGTCATGGATCTTCTGGGGCCCAGCCTGGAAGATCTCTTCAACTTCTGTTCTCGCAGGTTTACCATGAAAACAGTACTTATGCTAGCAGACCAGGTACGTGCACACTGGGTGGGAGCTGCAGAGGGGGTTAAATAATTGATGCAGTGTTTGGTGCACTAAGTGAGCACTTGACCTAAATGGGGACAAAGTGATGGGTTCTTGTGTGTGCTCTGCCCTACAAAGTGCCCCGAGTGGGAGGGCACTGCAGCTGCTTTAAGGGCAACTTCATGAAAATACTCAGACTCATTTGGGTGCATTCACTGCCACTATCACCATGGGGGCTATGGTAGGGGGGCTGAGCAGTGTCCAGTTGTGGGTGATCTGATTCACTGGGACCTGTGGTGATACATGCAAGTCTGTCCCTGTGCTCTCACACCCTCCTGTAGCCCCCAGTGATGCCTCAGGTTTAGCTTTTCTATTTTTCACATTCTGTGCTGCTTTAGCGTGCAGTTCTGAGCTTTGTATCAGGGGATGGTGAGCTCTGTGCACAGAGCAGGGAGACAAAACAATTCCTGCTCCAGGACAAATGATCCAAGGCATCACTAGGCCCAGACAGTGAGCTAATAATAAATGACTGCCTTGCTTGTTTGGTCCTCACAGACAGTTCTTAAAGCTGTTAGTGGAGATGCCCCTCTACCTCCAATATAATCAAAGCCTCTAAAACTCTCTTAAATCTTTCTTTATAGCAGTTGGTATTTTTCCAACTTGGTCATGAGAATACAGCATTTGAAATGAGCAGCCATATTTATTTCTTGCTGCTTGATTGTGCTTCCTTCAGCTCCTTGAAAAGCACTGAGGGTTTTTCAAGTTGAATTTTTCAATGATAGTTGAAATTTCATCTAATATTACATAATAGATATCAGTACCAAGTTGTCACTCAGCCAGATGTCGTAGAATCCCAGGCTCTTGGCCAAGGAAGCTCAAGGCATTTGTCTGGAGACAAGGTCAGCTGTCCCTACTCTCTCTGCCCTAGCAGGGTGATGTGCTGGCTCTGGAGAGCCATTGCCTGCATTATTCCTTAGGATGATGAGCATTAATTGGCTGTGAGCTGGGAAAAAGGCAGAAATGGGGTTGGCAGTGCTCAGAAGTGGCTTCTAGGGCACAGTGCAGCAAACAGCTGGCAGGGTGTGATGTAACAGCTCAGGGCTGCAAGGGGAGTGTTTGAGGAGCTGCAGAGTTGTGCCACATAACCATGGCTGTGATCTCACCCACAGGAAATGGGCTGGCCCTGTGTGATGACACAGATGGGCCAGAGTTTCTCCATGTCTCCGATATTCTGGGATCAGGGGAGCCTGGCTATGGCAGGATGGGCCACCATCAAATTGTGACTTGCTCCATGAAAACATCACTGAAAAAGTGATGTTTGATGAATGAATAACCAGATGAATGAGTAACTGGGGCAGGAGGAGGGAATGAGCTTTAAAATTGGCTTGTGGTAGCTATAAAAGCTTTGAAACAATGAAAAAAAAATCACTTTTTAATAGGATGCTATAGTTAGAAATATGAACTTCAATATCTGGGAATTATTCAAGTATTTAATCTGCCAGTTTCTGACTAAGATTGTGGAATTTTAACATGAAAAAAGTTACTCAGCATTTAAATAATTGGTTTTCATTAAGCAAATGCATAAACTGAAGTTGCAGAGGAAGGTAACACTAAAAATTCATGCTTTCACTGAAGGTTTAATGAAATGTCTTGCTCTCTTTGAAATCTTACATGTTGCTGGTTTTTTTTTCAGATGATCAGTAGAATTGAATATGTGCACACAAAGAATTTTATACACAGAGACATTAAACCAGATAACTTCCTAATGGGTATTGGGCGTCACTGTAATAAGGTTAGTCCAAAGCTCTTTGTTTCCAAGCTGCAGAGGGAATGCCTGTGGGATTTGATTCCAGCTGCACAACTTCTGTAAAATCCATTGCTAAAACTGCTGTTTTGGATGCTAAACCACAGTTCTTGGGTGGGAGAACTTGGTTGTCTTGGTGTCCACCTGTAAATGCTGTGGGTCTCTGACCCACCCTGGGACATGCACTTGATTGCAAGATGATTCTGGACTTGCAACAAGGTTATAAACTAACCCTAGAGAAGACTTCTCTCAAGATGTCTGTTGTCATAGCATTTTATTCCTCTATGATAAAGTCAAATCTCATCTTTGGCCTTGGGGCTGACCTCCTAGGATGAAAACAATTTGTGCAACGTGGGAGCTCCTGACCTACCAGTCAGCAGGGCATTAAACCTTGCAGTGACAGACTGGTAAAGTCTCTTCAACCACCAGAATTGTGGATAAGACCAAGAGCCAACATGCAGATGCCTTTATAAATAAAAGAAATGATGCAATTGATGGAAAACTGTTAAGCTGTAGAATACCTGCTGTACAACAAAAATTTTGTCTCAGTTTACTTTGTGGGGGGAAAAAAAGCTGAGGGTGGGTGGGGGGTGGGCTGAGGTTGTTACACTTTTTGGGATGGGTAAACATAGTCAGAAGTGCATGTTTCCTGCCTGGAAGGCAACTTTTTCATTTTCTTTTTAGTTTTCTTGAGTGAAATATGCTTAATCCTGCAATTTGTATGTCGAGCTCGGGCAGACAGGCAGCATTGGCAATGCATTAAGCATGCTACTGATTAGAAATTAACTTCAGGACAAATGTACGTGATCAAGCTGTTTATTGGAAGCAAGATTCCCACTTATCTTCTCTAGATGCCATCCCAGGATGTCTCATCTGGTTAGGCACTAGCAGTAATCACAATGTTTACCTTTGTTTGCCTGTATGAATGCCAACTTCAGGGCCATGAGCATTAGAAGGGGAAAGCTTGGATAATGTGAGATAACAGCTCTTGTCTGAAGAGGTGCAATGCACTGAGTGTTTAGAGACAACCATTGGTGGAAAAGTTTGTAATTCCAGCTGAAAGACAGTCTTTATGTAATCCTGTTGCTGTTAAACTTTGTTTGTTCCCAAGTTTCATACTTTCACTCTGTACAGCTCTATTTTTCTCTGCTGTGTTGAGCAGTTTAGGCTCCTTAATTCTCTGGCATGACTCAAAGTAGAACTTGAAAACTTTTATTTTGGTTTTTTCCTAGTTTTAGTTTCTGATTTCCAATTGTTCTTTTTGGGCCATTTTTCTATACTTTTGCACAGTCATGCTAGGTTGGCATTGCTGCACTCCAGATCATCTTGGTGTGGATTAATGGCCTAGAAATTGCTGCTCTGCTTACTTTAGAGGAGGAACACATTAGATTTGCATCAGCTGAAATCAAAGACAAAATTGCCTACAAACCATTTGATTTTTTCCCTTTAGGGAGCCATGCAATGATATGGTGGTAAAGCACTGTGGGCATGGGCTTCACTTATATTTCACAGAAATAGGGAGTTAGTTCCTGACCCAAGTGCAAATTAATAGTTTTACATGAGCAAAATATGGAATGGGTTCCTTCAGTTTGGAATCTAGGAAACGTTTGCCACCATACAATATTTAATGTTTCTTTTTTTAACCAAGCGTAGTTTTGAGGTTTTTTGAGATGACCCTACACAGTTCAAAGAAAATCAGCCACAAAGACTAGAACAGCATGGTAATCTTGTTCCAGTAGCTTCCTGTCAGTTATATTTAAAAAAAAAAATGAAATTGATTTTTTTTCCCCAAATTTTAATTTGGTCATTGGGAGAAATTTTGCTCCCACCTTAAAAGATGAATTTCCAGCTCTGCTAGAAATAAGCCCTGCATGCTTATGAAAGTAAACTTTAAGGTGACTAAATGCCTTCTACCTCTTCCTTACTGAAGATTTTACTTTTTCTAAATATCTTATGGGGGAAGGGCAGTTTGTGGAACCAAAGGCTGCTTTTGTAAGCAAAAACTCGAATTTCCTTTTTTAATAGAGCCAAATGTCACCATTGCTATCCCTGGTTAAGGCAGTGCCATTTTGGAGCGGCTCACAGTTGAAATTTACCTTTGTCCCATCTGTCAAATTTTCTCCTTGCAAAAAAAAAAAAAAAAAAAAAAATATAATACCACTCTAAATAATCAAAATATGACTGAAAAACAAGATGGAAAGATAGAGTTTTTTTGAAAAGTACAGTGCTTGGTGGAAGAAGGATGGCATTTGGCTACCCTGTTCTTTCTCGAACGCCTCGGTGTTGCCTGTCTGCGCCGGCCAATGTTGCAATGTAAGCAAGACTGTTTGATGCACTGCCACCCTCTATTGTTTGTTCAGTGTTTAGAATCTCCAGTGGGGAAGAGGAAAAGAAGCATGACTGTTAGTACTTCTCAGGACCCATCTTTCTCAGGATTAAACCAGGTCTGAACTGTCTCCTATTCCAACCTCAACCCCAAATTCATGTGCTTTATTTTTGTTTCGGTTATTTTTTTATTTTTTTTTTGTTTGGTTTATTTTTTGTTTTTTATTTTGTTTTTTCTGGAGAATGTAGACCTTGCAAAAGCACCTCTTATGTTGGCATTATTCAGACATACTTGGCAAACATGTAACATTACTAAGATGTTTCCCTGTGGCGCTTGTTTAAATTGTGGAATGATTTCTAAACTTTGATAGGGCTAAATGTACGTGCTTGATTTCAGGTGCAGGTTTCATTTGTGGTCTTTCCACCTCAAAAGGCAATCTTCTAAAAGTGTGGTGAAGGATAGACATGAAATAGCAGGGCTCCTGCTTGCCTTGCTGAAGGTTTCCTGCAGTTCCTATGGATGCATGTGGAGAAGTTCTGTTACCACTTCAGCCAGACTCCTCCCCGTGCAGTTTCCTTCCAAAATCACCCCATATGTGTAATGAAGACTTAAAATTTTCATCCATTTTGCTTAAAAACTGAAATTACTCCAACGAGCTGCATCTTGGAGAAACAGGAGCTTATCTTGTAGTGTCTAATGTCATATTTCTGACTGTTGAAGAGAAGATGAATTGCAGAGGGAGGAAGACATTTGCCAGTTGGTAGCAGGACAGCTGGAAATTGCTGAATATGAATCACTGCTCAGGAGCTTGGCCATTGGAGCACAGCTTTGCACAGAAGTCCCCATGGATTAAATCCCAGGCAGATTCCTGCTGTACACAAGCTGACAGGCTTCTGTTGTCTGCTTCTGAAACTTTCTTATCACAGGCACAGCCTTTGATCTACTTCTCTAGTTGCTCTTGGCAAAAATGGTGCCCTACTTCTCCAGTTTCCTGCTGATAGTGCAACAAACAGAATGAAGGTGGTGTGAGGTTATCTGGGAACTGGCACTGGGACGTTCTGTGCTCATCCAGACTGAGCTGTGTCTCCCAGCTCAGTTCTTTCCAGGAGGGGCTCACTCCTCTGCCTCCAGCCCATGCACAGGGAAATACAGACTGATCCTGAGCTAGGGAACACAGCAAACTTCCCCAGGGAAGCTGCTGCTCCAGAATAATAGCCAGTTACAGGTCTGTGTTTGTGGACCAAATCAGAAAATGAGGGATTGCATTCGAGCTCAGGCTTTGCTTCTAGGAAAGTCACGTAGGAGCAATCACATAGAGCCTTACAGTGTCTGCTTTGGGATTCAATATCAAATATTTCCTGGCATATCAGGTGATTTCCTGGTAGCTAGGGAACATATCCCTGCTCTCTGAGTGGCTGCCTGTAGTGGGTGCAGCACAGACAAGACCCACACCTTGCTGAGCTGTCTGAGCAGTGCAGTTGATTTAAAAACTTGGATTAATGTCTCTCTTGCTCCAAGCATTCTGGGCTCTCAGGATGGCTTTCACCTGAACAGCAAATGCAGCACGGCAGTGCCTTGTGTTTGCATGTAAATCATGGCAAGGCTTCAACCCCAGCTTTTCTGCTCTGACACCAGGAGTTGAAGAGGATTTTAGCTTTGCTTTCTCCTGTCTAGGCTACTGTAGTTGGGAAATCTTCTTGAATCAGAATTCTGAGCCATAGCTACTCTGCAATTCAGAAACTTTCAGTATCTTGGATACTTCAGAGTTGAACTTCGTAGTTCACAGCACTTCCAGTGACCCCCCCCCATTTCAGCCTTGGATGTATTTTAGTCTCCAGTTTGCTTTTAAAGATGTATCTTCAGTTCTGGAATCAGCTTTTAGGTGATACAGAGTTGTTTTTTACTGAGACTTAATCAAACTTTAAATATCTTCTTTCCATCACGTTCTGCCCCCACCCAAGTTACTTTTGCAGCGCTGATCAGTCTGTAGGGATTGTAGTCCTTGATCCTGCAGCATTAATCCAGTGTTGGAATCAGGATTTGTAGCTTGAAGTCTGAAAGGTTCTTTATGTGCTTCTTTCTGCCTCAGCTGTTTTTGCCTAGTCCTGCAATCTTGCCCAAGAAAGTACAGCCTGGATGACCCTTTGTAGGTGGGCTGGCTGGCAGCACACTGATTACCACACACTAATTACCACACACTCAGGTTGCTAAATACCAAATCATTGGGCAAGCTTGGTTATTAGAAACCCAGATTGGATCCATTGCTTGGCTCCAGCTCCCTGGCTGTGTTAGAAGCAGCGAGTTTGTCCTGCAGTGTTCTGGGAGCCTTCAAATGTGCCAAGAACAAGCTGTCTTGTTTGCTGGGGAAGGTTTTGGCCTTGTGCTCTGCAGAATGGCCACTGTTCTTTGGGACAGGGGGTTGCAGGATGTGCCTTGTACATGAAGCTGCCCTTAGCTCCGTGTGTGTGCCCTGTGTGCCAGTGGGGTCTGGGATGTGCTTTCACACATCTTCCTCCCTCAGCAGACTACAGCAGTGATAGAAAACAGTGGTAGAACTGAGCTCCAGAGGCTGAGTAGCACCATCTAATCCATTGCAGGGGATTGAGAAAAGGCTTGAACTAATTCACCATTGAGTTTTTAACTGACTAGTTAAAGCTGGTTGCGCCTCCGCACTGTTACTTTGCTTCTTTTAACTGTAGGCTGTTACATTGTCTGGGTGTCTTAAAACATAGCTAATGGCTGCTGAAAGAAGTTGGGAAATTGGGGTTTTGGATAGGAATCTAACCTGTTTTCATTTCTCTTGAAGTTATTCCTTATTGACTTTGGTTTGGCCAAAAAGTACCGGGACAACAGGACAAGGCAACACATACCATACAGAGAAGACAAAAATCTCACTGGCACAGCTCGATATGCCAGCATCAATGCACACCTTGGCATTGAGCAGAGGTGAGTGCAATCTTCTGGAGGGTGCAGGGGGCTCTTTGGAAGCTTCTGAAGAGTCTGAGCTCATTTTGTATGAAAAGTGTATCCATCTCTTTGTAAGTGTTCTTCCTTTTGGCTGCCTGTGCGAGGTTGGGGGGAAAATCCAAGCACCTCATTTGCTTCTTGCAGAGACTGTGTGTCTTGCAGACATCATGTGGATGTTCTGCATATTATTTTGGCTTTTTAAAGGCTAAGCCATACTTTGATGTGGGTGTGTCAGAGGCCCTTCACACATAAAATGCTGCACTTTGCTGATGTGTTGGTACCTGTTGGCAGCAGTGCTGACTGGCTTGAGAGCCTTTCTGCAAGCAGAAGGGCTGTTCTAAAGCTGGTGTCTGGCCTGTTTTCCCACTCTCATCAACTTAGTAAACCATTATTTCTCCTTTTGCCTGCAAGCAAGACTTAAATACCTTCAGTCACACTGTGTTTTAGTTTTATGTCTGTAGCTATGTACACATATGTGTGGATATATTTCTTAGAGCTTTGCTTAATCAACAAACACGTTTTTATCTTCTGGATCAAAGGCATTTTGTTCCTACGGAATCCCAGCATTTTCTCGTGGAGAGAGCACTTCAAGTTGTTTGGAAGTGTTAGGTGTTTATGGGATATCAAGGGATGCCTCTCTTCCTTACATCTGTGCCTAAAAATTGTATTGGATAACTGAAGAGTGTGGCTTTACCTCTCTAGGATAGTTAAAGCCTCCAGGAATGTCTGTGCCTCTGACCTTTGTGTTCACCAAGATGAGAATGACAGAATTTCTCATGGTCAGCTTCAACAGAACATGTAACCCACAAATGGTGCTTTAAAATGCTCCATGTTTCCTTTTTTACTTTAATTTCCTTAAGGTTCCTTCAGGGTATTTTATTGTTTTCAGTGCCATTATTTAAGCCTGGTATGTGCTCAGGGAGATAATGACAGGTGTCACTTCTGAAATAAATGCATTTCACAGATCCCAGACAGTTCTGGTAAGGGAATATCTGTGCTTGCACCTGAGAGTGAAGGAGGGACCTGCAAAGGATGTTGCTTTTGAATTTAGTTGGGTACAAAAAATTGAGTTTAGTTGAGTTTTACGCCATATCTGCTGGTAATGGGAATTGTGTTATAATTAGAAATGTAGGTTGGTGCTTGCTAAAAGCTGCTAAATTGTCTAGGTCAAGCCAGCAGTGAGGCAAAGAAGTAATGCATTCCTGTAATCAAGAGAAACCAGTTCTGGAGCTTATGGCAGAATATTTCAACCTCTAGTCCTGTACTTTTAACTGGTACAGAACATGTTTTCCTACAGGTAATGACAGCTGTGCTCAAGGAGCTGTTTGCAGTGCTATTTATTTTAATAGTGGAGAGGATTGTCCTGTTTTCCAAATCCTGAAAACTGTTTTTATCAATATATTGTAATAATGTACCCACTGCAGATTTACAGAACCAAATGTTTCCTACTACGAGATCATTGCATTAAACATTAAAACAATGAGCTGGGTGGAGGGTGGACACTCTTAAACCCTTTTTTGCTGCTGAATTTACCACTGCCTTCTCAGAGAATTTTATGTCCCTGTACAGGTTCACTGAATGCTGTTGGTGATTAAAATCTGCAGTTCTAATGGAATTAGCAAGTTTTGCAGGCTGGAATTTGTGGGCTCAGTATCATTTTTCAGCCCTTTGTCTGTGGTTTCATGTTGCAGCCGAGATGATCTGAGGGGAGGGAACCAATCCCCTCTTCCCTGGGCACTGCAGAGCTTTGCTGGCCTTGTGCTCAAAGCTTTCTGGAGCCAAGCTGATTTTCCCCTGGGATTGCTTTGCCTTTGTTCCCCAAGGGTCACAGAGCTGGCCCATGAGTGAGGAGTGCCAGGCTGTTCTGGTGCTAGAACACAAAACATCACCAGCTTCTTTCTTCTCCTACCAAGAGAGATCAGGTTGGAGCCTGTTCCCACTTCAGGGGAGCTGTTTCCCCCTCACCTTTGTGTGTAATCCTGTTTGCAGTACCACTGTCAGCCTTTTGATCCTTGTAGAGTCTGCCCTGCCACCCTTTAAATCCTTCTCTGGCTGAGAGAGCAGCAGCAAACCCCACCAGCTTTTCCCCATAAGGGAGCAGGGAGGAGAAAAAGAAGTTATTTTTCTGCCTCATATTCAATAGATGTCAGCTGCAGAGAGGGGCAGTCAGAGGAAAAAATCTGATTTTACCACAGCTGGGAAGAGGCAACTTTGCCAAGAGGAAAAAAAAAAAATCCTGGAGTGTGTTTTTGTGTTTTCCACTGCAGTGAGCTGTGCTGCTCTTGGTGCTCAGGAAAGCTGTGAGCAAAGCACAGTGGAGCTCATGTGGCCAGAGTGGGGATGGGGAACATGTGCAGGGCAGAAAGCATTTGAAGCCTTTTGCATGAGAGTTTGTGCAAGTTCTCATCTGGATGGATCACTTTGGAATTCTCCAGACTTTGGGGGGAAGAAGGCAGAGGCAGCTCTCAGACTGATTCATGTACCTCCATAAATATTGCTGCCTTTTAAAATCAGAGGCAGCTCAGGGATTTTGACAGAAGGCAAGGAAGAAAGGAGCAATGCCCCTTAGGGACCAGGTGGTCAGGATTGATCCCAGACTGAGCCAAGGTTCAGGGGAAAATGTGACTGACAAGATGTTACAGCCTTATTGACCTCATTAACCTCATTCTCTCTTACCATGCATTCCATGGTTCCTACAGGAAAATCTTCAGTTTCTACCCAAGCTACTTAAGAAGGCAGGAAAGACATTTCATGGTTGGTTTTTTGTTGTTGTTGGTTTTTTTTTTTTTTAAATTTTCCAAAGATCACTATAACTGCAGGTGGAAGCTTAGAACACACAATACCTACAGAATATTCCTTCCTTTAAAAATGTATAGGATCTCTTCCTTTCTTAGGGTTTATTCCTGAATTATTTTTTTAATTTAAATTTTTGAATGCTAGCACTGTGGAATAAGGTAAGAAATGGCAGAATTTGTAATTCCTTGTGTTTTTCCTCCTGCAGTCGTCGGGATGACATGGAGTCTCTAGGCTATGTATTGATGTACTTTAACAGAACCAGTCTGCCCTGGCAAGGATTAAAGGTAGGTTAGGATGCTTTTTTTCCCTCCCCCACCCTTTTAATATTTTTTTTCATGTTTGGGTAGCATGCTTCTGCCTGCCAGGTGGGTTTATATAATGTTTAGCCTCGGTTGTACAAAGCAGCTTTTCCCAAAGCTTGATATTTATAGACTGTGGATTCTGCCTCTTACGCAGCAGGCAAAATGTGCATTGTTGGACTGTCTTAAAATTTATGCTAAACAATAGCTGACATCATCTTTGCCAGTTATTGTCCTGTTGCAGGCTGAGGCCCCTTTGGGAAATAAAAAATAACATTGTTAGTGGCTTTTTGAATTGCTGGAGAGAGCATGGAAATAATCTCTTGCCTGGCAAGTTCAGCCTCAGTGTGTCTTCAGTCCAGGTTATGGCACAACTGAATAATTATTAACTGCAGCAGGCTTGTTCAGGATTTCCATGTATGGGAGCCAGCTACAAACGTGGCAGACATTTCTTATTTCACTCATTTAGACTCCAGTGATTGGTTTTCATGTTTTAATTGTTTTTCTTTCTTCGTGTGAGAGTTGTGTAATTCCAATGGTGTTGCAGCTGCACAGTTTCTAAAAAGGCAACAGCTCGTGGGCCACTGGAACTCCTCAGCTGCAGATGAATGTAAAGGGTGCTGAAGCACCAGGCAGCCCTGAATGAGGCACTGAGTGGGAATTAATACAACTTTGGCAAATGTAGCTGCAAGTCTGCTGTGGTTCATGGACAAAAGCAGCAGCCAGAGCTACACGAGCTGGGCCATGTGATGGAAGCATTAGACTGCGACAAATGGTATTAAACTGTGGCCAAATCTTAATACCAGATTGACCTTCATTCTCTTTGCAATAAGTGTGTGGGACTTGGAGATTTCACATAAAATACTTATGGTTGACCAAAGGATTTTTGTCATTTTTTTTTTTTTTTTGCTGCTGTCCTTGTTAATCCAGTGTTGCACAATATCTCTTATATTGTGACCTACATGTTCCACAGGCTGCAACAAAGAAGCAAAAGTATGAAAAGATTAGTGAAAAGAAAATGTCCACTCCTGTTGAGGTTTTGTGTAAGGTAAGAGTTTCCAAATGATGTCATACTGTGAAATGGAAATGCTTTTCTTGTTTGGTTTGTTGTTTGTTGGTTTTTTTCCCCCTAAACTTGAGCCAATATATTAAATAGCCTCACATGGCATTTGCTGCTGAATAATTCAGCTTTGGCAGGCACTGGGTGCCTTGTGTTTGGCCACCCAGCATGACTGGGGACGTGTACAGGGCAGCATTTGCTGCTGCTCCTTGGCCAAGTTCATGCCACCATCATTCAGGTCTGGCTGGCTGTTGGCTGTGCAAGCTCCCAGCTCTCTCAGGTGAGGCCTGGTCAGTTCTTCAAGGCTTACAGTGCAGCTTTGACATCAGAAGTAAATAAGTAACCAAGGTGGAGCTGTCTGGCTCGCCCACAGCCACTTTGTGCCTCTCCAGGAGGGTTCATATTGTCTGCCCTTACTCAAGGAGTGGCTGTGGTGGAATTGGATGCAAGTGATCTTTGTTTTTCCAGAGTTTTCCTTTGAGTCTTAAGATTCCTCTTGCACTCTGAGTGCTTCTTAACCAAGATCCTTGAGAACACAGCAGGGCCTGTGCCCCTCAGACAGCAGCACCAAGGGTTGCACTTTCTAGTCCTGCACATCTCTGTCCCCAGAGTCTGACAGCATCTCTCAAGCCACTGAACTGTTCATGAAATGGATTGGCTTGGAAGGGACCTTAAAAATCATCCATCCCCTGCTGGGGACAGGGACACCCTCCACTAGTCTGGGGTGCTCAGAGCTCCATCCAGCGTGGCCTTGAACTTGCAGGGATGTTTCACCCTGGGATTTTTACTGTGTGCTATTACCCATTACAGGCAGGCTTTAATACAGCATTCAGTGTTTAAAAATGTAAAGCAGAAAAATCTTTGAAAGAGGTTTTCATAATTTAAGTTTTCACGTTTAATACTTATTAACTGACCTTGTCTCCACTGTGTTCAAGCAGATTATCAAGGAAACACAAGTGAATCTCTTACCAGATAATTATGATTATTTTAGAGACTTAGTTAATAAGAACAAGGTTTAATTAGGGTGAACAGTGTGCTTTATAAATAAGTTAAATGTTGAAGGTTCTGGTAGCAGAGAGCTTCTGATTGCAGAGCACCCATGAGGTAACAGTTCTGGGGAAGGAATGTGTACCTGAGTAAATGCACATGCTGAACTCCAGAGCACATTAACAACCAGGGGCAAGGTGGAATTAATTCATGCAGCTTCAGCCAGTTTTCCTCTGCTCTCAGAGACAGATGTACATCTTTGTGCCTTTGGTAGGAGGTTTTTACTGTGAGCCATGGCTTGATTAACACTGTTGATTTCCAGGGGTTCCCTGCAGAATTTGCCATGTACCTGAACTACTGTCGTGGCCTGCGCTTTGAAGAGGCACCAGATTACATGTACCTGAGGCAATTATTCCGTATTCTTTTCAGGTCAGTCTCCAAGTGGAAAAGTACAGAAACTTGTCAGGGATCCAGTTGGGAGCTGCTCTGTGGGACTGGCACTGCAGAGAGCAGCTCCTGTGTGTGTGGTGTAGGGAGTTCTTCTGGGACTCCCTTTCATTTCACAGCTTCAAAAGCTCTTTAAAGGACCTGAAAATTATTGTTCAATGTTAAACATAAAGGGAAAAGAGTCTCTTGTTTTTGCATTGTGTGATGTGACCACAGGGTTGAGCCCATGCTTCAGGTTCTGTTGCAAGTACCAAGAGAAATTGACCCCTTGGTAGAAGTCTTTGAAGCTTTTTATGTTTGGAAATCAGTGCTGGGCCCAGCAGTGGTTCTCAGGAGAGAGATTTCAGTGGAGGAGAATAGTGCTGCCTCATTGAGCTCGTTAGAGCAACTGGAACATAAACTGCACCTTGTGCACTGAGCAACACCTGGCAAAGGAAGGGCAGGTACTGATCTCTCGAGTCTCCCCCCAGGTTTCTGGAATCCAAAGAATTCCTATTCAATGATGTACAATACTGCAGTCTTTCCTTGAAATTATATCTATATTTTAAAAAAAAAAGCACAGAAGCTCAGTGCAGACAGTGAGTGAGCTGGGCTGGGAGGAAGTGCTGCTTCCACAAGTGCAGACCTTTGTGTAAGCAATGAGTAAATGCTGCTGGCTGGCATTTGGGCTTGCTGCAAGAATCCCTTTAAGTTAGTAACACTTAGCATTTCTATACCATTCATAATCTCTAAAGCAGCTTAGAGAAGGAGCTATCCCCTAGTTGTGGGATTTCAGGCAGGGCTTGCTGTTGGCTCGGATGTGTGACAGCAGAACATTTCCCTCTCTTGCAGGACCTTGAACCACCAGTATGACTACACATTCGACTGGACAATGTTAAAGCAGAAAGCAGCACAGCAGGCAGCCTCTTCCAGTGGGCAGGGGCAGCAGGCCCAAACCCCCACAGGCAAGCAAACTGACAAATCCAAGAGTAACATGAAAGGTTAGTAGCCAAGAACCAAGTGACGTTACAGGAAAAACAAAAATTCCACGAATTTGGACAACGGCGGCAATTCCAAGTGTTAGATCAAGGAGGTGGTTTAAAAACTACATTTGGCTCTTAAATTCAAAAGCAAAACCAAAAGACGTCCTTGGAGAATTTGACTACTAACTTTATACCAAAATGTCCTTGTTATTCATATCATTTCTTCTGGGGATGTTGGGTCATTTTTAACCACTGCATCTTTTGCTCCCGCATTAACCACTTTCCAAAAACAAGAAACTGACTTGGTGTTGGGAATGTGACATTTTTATTTCTTTTGATTTATATATATACATATATATGTCCTTATATATGTATAAATATATAATGCAATCCAAAATCCTAGACCTAACACTTTTTAAGGGATAATTCTCATTGCCTAGGCAAGGATCTAGAGACTTTGGGTTCTGCTCTGTGGCAGCTGGTACAGTGCTGTGGGTTTGCTTCTGTTCTGTATGCCTCAAACACTGGGAACAGAAAATTGTGACTGCTCTGGCTTCCTGCACTGGGTTTACATTGAGACATTTGGTCCAGAGTTCAAGGAAGGGACCAGTGAGCTCAAAATGCCTTGTCTAAATCAAGCAGTAACCCCAAACTGCTGTGGATTGCCAACTCACAATTTTCTGAAGTATCTGGGTGCTCTGGGGTGGGGCTTCAGGTTTCCTGATGATTTTTTGATGTTTCTAGGTTATGGTTTCAAAGGGAAATGTTGTGACATGTTCAAATGTAATTGTGTAATAACTGAAAACTGAGTTCTGAAAAGACACGTCAGTTTTTTTCCCACATGGTCTAGAAGCTTTTAAAATACTTTTTTTTTTTTTTTTTTGAATGATGCAAATGTGCTGGTGTGAGTCTGGTAAGTCCCTGGGATGAAACTGCCACATCTGTGAGCCAGTCTTGCCATGAAACCAATTCCTGCAGCTGAGCTGTGGATAAAATTTGAAACTAATGAGATTGTGTGACTGACAATAGAGAAGCAAGGTTTAAATTCTGTACTGAGGCATTGCTGCTCTTCAGTACCTCTTGTCTGTCATTTTTATATGTATAAAATTACACACTTGCTAACATGACAGTCCTGGAAATCAGAGAAATGCAGAAGTGTTTACAATAAACTTAAACATTGTTCTTCACATAGTGTGGGAGCATTCAGACCTTACCAGGTGTCTTTAGTCAAAATAGCTATCAAAACCCACATTTTGTTCAGAATAAATGAAGTATTCAAACACCTGCTGCTTTTCTCAGGATTGAAGTGGTTCTTGAAAAAAAATAAAAATTCAGAGATGCCATTAAGTGTCAGATTTTTGGCATAGAGTGGCTGGGTCTGACAGGCTGGAAACCAGTTCCTGCAGCTGCAGCACCAGTAGCAGACTGGGTGATTAAGCACCTGGGCTTGGATTGCTTCCTGAAATAAAGAAACTCTGACTGAAGTTCAGAACCCAGCCCAATTTGGGGTGTGGAGGGCTTGGCTGTTCCAGCAGCAGAAGATAATTTGAGCAAAAATGCACATTCCTCACAGCAGCTCATGCTCAGAGTGAGGGCTTTGCAGGAGTGGTGATCTGGAGGTGGAACCTGCCCTGAAAATCAGGTTGTGAGCTGGTGAAACACAGTTTGGCTGGAGTGTTCTGAGGTTTAACGTGCTGCTGTGCTGCCTCAGTCTCTGCCCAAGTGCTGTGTGTGAAGCAAGAAAAGGTCATTAAAGGGATTCTGTGCCTGCACCTTGAGGTGATGCCTCAGTGCCAGAGAGCAGAGCTGAGCTCACAGCCAGCTTTGCCTTGCAGCCTCAGACCATTTCTGTTCCCTGATTTACCTCACACTGTGCTTTGGAGACACCCCTTGCTACAGCTAAGATTAATTTCTTGGGGTTTCAGCACAATTTCTTTGGGATTTTTGGGGAATGACTCTCCCCATCACCAAGAAAGCCTTGTGACCTTTGGCTTGATCAAGCTGTAATGTCAGCAGAGCATTGAAGCAATGCTTGGCAAACATCTGAAGACTTCAGAGGCTTCATCTCTTCAGCAAAGTAGAGATTTCCAGAGTCCTAAAATCCTACATGTCTTTTTGTGAGGAATTCTGCCTGTTAATGAAGATTTTTTTGAACCCAGCTAAGCTCTGTGGCTTGGATGCTGTGTCACATTGGAAGGATGAAATACCTGGTTATTTTTTCTGGAGTTCAGATAAATTCTTTTGTAGTTGCTGTAGCAAAGCCTGTGTGGAAGTGGCTTAAAAGGCTTCCTGGTATCAAATGTTACCCCTGTGGTAACCCTATCCATTGAACAGGAGTCCTGCAAATAGCAATGTACAGGTGCAGTTATTTGTAAAGTGCTGCTGGAGATTTGCATCTGGGCCAGGTGGGCCAGGGAAGGACAGACTCAGATTGTTTGCCCAGTGTGCTCATTTACAGATATTCCTGATTTCCTTAACTCAGATCCATGTTAAATCATCAACAAATCCTAGAGTTTATCCAGGCTAAATATTCTGCTTGCTTCCAGAATAGCCTGTTCTGTCCATGGCCTTTTTTCTCTTCAGTTTTTTTCCCCTGCCCCTCTCTGGAACTGTGTGCAGTGTCTTTTGTAACAGCCAGATCAGCTGGTTTGGAACTTGGAGAGGTGAACTGTTCCAGCAGACAGAGCTCTGCTGACTCGGGCAGCTTGGGCTGCCTCTCTTTTGCCAGAGCAGCAGTTGTTCAGGTGTGATTTGTAACTGTGCTTACACTCAGCTTCCCTCAGTCATAAAAGTGACTCAAGCAGTCAATCTGCAGGATAAAGTCTACCAGGGCCATTTGGGAGAGGTGTTTTTAACTCCTGGCAGTGGAGATTCTCAAGGCTGTCAGCAGGTCCATTAATATTTGCTGGATTGCCTGTGCTGGTGGCAGAATTGCTCAGAACAGACTGAGACTTCTCTGCTTGAGAATTAGAATTACTGACACCTGAATCCTTCTCACTTGCTTGTCTGGAGAAATGGAGAATACACAGAGTCTGAGCATTTCACACTGAGGAGGTTTTTAGGGAATTACACTGGAGTTGCTGCTCTCCTGTCAATCACATCTTCAGCCATGGTAATAATAAAGCAGTTTGAGGTTCCCTCAGATAGCACAGAGACTTTCAGAGCTTTGGGTAACACCTCAGAGGGACAGGAGTGATGATTTGGCCCTGTATGGAGTGAAGGTGTGTGGAAGAGATGCCACCATGGACTCTCCAGCACGTTCCTCATGCCAGCAGTGCCCTGAGTATCTCCAGCTCAGCTGTGCTTGGGCTGTGTCCTTACAGGACTTTGAGGGGACATTTTGAGTTGAATCCAGCTCCCTGTTGCTCTCTGTAGCTGGACATTCTCCTGCCCATATTACCTTGGGTTTGAGGAGTTCTGATAGCAGCAGATCAGTTGGTAGGATGTCCTTTGTCCTCAGGTCCAGGCTCCCATTTTTTGTGAAGTACTCAGGCTCCTGAAGCAATGAGTTGATCTATTTCTTTCCACACTCTCCTTAGTTGGCTTTGTTTTGGCTGCTTTGGTGGAGAAAGTGGCTCAAGAGATGAATCAGTGTTCTCTGCTGAACACACTAAATGGAAAAACAGCATCATTTCTGGTTTGTGTACATCAAGGAGGGATTAGGGAACTCAGGAGTCCCTGGGCTTTCTGTGGGAACTTGCGCTCAAGTGGGAATGGCTGTCTTAAATCTGGGGCAGGATTTTTTTTTAATATGACCAGTGCTGGATAAAGAGAATTGTCCCTCAATGCATTAACACTGGGTTTGAAACAAGTTCTTGAACCTCTTTGAAATGACCTGTAGCCAGTTCTGGAAGAGTTAAAGCCATTTTCTGGATGCTCTCCAGATACATTTTGGACAGAATGTCAGACTGGTAAGACTTGTTTGCACTTGTTTCTCTCTGGATGACAGCACAAGCTATAGCTGAGGTCAGCTCTGTCTGTGTTTCACTGAGGAAAGATTTCTGTTGCAAAAACTCAGGGCTGTTGCTGTGATGAACTCAGCCATGGGCAGGAGCATCCTGTGTGGAGAGCATCCAGAACGGAACTCGCTTGGCAAGGCCATCTTTGGTTGAGGCTGTGGAGCACAGCCCTGCACCTGAGTCACCAGAGAGCAGCACGGAGGGAGGACTGGCTTAGCCTGCAGGAACTGGTTCTTGGAGATCTCTGTGTGCTCCTGTCTCTCCCTGTCCCCCAGTGTCATTTGGAATTCTGAACATGAAAGGAATTGCTGTGTGTGCAGCACCTCCCTGCCCTGTGAGTCAGCCCTTGTCCTTGCCAGGGCTGAGTGTGCTGCTTGCCCAGGGGCTGTCCCGGTGCTGCTGCCTTGTTGTGGCTGCTGCTGTGGCTTTGTGGTGCCAGAGTTGCTGTGAGGTGGGTGAGTGATGCCCTGGCTGTGCCCGTGCCCGTGCCATCCCCTGTGCCACTGCCGTACTGCGGCTCTGGAGAGCGCCCTGCAGTCAGATGACAGCTTGACATTCAGGGATATAAACATGAGCCACTGCAGACGAGTAGAAAACAATCCTATGAAATTACATCCTGTTTCCTAGTGGCAATAACACAGCTTGTTTTCAAACTGCTGGGCTGGGTTCCTGCAGGAGGAATGTGGCATCCAGCTGGTGCATTCAGCCTGTTCCCAGTGCAGTGAGAGGTGTGCGAGCTCCAGGGCTGTGGCCAGTGCTGGTTACCTTTGGAAATGGACTCCAGGAACTCTGCAATTCCCAGATGGAGCAGCATTTTCCCCTTTGAATGACCATAACTGCTGTTTAATTTTCCTCCTGTGAACGCTGTTGCTCGTTTCCATCCCGTATCAGTAAGTTTGCCCTTGTGTTTATCTTGCAGGTTTCTGAGCATGACGAGGATGGGACAAAGCAGAGCAGATCGGAGCAGGACTTGTCACTCCCCAAATCCTAGAAATTTTAGTTGATACACTTGCCAGTGGCTGTGGGCAACCATTTCCTTGGTGTAAAGAACTTAATATCAGTATAAACTGGCTCTGGGCAGTGTCAGTGATGCTGCACTTTGAGTTGTAGCAGCTGTAATTGTGAATATTACTGAGATAGTGAAACATGGTGTCCAGTTTTCTATTGCATTTTTTTCAAGTGGAAAAGTTAACTAATGGTTGACACACAAGTGGAGAAAATTGTGCATATGCCAATTTTTGTTACCTTTTTACTTTGAACTACACTGCTTATGAGATCTCATTGTTTTGGAAGAATGGCATGAACAGTCTTCGGCAACAGTTGTGATAATTGTAAATGCTCACAATTGTGCACTCTTTTCTGGTTATTCCTCCCTGGGTTTTGAAAGTTGTACACTTAAAACATTCTTAAAGTTGTTGGCTTCTATGTGCAACATACCAAGCCAGCTGACATGGTAGTAACCAAAGATTCCAGTTTTTAAGCATATGAAAGACTCTGCCTGCTTACCTGTGCTAGAAATAACAGCATCTAAAGTGAAGACTTAAGAGAAACTTAGCGACTACTAGATAATCTTTAGGACTCTGCATTAACTCTATAATGTTCTTGGTATAAAAGGAAAAACAGCATATTTGTCACGAAATTTAGTTAACATCTTACAACTGAACCTGTATGTAAGTTGCTTAGATAAATGTAATCACTGTAAACATCTATATGATCTGGGATTTTGTTTTTATTTTGAAGCGGGAGCTTTTTTGTTTACAAGTTCATTAAAAACTAAAAACTGTTTCTGTAAGGAAATGAGATTTTTTTTTAATTTGCCTTGTTAATTCAGTTTAAGAAATTTACATTACCCTGTTTTTAAACCAAGTTTAAGGCCATTTGTTAAGCAAAAGAAGTCATATTTCTTTCTAAATCATTTTAGATTTAGTGTTGTAACTCTTCCTCATTTTGTTTTTAAATAAATTTTGTATTTTTTCCTTGAGGGGGAAGGGGCAGTCTTGCATTTTTATAACCTGTTGTTTGAGACCAGCCCTCCATAATAAGATTGGAATTTTTTAAAATGAAATGGCATCTTTTGCAGCCCCAGGATTGGCAGCCTCCGAGCATTGCCGTGTCCTGCCTCGGCTGGACTGACTTGTGATTGCTGCTTTGGAGACAAAAATTGGAATGGTTTGAAAAAATTCGGATGGTTTGAAACCAAGGCATTTTCTTTCAAGTTCTTGTGAAGTGGATATGACCAGATTTCCTCTTGTTCTTGGGGGCAGCCTCGCACCATGCAGAGTTCACATTGGTTACTGCCCCAGGCTGTCTTCCTTCTCACTCCTATTCTAGCCCAGCTGAAAGAAAGAAATACTTTTATTGCTGGTAATTCTTTAACAGTGTAATTTATTCCTTTATAGCATGTCAGAATAAATTAAAAAAAAATGTCTGAAAATGCTGCCAGATGCCTATTGTGTAAATGTTGTCTGTATGTTTGCTTTTTAGACTGTTTCCATGCATGGAGCAGAGTCCCTGCTCACAGTTTATCTTTTTTACTGTTGGAAAAGATCTTTCTTTCCTTTTGACAACCATTTCTTCAGGATCATAAGACACTGTGCACTCCTGCAATGGTGATGATGTGGATCAAGGCTCCCCTGTACTCTGTCCAAGAAGGATCTGCCCTGAGATGTTAAGCTTTGGGTGGAGAACACTGTGTGCTAATAATAACAAATAATAAACGCTGGGATAGATAATCAGGGAGGCTGCTGGGCTTCAGAGATAGCAGAGCACAGCAGGCTCTGCTGCCTGCCAGGTGCCAGGAGAAATGCAGCTCCTTCTCCTGGCCACGATGGTTTCCCAAACTCCTGAGTCCTGCCCCATCCAAATAAGGATGGTTTTCCAGCAATGCCTCCTATGAGAACCAGTCTGTTTGTAAGAACTGGTATCTAGAGCACTGTGAGATGTCCTTATCCGTGATTTCTGCTGTCTAGGCAACGTGGCTGACAACACACGTTGGCAGGAGGGGAGGAAGCATCAATGAAATGCCTTCTTGGCAGCTGGCCTTGGAGAGGCTGCTCGGAATTGTTGTGGCATCGCTTTTCATGCTCTGACATGAGATACTCGCTGAAAAGTTGGAGAAAACAATTTGGTTTCAGGAGAATAAATTATTTTCTTTGTCCGTTCAATTTGCTCGTGACTTTGAGGGGGGGTTTGGAAACAGAGCTGCTGCTGATGAGCTCTGCAAGGGAGAATAAACACATTTAGGGTGTCAAAATGCATGGGTTTGTAGTTGGGGAGCTGCAAGGGCTGTGGAGGAGCCTGGAGCTCTGTCAGCCTTGCAGATGTGTGGGAACAGAATTTGTTTGTGGGCCAATGTGCTGGGCAGGGCATGAGATGCCCACCTTAAACTGGCACCCAACACCCGTTTGCTGTGTGCTCTCCTTGGTTTGTAACAAAGATTTCACCCTGAAGGATTAAAACCCTGCATCCTGACTTCTGCTTGCAGCTCTGCAGAGGTTTTGTGTGGAGAGAGATTCACCTGCCCGGGCCAAACTTCTGCAGCAGCCCCAGGCCCTTGACAAGGAATCATCGTTTGGAGCAGAGGCTGCAAAGCTCAGGATCTGCAGCCTCGTGCTGGCTGGAAAGTGCCAGAATTGGGGTAATGGCATTAGGCTGTGACAGCAGCTCCTCAGTCACCCTGTAAGCTGCGTCCAGGGTTCCACAGCAATTCATTGACCTCCTTAGAAGGGCTCCGAGAGGCTTCCTGAGGCCGCCTGCTAAAGGATTGCTTAATTGGGAGCACGAGTGCTCATGTGCACAGCACTGCTTCATTATTTTTAACCTATTTAAGCCATTCCTTGTCAGAAGCAGTTGAGAGCCTTTTTCTCTTCTCCTGTAAAGGCTCTGAAGAGAGACAGCTCTGGCTCCCAGTTTGTGCCAGCGTCACTGCTTGGCTGCTGCCCTGCGTGGTGTTGGTAACAAGTGACAAACACAACCCCTGGCTGTGTTAAAAACACTCGATGTGTCTGCTGGCTCTGGAGCCTGTCCAGCATGTGCCACACTTGTTATTTATTTTTTTTTCCCTGATTTCTATGTCTCTCTGGAGGTTGTTTTTCAAGTGTTGCCTCGCTGTTGCAGTGCTGTGCCTGTTCTCTCTTGGCTTTTTTAAAGGTGTTTTTTGTTGGGAACTTGTCCCTGCTTTGTGCTGGGGTTTTCCTGAGCTGAAATGCTTCAGCCCAGCCCTACTGCCCTGATGAGGAGCTTGGCCTGGCTGCCTCCCTGCAGTCCCTCCCTCCCATGTGGAATTTTCCTGCCATCCCAAGTTGACTTTTTGCACGAGGCTTTAATTTCTCTTGACAGCGTTCTCCAATTTAGAAGATTTGTTGCTTAGCCAGCTCCATCAGCCCCATCTGCTCCTGCCTTAATTGCAGTGAAATCATCATGATTTCATATCAGCTTGATGTCATACCCGCGTCGGTGAGCAGGCAGAGGGAAGTGGGCAGGAGGAGGAGCTGTCCCTGCACCATCCTCACTGCAGGATGACACAGAGGAAATGCCCTCCCTCCCATGGAAGGGCTGATCCCTGGCTGTTCTCTGTGGAAATGGCTCTTTGATGTGATCCTCGTGAGCCGGGGCTCAGCAGCATCGGGGCAGGGAGGGAAGGAACCAAGACTGCTCCAATGAACCTTCCAAAGCACCCAGCCCTGGCCCTCTCACTGAGCTCACACACCGAGCAGGGCTAAAGGTGTAAAATCCATCCCTCTGAGATGCTGATGTGACTTCTTACATGATGTGAGGTGTTCTTCGATGTCACTGTGGGTAGTGCTGGATTTTGGGAGCTGGAAATCCAGAGGAGCCAGGGATTATTCTCACAGCAGACTCGAGTTGTTTGGGTTTGCAGGTATTTGTGATAACATAAATCACTGAAGGTTGATGTAGCTCCTTTCTCAGAGGTTTTGGCATCAGGGACTGTCCTGGAAGTACCTGAGCACACTCAGCCCTCCCCATTCTGCCTTTTGTTTTTGCAAACACAGCTGATAAACTGCATTTCTTTCCCCCTCTGAGTTTGTAGTTGGGCTGGAGGAGAAGCTCTCCCAGAGCTGTGTGTGCCCCATTCATGTCCAGGAGCTCCAAGGCTCTGCTGCTCCCTGTCCCCAGCCCTGGAATGCCACCAAGCCCTGGGCTGCTTTGCAGGTGGCAGACTTTGAACTCCTTTTGAATGGAAGCAATTTGAGCTGCTGGGGAGCCCTTGAAGGAGTGAGCATGTTGTCCTACAGGGTGGACTGGCTTGTGAGCTTGCCTGCTGCTCTCAGAGTGTGCATGATAAATTCGTGCTTCGCTTTACAGCCCTGTAAATGCCCGGGGCAGGAGCCTGACTTGGCAAAATGCTGTGCCTGGCAAGGTGGGGCAGGGAACTGGTGTGACTCAGCTTGGTGGGACTGCATGAGCCAGCAGGGCAGGGGCACGAGGAGCAGACCCTGCCCCTTCCTCGTGGCTCAGCTGAGTCCCTCGTGTTCTGTGGCCACAGCAGTGCTCTGGCACTTGTCCCAGTGAGACCATCCTGGGTTTAACTGGGAATCTGCAGGGCTGGGCCCTGGGCAGAGCTTGCCCTGGTGTGTCTGGATCTCCTGAGCTGCTGCACTTCCTTCTCCTGGGGCTTTAGCTGTGCATGAATTACAGACTCTTGGCTCGCCCCTCTCTGGTGGCTGCAAGGGTTCCACAAATCCAAGTGGGCACAGTGGGACCAGGACCAGCCTGGGGCTGGCAGCTGCCTCTGCTTGAGCAGCCAGACCAGGCTGGTGGCATCTGCTGATGGCATCTGCCCCATCCTCATCTGCTGGGCACCCAGATGGGCACAGAGAGCAGGGATTGTTCATGCCCATCTGCTGGGCACCCAGATGGGCACAGAGAGCAGGGATTGTTCCTCATCTGCTGGAGCCCAGATGGGCACAGAGAGCAGGGATTGTTCATGCCCATCTGCTGGGCACCCAGATGGGCACAGAGAGCAGGGATTGTTCAGCTGCTGGGAGCCCAGATGGGCACAGAGAGCAGGGATTGTTCATGCCCATCTGCTGGGCACCCAGATGGGCACAGAGAGCAGGGATTGTTCATCTGCTGGGAGCCAAGATGGGCACAGAGAGCAGGGATTGTTCATGCCCATCTGCTGGGCACCCAGATGGGCACAGAGAGCAGGGATTGTTCATGCCCATCTGCTGGGCACCCAGATGGGCACAGAGAGCAGGGATTGTTCAGCTGCTGGGCACCCAGATGGGCACAGAGAGCAGGGATTGTTCATCTGCTGGGCACCCAGATGGGCACAGAGAGCAGGGATTGTTCATCTGCTGGGGCCCAGATGGGCACAGAGAGCAGGGATTGTTCATCCCTGTCTGCTGGGCACTCAGATGGGCACAGAGAGCAGGGATTGTTCATCTGCTGGGCACCCAGATGGGCACAGAGAGCAGGGATTGTTCATGCCCATCTGCTGGGCACCCAGATGGGCACAGAGAGCAGGGATTGTTCATGCCCATCTGCTGGGCACCCAGATGGGCACAGAGAGCAGGGTTTTTCTCTCCTCCATGTGTGTCCATTGGGCAGCTGCAGGCAGGCAGAGGGGGAGGAGAGCGGAGAGGTAAAGCCAGAAACTGGTGCAAGTCCTCTGAGCTGAGAAAAACCACTTAGGCAGCAAATAGAATCATTCTCATGTGCCAACAGCTTCCCCCAGGCACAGCCCTGCCCCGTGCTGAGCTCTGCCTTCCTCCTCCTCCTCCTCCTCCTCTCAGGCTGGAGTTGGGCCAGGGCTGTTTGTGCCACTGGGTCGGGGCAGAGCCTGTGGGCAGCTCCAGGGGGGTGGGCAGGTGGGTGAGGGCGTTAATGCCCCTTCAGGCTGGCATTCATGGTGCCACCAAAGCCTTGGGCAGCTCCTGCTCCATGGAACGGCAGGCAGAGCCAGAAATCCCTGCTGAGCCAGACACACCCTGGGAGCGCCTGCCTTCCTTCCCAGGCCCTTTGCTGTGGGCAGGAAAGGTGAGGAACAGGCTGTGGCCATTCTGTCCTTCCCAAACCCCCATTTCTGTGGGGAGGAAGGTGAGGAACAGGCTGTGGCCATTCTGTCCTTCCCAAACTCCCTTTTACTGGGGTGGAAAGGTGAGGAACAGGCTGTGGCCATTCTATCCTTCCCAAACCCCCTTTTATTGGGGAGGAACAGGCTGTGGCCATTCTTTGTTCCCAAACCCCTTTTTACTGGGGAGGAAGGTGAGGAACAGGCTGTGGCCATTCTTTCCTTCCCAAACCCCCATTTCTGTGGGGAGGAAAGGTGAGGAACAGGCTGTGGCTGTTCTCCTGGGCTGCCCAGGAGGTGTTTGCTGCTGGTTTTTATGTGCTGTTTGTCCTGGGGAGCTGGGGGATTGCCAGCCCTGCCAGAGCAGCATCCCTGGGAAGGTGGAGCCGTGCTGACGCCGTTCCCAGCCGGCCTGAAGCTGCTCACAAATCCCATAAACTGATTATGGGTGTTAAGTCCCTGCTCAGTGACCTTTCTCCCTCTCACTGACAGCTTTTAACGTGGTGCCCTCCCCGAGGTGCTGGCAGGGGTTTGGGGACAGCGAGGTGGGTACGAGGCTGCCTCGCGTGCCAGCCCTGCCAGGAGATGCAGCCCGGCCCTGGCAGCTTGATGCTGATGGGAAGTGATTTGTTTTTGCTTCCCAACGTGCAAACAGCTCCTGGGCTCCGAGCTGGCTCTGCTCAGTGAAAAGCTGCTGCTGGTGGGGGGGGATGCCAACCAGCTGTGCCCGCTGCTGTGGCGCCTCCCAAAACCCCAGCTCTGGGCAGGGCAGGGCAGGGCAGGGCGGGCAGGACCCCGTGGTGGCTTTCAGGGATGGGATGATGCCCTGGGCACACTGGCTCAGGCTGGCTGTTCACAGGAGGAGCTGATCCTGTGTGCCAGGGGGCACCTGGGCATCCCTGAGACACGGGGTGTGTGTCCATGTGTGTTCACATGTGTGCATGTGTGTTTCCATGTCTTTCAATGTATTTCTGTGTGTGTCCATGTATTCCATGTGTGTGCATGTGTGTTCACGTATGTGCATGTGTTTCCATGTATCTCCATGTGTGTTTCCCTGTGTTTCCATGTGTGTCCATGTGTTTCCATGTATTTCCATGTATTTCCACGTGTGTCCATGTGTATATCTGTGTGTCCATGTGTTTCCATGTGTGTTCATGTGTATTTACATGTATTTCCCTGCGTTTATGGCCTTCCCTGTGTGTCCATGTGTGTTTCCATGTATTTCCATCTGTGTCCATGTGTTTCCATGTGTGTTTCCATGTATTTCCATCTGTGTCCATGTGTTTCCATGTGTGTTTCCATGTATTTCTCTCTGTTTCCCTGTGTTTATGGCCTTTCATGTGGGTCCATATGTATTTCCATGTATTTCCATGTGTGTCCATGTGTGTTTCCATGTATTTCCATCTGTGTCCATGTGTTTCCATGTGTATTTCCATGTATTTTCCTGTGTCTCCCTGTGTTTATGGCCTTCCCTGCGTGTCCATGTGTATTTCCATGTATTTCCATGTGTTTCCCTGCGTGTCCATGTGTATTTCCATGTATTCCCATGTGTGTCCATGTGAATTTCCGTGTGTCTCCCTGTGTTTATGGCCTTCCTGTGAGTATTTGGTGTGTGTGGGGAGCCCTGGGGCTGCCAGCCCAGCCCTGGCAGGCTGTGGGGCAGCAGAGCAGCTCTGGGAGCAGCCCTGCTCTGGAAATAACCGAAATAACCTCCCAGCTGCCGGTGTTTGTTAAGGGGCCGAGCTGGGCTGAGCTCCTGCAGGAATGTGGGATGTGAGGCACTCCTGGATCAGTGTCCAAGGGCAGCTCTGTGGGACGGGGAGGAATCCCAAATGCCAGGATACACTTTCCAGGAAAGAAGCGTTTGTGCCCAAATCCCGAATGTCTGGAAGGTCGGGGCAGCCTCCTCTGGGCTCTGTGGCTGCTTTTATTTTGGCTGTGGTGGCAGAGCTGGGCTTGGAGTCCTGCTGGGAGCTGAGGGCTGGCCCAGCCCCACAGCGGCTCTCAAACAGCTCTCAGCTGTGTGTCCATGTGTGTCCATGTGTGTTCACGTGTATTTGCCTGTATTTCCATGTGGATATCCATGCACTGAGCTCAGTGCCAGCTGCCCCTGCTCTCCTGCCCTGCCTGGCTCCTCTCCTTGGTGTGGGGGAGCATCAGGGAGCCCCCAGTGTGGGGACACTGGGGCTGGTGACAGCTCTGCCCACAGGGCAGCGTGCCCAGGGCAGGGGACAGCTGGGGACAGCCCACCTTGACCCTGCAGCTGGGAAAAGCCCTGATTGTGCTAAAGCTCAGCTGGATGAGCTCAGGGGAGCTCAGGTGATCACAAAGCACCTCGAGGTCACCCCTGGGCCCGTGACAGCCCCTGGAGCCCAGGGCAGCTGCTCAGGGAATGTCTGAGCCTTTTACCCCCATCAGAAATGTTCTGTGCAGGGCTCTGGGTGCAGAGGGGTTTGGAGGGGCACCGTGCCAGGCTGGGCTGGTGCTGGGGCTGCTGAAGGTGCCAGCAGGGCTCTGGCAGCACTGGCAGAGGGTGGCAGGGCCAGGCAGGGCTGGCATCTCCTGGGCTGTGCCAGCTGAGCTGGGAGCCTGCCTGCACCACCTGGGAATGCAGTCTGGGGTGCAGAATTTGGGGTGCAAGCAAGTGCCTGTGGTGCTCTGCATGTCAGCTTTAAGTGAAGTGCTGGGAGTGTTTCCCAGGTGTGTTTCCCTGTGTTTATGGCCTTCCCTGGGTGTCCATGTGTATTTTCATGTGTATTTCCATGTGTGTTCATGTGTGTCCATATGTATTTCTATGTATTTCCCTGTGTTTATGGCCTTCCCCGTGTGTGCATGTGTGTCCATGTGTGTCTCTGTGTGTCCATGTGTGTCCCTGTGTGTCCATGTGTATTTCCATGTGTGTCCCTGTGTATTTCCATGTGTGTCCCTGTGTATTTCCATGTGTGTTCATGAGTGTCCATATGTATTTCCATGTTTCCATGTATTTCCCTGTATTTCCCTTTGTTTATGGCCTTCCCTGTGTATCCATGTGTGTCCCTGTGTGTCCATGTGTATTTCCATGTGTGTTCATGAGTGTCCATATGTATTTCCATGTGTTTCCATGTATTTTGCTGTATTTCCCTTTGTTTATGGCCTTCCCTGTGTATCCATGTGTGTCCCTGTGTGTCCCTGTGTGTCCATGTGTATTTCCATGTGTGTCCCTGTATGTCCATATGTATTTCCATGTGTTTCCCTGTATTTCCCTGTGTTTATGGCCTTCCATGTGTGTCCATGTGTGTCTCTGTGTGTCCATGTGTATTTCCATGTGTGTCCCTCTGTATTTCCATGTGTGTTCATGAGTGTCCATGTGTATTTCCATGTGTTTCCCTGTATTTCCCTGTGTTTATGGCCTTCCCTGTGTATCCATGTGTGTCCATGTGTATTTCCATGTGTGTCCCTGTGTATTTCCATGTGTGTTCATGAGTGTCCATATGTATTTCCATGTGTTTCCCTGTATTTCCCTGTGTTTATGGCCTTCCATGTGTGTCCATGTCTGTCCCTGTGTGTCCATGTGTATTTCCATGTGTGTCCCTCTGTATTTCCATGTGTGTTCATGAGTGTCCATATGTATTTCCATGTGTTTCCATGTATTTTGCTGTATTTCCCTTTGTTTATGGCCTTCCCTGTGTATCCATGTGTGTCCCTGTGTATTTCCATGTGTGTTCATGAGTGTCCATATGTATTTCCATGTGTTTCCCTGTATTTCCCTGTGTTTATGGCCTTCCATGTGTGTCCCTGTGTGTCCATGTGTATTTCCATGTGTGTCCCTGTGTGTCCCTGTGTGTCCCTGTGTATTTCCATGTGTGTCCCTCTGTATTTCCATGTGTGTCCCTGTGTGTCCATGTGTGTCCCTGTGCGTCCATGTGTATCTCCATGTGTTTCCATATGTTTCTTTCCCTGTGTTTATGGGAAATACAAGGAAACACATGGAAGCACATGGAAGCACATGTCTGCACAGCCCAGCTCGGCCTGGCTGCCCTGTCCAGCCCCCAGCCCCGCACACACAGCAGGGAGGGCCCGAGCTGCTCCTGCCCGCAGCTGCCATCAGGAGGGGGTGATAAACGCCCCGAGGCTGGGCTGGCCATGCCCGATAGCAGCAGGGGCCGCCGCTGGAGAGCTGAGGCTGTGAGGGAGCTTTGAGGGAGCTGGGGCTGCTCAGCCTGGGGAAATGGAGGCTCCGAGTGCCCTCATTGCTCTCTGCACCTTCCTGAAGGGAGGCTGCGCACAGCTGGGACAGAACCGGGGACACAGTCTGCAGCTACGGCAGGGAAGGGATAGGTTGGATATGTCAGGGATAGGTTGGATATTAGGAAAAAAATTTTCACTGAAATAATAATATAGCACTGGAATGCTCTTCCCAGGGAGGTGGTGGAATCGCCATCCCTGGATGTGTTAAAAAAGGACTGGACATGGCACTGGGTGCTATGGTCTGGTTGAGGTGTTAGGGCATGGATTGGACTCAATGATCTTAGAGGTCTCTTCCAACCTCATTATTGTGTGATTGTGTGACTCTGTGATTGTGTGATTGTGTGATTGTATGGTTGTGATTCCGTGATGATTCTGTGACTCTTGTGATTGTGTAGTTCTGTCATTGTGGGATTCTCTGATTCTGTGATTCTGTGATTCTGTGTGTGATCCTGTGTGACTGTGTGATTCTGTGATGACTCTGTGATTCTGAGTGTGATCCTGTGTTTCTGTGACTCTGAACCGGCGGCGTTCCCAGGGATCTGTCCCATCCCGGGGCAGCCCTGGGGGCACGGAGCCGCCTCTGCCACCCTGAGGGCACAGAGCCGCCTCTGCCAGCCCGTCCTGCCAGATCAGCATTTCTGCTCTCAGCGCCCTGCCCGGGCACGGCAGCTCCTGCAGCGCTCCTGCCATCAGCAGGATCCATGGGGAGCATCCCTGTGCCTGCTCCCCCTGCCCACCCTGCCCACCCTGCCCACCTGGCAGGCTCCTGATGCTCCGCTGCCACCGAGAGCCCCACAGGAGCAGGGCTGGGAGCCCTCGGCTCTGCTGGACCCCCTGTGCCACCCTCCTGCTGGCCCATCCTGTGCCCTGAGCCCCCAGGATGGCTGGAAATGTGCCCTGGATGGAAATATCCCCGGGATGGAAGTGTCCCCTGGATGGAAGTGTCCCATGGCTGGACATGTCCCCTGGCTGCTGGGCTCAGGATGCAGCCTGAGCCAATGTGCAGCAATGTAATGTGCAGCAGTGTGAGTTCCTTCCCAGGCTGGGCTCCCTTTCCCCAGCAATAAAACCTCGCAGGGCACTTTAGGAAGTGCTGTGCCCTGGCTGCTCTGTCCCAAGTGACTCTGGAGCTGCAGGGCTCAGGCTGCTTTGTGCCACCCCCAAGCACCCAGCTCCAGCTCCTTCATCCCACTTAGCCCAGATTTCCTCTAAATAGGTCACTCATTAATTGAGGGCAGGCACAAAGTTGTTCTGTTTCTCCTTGTTCTGGACGGACCCACTTGAGGAGCTGCCAGGGCTGGGCAGGGCAGGAGCTGAGCAGGGCACGTTGGAGCTGACTCTGCCCTCCAGGGCCGTGTGAGAGCCCAGCCCTGGCTTGTCTGCAGGAGGAGAGGCCAGTGGAGCCCGGCTGGTGCCCGCAGGCAGGGATGGAGGGATGGATGGAGGGGGCAGGATGGGTTTTACCCTCCATGGTGCAGGGGAACAGGCCCACAGTGTGCTCCCGCCCTCAGGCTGGCTGCTGCCGCTGGGAGGTGACACCAGGGTGACCCCAGGGGACAGGGACAGTGTGGGCTCTGCTGTGTCTGGGTGTCCCTGCTGGAAGGGGATCTATCACAGACATCTTTTATGGAAAATCCTTTCCTTAGGATTTTTCCTCCTGAGAAGCTCAGAGACCTCAGGAACAAAATGTAAACATTGATTATCTGCTGCTGTGGAATGCAACAGGTGCATCTGTGATTGGGCTCATGTGGTTGTTTCTAATTAATGGCCAATCACAGTCAGCTGGTTCAGACAGAGAGCAGAGCCACAAACCTTTGTGATCATTCTTTGCTATTCTATTCTTAGCCAGCCTTCTGATGAAATAATTTCTTCTATTCTTTTAGTATAGTTTTAATATAATATATATCATAAAATAATAAATCAGCCTTCCCTCACCCTCACACCACTCTGAACCCCTCACAGGGATCCCCCATCCCTGCTCTGCCCCGGGCACCCCTGGCAGTGCCCAGCTGGCCCTGCTGCTTCCAGGCACAGCACTGGGGCTGGAGGGGGCAGCTGCAGCCTCTGCATCCCAGCAACGTGGGCAAAGTCCAGCTGGGAGCTCAGCACAGCCCAGCACACCCAGCAGTGCCCTCCTGCTGCCTCGGAGGGTCTGCTGGGTGCCACCCTTGGTCCTGGCACTGCCCTGCTCTGTGCTGGTTTACCCTGCCCAGGGGCTCATCCCAGCCCAGGGTGGGGTTGGTGGGGTTGGTGCAGCCTCAGAGCTGCTGGGAGGACTTGGAGGAGGAGATAAGGCTGGAGCCCGGCCCGTGGAGCTGTGCCTTGGGTCAATATTGGCTGTGGCAGCTCGTGGGCACTGCTGGCAGGGCAGCAGGGCCCTCAGCTGTGCCCTGAGCTGTGCCCTGGACTGGGCTCTAGGCCTGACTGTGGGCACAGCTCTGGCACCCTATGGCTGCCCTGGTGGCTCCCACTGCCACCCCTGGTGCTGGGTAGGTGCTGGCAATGCCCAAACCTCCTCCCCTGTGCCAGCCAAGCCCTGGCAGCTGCATTTGGCACCGGGCTGGGTGTGCCAGATGTGCCAGGCTGGGACACGGCAGCGCCCTGCCCAGTGCTGAGTCAGCAGGCACTGCCTGCCAGCCCAGCCTGTGCAGGGAGCAGGGCAGGCTGAGCCCCTGGGCAGGGACAGCCCTGGCACAGTGCCACCCCTGCCTGCTCCTGGGGGCCATGGCTGCCCCCTTCCTGTCCCCCTTCCCTTCCCTTCCCTTCCCTTCCCTTCCCTTCCCTTCCCTTCCCTTCCCTTCCCTTCCCTTCCCTTCCCTTCCCTTCCCTTCCCTTCCCTTGGAGTTTAGCTGGAATTCTCCAATTAAAGAGCTTTTTCTGGTCTAAAATTACTGATACTGTCCAAACCTAACTCTCTCTCAGGGACAGGGAAAACCTTGGCAGATTTTCTGGCTGGGAAAAAAGGACAGGGGGGAGGAGAAGAAAGAAAGAAAGACTCCAAGCTCTCTGAGCTGGCATTTCCCGCAGTCAGTGCCACATTTTTTTTAATTTGGGCGTGTGAGAGCAGCCGTGGCTTTCCCTCGTGCCCCGGCATGTCCTGCGAGCCCTCACCAACCCAAATCCAAACAAATGCTTGGGAAGTGCTGAAACAGAGAGGCTGAGCCATGGCAAAGCCCCGGCGCTGGCAGGGGAGCAGCAGGGCTGCATTTCAGCTCTCCACTCTTTGTGATTCCCACTTTGCCTTCCCTTGGCTGGGTTTGGGGGCTTCTCCTGGGGCTCTCCTTGCCCATCCCAGCACCCCAAACCTCTCTGTGGGGTTTATCCCATTAAATCTCCTCAAATGAGTTCCCAGGTCCTGCATGGGGTGTATGGGGAGTCCTGGCCCTGTGTCACTGTCCCCTGGGACAGCTCTGCTGCTGCTGCTGCCAGGGCTGGGGAACCTCTGTGGGACAGCCCGGGGGTGGTGGGAAATGGGGAGTGTGGGATGGATGGAATGGGATGGGATGGGATGGGATGGGATGGGATGGGATGGGATGGGATGGGATGGGATGGGATGGGATGGGCTGTCCCTGTCTGCCATCGAGCCACCAGTGCCACCTGCCGGCCTGCCCAGCCGGTACCTGCACC
Organism: Zonotrichia albicollis; assembly: GCF_047830755.1. Lineage (NCBI taxonomy): Eukaryota > Metazoa > Chordata > Aves > Passeriformes > Passerellidae > Zonotrichia > Zonotrichia albicollis. The sequence goes on from NC_133833.1 coordinate 1,609,778, forward strand.
CGCACCTGCCTGCTGGGCCAGGGAAGCTCAGGGTGGGCACAGCAGGAATTTCCCCATGGAAAGGGGGCTCAGACACTGGAACTGCCCAGGGAGGGTTGGAGAGCCCATCCCTGGAGGTGGCACTCGGTGCTCTGAGCTGGGGACAAGGTGGGGATCACAGCTTGGATTCCATGGTCTGGGAGGGCTTTTCCAAGTGAAATGTTTCTGGGATTCCTCTGTGCCCATCCAGCACTGGGTGCCGCAGGGATCAATGCAGGCAGGGATCACTGCAGGGCGCCCGGGGGGCTGCAGGGAGAGCCCCCAGCCCATGCCCAGGCAGCTGCTGCCTGCAGTGCCCTCGGTGCCCCATGGGATCACACATCAGGGCTGGGCATGGGGGGACACTGGGGGACAGCAGCCCCAGGCTGTGCCCCACAGGTGGCTCCTGTGTTTCCTGTCCCCCCACCCTGCTCCCACCCCAAAGGACAGCCCAGGACACTCACTGGGGACAGGAGACCTTTATTGAGCCTGGCTGGAGCCCCTGCCCATGAGCCACAGCCCTGGCAGGGGATGGTGACCCCCGGGACACCCAACACCCCCAGGGGGGCTCCCCTGACCCTCCCCTCCCTGTACCTCCATTCCTGGCTCCATTCCTCCATCCGGGCTCCCTGGGGTGGCCGCAGAGCCGTGGCCCCAAGAACAGTATTTCCAGGAATCCCCATCCTAGTGCCCAAGGGATTCCTGGGAAAACTGGACCCTGAGGACACGGCGTGCCAGGCTCTGTGCCAGCCCTGCGTCCTCGCTGCTCTCCAGGTCCATGGGTGGCTGATGCTGATGGGGGCAGCCCATCCTGCTGTGCCCCCACCCTGCCATCCCTGTGGGACCCCTCCCACCGAGCCCAGCACCACCTGGGGGTGCTGAGCAGACACAGGGGTCCCTCTGCTGCAAGGAAAAGCCTCCCCACCCTCCCATCCCTGCTGGGGAGCTCTGGGATGAGCCCTTGTCCCGCAGCCAGCTGTCCTTGTGCCACTCGTCCCCGCGGCTGGGGGTCCCCAGGGCGTGCAGCTCCTCCCTTCCCGAGCTACAGTGCTTCATCTCAGACTCCCAATTGACCAGAGATGCAGCACTGCACCTTGGGCTGGGAGACATGGACGTGTCTGTGACTCCATCGCTGAGGGGCCGGGCCTGGGGACAGGAAAAGGGGGGTCCCCAACCTCCGGGGACAGGCAAAGGGGGGACCTGGATCCATCTCTGGGATCCATCCCTGGGGTCATTCCCTGGGATCCATCCTCTGAGATAGTACTGCAGCTGGCCAGCACCTCACTTCCCAAGCCCAAACCATGTCCTGATCCATTCCCAGGCTGGCAGGGCCCAGCCCAGCCCTTCCGTGGGCTGTGGGACAGGAGCTCCGTGCATCTCCTCCCCTGGGTCTGGCCAGGCTTCAGCCCACCTGGCCTGGGAGTGAAGATCCGGGGGGAAGCAGAGGCGAGGGAGGATGGAGGGAGCAGCCAAGCCCAAAAATATCCTCCCCAGGCGAACACTAACATCCTGAGCAGGCTGAGGCTGATAAACAGCCCATCCATCACGGCCCAGCAGCCCCAGCAGCCTGATGAGAAGCAGATGCTGCAGCTCTGCCCTGAGCCCCTGCATCCGGCCTCGCTCACCCAGCTGGGACCTGGGACAGGAACCTCAGGGCTGGGGTCCCCCTGCTGGCCCTGCCTCCCTGGGGGCACAGAGAGGGGAGAGCAGCCCTGTGCAGCCCCAGCATTGCAGCCCCAGCACTGCAGCTCCCTGTGCAGCCCCAGCATTGCAGCCCCCTGTGCAGCCCCAGCATTGCAGCCCCCTGTGCAGCCCCAGCATTGCAGCATCCCCTGCTCAGGAACAGGGGCTGGAGCAGCCTTGGCCAGCACGGGCTGTGTCTGTCCCAGCCACGGCCAGCGCTGGGCCCTGGCCAAGTGTGACAGCAGGCACAGGGACATGGAGCAGGGGAGGGGCTGCAGGGACCCCCCTGCCTGTGCAGAGCCTTGGCCGGGCTCTGCACATCCCCAGGAAGGGGCTGCTGTGGGTGCTGGGACCCAAACAATGGGATCCATCCCCTGGGATCCATCCTCTGGGATCCATCCCCTGAGATCCATCCCTGGGATCCAATGCCTGAGATCCAGCCCCTGGGATCCATCCTTTGGGGTCCATCCCTGGGCTCCAATTCCTGGGATCCATCCTGTAGGATCTATCCCCAGGATCCATCCCTGAGATCCATCCCTTGGGATCCATTCCTGGGATCCAGCCCTGGGCTCCATCCCCCTGGCATGGCTGGCAGTGAAAACGAGCCCAGGGCCTGTCCCTGCCTGTGCCCAGGAATGTCACCACCCGGTGGTGGCCGTGTGGCAGCGTGGTGGCACATCAGCTCTGCCCTCTCTCCTGGTGGCCTTGTCGGGGCTGTGCCATCCTCTCGTGTGTCCAGCAGCTTCCAAAGGCCAGGGGCAGCCTCAGCTGGGCCTGTAAAACACAGAGCAGGGGGGTCAGCAGGGTATGAGGGGCTCAGTGTGCAGCCATGAGCTTTGGGTCAGGGATGGCACTGGGGCACGGGGATGGCACTGGGCCAGTCCTGGGCAGCTGCTGTGGGGCTCCTTTGGCTGCTCAGCACCCCTGATCCTGAGGACAGCAATGCCAACAGCTCTGTGCACACATCAAACCCTACAACAGCCACTCAGAATCCTCATTTTGTTACTCACAGCCCTGTGTGCCCAAAGCCCACCAGTGTGGGACACGTCCCTTCTCCTGGCAGTGACTGCCAGGTCCCCTGCCAGGAGTGTGGGAGCCCTGTCCTGGGCCTGGCCATGGCCCTGCCCTCCCCTGCCACCATCCCTGGTGGCACAGAGCCTGGTGTGCCCCTGGAGCAGGGCTGGGCCAGCTCAGCTCTGTCCCTGTCCCCAGGGAGGGGAGGAATGCTGGGCTGTGCATCCCACTGGGATGGAGGCAAAACATCTGCACAGCTCCCCTGCCCTGCCCGGAGAGGCTCTCAGGACAGACAGACAGACAGACAGACACCCCAGAACTCCCTTCAGTGTCCCCAAAACGGGGCAGAACCCCAGCCCTGCAGGGCCTGCCCTGTCCCCCTTGATTCCACTCGCAGTTTTCCCTCAAATTCCCAAGGAAAGATGATTGCCACTGCACAGCACTGGTCCCCACACTCCCATTGCTGCTGGCACCTCCTGTGGGGACACCAGTGTCCCCTGAGGCAGGAGAGCCCAGCCCAGGCTGCCCAGCTCACTGCTGAGGGCGTGAGTAGGACACAGGGGCTCGGAATGATCCGGAATGACGAATGGCTGGCTGGTGCTGCCAGCACTGGGCACCCACCCGCCACTGCCACATCCCCCTGCTCTGGGTGGCCTGAGAGTGCCCAGGGCACGGCCAGGACAGTCCCTGGCACCTCCCATGGCACAGCAGCTCTGCTGGCACTGCCCATGCCCCAACCCACCGCTCACCTCTGCCTTGCCTGTCCCTGGTGTCCCTGGTGTCCCTGGTGTCCCTGGGTGTCCCTGGATGTCCCTGGTGTCCCTGGTGTCCCTGGTGCTGCTGCTGCTGCCCCAGGAGGAGCAGGAGGAGTGGGTGAGGGCTCCCAGAGCCCCGTGGCCACCCCAGGAGCTGCTCCCGGCCGTGCTGGGCTGAGTCAGAGCTCGGCCCTCCCCGTGGTTACAACACTGCGCCCTTTCCCCTCTCCAGGCTGCAGGAAATGTCCTTTTTTAACAGCACTTGGGATTTGTTCCTCCTTGAAATTCCCCAGCCCTGCCAGGCCAGGCTGGGGCTCCTCAGGGACGCTGGAGCCCCCGGGCCAGGGGGTTCTGCTGTGAGCAGCTCCTCGCTTTCAGGAGCATTGGGTGATGCTCAGCCCCATTCAGGTCCCTTTTCCCTCCTCCTGGCCCCCAAAATCCTGATCTCCACCAGCCATCAGAGTCCCCTCCCTGACCCAGACAGGCTGTGATCCATCAGCTTCCCAAACGGCCCTGATGGCAGCACCAAGGCAGCACCAGGCCAGGTAAATCCTGCCCAAGAACCCCCTCGGATGCCCCTCCTGGGTGATGAGCACTGGGACCATGTAGGAGAGCACGTCCTGGCTGCAAGGACTCCCTCAGCTCCAGGGATTCCCAGGGCTGAGCCCAGGGCAGCTCCTGCAGGCAGCGATCACACAGGGTGCTGCTCCCTGGCATGGGATGGTGGCAGCACAGCCCCAGTGCCCCTTCCAGCTCTGCCAGCGTCCCCATCCATCCCTCAGCGTCCCCATCCATCCCTCAGTGTCCCCATCTGTCCCTCAATGTCCCCATCCATCCCTCAGTGCCCCCATCCATCCCTTAGTGTCCCCATCCGTCCCTCAGTGTCCCCATCCGTCCTTCAGTGTCCCCATCCATCCCTCAGTGTCCCCATCCGTCCCTTAGCGTCCCCATCCGTCCCTCAGTGTCCCCATCCATCCCTCAGCGTCCCCATCCATCCCTCAGCGTCCCCATCCGTCCTTCAGTGTCCCCATCCGTTCCTCAGTGTCCCCATCCGTCCCTCAGTGTCCCCATCCATCCCTCAGCATCCCCATCCGTCCCTCAGCGTCCCCATCCCATCCCATCCCTCAATGTCCCCATCCATTCCTCAGTGTCCCCATCCATTCCTCAGTGTCCATCCATCCCTCAGTGTCCCCATTCTGTCCCTCAGCGTCCCCATCCCATCCCTCAATGTCCCCATCCACCCCTCAGTGTCCCCATCCAACCCCCAGCATCCCCATCCAACCCCCAGCGTCCCCATCCTGTCCCTCAGTGTCCCCATCCGTCCCTCAGTGTCCCCATCCTGTCCCATCCATCCCTCAGCGTCCCCATCCATCCCTCAGTGTCCCCATCCTGTCCCTCAGCGTCCCCATCCTGTCCCATCCATCCCTCAGTGTCCCCTGTGTCCCCATCCTGTCCCCCCAGCCCACGGTGGCCTCTGCAGAGGAGAGCAGCCTCCCCTCTCCCTTCCTCCCTGCCAGCCCTGCTATTAAATCAAAGCTTTATGAGAAAATGGAGGGGCCAGGGGAGATCCTAATCTGGTGGCAGGCTGATTAACCCCGGGTTCAGGCCGAGGTCCCGGTGCTCAGCTATAAATAGCTCTGCCTTCCCTTTCCCATCCTCGGGGCTGCGTGCCTGCCCTTTTATGGTCAAAAAGGCACATTTGGAGCCCGAGCAGCCCCATCTCCCCCATCCCCTCCGCGCTGGGCACGAGCCAAGGGGGCCCGGGGGATGCTGCTCCGGCTCCCTGCGCTCTGGGGGATGGATTGCAGTGCCAGGAACAAAGGAGCAGGTTTGGGGGGCTGCAGCTGGGGGTGGGGGCACAGGGGACACAGCATCTGCTTTGTGGGGCCGCAGCTGGGGAGAAATCACCGAATTTGGTGTCTCTGCAGAAATGGGACCCTGCACACGCTGCTCTCCTCTGGTGGCATGGCATTGCACGGCATGGCATGTCATGGCACAGCAGGAGGGAGCCCAGGGACAAACGAGGCCTCTGCCACCGTTCTGTCACCCCAGGGAAGGGCATTGTCCCCACTGTCCCTGCCCGGCCACCACTGTGCCCAGCTGTGCCCTGCAGAACCCCCTGGTGCCAGTGCTGTGGTGAGGGGCTGGAACCCTCCAGCTGCAGGCCCTGGCCTGGGGTGAGGAGGCCCCAGCAGGGCCAGGAGGAGCAGCAGAACAGGGACTGGTGGCTGGAAGAAGAGCCCGGGCACAGAGGAGCCTGGGCACTGCCATTCCCACGGCCTCAGCTCTGCCCTGCTGCTGCCAGCCCTTGGACCACCACTCCCCAGCACCCCTGGCTGCTTTTCTCCCACAGAGCTGCCCCCCAGCCCCAGCCCAGCCCTGGAGGGTGCTTTGGGGCACAGGGATGGCACTGGGGATGGCACTGGGGCACACAGGGATTGCCCTGGGGCACAGGGGTGGCACTGAGGATGGCACTGAGGCACACGGATGGCACTGGGGCACACAGGGATGGCACTGGGGATGGCACTGGAGCACAGGGATGACACTGGAGCACACAGGGATTGCACTGGGGCACACAGGGATTGCACTGGGGCACACAGGGATGGCACTGGGGATGGCACTGGAGCACAGGGATGACACTGGAGCACACAGGGATTGCACTGGGGCACACAGGGATGGCCCTGGGGCACAGGGATGGCCCCAGAGCACACAGGGATGGCACTGGGGATGGCACTGGAGCACAGGGATGGCCCCAGAGCACACAGGGATGGCACTGGGGATGGCACTGGAGCACAGGGATGGCCCCAGAGCACACGGAGCGTGGGAGCCCAGCCCGCAGCAGCCTCCCCGCTCTGTTTACCCGTCACATTCCCGGCCTGCAGGAAGTGGTGCAGGGGTGAAGTCCCAGAGGGGACAGGCCAGCACGTCACCAGGCAGGGCTGGTGGGAACCCAGAGCTGTGCAGGGACAGCTCCCCATGGACGCTGTTCCCATGCAGAGCGGGGAGATGCTCCAGCAGCCTCCTGAGCCGGGGCTCTGCTCCTCACCCCACTCCTGCAGGGCTCCTGATGGCACCCCTGGCATGGGGGGCATGCAGGAGATGCCCAGAGCCTGGAGCTGGAGCTGCCTCCTGGGGCAGAGCCTCAGCCATGCTGTGCTCCTTCAGCTGCACAGCTTTGGCTGCTTCTCCAGGTTCTATCAGCTTATCTCATAGTAAGGTTGTAATTCACATCCCTCCCACAGGCTCCCAGCTGCCCAGCCATCTCAACAATAAAATACACTAAAATAAAATGTCCTAAATGGCTCCAGTTCCCAGCACTGGGGAGATGAGATGTGGAAAAACAGGGAGCACAAATTTCCACCAGGATTGGAGCAACAGACATTGCAGAGCCTCCAGCAGGAATTGTGGGGCTGGAGGTAGGGAAGAATCAAATTAAATTTAAAAAATAAGATTGAAAAGGGAGAGGGAACAAACAAAAGACAAATCTGTAATGAGGGACCCAGTTAAAAAGGCCAAGCTGCAGAGAGACACTGTCCTGGGTGCCAGTGGCCACGAGCTGGTCCCACAGTGAGAGCAGGGTGACCATGGAGCATCTGCCCCACATGGGGCACACCAAACCCACAGCCCCATCTGCCCCACACGGGGCACACCAAACCCCACAGCCCCATCTGCCCCACATGGGGCACACCAAACCCCACAGCCCCATCTGCCCCACATGGGACACACCAGAGCCCACAGCCCATCCCTAGGCCCTGCTGCCATCCCTTGTGCAGGGTCCAGCCCAGAGACAGGCAGGGCCGAGCCCCCTGAGATGCACTGGGGTTGGTGGCACTGGTGCCACCCTGCAGGGCTGGCAGAGCCCTGGGCAGTCCCCAGCACTGCACACTGCAGGTTTCAGTGAGGAAGGCACAGGGACAATGCTGCCGCTCAGGAGCTCCTGCCTGGATGTGTCACCTCCAGCAGAGCCTGGGCAGGGTGAGCACACACACACATCTGTCACCTCCCCAGCTGCACACTGGGCACACAGAGGGGGCACAGGGCTGGCCATGGGCCTGCCAGCCCTCCAGAGCCCCCTTTCCACACACAGCATGGCCATCCCCAGCTCGTTCACAAAGCAGCTCCAGCCTGACCTCAGCCCGGCACTGCCCCTGCATGGAGCTGTGTCCATGCCCATGCCAGCCTCTGTCCCTGCTGTCCCTGCCCTAAGCCAGGGCTGGGGGAGCACCAGCACCTCCCACTCAGTGACCCCTTTGGGGCCACTACAGGAGGAGGAGACCCCACTGCCCTGTGCCCTCCCAGTGCCCGGCTGTGGGTGCTGTGCTGGGCACACACTGCCCCAGCTCCCCCAGAGCGGGCAGGCAGCACGTTCCCAGCAGGCAGGCATGGAGCCAGGGCTGGGATGAGCCCTGTGAGCACACACAGTCCTGGGCAGGCAGCAGGTTTGGGGTTCAGGAGCACCCCCAGCACCACCGGCCTTGAGGCACAGGACGTGACTGCGGCTTCACCCGGCCCGGCTGGAGCAGCTCTGCTCCCATGGCCTGCTCTGAGCTCCCAGCCAAGGTCAGGCCATGGTGAAACAGCCCCGAGCTCAGATTTCAGCCTCTGGCCTCATTGCCGAGCTCTGCTGCCTCTGCCCTGCTCAGGCTCAGGTGCTGGGGCTGCCCTGGGGACAGCTGGGTCCCCAGCCTGGCACAGCTCCTGTGCTGCCCTGTGTGTGCCACAGCACTGCCAGGGCATGGCACAGCCCCTGTGCTGCCCTGTGTGTGCCAAAACCACTGCCCAGCACCTGCCAGGGCATGGCAGAGCTATCACTGACCAGGAGACAAAGGTGCCATGGCCAGAGCTGTCACTGACCAGGAGACAAAGGTGCCATGGGCTGAGGGAAAAGCTCATCCCAGCCCTGCTCTCCAGAACCCACTGCAGGATGATCCACCAGACACCAAGCACTGGCTGTGCCCACTCAGCCCCAGGATGCCAGGGAAGGGCAAAGACAGGTTGTGGGAAATTGATTCATAGAAAATACCCGGGCACTGCCAAAGAACAAACCCCAGAAAAGCCTGATCAGGGACAGGGGAAGTTCTTGGACAGAAAAGGAGAGCAAGAAGGAAAAAAGGGATCTTAATCATGTGCAGACTGTCTCTTGACAAGCGTGGAGGGAAATGCCACTCCATCCAGCAGCCACCCAGAGCTGCAGCCTGTCTAGACACAGCCTTTCCCCAATTCCTGCTGATAACTGCTTGGGAAATCTCTGCCTGTGTTTGTTGGAGTTGACTTCTCTCCCACCAGCTGGCAGTGAAGACGCAGCTCCATTGTCCTTGGGAGGGCTCCTGGATGGTGCCCGGCGTCTGGGGAGCCAGGCTGGGCACAGGCAGGACAGCCCCGTGCCAGGGACATTGCCATGGGGATGGGGACACATTTCATGTCCCAGCAGTGGCTCCCCAGCCCCAGGTGCAGCATGCCAGGGCCAGGATGCTGCAGCCTCCCCAGGGACAGCCAACAACAGTGAGAAACCCTGAGCAACAGCAAAGAGGGGACAGACTGGGGCTGTCACTGCAGTGCCCTGGTCACTGTCACTGCCGTGCCCTGGTCACTGTCACTGCCCTTTGCAGAGGGACACAGAGCCCACACAGAGCTTCCTGTACCCCCAGGGATGGCACCGTGCGCTGGCTGGACCCGCTGTCCTTGTACCCAAATGACACCTGGCAGTTGTCCTGCAGAGAAGGAGGCAGGAGGACGTGGCACCTTGCAGTGTCCCCAGGTGACCCAGGGAGGGGACAGCCCCTGACAGGGCTTTGGGAGCAGGGCAGGAGCACAGAGCCAGCCCTAAACTCCACAAAGGCAGCCCTGAGGGACGAGGCACCACCCGGGGAGCCTCTGCAAGGCCACCAGCCCTGCTGGCCATCACTGCTGCCCTCCCCGTGCCCTCCCCGGCACCAGGACTGGGCTTAGCTGCTGACCCTGCAGGGTCACTCACTGTGCAGCCACCACGGCAGCTCCGGGGGCTTGAGGATGCAGCCACCATTGCCCGGGAGAATGATGGGGCTGGGGAAGGGCTCCTGGCTGGGAAAATGCGATTTTTGGGGCCATTCCCGGGAGATGGAGAGAGGCAGGGCAAGGCTGGGCAGCCCCAGGGTCACAAAAGCTGCGGGCAGCAGGAGGATGCTCCCAAAAGCCGCAGGCAGCAGGAGGATGCTCCCAGGTGGTGTGAGTGCTCTGAGAACGGCGGCTCCAACACCCTGTGAGCCTCGGGCTCTGAGCCCCAGCTCCATTCCCTGCCCAGCTCGTTTTCCCAAAAGGGGCAGCAGCACAGGAGCCGAGCAGGGGCTCCATGTCCCTGCTCTATGAGGAGCCCACCTGCCCAGGCTCACCTCCACCTTCCTGGATTTTCCATCCCAGATATCCAGAGGGTAGGCAGCAATTCCTACCCCAGTCCCAAAGGGTCCATCCCCACACCTGTAGAGCTGGGTGAGCCCACCAAGCCCAGCACCAGGCACCAGGACGGAGCTATAGGGACAGATTTTGGGGAGCCCCTTTGCCCAGGATCCCCTAACCCTGAGGAGGCTTTGGCCACTCAATGCCCAGCAGATTTCCCTGCTTATGGCTGGGCTCCACTCAGCTCTGGGGTACAACCCAGCTCCCCAGAGCTGCTGCTGAACATCCTGTGCTGGGCTCCACTCAGCTCTGGGGTGCATAACCATAACCCAGCTCCCCAAAGCTGCTGCTGAGCAACCTGTGCTCCACTCAGCTCCTGGGGTGCAGCCCAGCTCCCCAAAGCTGCTGCTGAACATCCTGGGCTGTGCTCCACTCATCTCCTGGTGTCCATAACCCTAACCCAGCTCCCCAGAGCTCTGCTGAGCATCCCAGGCTGGCAGAGGGGATGCAGGACGAGCTGTGTTTCAGACACTTCTCCCGCACCAACCTCCCCATCCCCAGTGCCCCACACACCCACCCGTGCCCCCTCCACCCACAGCCGCCTACCTGCGAGCCCACAGCCGCCCTGTGGCACCGCGGGGACACGGCCACGTGCCCGTCACCTCCTCATGGCCGTCGCCACCCGCCAGTGCCACCCCGGGCACGCCGCTCGGGCCTTTTTGAAGCGGCCGGCACGGGAGCCCCGGGTGCAGAACTGCTCGCAGGCTCCCGAGAAGCTGGAAAAAGCTTTTTGTTTTTACCTTATATGAGCTGGCGGGGGAGGCCAGGCCGCGGCGGGCAGCGCTGTCAGGGGCGCCGGGGGGATCCATTGGCTGGGGGGCCGTCACGTGGGGCCCGGCGCTGCTTTTACCCCCTAAGGAAGGGCCGCTTGACAATTTTCATATTTCTTCTAAATTTGGAGATTTCAGACAATGCTGGGAGGCTTGGCTCGGGCCGCCAGAGGCCCATGTGGAAGTCATTAAGGCGGAGAGGGGGAGAGGAGGGAAGGAGGGATGGGGGAAGCGAGGGGGAGGAGAGCGGCCGGGGCTGTGCCTGGGAACCGGGGCCATGCCGGCCGGAGAAAGTTGTTTGGAATAACTCAACTCACTTGGAATAACTCACTTGGAATAACTCAACTCACTTGGAATAGCTCGTTTGGAATAGCTCGTTTGGAATAACTCGTTTGGAATAGCTCATTTGGAGTAGCTCACTCACTTCCTCCTGGTTTCATGTATGGACCCTGGTTACTCCATTCTAGCATTAATTCTCCTATTTCAATATAGGTTAGCCTGTTCATGGGGAGGGAGTCGTAAAGTTCTGATATTTTTGTAGGGTAGAGCTTTAACGCACTCTTTGCCGAAGGCTGCTTGAGGAGCCACAGTGTAATTGGGAAATCAATGTTTATCCGCTCATAGAGATTGTATTATTTTTTAAAGGAACTGTACCCCCTTTAAATAGCCCTTAATTCACTTCATTAGGGTTGGTGGGTTTTCCTTGGAGAAGAATTGATTCAGAAGAATCCCCAGCCCATGCGGAGGATGGCCGTGGGGAGCTGGGGTGGTGTGCAGGCCAGCAGAGGAGGAGGAGATAGATGCTCCCTGGCCTGGCTGCAGGCTCCCGTGACTGCCCTGACTTTGAAAAGCTCCATCTGGCCTGGGAAAAGGCCTTGCTGCAGCCCTGGGGCTCTGCTGGGACCGCAGGGTGAGGTCCCTGGTTTTCCCAAAAGGGGCAGCAGCACAGGGGCCAGGCAGGGGCTCCATGTCCCCGCTCTGTGAGGAGCCCACCTGCCCGGGCTCACCTCCACCTTCCTGGATTTTCCATCCCAGACATCCACAGGGCAGGCAGCGATTCCTCCCCCAGCCCCAGAGGGTCCATCCCCACATCTGTAGAGCTGGGTGAGCCCACCAAGCCCAGCACCAGGATGGAGCTATAGGGACAGATTTTGGGGAACCCCTTTGGCCAGGATCCCACACCCCAGGGCTGGGACACTCATGAGGTGATGGTGGCAAGGCTGGGCTGCAGGGCTGTCCTGGCTCCAGGGTGTGGGAGCCTGGGTGGGAGCTCCATCACCAGCCCAGCCCCTCCTGGCCCGTGTGAGTCCATGCATGGCCTCCAGCCCCACATGAGCACAGGTTGGCAGCTGGGCAGGGAACAGCCAGCACTGAGAGCCTTCATCCCCTGCTCCATCAGCCCCAGCAGGGCAGGATGGGGTTTGTCACTGCTGCTCTGCTGGGTGACACTGGCAGTGAATCCAGCACAGGGCTCAGCTCTGGAGCAGCCTCTGCTGCATGAAATTACTGAGGGAGACACCTCCAGCTTCAGCTCTGGTTTCGCAAGGTGGTGACGTTCCCTGAGGGGAGCACAGAGCTGGTTCTGGGTTCTGTATCCATCAGAGGGTCCTGGCTGTGGGAAGGAGGCTGATCCTGAGCCACGCACATGCACAGTGGTTGCTGTAACCTGCATGGGGACAAACGTGGAGTAGAGTCAGGCAGGGCAGGACTTCCACCAGAAACACATCCCAGAGAGGCTCCTGCCATCCTCGGCCCCCTGAGCTGGTGGGGACAGCCCCAAAGGCAGGGCCAAGGCCTCTGTGCCATCATGCCAGGCTTTGCACAGGGATGGTGGGGAGTGCTTGCCATCCCTGAGGCTCTCCCCAGACCTAGGCACCAGCTCAGCACCAGAGCCAGTGCTGCAGGAGCTGAACATGCCCTCAGCACTTTGGGGATATCCCTGATCCCAGAGGGAGCTGCAGGGCAGGAGAAGCAGGGATCCAGCCTGTGCTGGACGAGGCACCAGGGAGCTGCCAGGAGAGCAGGGCTGGAGCAGCAGGGCCTGGATCTGCCAGCAGCATGCCCAGACCTGGCAGGGAGAGGCACCTGGTGGCCTCTGAGGGGGCCAGAACCACCTGTGACCCACCTGGAATATGAAGCACTTCCCAGGGGCTGCTTGGGAAAAAAAAAAACTATTTTTTTAATTGCTGCACACACAGAGATGCAGTGGCCCTGGCAGCACAAGCCTTGGTTTTGCCAGGGCCCAGCAGCTCTGCCTGTTGTTAGCAGGGCAGAGATGAGCCCAGGCTGACTGGAATGCAATGGGAATTGCACAGGGCACAGCCACAGCAGCACACCCAGCACACCCAGCACCCCCTGCCCCTGCTGCACGGCACTGAGCAGGGACAGCACCCATGGGATGTCCCCAAGGGCTCTCCCTGGGCACTGACCCTCCCTCACTGCCTCCAACCCCCAAACCCCTCTCTGTCCCCAGCTCAATCCCCTGGGAGCCAGCAGGGAGATGTCCCAGCCCTCCCACTCCCCTCTCCCTGAGCTCTGGGAGGGCTGGCTAGCAGTGAGGCACAGCCATTAAACAAACACTATAATTAGAAACCAGGTTCCCTAAATGAAGTGAAAAATGTAACGTTAGCCTCTGTTTGTTCGCTGGATGCTGCGCTCTTGTTCCATGACCCAGAGGGGTCGCGCCCTGCGGTTTCTGAGAAGCCTTAATAAGGTAATGTTTAGGAGGTTACTATCTTTACAGCTCTTGTCTTATTACAACTCCATAAGAAAAACATTTGGGGCAAAGCAGGATTCCTTGGCGCGGGTTTGTTTTTGTTACTCCTTCACTCAGATGCTGCCCAGCCATCCCTGCTCAGCACGGGCTCAGTTTCAGTATCTCCACTAAAGTGGCATTTTTCCTGACCTCCAGCCCCTCTGGCTGGGTGTAGGGGCAGGGTCAAGTGGCAGCTCTGTCCCAGGCAGGTGGGAGGGGATCATGGATGCGCACAGGGTGATGCCACAGGGCAGGGATGGAAAGGGACCCCTGGGCTGCTCCCACCTTCCCAAGAGCCTGGGGCGTGCAAAGAGGAACCCTTCTCCTTCAAGCCCTGCTAACATCCAAACACACCGAATTCAGAACCTTTTCATCTGCTGCCTGACACCAGAGGGGGCTGCTGGAGGGCCGGAGGGCATTTCTGAGCCTGTGTGGGATTACAGCCCCTGCTCCCTCAGCCCCTGCAGGGCCAGGGCAGTGATGAGTGGGGAGCTGGGCTGCAGCAGCTCTCAAGGTGACCTTCAGGAGCGGCCAGTGCTGCCCTGGAGATCCCTTCCCTCCCTGACACAGGAGCAGGGAATGGGGAGCAGGGCAGGGAACTGCCTGCTGTGACTCCAAGCCACCAATTCCCACCTGGGGATGATTCCCCAGCAGTTTGGGGGTCCCTGCATGGGATCCCTTGCCCAAGGGCACTGAGGGAAGTTTGGCTTGGTCACAGCCCTGCAGGACAGACGTCAGTGCCACTGCTGAGCTTTGCACTTACCTCCTCCTTCGCCTTGCCCTGGGAACTGGCAGCTTGGACTCCTGCCCGCCAGAAAAAGCCACCAAAGCCCTTCAAGCAAGAGGCTTGCTCCTCACAGACCCAGAGGCACTGCTGCCCTGGCAGCACGTCCCTGGGAGCATCCCCCAGCCCCTGGCCTGGCAGGGAAGGTGGTGGGGATGGCTCCAGGCTGCTCCGTGTGTCCCACAAGGGGCTGAAGGACCAGCCCTTCCCTCAGCCAGGAGCATCCCCCGGCCCCTGGCCTGGCAGGGAAGGTGGTGGGGATGGCTCCAGGCTGCTCCGTGTGTCCCACAAGGGGCTGAAGGACCAGCCCTTCCCTCAGCCAGGAGCATCCCCCAGCCCCTGGCCTGGCAGGGAAGGTGGTGGGGATGGCTCCAGGCTGCTCCATGTGTCCCACAAGGGGCTGAAGGACCAGGAGCTGGGATGCAGAGGGATCCCCTGTCCTGGCAGGGCTGTCTCACCTTTGCAGTCCAGCACAAAATAAAGCCACCTTTCCAAAGGGTTTGGTGTCTGACTGCCTGAGGCTGCAGGGGGAAGGAAAACTGAATTATTTGAAAGCCAGCACTGCCCAGCCCATGCTGTGTGCTGATGGGCAGGGGGGCACATGCAGAACAGGAGCCCAAAGGGCTGGAAAAGGTCAGAGGGCAAGCACAGGGGGATGGAGGGAGCAGGGCCAGGCTGGATGAGGGGACCCATGGCCAGGTCCTGGAGGACACCATGGTTGTGCCCCATCGGTCCTGCAGGAACCTGAGACTGTCCCACACTGTGAGCAGGGTCTCTCCGTGCCCTGCGCCCACACCGGCCCCTCCAGAGCCAGCAGCGGGGCCACAGCCGGCAGGGACGGAAGGAAGCGGCCCTTTCCAGAACAGGCTTTTTCCATCAGCTGCTCTGTCTCCAGCAGCAGGAGGCGAAAGCAAACAAAAGGCGCTGGAGGAGCGGGACAGGAGGAACCTGCGCGTCTGGATCGTGTAAAAGCAGCGACGTGCTGTAAACGCGGGCGGGTGATGGATGCGCCGGAGGGGCCGCGCAGGATGTGCCGCACGGACAGACGGACGGACAGCCGGACGGACGGACGGACGCGCATCTTCCCCCGCCCCGGGCCCCCCAGGAGCCTCCTGTCCGGGTGCTGCTGTCCCTCCAGCTCAGCTCTGCCTCCCGACGCCCAAATCTGCTGGTCGGGGATGCGAAGGGCGTGATTTACAGCCAGCCCCGAGCATGGCCAGCTGCCCGCCCGGGGAGCTGGATTAGGGCTGTATAAATAATATTTATTAATAATATTGTGCAGCGATGCAGAGCCCGGGCTGCCAGCGTGCTCACCCCTCCTGCCCGCAGCACTGGCACCACGGTGGGGCAATGCCCCTTCCCTCCCTCCTGCCAGCAGGAGGGATTTTGGGACGGAGAGGGCACAGAAGAGGAGGGGTCCCTGTCCCACAACCCATCCTGCTCGATGCCAGCAATAAATTCCTGTCCCCCCTGCCCAGCCGTGCCTGTCTCTGTGTTTATGCAATGGCAGGAGCCGGCAGAATGAAGCACTTTTTGTTTTTGCCTTTTTTGAGAATGGGGAGTTTAAATTCCCACCAAACAATGTTCTTTTTCCAGCTAGCTTAAAATAAGCTTTTTTGGCTCGGCTGTCTCTGGAGCCGTTGTGCAAATAAGGATGTGAGCTCCGTGCTGTGGCGGGGCCAGCAGTACCTGCCAGGGGGGTTCTGGGGGGCTGACCCCCCTCCCAGCACGGCACAGGGCTGGCTCTGGCCAGGACAGCTGCCTGCAGCTTTGCTTTGATGAGTGGAAAATGTTGCTCACGCCGAGATAGGGATGAGGCCGTGCTGGAGCCTCTTGCCAGAGCCGCCTGTCTGGCTGGGTGGGTGTGTGCCGTGCTCAGGTGTGCACAAACCCCACGAGGAGCTGGGCTCTGGGGCAGCCTGGTGCCCAGAGAAGTGGCCATGCCCTGCAGAGTGGCACCAGCCATTGCCCAGTGCAGATGGAGGGGGTGCAGCCCCCACTCCAGCAGCTCCCACCCCTGCAGGGACATTCCTGGTGTGGGAAACTGCACAAAGCTATTTTCTGCCAGCCTGGAGCTGTGGCCTGACTTCCCCCCTGTTCCCTTACCTGCAGTCCCTGTGGTGTGCTGTGCCACATGATCCCTGCCAGCACATCCCTGCTGCCAAGCACAAGCACCACACAGATGCCCTGCATCTCTGGGGCTGGGGTGGGTTCCACAAGGTTTATCTGGCCAATAAACACCTGGGTTTACTCAGGACAGGTGGGGCTTATCATCACATCCACCCCTGCCCCATTTGTATCCCTGTTCCCCATCTCCAGCCCTTGCTCTCTACCCAAATTTCCCATGGCAATGTGGCAAAGTGGTGACAGCAGCAGAGATGAGCACACACCAAACCTGAGAACACCTCTCCTGTCCCCTCTGGGATATCCAGCCCTGCTCTCTCAGGGCTGGCACTGCAGCCAGGACGGGCACACGGAATCCCCACACTGGCCATGGCCCAGCCTCCCCATCCCAGCCCCTTCCCTGGGCCAGGCCAGGGGGGAAAAGCCTCCCCACGCCCGCCCCCGCCTCCCCCAGCTTATCAAATTTGGCCATGTCTGACAAGGCCTGGTTTCCTTTTCACCAAAAAAGATCAAAACTGGGTAATTGGCTGCCGGCACAGATGCCTCTGCGCCTCTCTCATGTGTAAACAGCATTGCCGAGCGCTGACACAACGCTCGCCTTGCTCGGCACACGCAGGCGCCCGGGGCTGCCACCGGCCCTGCTGGCCCTGCCACAACAGGGTGAAGGCTCTGGGTGCAGGCAGGGGCTGGCTCTGCACCCCAAAATTGCTGCTGGCCAAAGGCAGGGTGCTGCTGTACACCTGAAGCACAGGCGGGTGGGTGCAGGGCTCCTCTGGCAGGGCCTGAGGTGACAAACAGGACAATCTGTGCTCAGATTCCTGCCCAGGTGCTGAGGTGACAAACAGGACAATCTGTGCTCAGATCCCAGCCCAGGTGCTGAGGTGACAAAGGGGACACTCCATGCTCAGATCCCAGCCCAGGTACTGAGGTGACAAACGGGACACTCCATGCTCAGATCCCAGCCCAGGTGCTGAGGTGACAAAGGGGACACTCCGTGCTCAGATCCCAGCCCAGGGCACAGCAGAGCCTCTGGAGCTGTGCTGGGCTGTCCTTGGGGGTGCTAATGTGGGCTGGGCAGGGGGAGCAGCCAGGCCGGTCCCTGCTGCACCCCAGGGCTGCCAGGAGGAGGGGACAGCGTGAGCTGGGGGTGCAGAGACCTTTACCCATTTATGGGGTTTCCCAGAGGCACAGTCCATGGATGGGAAAAGGAGGTGGAAATTTCCCTCTGCCCTACAAAACTCGAGGGCCTTGGGATCCCTGGGGATGCACAGGGAGGCGGGGGGAGGAGGGAAACATCCCAGGGAGCAGGGAAGAGCGTGGGGAACAGCGGCGGCATCCGCCTGCGGCTGGGGCTGCAGGGGAGGAGACCCGGAGGGATGCGGGGAGGGATGGAGGGCGGGATGGAGGCGGAGGGATGGAGGGAGGGATGGAGAGGAGGAGGGATGCACGGAGGGATGGAGAGGAGGAGGGATGGAGGGCGGGATGGAGGGGCGGAGGGATGGAGGGAGGGATGCAGGGAGGGATGGAGGCGGAGGGATGTACGAAGGGATGGAGAGGAGGAGGAGGGATGCAGACGGGAAGGACCGGCAGCGGTTGGGTGGCGGACAGCACCATCGCGTGGCTCTTGACCGCACGGACAGCGACAGAGCAGGAGGAGCAATGCCAGACCTTGTCCTCTGGACGGGGAATTACAGCCAGCACCCCCGTGCCTCAGTTTCCCCCGCCGCAGCACCCTGCACCGCGGTGCCCGGAGAGCCAGGGCATCACCCAGCACAGCCAGCCCCCCGCAGCCCCAGGGCCAGACGTGGCACAGCTGCTGTGTCCCCATGCAGGAGCTGCAGGACAGCACAAGGGAAGGGTTTGGGGACAGACAGAGCAGGGCTGCAGGGAGGGATGGGTGCCACCATCTCACTGCTGGGCAGAGGGGCCTGGGGGCTGTGCTGGGGGTGGTTCACAGATGGCAGCAGGCCCTCAGCCCCAGGTTACCCACTCACCTTGCTGCCAGCACGGGGCACAGCCACCCCTGCTCCTCTTGCTGTGTGCCCCTGCTCTGCCACCCAGCAGCCGTGTCCCTCCAGCCTGCCAGGGCTGTGACCGTGCTGGTGACACCGAGAGAGCCCAAACGCCCTCCCCAGAGCGTGTTATTGCAGGAGAGCCCCTCGGGGCTGCCTGCTCCAGAGGGAACCCACCGCTGACCACACTGACCGCGGGCAGCAGAGCCAGCGCTGGGGCGGGGACGGGTGGCCGAGTCCCAGACCACGCTGGCCCCCTGCCCTGGCTGCTCCCAGGCTCCCTGGCACCTTGGGCACCGGACACACCTCTGGCAGGGCACAGCCCGGGGCTGGGGCTTTCCCTTTTTAGCTGCCCGGCTCGCAGGGAGCGGCCACAGCGCAGAGAGCGGCCATGGAGCGGGCTCCGAACCTGGTAGGTGCCTCCCCAAATCTCGGGGCTTGCTCCTCGCTTTCCTTCCCTAACAGAACGATTTGCATGCTTGTTTACCTGGGGTTGTTTGCTTTGGAGGTGCTGCTGTGGCCTGCCAGGGCCGTTGCAGGGTGAGGATGCAGCAGCCTGGGAGAGCAGAGCCATGGACAGACAGACAGACAGACAGACAGCCGGACAGTGCGGCTCCGGCCACCGAGCCTCCCTGCCCCGGGGCACTGCACACCCACGGCAGGGTGTGGGGCAGCCTGGGCCCCTGCAGGGACACGAATAGCAGCAGGATTACAGAAAGGAACCTTGTTCCCTGCTGGGCAGCCTGCCGGGCAGTGGCAGCACACGGCGGCAAGGCTGGAGGGAGAAGGGAAGGAAAAAAGCATCTTTTCTCTCTCACCGTCCTCAGAGCACAGAGGGGAGGGCTTGGATAAAGATCTCATTATTGGCTGTGTCATCTCTGTGAGGATCCTTTTAAAGCAGAGGCTGCCCAGGTACAGCCTGAGCTGGGTCACTCCCTATGCAGCTGCCTCAGGGTGGGCAGGGAGGGGACAGGCAGGGGCGCTTTGGGGAGCACAAACTGCCAGCTGCAAGCAGGGTGAGGGGCAGCCACACACATCAGCTCATCGTGAGCGTGCCCACCATCCCTGCAAAGTGCCCTCAGGTGTTTCTCGCCTGCAGGCCAGCACTGCCTTTGGGCATTGAAAGTGCCACCTCAAAGCCAATGTGATCCTGCCATCACCTGGTGACCCCTGGGAGGAGGGAGAGCTCCCCTTCCATGCCAGTCCTGCAGCACAAGCAGCCTCTCACCATCCTCATCCTCCTTCTTCCTCAGCTTCTCCTCTGCATCTTCACCTTTGCCATGGTCCTGGTTCCCGCAGCCAAGGACCAGAGCAAGGCAGCCAGGGGCAGGAGAAGGGGCCTGGCACGGGCACCCACAGCCCCCCCTGGCCTGGCCTGGGCCCCGGAGGAGCCCTACAGCAGCATGGCACAGTACGAGCACAGCATCCAGGACATGGTGCGCCAGCTGAGGAACGGCTCTGAGCCGGGGGACACCAAGTGCCAGGTGAACCTGAGGCTCTGGAGGTCCAACCGCAGGAGCCTGTCCCCCTGGGCCTACAGGTGAGCTGGGGACACCCAAGGTGGCTCAGTGCCAGCACGGGGGCTCTGGTGGCTGTGGCAGGCTGTGATGCAGAACCCATTTCACCCCAGCACCATCTCTGCAGCCTCGTCCTGTTTCCCTCTCCTCCAGGATAAACCACGATGCCTCACGGATCCCAGCCGACATCCCCGAGGCCCGGTGCCTGTGCAGCGGCTGCATTAACCCCTTCAGCCTGCAGGAGGACCGCAGCATGGCCAGCATCCCCATCTTCAGCCGCCTGCCCGTGCGCCGCCTGCTCTGCCCGGCCCCGCCGGGGCACAGGGCACAGGGCAAGAAGTGCCACAAGAAGTACCAGATGGTGATGGAGACCATCGCCGTGGGCTGCACCTGCATCTTCTGAGGCTGCAAAGCTCACACCCTGCAGCTCCCCCAGTGCTGGCCAATCTACCCAGCTTGCTCTTGCTTCCCCAGCTTGCCCAGCCCTTTGGGAGAAGCATCAGGGTGAGGGGAGCTCCCTGTGCAAGAGCTGCTCAAAATCCCCCTGCAGACTCCGTCAGCCTCAGCCCCAGCCCCAGCAGCTGCTCTGGGGACACCCAGGGCACAGGCAGCCCTTGGATCAGGATCAGCATCAGGATCAGCATCAGGATCAGCATCAGGATCAGGCCTCCTCCCTTTCCGAAGTCCCCACTTCCCTTTGTTTGCTCCATCGCTGCAATAGCTGCTGGCAACACCCAGCCCTCCCGTCCTTCCCAGTCCTCCCCAACCCTCCCACAGGTTCCTCTGTACCAAGGTGGGCAGCCCAAGGAGAGGGGATGAGCTGCTGGTGCTTTGGGCAGCTTCTGAGGTCTCAATAAAGTGCATTGCTGGCCCTGGTGTGAGCTGCCCCTGCCTTGACCCCTCACACTGCCCCTCTGTCCTGCCCAGATCCTCCTACTGAGGCTCTTCTGCCCCCCAAACACAAGCCTGGGCACCCCCAGAAGCACAGAGCACCTGGCAAGAGCTGTGAGAGCCCTCCCTGCATCCCTGGGGCACAGGAGCAGGGTTGGCTCCAGGCATGGGAGAGGCCCTGGGATCTCCAGCCCTCCCTGTGAGGCTGCCAAGGGCAAAGCCAGGAGGGCAGCAGAGACTGGTGGGAGCTGGGAAGCTCAGGGGCACCCATCTGCTGCCAATGCCAGCCAGCCTCACCCCTGAAAGCCCCCCAAGATCCCTCCCAAAGCCCCCCAAGATCCCTCCCAAACACTGTGACCCTTTCTCAGGAGAAGACACAAGCTCCTTTCCAGCAGAGCCTGGGGTGAGGGAACATGGAAACTGAGGCACACAGCACAGACACAGCAACACTGGGCAGGAACTGTATTCCTGAAGGCCTTCAAGTCATTGGGACACAGCCTGTCCCTTGTCCCCCAGCCCCCCCTGGCCTCCCCAAGGCAATAAATACTCCCCAAACTACCACACACCCCAAAGCTCCTGGCCCAGCACCCCTCCGGGGCCTCACAGCTCCGTCTTCACCTTGTGCATCAAGTCCTTCTGGTCGATCTTGTCCAGCTGCTGGTGCCAGCGGTTGTAGGCCAGCAGGGCCACGTTTTTGGCCGCCACGGCCGTCATCTCCATGGAGCTGGCCACCCACTCCACGCCGCTGAGGTAGAAGAGGCTCTCGTGGAGCACGACGGGCGGCAGCGCCTTGGCGGCGTCGTAGCGCGGGTACGTCGGCCACTCGGCCACCTGCACCGAGTAGTAGGACCTGAAGAGGGTCTTCAGCTGGGGCTTGTCCAGCGGCCGCGGGGACAGCACGCGCCACACGGCCGCCTCCTGCGGCTGCTTGCGCCGGAACGCCGCCGACACGTTGACGGGGCAGATGTTGTCCATGGCGTGGAAGAAGAGCTCGGGGGTGTCGGTGGTGAGGATGCTGGTGAAGGGGAACAGCTTGGGGTCGGGGAAGCCGAAGTAGGAGGAGTTGAGGTAGCCGTGCACCACGGAGGTGACGGAGGGCTGGAAGGCGCCAGGCAGGTCGGTGATGGGCGGGTCGAAGTTGTCGAAGGTGAAGTTGCTCCTGCTGGGGTGCAGCGGAGTCGTCAGCACCACCAGGTCGTAGAAAGCCGAGCCCTGGCCTTCGGGGCTCTCGTAGTGGACCTGGTACAGGGCTCTTCCCTCTGGAGAGAGACAGGGGACAGTCAGGGGCAGCCCTGAGCCCCGGGTGCTGCTGCACTGACCCTCTTTTTCCCAGCATGACCTCCAGCCCCTGGTTTCCCAGCACACACCACAGCACCTGATGGTTATGGATGAGTTTCTGATGCCTTACGGTGGCAGAAAGGCTTCATTAAGATGTAAAATGTTTCTAGACAGGCCCAGCCTAGTGTGTGAAAAGAGCACTGGGGGAACACAGCCCACATCCCAGGCCCCAGATATTTTTCTGCTGTGGTGGAAAGGGGGAACAAGCCTGCAACAAGGATGGTGCCACAGGAGAACCTGATGGACCTCAGAAGGGAGGGAGGGCAACATCAGGGCTGAGGGTGGAGCTGCAGGGTCCCCACTGCAGAATGAGACAAAGAGAGAAGGACAGACCCTCAGGGCCTCTCCCAAATGCCTCACCATGACCAGGATGCCCTCCAGCCACAGCACTCCCATGCTGCCACCGCCAACCTCCCACCACAGCCGTGCCCAGGCTCACCCGAGCTGTGCAGGGAGATGCCCGTCACCCTGGCTGAGATGACATTGGCTTTGGTCAGCTTCAGCAGCCCCGAACACACCAGCTTGTTCCCTCCTTCCACCGCCCAGGTGCTGCCCTGGGCTCCTGCCAGCGACATGGCCCCTGCAGAGAGGAAGACGAGGGTGGCTCCACAGCCTGGCCACAGAGGGGACACTGAGCAGTGTCACACAGCAACAGCAGGTGGCTTCACCTGCGAAGGCGGGCACCAGCACGGACTGGCCGTAGCTGGAGCGCAGGACGGCGGCGATGACATCGTCCACGAAGCGCTGGGTGACACCGACCTCCAGCAGGGACTCGGCCACCGAGCGCTGGGTCATGTTCACAAAGGCCTCCCCGCCCAGCGAGCGCAGCAGCTCCTCCAGGCTGGAGAAGGCGTAGCCGTGGGCCTGGTACTTGTAGATCCTGGAGGGGACAGGAGCAGGGGGCACGCGGTGATGCCCTGGTGCCAGGGACACCCCCCCAGCCCCACGGGCTGTCCTACCTCATGAACTTCTCCATCACCTCCTCCACCCACATCTGCAGGCGCAGGAAGCTGATGCCATAGTGCCACCAGAGGCGGAAGAGGTTGAGCAGGTACCAGTCGGTCTCCTCCAGGACAAAGTGCTCCCCGCTGAAGATGGCGCTTTTCCCGGCCACCTCCCGCCGGTGCTTGAGGCCTGCGGGAGCACAGGGACTGCGTGGCTGCCCCTCCCTGGGGCTAAAGGCCAGCACTGGACACATCCCAGCAGGGATAGGGGCAAGGATGCTCTTGGAGGAGCATCACGAATGAGGGACCCCAAGGCACAGGTTCCCAGCCACATCATGTTGGGACATCTCATGGAGCTGCTGCTGGCGACTGGGACAGACTGGCAGGAGTTTGTGAACAACCACCCAACACTAATGCCAGCAGACCCCCTGATGGTGACCACCCTGTCCCCTTCTCTCTCCAGGGCACAACAGGAGAGACAGCAAGGAGATCATCACATTCCTTGGGTGCCAAGGGGGCCTGGCAGAAACCCTCCCCACTACCCCAAGCACAGAGCCCGGGGATGTCCAAACACCCCAGCCCAGCAAGGCAGGCCATGCAAGCGCTGGGACGCCCAGTCTCACCCAGGATCTTGACGAAGTCCTGCATGTGGAGGCTGAGGGCGTGGATGGAGGCTCCGCGGCTCTCATACTGCTGCTTGTTGACGGTGACGGTGGCCAGGCGCCCTCCCACGCCCGCCTGCTCGTACACGTCCAGCTGCACCTGCGGCCCGAAGTGCTGCTGCAGGAAGTACGCGGAGGCCGAGCCCCCCAGCCCGGCGCCCACCACGGCTGCGGGCGAGAGCGGCCCGAGGCCCGGTCAGCAGCGCCCCGGGGCCGAGGGGGTCCCGCCGCTGCCCCGGCCGCCTGCCCGGGCAGGGATGCGCCAGCGGGGATGGGGATGCGGGGATGGGAATGGGGATGCAGGCTGCGGAGCGCAGGAGGGGTGCGGAACGCTCGGTGCCGGCCCCGGCGGGGCGGGGAGGCGGCCCGGTGCTGCCGGTGCTCCCGGATGCCCACCCCAGCCCGGGCATCCCCCGTACCGATGGAGCGCGGCGCGGCGCGGGCGGCGGGCGCGGCCGGGAGCGCGGCCAGGAGCGCGGCCAGGGCCGGCAGCAGCGGCAGCGGCAGCGCGGCGGGCGGCGGGGCCATGGCGCGGAGAGCGGCGCCGGCAGCGCCCGCCCCGGCCCGCCCCTCCCGAGGCTCGGCCCCCGCGCCCCCCGCGCCCGCCCCGCCCCGAGCCCGGCACGGCCCGGGAGGCGGCACCGGCACCGCGGGGCGGGGAGTGGCGCTGAGGGGACGCGGGGGACGGTGACGCCCTGCGACAGCCCCTGCCGGCATCCCCCTGCCGGCATCCCCCTGCCCTCCGCTCCTCACACGCGTCCCACTGCGAGGGCCCGGCCTGAGCTGCCCCGGCAGCACCGCGCTCCTGCGAGGGCCCCGGTATTGCCAGAGCACCCTGAGCACGTTTTCCACCAGCTCCATGTGCTCCGGATGATGCTCACACAGCTCAGGCCCCGGTGCTGCCAGAGCACGTTTTCCATGGCTCCATGTGCCCCGGGTGATGCTCACACAGCTCGGGCCCCGGTACTGCCAGAGCACCCTGAGCACGTTTTCCATGGCTCCATGTGCCCCGGGTGATGCTCACACAGCTCAGGCCCCGGCAGAGCAGAGCAGGCTGGGTCCTGCCCGCCTCATGCAGCAGCAAAGGCGTTTCCAGCTTTCGCTCGGACTTTCTGCCCTGGGCAAAACAAGGAGCCTGACAGCGAGCGGTTTGTGCCAAGGGCATCCCACGGGAGCCCGCTGCTCCTCGGATTACAAAGGATAGCAAAGGCTGAGTAAAAACTCTCGAACAGGTTGGACGTGTAATTACAGACCCAGAGCCTGCTCCAGCCCAGTGCTGGCTCCTTACCAAGGGACAGAATTTTGTTGGAGAATTCATCACTTTGTCTCCAGGAAACACAACACGAGCACAGGCCCCTTCCTTTCCCCAGCCAGGAGCCACTCCAGACCTTCTGCATGGGGAGCACCTACAACCCTGAACCTCAAGGCTGAATATTTGGGCTGGGCACAGACAAAAATGACCCTTGGTCAGATTCCCCTCACAATGGGCAGGATCCCACAGGGATGGGGAGATGATGATCACAAGCAGCTCAAAACACAGCACACAGATACCTTTGCAGCACATCTTGGGTTTTAACAAGCTCTTGCTTAACCAGCCTGATTTCCCCAGGGCTGTGGGCGACAAGAAATGTGCTGTGCACACAGCAGGGCTCCCAGGCAGGTCAGCACTGCTCCCAGTCCCCACCCTGCTCGCAGGAGTTTGGATATTTTATCATGCCATAAGCAAAAATGCTCTGCCCCAAGCTCTGAGGCTTTGCTGCACATGGTGGTTTGAGAACTCCCAACTCTCACTGGTGCTGCAGAGAAGAACCAGCATAGCCAGAAATTGCCTAATGGCAGCAGCAGGATTTCCTGGGCTGGATGAGGAAAAGCCCTGTAATGGGCCATCCCCCCTGCAGCACCGCTGCCTTTGCTGGCAGATCTTTAGCACGGAAATATTGATCTCACCCCCATAAAGGCCATTTGTAAATGGTCTTTTGCAAATGCTTTTTATTGCAGGGAGAAGTGCCCGGGGGCATCCAGAGCTGTGGCAGAACAAGGCTCACCCACACGGCACCAAGTGCCACGGTGAAAGCAGGAATGGAGGCCCAGCTATTTTTGCAGAGAAGGAAATCTGTTACAAACACGTCCTCACAGAGAAAGCCTCGTC
Organism: Zonotrichia albicollis; assembly: GCF_047830755.1. NCBI lineage: Eukaryota > Metazoa > Chordata > Aves > Passeriformes > Passerellidae > Zonotrichia > Zonotrichia albicollis. The sequence goes on from NC_133833.1 coordinate 1,635,626, forward strand.
TTTTCTCCCACAAATCCCTGAAATCACAGCCTGCCTGTGGGTACCAGTGTGAAGGTACCCTGTAAATTAACCCACCCTTAACTGCAGTGCTGCACAATCCCTGGATTGCTGCAGCACAGCACACACAGGGGCAGAGCCAAGCAAAGATAAACCCAGAGATCCAGATTTCAGCTGTTGGCAGAGCTCTGCTGAACCAACCACCATCAGAGGCTGGCAGAAAACAATTCTCTTTACTCTCGTCCAGGAGCAGACACAGCAGAAGGTGTGGAAGTGCCTGGGCAGGTTATCAGTGCAGGAATCACTGACACCAACCCTGGGTGTGTTATCAGTGCAGGAATCACTGACACCATCCCTGTGTGTTATCAGTGCAGGAATCACTGATAACAACCCTGTGTGTGTTATCAGTGCAGTAATCACTGACACCAACCCTGGGTGTGTTATCAGTGCAGGAATCACTGACACCAACCCTGTGTGTTATCAGTGCAGGAATCACTGACAGCATCCCTGTGTGTGTTATCAGTGCAGGAATCACTGACACCATCCCTGTGTGTTATCAGTGCAGGAATCACTGACACCAACCCTGGGTGTGTTATCAGTGCAGGAATCACTGACACTATCCCTGTGTGTGTTATCAGTGCAGGAATCACTGACACCATCCCTGTGTGTGTTATCAGTGCAGGAATCACTGACACCATCCCTGTGTGTGTTATCAGTGCAGGAATCACTGACACCAACCCCGTGTGTGTTATCAGTGCAGGAATCACTGACACCAACCCTGGGTGTGTTATCAGTGCAGGAATCACTGACACCAACCCTGGGTGTGTTATCAGTGCAGGAATCACTGACACCAACTCCATGTGTGTTATCAGTGCAGGAATCACTGACACCATCCCTGGGTGTTATCAGTGCAGGAATCACTGACACCAACCCTGGGTGTGTTATCAGTGCAGGAATCACTGACACCATCCCTGTGTGTGTTATCAGTGCAGGAATCACTGACACCAACCCTGGGTGTGTTATCAGTGCAGGAATCACTGACACCAACCCCGTGTGTGTTATCAGTGCAGGAATCACTGACACCATCCCTGTGTGTGTTATCAGTGCAGGAATCACTGACACCAACCCCGTGTGTTATCAATGCAGGAATCACTGACACCAACCCTGTGTGTTATCAATGCAGGAATCACTGACACCATCCCTGTGTGTGTTATCAGTACAGGAATCACTGACACCAACCCTGGGTGTGTTATCAGTGCAGGAATCACTGACACCAACCCTGGGTGTGTTATCAGTGCAGGAATCACTGACACCATCCCTGGGTGTGTTATCAGTGCAGGAATCACTGACACCATCCCTGTGTGTGTTATCAGTGCAGGAATCACTGACACCATCCCTATGTGTGTTATCAGTGCAGGAATCACTGACACCATCCCTGTGTGTTATCAGTGCAGGAATCACTGACACCAACCAACCCTGGGTGTGTTATCAGTGCAGGAATCACTGACACCAATCCTGGGTGTGTTATCAGTGCAGGAATCATTGACACCAACCCTGTGTGTGTTATCAGTGCAGGAATCACTGACACCAACCCTGGGTGTGTTATCAGTGCAGGAATCACTGACACCAACCCTGGGTGTTATCAGTGCAGGAATCACTGACACCAACCCTGGGTGTTATCAGTGCAGGAATCACTGACACCAACCCTGTGTGTTATCAGTGCAGGAATCACTGACACCAACCCTGGGTGTTATCAGTACAGGAATCACTGACACCAACCCTGGGTGTGTTATCAGTGCAGGAATCACTGACACCAACCCTGTGTGTTATCAGTACAGGAATCACTGACACCAACCCTGGGTGTGTTATCAGTGCAGGAATCACTGACACCAACCCTGGGTGTGTTATCAGTGCAGGAATCACTGACACCAACCCTGGGTGTGTTATCAGTGCAGGAATCACTGACACCAACTCTGTGTGTTATCAGTGCAGGAATCACTGACACCAACCCTGGGTGTGTTATCAATGCAGGAATCACTGACACCAACCCTGGGTGTGTTATCAATGCAGGAATCACTGACACCAACCCTGGGTGTGTTATCAGTGCAGGAATCACTGACACCAACCCCATGTGTTATCAGTGCAGGAATCACTGACACCAACCCTGGGTGTGTTATCAGTGCAGGAATCACTGACACCAACCCCATGTGTTATCAGTGCAGGAATCACTGACACCATCCCTGGGTGTGTTATCAGTGCAGGAATCACTGACACCATCCCTGAATGTGTTCATTTCTGGGAGTCCTTCTAAAGCATCATTAATAAAATGCTCAGCCAAATGCTGCTGTGGGCCTGTCACAGACAATGGGACCAGGAACAGCCCCAAACCTTCCCATGTGCAGCCCCAGCTGGCTGGAGTTGGAATGAGCAGCAGTTTGGAAAAGGCAAGAGAAGTCACTGCAATTCTTCTGTTTTATTAGCAAATGGACAGGAGCTAAAAAAAAAATCAGACCTTTCCAACATCAACTCAAATGTTGTTGTCAATTTCTTGCACTGCTCCCACACATCTCTGTCTTTCATACAGCCAGAACCTTTGGGTAAACAAAGAGCACAGAAACACACAAAAATTACAATATATACACATTTTCCCTCCACTTCAATGGCCTTGGGTTTTTGGACATTAGCAACGCTTTGTTCGTTTGACTTTGCAAATAATACCAAAACACCTCGAGTTTTAAAATAAAAAAATACTACAATATTCACAATATAAAACTTAAATACTTTTTTTTTTTTTTTTTAATTAAGGTACTGCTAGGAGCTATTGAGTGATCACAGCTCTTCCAACAGAAGCTCTGCTGCTGAAGCACTGGAAGTTCAGGTTCATAAACCAACATCCCTTTTATTCTGCACTGCTCCTGGTCAGAGTTCAGACCTTGCCATGCTCATGACAGTGCCACTGGAGACTTGTCCAGGTGTGGAAATGACTAAAAGGTACATGACACTTCCTCTCCTCTGCTGTTGCTGCCCTGTTCATGTATTCCTGTGTTTTACTGAACAGGCACTGGATAAAGTGACTGCAGAGGAGCAGCTCAGTGCCCTCCCTGCAGGAGTTACAGAAAAGGCAGCAAGAACCAAGGAGAAATTCAACCCAACCTTCACAATCTCATCCAGGACAAAAAACCATCATCAAGTGCGCCTGAAAGGCAAGAGAATCAAATTTTACCTGGGAAATCTGGATTCTGTGCTGGAATCCAGGTTTGGATATTTCATTTTCACTTCACCTTTCAGAGGAAGCAGAAACTGGGACAAACAACAGCTAGAGGATTTATCTCTTTGGTAACATCTGTGAATGTCTCAGCATTGCCTCAGTTTCACAGGAACCATAAAACCTGACAGGATCCTGTAGAAGTTTTGGAGGTTTCACTGGGAGAAGAACTTGCCCCAAATTAAAGAGGGCCTCTGTGAGGGTGGGGAAGATTGCAGAGGAGCTGGAGCCCTCAGAGCCCCGCTGCAGCCACACTACAGACAAACTGATAAACCATCTCAGTACAGACAGAAGGTCTGGAGTGCATTTTAGGGTATTTCCTTAAGGCAGAAGTGGGTGAACACTGGCTGAGGAGACAGGGAGAGTTGGCAAACCCAGGTTGGACTGAGTGGCTGTAACATTTTTTCACAGTCCAGCGGCTCCATGGATGAGTTTAAAGAGGATTTGGATCCCATCACTCCTGGTCACACTCAGCTGCAGCCTCTCTGTGACAGAAAACTGTCTGTAGTGTAAAATGCCTGCCCTTCTGTTTGGGTCTCTACAACTAAAGTTTCACTTTCAAAGCTGGTTTCCAGCTCTCCCCTCATACTGCAAGACTCAGCTGATACAGCAGGGGCTGAAGAGGAGCAGAGACCTCCCTGTTCCAGCTGAAGACATGAGTTCCTCACTTTTGAGGAAGAACAGCCACATTTGTAGTGTCACATTTCATATTTTACCATTCTTCTCTGGAGAAACAGCATACCCTGGTGACCTGCTCAGCACAACAATGGATAGGAAGTCCTGAAACTTCCAAAAACATGGCAATAATACAAGACACTGAACAAGAGGTCTGGCCATGAGCTAAAGCTGCCAGAAGTGCTGTTTCAGGGCTGAAATCTCCAGAACCTGCTGCACAGAGGCAGAAACCCACACTCCAAAAAGGATCCACTACACACTCACACCACAGCTGCCACTAAAAAAGGTTAAATGGAGCAGGTTAGAAATGTGCAAATTACTTAAATTTCTGGGGTGCCAACCCACTAACTGCACACAGCCTCCCCAGGTGAAAGACTGGCAGTATTAAAGGCTATGACAATCTTGGAGTCCACCACTAAAGGGTTTTTCATCTGAAGCCTCCAAAGGAATGGGAGAAGAATAAATTTTCTTCCAAACCAGGGATGGCATCCACTCTATAAGTAAAGCACTTTTGGAAGTGCATTTGTCAGGTAATGGAACCAATTCCAGAAAAGTAAAAGGAAGGAATGAACAAATCAGTAAGAAACAAGCTGAAAACCAACAATTTCTGGTTTTGTGTCTTAACTGTTCTGTCGTTTGAATGCCTGCTGCTCTGCAAAGGGTTAAATTCTGATCCTCCTCATGACTGCATCCTTTCAGCTGAGATAAATGAACTCCCAGGCAATAGGGCCAGTGGGAAATACATATGTGCTGTGACAACAACATGCCTCCAACCAGGAGGACAGCTCGAGGTCAGCTTTCACTTCCTCAGCCTTCTGCTTCTCTTGCTTTCTTGTCACTGCTGCTAAAATTGGTTGAAGGGCACTTGAGACTTTGGAGCAAAGAAGGATTTTCTCCTTGCATCAAAACCCAAAAGGTTTCATATTTACTAGGATCACTGAAAGAAGAGTCAGAATGTGGACTGGAAGTTGGTGTAATCTGAGGATCTCTGCTGGAGAGCTGAGAAAATAGAACAGTCCAGATTTCCAGCTTAAGGGCACAGCTCCATTTTGCCAGCAGCTGCAACAAGAGCACACAGTTTATCATGCTTGAAAGCTGCACAAATACCCACCAGGGAAGAGAAATTACTCTCCCCTAAAACATACATTTGGGTTGGAGATTAAGAGATGTGAGGACAGTTTTCTGGCTCCACCACAAATCACCGTTCCCTGTTTTACCTTTGGGAACAAAGAGTCAAGCTGGAATTTTACCTGGAGAAGGAATATTAACATTAGTCTGACCTAACAAGTGAATTCTTTTTAAGCCCTCATCTCTATTCAACTCTAGTACAACAGAGATGCCATGAATTCCAGATTGTTTTCCTGAAGCAACATCAGAAAAAGCTGCCCCTAAATGTTATTTCAAGTGATCATCTTCACCCCATCTGAGGGGTGTGGGGACAAGGGAAGACATCAAATCCAGGTGACAATAATACTCATCCCTCTGGACTTCTCCCAGTGCTTTGCACATGAAAAGCCTCACCACATCCCTGTGAGGTAGGTCAGTATTATTAACAGTCCCTTAATACAGCTGTGGAAAGTGAGGCAGAGAAGTTCCTTTCTTGGAGGCCACTGCAGGAGATGGAACAGGGAGACAAGAAGATAATTTTCTTTTCTGTCCACATCTCCTGAAGAGAATTTCCCTTTCTCTCCACATCTCCCCTCTTCCCCAAACAAACCATGGAGAAATGAGCAGAGAAGGAGGAGGCTACAGTGCCCCGAATTTCTGACAAACAGCAGGACCAGCTCCAAGGAGGATCATTAAATACGCGAGTACCTCAGAAGGAACAGCGGCGACCCCCAAGCCACCCCACGACACAAACGCAGCTCAATAAATAAAGCAAATACACAATCTGTGACTGTCCCCAGCCCAGCAAGGCCCCAGTGGAGCAGCTGCAGCCCTGTCACTCGTGTGCCTCCACGGCCACGCCGACCAGCGCATGGCGGATGGTGCGGCCGTGCAGTTTGTAGCCGTCCTGCGTGACCAGCGCCACGGTGCCCGGCTGCACGCCCTCGGCTGGCACGTGGCAGATGATCTCGTGCTCGTAGGGGTCGTACCTGCCCCCCACGGGGTTCATCTTGCGCAGGCCGTGCTTGGCAAAGACGCTCTGCAGCTTGGCCTCCAGGAGGGACAGCCCCTCGTAGATTTTCTGCAGGGCGGGGCTGGGGTCGCTGCGCTCCTCGGCGTGGCCCGCGGCGCTCTCGGCCGTCTTCTCCAGGATGTCTGCCACCTCCACCAGGTCCCTGCAGAAACTCTGGATGCCTGCAGGAAGGGAGTGAAGGACAGCTTAAAGAACGTCAAGACTCCACACCAAGGGCAGGCAAAGGCACTGTGGTCTGAAGGCAGCTTTAAAGCCGCTCATTGATCTGAAGTTAATTTAGCAATAGAAGTTAATTTAGTCCTCTGATTGCTGGAACCAAAGCTTCAGCATTAAAAGTAATCTAAAGATTCTCCAAACCAAGGTATATGCAGGAAATACACATCCATACTATGACCATATATATATTTGGTATTCCTGACAAAACAGAGCAGTAATGTCTCACTCTCAGCAGTTTTTTGCAACTCAGATTTGTCATTTAGGACTCTGCTCCAGTCCCACTGACATAATTTTGTCACACAAATGCCCATTCCACAGGGAATAAACACAATGGGGGGAAGCAAAAACAATGCACAGCTATTCAGAAGTACAAAATCCCCAATTTATTCATAGCTTAAAACCATTGTGGAAGGACTGAACCAAAATGGTCCTTGGGTTGGTCATGAAAAGCCAGGCAGGTTTTGTCATTTGAAAATACTGACACAAAAGGGTTAGACTGGCTGCATTTCCAGCAGTGGTTTCTTGCACAGTGCAGAAATTCCAGGAAAAGCTGCCTCCCTCAGTTACATAAATGTCATAACTCCCTGACTGGAATGACACATTAGGGAAACAGAGAAAATGAGGCAATAGTCAGGTGCTGTCTGCAGCTGTACATGTGAACAAAGGAGAGGAAGGAGATGCAGCAAAGCAGCAGACAGAAGCCCAGCAATTACCACTCATTTCATGGAATCAGAGTCATTCAGGCTGCTCAAGACCTTTAAGATCATCAAGTCAGCACTGCCAAGGCCATCACTAAACCTTTCACAGCCTTTCCAACACCTCCAGGGATGGTGTCCCAACCTCTTCCCTGGGCAGCCTGTGCCAGTGCTTGGCAACACTCTCAGTGAAGAAATTTCTCCTAAAATCCAATCTAAACCTCCCCTGGCACAACCTGAGGCTGCTTCCTCTTGTCTTACCTCTCATCAATTGGGACAAGAGACTAACCCCACCTTGCTATGATCTCCTTTCAGATTTTCCCCTTATCTACACATCTCCAAGTCTCACTCTGTGAGCAATTTCTAATAAAGAACTTATTTCTTCTTCATGCTACATATCAAATCCCAAAAGCTAAAAAAACCCTCTCAAAATCAATCATCCTGTTGTTGATTATCTCCAAACTCAGCAGCCATTTTATAGCACCATGGGTGGAAAGTAAGAAAATACAGCAGCTCTAATTTCAAGGCTGCTAGAATTAGCTAACAATAAACCTCTTGAGATTCATGCATTATGGAGAAAAACAGTTTTTCATTCTCAGAGATGGCTCTGGCACAGTGCAATGCCTGAACTGCACTTTCTTCCCCCCCTCACCTGCTTCTGCTGCCAAAGCTACAAATCCATTTCATTTCACTGATGCTAAAATATTTCTCTTAAGACATTTTAAACATCTAATCTAGAGATTGACAACTACTGCCCCAGGCTGCATTTACCTCCAATGAACTGAAGCACAGGAGGCTGTTAATACAGAAAAGGAGATCACAACCTGATGACACAGCTGAGTATAAAATGCACCCTGCCAGAGCCAATCCTCAGCACACAGCAGAGCCTGCATTTTCAACCAAGTCAGCAGAACTAAACTCAGCTGCACTGGGACTATTTAAAAAAAATAGTCCAAATTCTGTGATTCTGTGGGTAAACCTGATAGGACAGGACACAGCTGGACACAGAGAAAAAAACAGTGATTACGCCCAGATATCAAGAGTCCAGGCCAAGCATCACAGCAAGCTTTGAAATAAACGTGGGAGGGCAGGACAGGGGGACAGAACGCTGCTGATCAGCATTTTCTGCTCAGGCAGGCAGGCCAGTGCAGTAAACACAGCTCTTCTGCTTACCAAAGAGTTTGGCATCTTCCACAAACTTCTGCGTTCTCCTCCGGACATTTTCAGAATCTGCCAGAGCTCTCCTGTATCGCTCCTGTAAGCAGAGGGGACACATCAAACCTGCAGGTGAAACCCTCTCTGACACTGCAAACCCCTCAGGAAGGCTTTAAAGAGAGAAGCTTGGGCTGGGCTGCTGCATTTTCATACAAAGACAAGTCTTTCCACTGATTAACCAAAAACTGCAACTCTTTCACAAGACTCAAGGCCAAAAATAATCTGGGCACTGAATGGCTGAATTCAGCTGAGCAGCCACGGTCAGGCTGCTGCTGAGATCCTGCTCTCACCAGCAGGCAGCTCTGTGACAGCTGATTTCTCACTCAGGGCAGGGTTCTCAGGGTGATTATCTGCAGAACAGCCCAGTGCTGTGGCATTTAATCCTCCCTCTGTCACGTGTGTTCTTCAATATAGAACCTGATTTCCATCACACACAGGCACTTAAAAGGGCTTCCCTTCTTGGATAATCTGGATCCAGTGTGGCATAAAGCTGTTAAGGAGTGTCCAAAGGAGGGGCATGAGGATGGGGAAGGGTCTGAGGGGCCATGGAGGAGCAGCTGAGGGCACTGGGACTGTGCAGCTGGAGGAGGCTGAGGGGAGACTACAGGACACAGGGCAGGGCTGGGGCTGTGCCAGGGCAGGGTCAGAGTGGATTTTGGGAAAGGTTCTTCCCCAGGGATGGGCACAGCCTGAGGCTGCCAGAGCTCCAGGAGGGCTTGGACACCACTCCAGGGTGTCTTTATTTCTCCACCAGCATAAACACCAGCATAAACAAGTCCTATTCAGAAGATTCTTAAAAACTAAGCATAGGTTATCTAAGCAAAAATGTGTCAAATTACTAGGAAGATAGAGTTATTGAAAAGAAAATTAATATAACTGTATTTGAACAAAAAGATAACAGAATAACTGGCATCCTAAGTGCTTCCTATTCAATGCAAAACAAGGCATTCAGGAAGACAGAAAACTCATAAGCACACAAAGGAAATATACTGGAATGCATCATGATACACATGGGCAAACTCTCACAGCCAGGAACCACTAACCAAAAAAGACAATCAATCCAAAAGTAGTTTGTTTTTCCTTGTAACAGTCTCAAAACTAACAACATTTTGGCTTGATATGGGGCCTATATGCTAATGTCCTGCAAAAACATCAAGTTTGTGGAGAAGTAAAGAACCTGGAGAAAAGGGATGCCAGGGTGGGATTCTGGGTCTGTGCAGGGCCAGGATGATCCTGTGGGAACTCAGGATATTCCATGATTCTATGCCAACACATGTGACACTAATCAGCACGAAGCTACTGCCACAAGGCTGTGAAAGAAGTGACCAGCTCCAAACACAGCTTTTGCTGCCAGGATCACACCATCAGTGCCCTGCTGCAGGCACTGCTGACAGATGGTGTTTTGGGTGGAATTTCACCCCCTCACTCTCAGGGCACAGCTGCTCTGCAGCTCTGTGTGTGTGTGTCACAGCATTTAGGGGAAAATCCAGGGCTGAAAACCAGACCAAGCCAAGGGGACTGAAGCAAAGGCACTCAGCACACTCACAGTTAAATCCCGGACTTGCTCTTCCAATTTGATGGCTTTGTGCTCCAAGGCACAATCAGAAAGGGGGTGCTTGGACTCCTCACTGGGCTCCTCTGGGCCACACTCGTCTCCTGTGCTCCTCTGCTGAGCTGCAGTGCTGAAAGCACAGGGGCACCCTCTGAAATACAAACTAGGGACACAGAAACAAAGTTGAGTAACTTCAGGGTCCGTGAGAATTCAAGATTAGTGTCAGTATTCAAAGCAGGCTCTCTTAAAAGAGGTACACAGGATTCTAGACACAATTTTAGTTATTTTCAGAAAACACAATCAGCAAAGAAACACAAAGAGGTGCTTTTAAATTCTTTTATTTTAGACTAACATGGCACACAGAGGCTTTACTCCACTTCTTTGGCAGACCTTCAAAAGAGTCAGATTTTCACAGAAACACAGAATGAGGTTGGAAAATACCTTCAAGGCCACCAAGTCCAACCTGTACCCAATCCCCACCTTGTCACCTGTCCAGAGCTGTGTGTGTCACATCCAGTCATTCCTTGGACACTTCCACCACCTCCCTGGTCTTTTCCAACATAAATAATTCTGTGATTCCCTGATTGTGTTTCACTCTCCCTCCTACTACACTTGCTTTTACAAACCAACCTAGACAGGGCTCGTTCCTGCCAGTGTGAGCCTCAGCTCCACCTCCCTGTCACACCAGGAAGAATCTGCAGAACAAAAGAGAATTTACTTCAAACCAGCTCCATCCAGGAAACGTTTCAGTACACACCTAACAAAGGAGGGTGTATTCTCCTTTTTTGGGAGTACCTGGGCTCTTCCTCTGAGCAAAGCTTTCAGCACCCCCATCATGCAATGTTTTATATCCACTCTATGCAATATTTTCCATTTATTAAGTGCATATCTACCTCGTGAAAGGGAGCAGAGCCCAGAAATCCCTGTGCTGGCACCAGCTCCACTCCCTGTGCTTGTACAGAACAATTCCACTCTGCACAGAGAGGCTAATTCAGAGCCCAGAATCGATTCAGCTGAGTTCACATTACCAGGCCTGCACCATGAAGCATTCTTCCTCTTCAGCAAGGCTGCAGTGCTCAGGTTCAATGTCACACAAGTGCACAGAGTTTGTTCTGGGGTCTATCATGAAGCCTCAGTGCTCTTCAGCTGTTTTGCCCCCTTTACTCCAGTACTGGAGCTGAGCAGAATTCAGTCTCAAGGAGTTAAACCAGCTGAAAAATAACCCTATAAAACAAGAGGACTTTTCTCTCAGTGTCCCTGAATTGGTCTGCTGACAGATCAGATCAGTGCAAGTGCCAGTACCCAAGAATGTGAGGTGTGGGGCAGGGAGGAGGGGTCCCTGAGGGTTTAGACTGGCTCAACCCTCAAAGCCCAGCTCGAGAGATCTGTATCTGCCCCAAGACCACCAGGCATCTCCTCCCAGCCCTGTTTAACAGCCCAGATGTTTCCTCATTTAAATCCTTAATAGCAGGGTGCTAAATGTCCCACAGCACTAATGACAAACTTCCTCTCCCCACCTGAGGACATTTGCATGTGCAGTTTTTATTAAGTGGGGACTTAAAGCATCACCTGTATATCAAACCACTCCTTTTCAACAAATTATGTGCCAAATACAAACCTCAAAGTGCTTCCTCTACTTACACTTGCTCTAGAGGAGGATGTTCCTCAGACTAATCTTTAAAGTGTTCCAGGAATGCCAATACAGGAGAAAAACCCCCCATTTCATCCTTGGCTGCTGTTTGGGGCACAAGACCCCATCTTGAATGATTTACTTTGAATGATTTTTAAGACTCCTGTCACGTTCATTTTATTGACTGATTAACAGCACTTTATCAAAGTTAGAGAAAGTACATTAAACTACAGGGGAGGACAGAGCAGGACCCCTTCACCAAGCCTTCAAAAATCAATCTGAGGCTTTGTTTGCACATAAAAACGTCCATGGGAAGCAGCAGCTCCCGAGCTTTATCCTTTATCATCTCACATTTCATTTCAAAGAGCTGCAGGGATGGAAATCAGCCATGCTACAGCTGAACCAAAGAACCCGAACCGCAGCTGACAAATCTCGCTGGGCCCCTCAGAGGTGAAGCTCCAGAGTTTTAAAAATAGGCAGTGCAGCTCAGTTAACTCCTCTGCCCCCCAGAAGCCAAAGCTGGGGAGGTTTTTCCCTCTGCCGGTGGTTGCTGGCAGGGATGGGTGTGTTCTGCGTGGGAGAGGGGCATGGAGGAGCCGGTCCCTGCTGCCTACGTGGAGCAGGGAGCTGCATGCATGGACTCCTCTGAACCCAAATCCCAAATCCCAGAGCGCTCCCCCGAGCAGGGACATGCCCCGGCAGTCACATGCTGCCTGCAAAAGTTATGGCCAAGACATCCCAGCCTGACTCCAAAGGGAATTCTTCAGATCTGTTATGCAGGGTTGAAAACGCCGCTCAGTTGAACTCCTTGCTGCAGGATGAAAGGAATTCTCCCCCAACAAATGGCAGGAGCTATTTACAGGCTGTCCACTGACTGGGCTCCATCTTCCATAGTTTGATCACAGCTGCCCTAAAAATAGGGATGGATCCCACGGGAGGAAGCTGACACATCCCGAAGTGACAGACACGTGGAAGTGGCGGGGTGTGTGAAGGGAGTTACACAAGTTGGTGTTACAGAAAGATTTACAAAGCGATGTCACAGAAAGTCAAATAGATAAGGGAGAGCAGAGAAGCTGATTGCAGCCATATGGCTTAAGCCAACTGTCCTTCAAGATTAATATTTCAGTGATGAGAGAGGGTTTCTGGTCGGAGCTACAATGGTATCATCACCTCTCTGTGGAGCACCCGACCATTCCGAAGTGACAATCAGCTCTCTCTAACTCAAGGGTCCTTCCCCACCCTCCTGGAACACTCCCTCCTCCTCCTCCTCCCAAATCTGCATGACAAAGCTCTCGAGTGCTGAGACACACGGGAACATCTGCACTGGATTCAGCTCTGATGAGGCTGCTTTGGAAGGAAATGTAATTACTGCCAATTCCTCCGCGCTGTTTCATCAGGGAGTGCCTGCAGAGATAATGCAGCGCAAGGAGGGGACAGTCCCGCTCTGGGGTGGCCGCACCTCGACAACTGGGGCAGTTTTGGGTGCCAGGATGTGAGAGAGACCTAAAGCTCCTAGAGAGGGACACACAGGAGGGTGAAAGACCCATTGCACATTTTTCAGGGGGGCAAAGCAGTTTTCACTCACGTAAGAGGGAGAATTTCCTGACACGCATCTACATTTAGTCCCAAACACAGCTGCCTTTACTGTGTGCTGCAGATTTATTATATTACATTTAAACAGTCTTTTAGTGATGCTTCTAGACAACAACAAAAAAATTAACAGGCATTTTGGCTTTTTTTCTTTTCACCTGCCCACACTTTACTCAAACAACCAAAGCATCTTTATGGATTTTTCTTTTCTAAGCTATATTCCATAATGTAAAAAAAAAAAGCATGAGTGGACATTGTTCCTGTCTAAATATTGACACAATTAAATGGATTCTCTTCCCGCGACCCCCCAAAATACACTGATAGCACATGGGCTGCCTCACCACCAGAAACAAAACCCGAGGAGCACATTAAACCTGAATAACTATTGAATAAATTAAAGAATAAATGGTTCCGCCGGGCGAGACACAGAACCCACCCACAGTGGCAGGAAACCACCTCCCAACGTGACTTATCGAGCGCGGAAACGCTTTGCCTTAAGGATGAACATTAATTTCCAAAAAAATCACTATTTCGGGAAAAGAGCTCGATTATGGGGGGGTTATTTCTGCTCCAGGGCGTTCTGAGGAGCGCAGACCGGCAGCGCGGGGTTTCGGGGTGAGATGGGGAGCGGCGGGGGATGATGGATCCCGGCGGGGTCTGGCTGCGGGTTGGGGCCGGGGTCCAGATCCGGGCCCGGGTCGTGCTTGGGCTCCGGGTGTGGATCCGCTCCCGCTGCCGCCCCCGGCGCGGCTCTCGCCCGGGCCCGGCCCCCCGGCGCTGCCACGTCTGTCCCCGACACCCCGCAGCTCCGGGCCACCCCTGTATCCCCATCCCATCCCAGCCCGGCCGGTCCCAGCCCGCCCCACGTACCTGCCGGTGCCGGCCTTGCCGGCCGCGGGCAGCAGGGCCCCGAGGCGCCGCAGGGAGCGGGCGGCCATGGCCCCGCACGGAGCGGCGGAGCAGGCGGCGGCGGTGCGCCCGCGGCAGCGCCGAACTACAGCTCCCACACGGCCCTGCGAGCGCGGGCGGGCCGGCCGAGGGGTGCGGCGTGAGGGGAAGGCGGGCATGAGGGAATGGAGGGCGGAGAGCGCTCCGCCCGCCGCCGCACACCCGGCTCCGGGAACCCGGGACTCGGCTCTGGGCACAAGGGGCTGGGACCTGGGGTTTGGCTCCGGTCACGGCTGCTGTGCCCCGAGACTCGGATCTGGCACTGGCAGTGGCTCTGGGACTGGGACCCGGATACAGCTCTGGTGCTCCAAGGATCGGACCTGGGCACGCAGTACCGGGTCCCTGGAGCTCGGCCCCGGTCACCGCTCCATCCCCCGGTACTCTGATTCTTACCCGGCCCCAGCTCCTGCCCCGGGAGAGTTCAGACCTGGACAGGGGTACACAGCTCTGGTTCCTGGGGCTCAGACATGGGCACATGCCTCTGTCCCCTGGCGCTCGGACCTGGTCCCCACAGGACTCCGACCCTGCTCACCCCAAGACACACAGCTCCCACCGCTGGCTAGGCAGGTTAAAGGTGATAACAGGACAGGTTTCACTTCTAGTTCAGGAAAGGACTGGAAGAGACTGCGAGTGTTCCTTACCCGTGGTGAATAAACATTAAGCAAAGCCCAAAGCCTTGGCCAAAGTTGCCAACAACTGTGTGGTGAAGGATGAGGGGGAAATGGGTTCAAACTGCCAAGAGTTAGATGGGATATTGGGAAGGAATTCTTCCCTGTGAGGATGCTGAGGCCAGGACACAGGGTGCCCAGAGAAGCTGTGGCTGTCCCATCCCTGGAAGTGTCCAAGGCCAGGGTGGATGGAATCTAGAGGAACCTGAAATAGTGGAAAGTATCCCTGCCCCTTAAAATAAGAGATGAGCGTTGACGTCCCTTCCAACCCACACCAGTCTGGGATTCTCTGATGTGCTTTCAGGGAGCTGCTTGTCCCAGCAGCTGCTGGCACAGCAGTGCTAAGCCCAGCCCAGCCCCTTTCCCTGGGAGCAGGAGCAGCATTCCCACCTTGTTCCTCAGCCACAGGACCGGGCAGGCCAGTGCCAGTGTTTTTATTAAAAGCTGCTTACCTAGGTACTAACACAGGGCTGTGGAAGAGCGAGCTCCAGAGGTTAATTGTGGCAGTCCATAGCATGAGAGGCTGATGGTGACTCCCTTGCTCCCAGCACAAAAGCTGGGGCCTTCCCATTCCTGTCCTTTGTTTCTGCTTGTGCTGAATGACCTTACTCTATTTCACTTTTCTGCTCCAACAGCCCTGCTGATTTTTTTTTTTAATTTTTAGACTTCCCTTCACTCCATTTTGATCACATGCCTTACCAACCTGTGTCTGAGTGCAGCAGCCAGTGTGAATGTGCTGTTGGCCCGGAGACAGCCCTGTCCCCTTCCCTGCTCCCCCCAAAACCAGCATGGGACCAGGGCAGGAAGCCGTCCTGCCTCCATCCCCAGCCCTCTGCAGCACTTACAAGCTGTTTAGCAAAGGTAAAAGGTGCCCACTGTTAATGCTGACACTTGAGCTTCCTTCATTCCAAGGGAAGGCAGCATGCCCTCACCCTTACTGCCTGGAGGACAAGAAGGAAATATTGGACAAAGGCACTTGGTTGAGGCACAGCAAGCTCGAGCCGTGAGGAACCCTGAGATGAGACCCTGCAGAGCTGGGAGCAGTGAGCAGGGTGAACAACTGGCGTCTCCGAAGTGGCTGGTCCTGAGCAGCTCCTGAATCCCAAAACTGAGGGGGTGACAAACCCCAACGAGTCCATGGTTGCTTTGGCAGATGTTAGCTGATCCCCAAAACTGGAGCACCTGCTGGGCAGTGCCACCTGCCAGCCCAGGCTCTCCCCTTCTTGCTCCTGCACCCAGAGTTTGTGTCACACTCCTGGCTCCGGGGCAGGCTCCCCCAGAGCTGGGTTTCCCAGTAGTTTGTGACCCTGATCCACAAGGAACTCCCTTCCCCTCCCTCCTCCCCCGTCCCCTCCCGTCCCCTTCCCCTGGTTTATGGTGGTGGTGGAGCCATGGTGGTGGGGTTGGCAGAGCGGCTCTTCCACCACGCCTTCCCAGCACCCTCCCAGTGTCTCAGAGAAAGGGGGCTGGCAGCTCCTCGTGATCCCCACTGTGAGTTCAGGGCTTGGCAGGCTGACTTAAGTCTGCTTCTTTTCCCATTCCTGCAAAGAAAGGAAGAAATAAAATAAAAGGATGAGGGGACATCACTGGAAAAGGAATACTTCAAGGCATCCCTCCCTGCTGGGGGCTTAGGACCCAGCATCTTCCAAGCATTTCCCTCTGCCACCCAGCCCTGCACTGCCATGATTCCATGGTTAAACAAGGGGCAAAAACTGAGATTTCCTGGGGGCCAGGGAGGAGAAGGAGGGCTGAGCAGGACCTTGGCTTTCTGCAGCACGCTCCCCGTGTTGGCAGGGATGATGGAGGGGCTCCTCTTCCTCAGCTCTGCCGCACAGTTCACAGGGACCAAGTGCTCGGGGGGGCTCCCGTTTGGCTTGTTTGTAGTTTCCTGTGGAAAAGGGGGAGAAAAGAAAAAGCTCAGGAGAGAAAAGCAAAGCTCAGGAAACCCATGAAGCATAAACAACCAGATTTAAAAAAAAAATTGCGAAGTGTAATGAGATAAAATTTGAGGTGACCCAATTTAACTCACACACCTCTGCCCTCAAAGGCACAAAGCCACAGGGATGTCCCCTCTCCCCTGTGCTGCTCCCCACAATACCCCAACCACTGTTTCTTGCAGAAGTTGGAGTTCTGAGTGAGGACAAAAGGATGCATACCCCATTCTCAGCCTTGCTGGTCACGGCCAGCCCCAGGGCCGGCCCTCCTGCCAGCGACTGCTTCAGCTGCTCCTTCACTTCGGTCAGCTTGAGCTCCAGATCCACCCGCGACTGCTCCTTCTGCCGGCAGCGCTCCTCCAGCTCTGCCACCCGCTGCTCCAGCTCCTGCAGCTTCTGCCCTGCTTGCACAACCGCCCGGCTCAGCGCTGGGGAATCCACCCATCCTCGCACAGGGACACTAGATGGGGCTGCCAGAGCGCTGCAGCCAGCCCGGCTCCCGGTGTTGCTGCGGCCAGCCCGGTGTCCCTGTGCTCCGTACCCCACGGCCCCGACCTACCCGTGCTGCCCTTCAAGGCTTCCCGCAGCTCCCGCTTCTCCTTCCGCAGCAGCATCAGCTCGCTGCGGATCGATGCCTTCTCCTTCTCCAGCTTCTCCTTCTCCGTCAGGAACCGCCTGGCGTCCTCCTCGGCCCGGTTCTTGCCGTACCTGTACTGGTTGGCACCTGCGGGCACGAGAGAGCCCATGAAGGGCTGCACTGATGGTACCCCCACATCCCTGTGGGGAGCAGCCCCCTTCCTGCACTGGCCAGGAGCCCTGGGGAGGTTTGTGGCCTGGGGACTCACTGGATGCGTGTCTCTTCACTTTGACTTGCGGGTCCACCCGCCGCGACTTCTCGCTGCAGGACGAGGCGTGGCGCTTCACCTGAGCAGCCCCCGGCCGCCCCGGCTCCTCCTCTGCCTGCTGGGAGGAGAGAGAGAGGCCTGAGACACCTGCAGGGCCATCATCTCCCAGCTGAGACACCTGCAGGGCCACCATCTCCCAGCTGAGACACCTGCAGGGCCATCTCCCAGCAGAGACACCTGCAGGGCCATCATCTCCCAGCAGAGACACCTGCAGGGCCATCATCTCCCAGCTGAGACACCTGCAGGGCCATGCCAGCCCCCGGGCCACTGTGGTGGGAGAGGATGAGCCACAAAGTGGTGCTCACCTGAACCTTCTCATAGGGGACGTCATCGTAGACCACCCGAGAGGAGTCTGCTCGCTGATCCTGGGAGGAGCTGGCCCACCTGCAGAAAGAAGGGTGGGGTCTTCCTTTCCAGAACATCATTGCCAGCCCCTCAGGGAACCCTTCCAGCTCAAAGAGATTCCTGCATCTCACGACCCCATCCTAACACACCCTCCATCAGCACTGATGAAACCCTTTCAGTTTCCTATGCTGCCCTAGAGAACAAACCCTGGGGCACTGAGAGTCCCTAAGATCCCAGCCACCAACCACAGCCCAGCCTGTGCCCTTTCTAGGGACTCCCCAGGGCCAAGGACCACCATGCCCAGCCCAGCCCCCAGCCCCTGGCACTGCAGGTGGCACACAGCCTTACAGGTAGGAGTGTCTCACGGCCGTCACGATGTTGGCAATGGTCTCCACATCCACGTAGTCGTAGTGCAAGGCCTCTGGGGCTGTCTGGGAGCCTGTTTCCACCAAGAGGAGACCCAGCCAGCGGCCCAGGTCTTCAGAGCAGCTTGCCTGGAGGACACAGGAAGAGTTGGGGTGCACACCCAGCTCCCAGCCCCTCATCCTTGCTGCCTGCTGTGCACAATCCCCCTCTGTGCACCAAATCTCCATGCGGTTGCCCCAGCTCACCCAAGAGGTGCCCTGAGCTTTCCAGGGGACGGCAAAACAAGGCACTGCTTACGTGGGGGTGCTGATCACCCCAAGGGCTGCTCCCCCAGCCTGGCAATGCTGCCCTCAGCGCCCCCTGCTCACCTCGAGCGCCGTGACCTCGTGGCCGTGGCGCAGGATGCGGAAGGCGAAGGGGTGCTTGGGGCCCAGGCCGGGCAGCACCTCACAGCCCCGCAGCACGATGGCGTTGACGTGGGTGCGCAGGTCCCAGCGGTCCTTGTGGAAGTACAGCGTGTTCCCCTTGAGGCGGCACCAGCGCTCCTTCCAGCACTGGTTCACCAGCACGCTCAGGTAGCCTGGGGGTGCCAGGGCAGGGAAGGGCATCAGCGCCTGCCCGGCTGTGCCTCAGGCAGGCTTTGACAGGACAGAGCTGACAGCATGGCTTCCTGCTCATCCAGCCCTTCTGGGCCTCAGTTTCCCCACACACAACCAGCTGGGCCCAGGGGAGATGCCAGCTTGGTACCACAAAGTCCCCTCAAGCCTGTTTTTGGGGACATTGGTGACTCTTTGCCCACTCATCACTGCAATTTGCAGAGCCGGGCCTGGGCAGCATTTCCCCTCCAGTGAGCTCGTCCCCACCCCAGAGCCCTGCAGCCATGCTGGGGGATGTCACTCCCCAGTGATCCCATCCACTGCCAGCCCCATCTCTGCCCCCAGCTCTGACCCCTGCAGCCATGCTGGGGGAAGGATGTCACTCTCCGGTGATCCCATCCACTGCCAGCCCCATCTCTGCCCCCAGCTCTGACCCCTGCAGCCATGCTGGGGGAAGGATGTCACTCTCCGGTGATCCCATCCACTGCCAGCCCCATCTCTGCCCCCAGCCCACACGAACCGCAGCAGGGGATCTCCTCCTCGGTGGAGGAGGTCTGGGTGTCCTCAGGGCATGGCTTCTTCTTGGAGAAGCTGATGATCCTGGTGATTTTCTTCCCCGCTGCCCGGCTCATCGAGCCCTTCAGGTCAGCCAGGCCGCTCTTTTTGCCTTTCCCTGGAAGGACAGGGTGGCTGTGTGACCCTGGTGCGTGTCCTGCCATCCCCCCTGGCTGCAGAGGATGCTGCCCAGCTGGGGGCACACAGCTGGGTGGGCAGGGGGACAGGGACTGTACCGTGCTCGCCGTGCTCCCTGCGGCTGGCTGGGGACCCGGTGTCCCCCATGGCCACACTGTCTGAGTCCGAGGTGTGCTTCTCCTGGGACAGCCGCTGTGGGAGAGCAGAATCCCATCAGCACCACCCCAGCCCTTCATCCCCCTGCACAGGGCTGGCATTTCCAGCTCCTGCTCTCCTTCCCAGCCCTGCAGAGCTGCTGTGAGAATGGGAAAGGCTCCTTGTGCAGCCCCAGGAATTTGGGGTCCCCCAGCCTTGTGTTCCCCAGTTTTGTCCAGTGCCCCCCAGAAACCATCACCTTGTCCAGCTCCATCTTGCACGGCATCACTGGGGAGGTGGGGGCTTCCATCCCGCCTGCTGCTGGGCTGCTGGCTTCCTTTATCACCTGCACAGACAGCCCCAGCTGTCACCTCAAAATGGCCCCAAGGCCAGGGCTGCCCTCCTGGCTCAGCTCCTTCACTACCAGAGCCAGGCTGAGCCAGGGGGACACGTCCTGGCCCCCACAGCTCAGGGCAGCACACCCACATCAGGACTGCTCACACCTTGGCCCCTTCAAAACTTCAACCAGTTCTGTGGATTTTGTCAGAGAGTTTGGAAATCTCACAACGGACAGACTTAGGTGCCAAGCATCACCCTGCCAGCACAGGACACCTTGTGACCCCTGTTTTAAGGCGTGGTGTGCCCTGGGTGTGTAAAACCCCCATTCTCCCACATTTGGGGTGACAGCTGTGTCAGAGCTGTGCTCAGAGGCTCCTTTCCCACCCGCCACCCCTTCCCCGCAGCCCCCACTTCCCGGCCCCGAACAAAGGCAGGAAAGGGCCCTGGGGAAGAGGAAGGGGAGAGCAAACATCCCCCAGCCGGGGCTATCAGCGCCGGAGCCGCCCAGCCCTGGGAAGCGGCCGATAAGGGACAGGAGCAAAGCCCCCTCCCCAGCCCGGGCAGGGAGGATGCCAAGGGGGCTCTGTGGATGCCCCTGGTACCTTGAGCCACTCCTCAGCCTGCTCCTTGCTCTGCACTGCCAGCACCAGCGCCTCGGCGCCCGGCAGCGAGAACCGCAGCTCGTGCTTCTTGCGCCGCCCGTCCTTGGGGACGTAAATGACGTTGCAGGTGGGCAGGGGCACCTCCACGTGTGGCTGCCGGTCCTTGGAGCTTTTGTAGCACTGAGGGAAGCAGAGAGAACTGCTCAGGGCTCAGCCAAGCCTGCCTGGCTGGCTGCTGTGCTGGGGGGTCCCACAGGTGGGAAGGGCTCTCAGGGTCCCTTGCTGGTGGCACAGATAGAGGTGGCTCAGGCTGTGCATCACAACCTGAGGGTGCCCTCATCCTCACAGTTTGAGGGTTCCCTCTCATTATGTGGTGTCCCAAAAACAGGGGAGCCCTCTGTTCCCTTGCAAGGTAAGCAAGGGCAGCTGCTGCTTGGGGCAGAGCTTTGTTTGAATGGTGCTGTTTTTCCTTCAGCTTGGGCTCAGCCACTCTCCCGCCCTCCCAGGTGGAGTCTGTGCCCCCCAGGGCAGGCTCACCAGCAGTTTGCCATCCCGGATGATGGTGAGCTGCTTGGCCCACTGCCCAAAGCGCTTCTTGCGCAAGAGGAAGGCGCAGATCCGGCAATCCTTCACCAGGTTCATGGAGGCCTCCTCCGAGGGCCACTGGTGTGTCAGCTGCTGGCCCTTGCCCTCCTCCTCCTCCTCGTCATAGGACTCGTAGGAGCTGCTCATGGCATCCGAGTCATTGTCTGCAAGGAAGAGGGAGAGTCACCCTAAAAGGTGCCACACGCCCGTGCCCAGCAGCTCCAGACAGAGCTGGGTGCCAGGAAAGGTGGATTCCCTGGCATCCTCTGCAAACAGCAGCGCTGGGCACCAGCCACCTCAACTTCCCCTGGAATCCCAGCAGGATGCTCGTGGGCCGAGTGCCAGCCCCAGGTGCCTCTATCCAGAGCCCTGGGCTGGTTTGTTTCTTTGCAAGGCTTACACTTTGAAACCTTGGCTCTCCAGCCTCAACCCCAGCAGCCCCCAGCTCAAGCCCCAAACCTTGCCAAGCTCCCCCCTCCCTGCTGAGGACACCCAGGTACCTACAGGAACTCTTCTGCTCCCCGTTTATCCTGGTAACGGGGTAGCTGCTGTCTGCATCCTCGTAATAGCCGTCCTCGATGGAGTTGGGGGGGCTGGAGCTGTCTGCAGGGGAAGCACAGGGGCTGGGGCTGGTACACCCTGCTTTCCCTCATGGGGCACAGCCAAGCACACCCTCCCAGGGCATCCCATGGCTCTGATCCCTCCCATCTCCTCATTCCCAGTCTGCATGGAGCAAACAACTCCAAGTGGGATGGGAGGGAGTGGGACAGGAGCGCTGCTGATGGGAGCAGCGACCATTCCTTCCCAGAAATATTTAATTCTGAGAGGTGCTGCTGAAAAGGTCAAAGCAAGACCCTGATTTTGGTGGGTGGTGGGGGTGGCTGTGATGACACATGGAAGATTTGTCCTTCCCTGGCATCTCCTGGGATGCAATCCCAGCTCAGTCCAGCTGGAATTCTCCCCTGGCAGGGTGGGGAGGCCCTGGAATGGATTTCTCAGAGAAGCTGTGGCTGCCCCTGGATCCCTGGAAGCATCCAAGGCCAGGCTGGATGGGGCTTGGAGCAACCTGGGACGGTGGAAGGTGTCAGGGTTGGAACTGGATGATCTTTAAGGTCCCTTCCAACCCAAACCATTCCATAATTCTATGAGCCTGTGATCTCAGTGAGAGCAATCATTTGGAATCCAGGCATCCAATGGATTGTATTTGCAGGGATGCCCTGACAAAGGCAGGAGAGCTGCCTGGGGTGTCAGGCAGGTGAGGGATGCATGGGCAGCCCCTGGGGCTCCCCCAGCCCGCTGCTGGCCTGGCTGGAGCAGGACTCACTGCGGGATGTGATGTACTCGGGGGCCTTGCCGGGGCCCAGGGGCAGAGCTTCCTCGTAGTAATCCTCAGGAGGGGGAGTGGTGGGCAGAGGAGGAGCAGCATCCATGGGAACCTGGGGCAGAAACACGTCCAGCTTTAACCAAGGCAGCAGCACGGCAGGAGCCCCAGCAGGGCACAGGAAGGGTCCCATTGTCACCTCCCCACGCAGAGCTGGCTCGGGGACAGCCAGGCACTCACAGGTTTGGCTGTCTGGGCCCCTGCCAGCTCCGAGCTAGCAGTGTCATTGGTGTCCCCCTCCTCCTCCTCCTGCATGTCCTGCAGGTCCCGCAGGTCACAGTCTGCACGGAGCAAACAGAGAGTGAGGGGAGCAGGAGAGCAGAGCTGGGCATCCCAGCTGTGCCCTGCAGGGATCTCCCCCCATGGCCCTGCCCTGGGGAGGTGCTGGGAGATGGGAATCACTGCTAAACACAGCATGGCAGTGCAAAACAACAACTCAATAAACGATTTAGTGTAATACAACAGGTTCCCTCACGGCCAGCCCCCACTCAGCTCCAAGGCAGCAGGAACAAGCACCCAGAGCAATGATGCCCATGCTGGACACAAGGATGGAGCTGTCACCCTCCTTCCAAAGGACCCCAGGACCAGCACGACCCCCAGGGCACCCCTCCAGCTCAGCCACACGTACCGAACTCCTCAAACAGGGACTCCACGAAGCTGGTGCCATTGCCCAGGGACGCTGTGTTGACGTACATGTAGCCCACATCCTTCCCTGGAATTGAGGGGAACGCTCTGAGCCTGAGGCAGGCACTGCCACCCCTTGTCCCCACAACCCCAGGGACACAGAGCAGGGATGGAGGAGCCCCCAGGGCTGCTGTGGCTGCCCCAGGAGGGCAGAACAGGGGCTCTGAAGGCCCAGGTGCTCAGGGCTGGAGGAAACCCCCGTGCTCAGCACAAACCGGGCAGGAAGGGCTCTGGAAGCTGCGTTTCCTCCCTCCTGCCCCCGGGGCACTGCTGACGCCAGCCCTGCTCCGGGAGGGGTTCAGAAGGGAAAGCAAAGTGCCCTGAGGGGGCTGAGCAGGTGCTGGGCTCATCCCTGCCCTGCTGGGGACACCCGGTGCCTTTGGGAACAGAGAGGGACACGGACCTGCAGGCGGCTGCAGCTTCTGCACGATGGTGGACACAGCCAGCTTCTTCTCCTGCGTGGTGGCACTCAGGTACTCGTGGTCCAGCAGCTTGAGCAGAACGCTGAGCTCGGGCAGGAGCTGGTCCAGCACTGAGGGGAGCAGGAAAAATCCTATCAGCCAGGGGGTGTTGGGATAATGGGGTTAAACAAGGCAAAATGGGCTGGAGCTCTGGATGGGGCAGAAAGAAAGAGCTGCAGTGCAGGATCCTCCTCTTGGCAGGCACCAAACACCCTCTGAGCACAGCTGGGGTGGCACACAGCTGGCTCTGGGTCTCCAGGGACAGCAACACAGGCCAAGGGTCACCCTGGAGGCAGCTCAGACGTGCTGACTGATGGGGATGGCACCAAGGAGGGGACAGTGTGTGCCCCACACCCTGGCTGGGCTGTGGCCGTGCCCACACTGCTCCTGGGCACAGCAGGGCAGCAGCAAGGGCTGGCACAGGGGTACTCCCAGAGGAAGGGAAGGATCCTGAGGCACTGATGGGATCCTCCTTCCTTATGTAAGGAACATGGAGCCAAAAGCAGCATAACAAAAGCAGCACAACAAAAGCAGCACAATAAAAGCAGCTGGTGTTTGAGGGTGAAGGGGAGCCCAGCAGGAGCAGTGCCAGCCAAGATGAGCCCCTGGGCACAGGGACAACGTGCCAGCCCAAATTGCCACTGTTCCAGGATACAGGGCAGGATGTGGCTCACGGGGCTCTTCCTGCCTCCCTGCACTGCACAGAGCTCCTGCTTCCTCCTCCTCCCTGCCCAGTGCCAAACTGAGCCCAGCCTCAGCCCTTCTGGCCGTAGCACCGGGCAGTGCCCATCTCCCACGGGCAGTGCCCATCTCCCACAGGCAGCCAAGCCAGGACAGGCAGCCCCAGCAGCAGGAGAAGCCTCAGCACTGCTCCAGCAGAACAGCCAAGCACCTCTCAGACCCTGGGGAAGGAGAAGGCAAGCACAGGGAATGGATTCCTGCTCCTGGAGCTGCAGTGACACCCCAGAGCCAACACACGGGGCAGGTCCTGGCCATGCTCAGCTCGCACACACCTGCCATGGTGGCACTGCTGAGCTTCGTGAGTGGGGAGAGCACCAGCCCCAGGGCCCCTCTGCCTTACAGGGAGGGAGGGAAGAGAGGGAAATGCTCCCTGGGCTGTGTCAGAGTGCACAGGCAGGACAGGATCGGGCTGCTGCTGCTGCTGCTGCTGATCTCCAGCAAGGTGAGACATCCTCCCTGCAGGGCTGGGCAGGCCAGGGGACTGCAAGGAAGCAGCTGGGACCAAAAGCCAGATTTCCCCTGTCCAGCCAGCAGCTGCAAACATCTGGGGAGTCATCTGGGGAGTGTAGGGAGTCATCTAGCTCCCACAAGGGGAACAGGGACTGTGCAGGCTCCTCCCTGCATGGGCTTTCCACAGCTCACCAAACCCCAGCCCATGGGGTCAGCAGCATCCCCCCACTCTCAGAACACCCCAAACCCCAGGCCATGGTGTCACCAGCATCCTCCACACTCAGGACACCCCAAACCCCGGGCCATGGGGTCAGCAGCATCCTCCACACTCAGGACACCCCAAACCCCAGGCCATGGGGTCAGCAGCATCCCCCCACACTCAGGACACCCCAAACCCCAGGCCATGGTGTCATCAGCATCCTCCACACTCAGGACACCCCAAACCCCAGGCCATGGGGTCAGCAGCATCCCCCCACACTCAGGACACCCCAAACCCCAGGCGGTGGGGTCAGCAGCATCCCTCCACTCCCAGGACACCCCAAAGCCCAGCCCATACTGTCACCAGCATCTTCCCCACTCTCAGGACACCCCAAACCCCAGGCCATGGTATCACCAGCACCCTCATCCTGTGCCATGTGCAGGACACCTCCCACCACAGGCACCAGCTCGGTGCCAGGGCTCTGGGCCAGCCAGGGCCCAAAGGACAGCCTGGTTTCTATGGGCAGAGCCCCAGCAGGCAGGGAGGGGGCACGGGGACCCCCCTGGGGTGCCCGACGTGCCAGGGCTGCTGGCAGGGCTGGGATCAGCAGCAGTGCCCCGAGCTGGGCACACTCAGCACGGACACACGGCTCTGAAGGCGCCTTTGTTCCCCCAGCTGAGCTGTCCCCTCTATCTCCCTTGTTAAACATCCTCCAAAATACAACGGGGGAGGGAGGGAGGGCAGTGAAAGGGGCCTGTGATCCCAGGAGGGCACGCTGAGCACAGCCTGGGGCAGCACAGCGAGGCAAGGACTCATTTCCTATGCTCGTTAGGCTGCCAGGCTGAAGGAAATGAATGGGGGGGCTGCAGGAAGTGAGGGGAGATTGCTGCAGGGGGGCAGCAGGGGATGGGGGACACCCAAGGGCACCTGGCAGGCAGGGACCAGCACAGACACCTCTGCAAGAGCTGGTGGGAATGAGCACAGAGCCCCAGGGCTGGCCCAGGGGACAGGGACACATCCCCTGGTGCCACCACTGGGGGCTCTGAGCCCGGGCACAGGGACAGCAGGACAGCAAAGGGCTCTGGGGAGGAGGGCTGGGCTCTCACAGTGACCACAGGTGACACACAGACCCTGTGTCCCTGCTCTGGACACCTCCAGATGGTGCTGGCAAATGGCTCCCACCTGCTGCTTTCTGCATCCAAAACCTGTGGGATCAGCATTCAGGCTTGGAACAGCCAGCCCAGGACAGGCAGGGACACCAGTAACGCCCTCCTCTCCACATCTGAGGCACAGTGGGAGATGTCCCTGAGCTCCCTGGGCCTGGGAAGGCCAGGACCCTGGGCAGCAGATGGCTTCAGCATTAACCAACAGGCCTGGAGGGGCTGGGGCACCCAGGGTGGCCCAGGGGACAGCAGCAGGACATGGTGCCATGCAGGACATGGGGACAGTGCTGCCACATCCTGCCCTGGCAGCAGCAGCAGGCACGGAGCTGCAAGGGAGCTGCATCCCCTGCAGCCCCCCTGTCCCCCACACCAGCCCAGCTCTATTTTTAGAGCCCACAAGTGCTCAGGGAGCCTCTTCCCAGCACGCAGATAAGGGCTGGACACGGGCTGCAGCTGCACAGCCTCGCTGGCTCTGCCCCAGCACAGCAGCACAAACCCCATCCTGCTCCAGCAGCCCGCAGAGAGGAGGAAGAGGAGGAGGAGGAGGAGGAAGAGTCTCTGGCCAAGCCAAGGCAGGAGTTTCCTGGTGTAGAGAGACCCAGCTTTTGCAAGCGGAGAGATAAGACAAGCCCATGGAGGTCTCACCCCAAGAAAAGCCCAGCCTGGAGCTTGAGAGAGCCCCGGGGAGGGGAGAGGCTGAATCAGAGCCCTGAAATGCGGTGGGAGCTACTCAGGGACCCCATCCTGTGTTCACAGCCCTGAAATGCGGTGGGAGCTGCTCAGGGACCCCCATCCTGTGTTCCCCTGTCCCCTGGGGAGGGGAGGTGCAGAATCACAGCCCTGAAATGCCGTGGGAGGTGTTCAGGGACCCCCATCCTGTGTTCACAGCTCTGAAATGCCGTGGGAGGTGCTCAGGGACCCCCATCCTGTGTCACAGCTCCCCTGCCTCCGGCCACGCTTCCTCCCGCGCCAGGTGATGCCTGGGGCCGGGGGAAATCGGATGCTGGGAGTAACAGCCATTGTTTGTAGCTAAAATAAAACCCAGGCACAAATAAATCCTTCCTGTGGGCAGGGCAGGGCCCTTGGCTGCTGTGCCTGCCAGCTCAGGGCTCCTCACTGCTGCCAGCCCAGCAAAAATCAACCTGGAGAGCTCCTGGGTGCCCTAAACAGGAGGGGACAGCACCAGGGACACCCCAGCACCAGGGAGGTGCCTGTGGGACCAACAGCCCCAGGGCTCTCTCTGCAGCACACCAGCCCTGCTCAGCTGGGCACAGGTGGGTGTGCAGCCACCTGCAGGAGCCCTGCAGTGCTGGGACGTGTGCCCAAGCCTGGCTGGGTGCCCCAGGATGGCATCACCAGAGGGGTGAGATGCTGGCAGCCCCTCCAGCCCCAGCACTGCTGCTCTCTGAGGAAGCCCACGGGCATTTTGCTGAGCTCCCAGGGCAAGTCCTGTTCCCATCCCCATCCCAAGGAGGTTTCTTCCCACCAGGGATGAGGAAGTGCCTCTTGGTGCTCCCAGAATTGTTCCTTTGTGCAGGGGACAGCAGGACAGAGCTGCCTGCACCCAAGGGGCAGGAGAGGGGCAGCAATGGGCCCTGGAGGGGCACAAGCCAGCCAGGCTCTGCTGCCATCACCCAGCACCTGCTGGTGTGGGGCAAACTGGGATGGGCTGGGAGGGCCAGCAACAGCAGCCTGGAAAACACATCATCCTCCTCCTCCTCCTGTGCTGCTCCAGGCCCCGGGGGTTTCAGGAAGAGCCAACCATCAATGCTCACCCTTGAGCCCTGGCAGCATCCCCCGAGAGTGGAAGATTTGCTGAGGGGGTGCACATGAATCATCTCCTCCCTGCAAACAAGGGCCCCTTGAGTGGGGAGGACGGGGCAGCTCTGCCTCTGCACCCAGCAATTCCAGCAGCCCTGAGCACCCAGGGCTGGCTCCTGGCACCCACCCAGCTGCCCCTCACTGGGGTAAATCCAGGCTCTCACTCCCACTCTGGGGGCTGCAGCAGCCCTGGGTGCTGGGGAGCACGAGGCAAGCTCAGATCTCCAATCTCAGCCCTTCCAGCACACAGGCAGAGCAGCCATGCACAGCCCTGGGGCCCTCACCATGGCCTGGCAGTAATTAATATCCTCATTTGATAGCCTTGGAAAATCAATGCTGGGAGGTGAATGTGGAACCTGACTGCTTGAGGGGGCACAAAGCCCCCAGCTCTGCCTCCAGAGCAGCAGCTCTGAAATAAAGAATTAGCTCTGAAATAAAGAATTAGCTCTGAAATAAAGAAACTGCTTTAGTTTGCAGCGAAAGGTTATTCCTCATTTCTACTATTTACTTACACATATACTGAAAAACAGACAATCAAAAAGCCATCTTTTTTTCTGAAACTCTGGAACAGAGTGTCATAGACAGATACCAGCTAAAGGCTAAAGAAATATAAAAAGTTCATTTAATCATATCATTATGAAACTATCTGTACTGGGAAGCATTTCTCTTGTTTTTTTGTTTGCAAAAAATTGTCATGGCAAGAGTTATATTCTTTCAACAAGAGGATTTATCTTATTTTTCACTTATTGGTCTCTCCCATCTGTCTGAATTATCCTTCTGAATCTCCAGTGAGTAATTTTTTGCCAGCTTAATGAACAACATTGTCTTGCCACTAGATAAGCGAGGAGTTAAAGGATGAGCTAGATCCCTACAACGAGACACTGAAATAACACAGGGGCTTGGAGGGCTCTTCCATGCTGGGACAGGGGCAGACGAGCCAGCAGAAGGCTTAAAAGCACAAAGGGTGATGGGTGAGGCACCAGGAGGGTTAAAAACACTAAAGGTGCCCTGGCTGTGCCACCACAAGGGTTGGAAAGCACAAAGGGTGCCTGGCTGTGCCTGCTGTCTCTCCTCCATCAGTGCTGCAGACACCCAGCCCTGGCAGCAGCTCTGGGGATGCTTTCCCAGCTCAGCTCCAGTGGCACCAGTTCACTCCAGCAGTGGCACCAGTTCACTCCAGCAGTGGCACTGAGGCTCCCAGGCCTGTCCCAAGCCCCTGCCAGCTCAGGCTCCTCTCCCCATGATAAACACCCTGCACAGAGCCTTATCTCCTGCCCTTATCACCAGCCCAGCCCAGAGCTGCTCCCCCACTCCGGCTCTCTGCACAGAGGGGCTCTGAGCCCCCAGCACCCCCAAAAACGGGAGAAGAGCCCCAGCTCCGCCCTGCACAGGGAGCTGGACACAAGCAGGACCCCAAACCCCCCCTGTGAGCACAGCCCTGCCCGCAGGACACAGCTCCTCACACCCTCCTCCCGTCCTGGAGGAGGAAACAGGAGCCCTGAATAGAGGGAAGTGCAATCACAACTGATGGAGCGTGGGGAGGGCAGAGATTATCACCGGCACTGGAGGGCAGAGATTATCACCTGCACTGGTGTCCGGGCAGCTCACACACTGCAGGGCCATCACTCACTCCGGGGGGCACAGGAGCCTCTCCCCAGAGTAATTACATTAATGGGAACAAGGATTGACTGGGAACGAGGATTGAATGGGAACGAGGATTGAATGGGAACCAGGATTGACTGGGAACGAGGATTGAATGGGAACGAGGATTGACTGGGATCCCACCCCGGCCCAAGGAGCGGTGCTGGGCTCACCCCAGGCTGGGTCGGGGCTCTCCTGGTGCTGCCACACCCCGAGCACGGCTGTGGGTGGGAGATCCCCCCTCAGCCCCTCACCCTGGCACCCCAGTGTGGGCAGTGCCCCCCAGCCCAGCCATGGGGAACCTCAGGGACAGAGGCTCCCTGCAGTGACACCAGCCCTGGGACACCCCTTGTCCTCCCTCCCAGCAGCTCCTGAGTGCTGCAGGTAATGATTAACAGCTGATTAAATCACCAGCAAGCACGTCCCTGCGAGCCAGGCTGCCAATGACCCCCAGGGCTGCGGCAGGACCCCTTCTGCAGGGCTGTCCCCCCTTTCTCTGCCTCCTGGAGAAGGTTTGGCTGTTTGCTTTAGCTCACCCAAAGCAAACCCCATCCCCCTGGCCCGGAGGAGCAGGGAGGGGGTGGTTCCAGGGTCACCCCTCTCACAAGAGAGATGCTGAGCAAATAAAACCACCCAGGTGAGAGATCTGAGTGACCCTGCTGTGTCCCCAGAGAGGCACAGGGAGCCTCCACACTCTGCCCCCAACCCCAGCCACGAGAGGTTTCCAGCTCCAGCTCAACACAATCAGCTCTGGAAAATCACAAATTCTAAACCTGGAGCAGGTTTAGTACTCCTAGACTACATTTTAGAACTTGGTGCCAGGCCTAGACTACATTTCAGGACCTGGTGCCAGGCCCAGACTATATTTCCGTGCCCAGTGCCAGCCCCAGACTACATTTCAGTGCTCAGTGCCAGGCTCAGCAGGCTCATGGCAGGATGCTCCAGCCTGGGAGCTGGGCTCAGAGGCTGCTGGCTGGAGAACACATGTAAATAATGAATGAAAAGGAGAGGTTTGAGATGCCCTTTAAAGGAATAGTCAGGCAGGGGCGAGACCTGCTGAGTAATGTATAAAAAACAAGCTTCAGGCAGAGGAGAGATGTTAGGATTACTCAGGACCCAGAGTAAACTGTGCTCCCTCCAACCAAAATTTTGGTGTCGGCCTTTTTCAAACAAACTCCAGCAACAGGTTGGGCCTGGGCCCCTGTCCAGAGCTGGGAGAGGCCCTGGGATGGTGCCCCAGCCCTGTGCCCACCCTCTGTGGTGGGCAGAGCAGGGGGAATCCTCCCTGGGTCACCTTCCTGCCTGTGGGGACCTGGAGCTGTCACCTCCCTGCAGCCCCTGGTGTCCTCCAAACCTCAGCCTCCAGGAGAGCTTGAACTCCAGCTAAATGTAGGAATTGCAGCTAAATGCAGGAATTGCTGCTAAATGCAGGGATTCTAGTAGGAAACCCCAATTCCCACCAGTCCACACCATCACCCCCATCACCCAGGGCTGGATCCAGCCCCCATACCCCCAAAATCTCCTCTGGTGGGGTGAAAGCTCTCTGCACCCCAAGAGCCACTTCCCCACATCCTGTGCATCCCCATTCCCCAAAGCCAAGGTCCAAAACGCCTTGGATACAATTCCCAACCTGAAGGAGTGAGATATGGGAGGCCACCAGAGGTGGCGCATCTTCTTGGGAGGAAAAGTCACCTGGGGGAGCTCGTGACAGGATCCTGGCCAGGAGAGCAGGATCCCAACCCTCACCTCATAGCAGGGCATAGCCAGGGATTTGCAGGATCAGCTTTCCCAAATCCCACTGCACTTGCCCAAATACCTTCAGTAGCAGGATGGGGATCCTTCTTTACAGAGCTGGGGGAGGAGAATCCAGAGATGCCAATGGAGGAATACCCTGGCAGATAACCCACAGATGGCAGTGGGGAATATCCTGGCAGATAACCCACAGATGGCAGTGGGGAATACCCTGGCAGATAACCCACAGATGCCAATAGGGGAATATCCTGGCAGATAACCCACAGATGCTAGTGGGGGAATATCCTGGCAGATAACCCACAGATGCCAATAGGGGAATATCCTGGCAGATAACCCACGGATGCCAATAGGGGAATATCCTGGCAGATAACCCACAGATGCCAGTAGGGGAATACCCTGGCAGATAACCCACAGATGCCAGTGGGGGAATATCCTGGCAGATAACCCACAGATGCCAATAGGGGAATATCCTGGCAGATAACCCACAGATGCCAGTGGAGGAATATCCTGGCAGATAACCCACAGATGCCAATAGGGGAATATCCTGGCAGATAACCCACAGATGCCAATAGGGGAATATCCTGGCAGATAACCCACAGATGCCAGTGGAGGAATATCCTGGCAGATAACCCACAGATGGCAGTAGGGAATATCCTGGCAGATAACCCACAGATGCCAGTGGAGGAATATCCTGGCAGATAACCCACAGATGGCAGTAGGGAATATCCTGGCAGATAACCCACAGATGCCAGTGGGGAATATCCTGGCAGATAACCCACAGATGCCAATAGGGGAATATCCTGGCAGATAACCCACAGATGGCAGTGGGGAATATCCTGGCAGATAACCCACAGATGGCAGTGGGGGAATATCCTGGCAGATAACCCACAGATGCCAGTGGGGAATATCCTGGCAGATAACCCACAGATGCCAGTGGAGGAATATCCTGGCAGATAACCCACAGATGCCAATAGGGGAATATCCTGGCAGATAACCCACAGATGCCAGTGGGGAATATCCTGGCAGATAACCCACAGATGCCAGTGGAGGAATATCCTGACAGATAACCCACAGATGCCAGTGGGGAATATCCTGGCAGATAACCCACAGATGGCAGAGGGGAATATCCTGGCAGATAACCCACAGATGCCAGTGGGGAATATCCTAGCAGATAACCCACAGATGCCAGTGGAGGAATATCCTGGCAGATAACCCACAGATGCCAGTGGAGGAATATCCTGGCAGATAACCCACAGATGCCAATAGGGGAATATCCTGGCAGATAACCCACACATGTGGGGGAATATCCTGGGGCTGGGGCAGGGAGATGTGCCCAGCCCCAGCCCTGGCATCCCTGCCCTGATCCCAACAATGCCCAGGAGTTCAGAGCTGTGCTGGACACAGTTCCCCTCCCTGCTGGGGGGGTTGGGACCCTCTCAGGGCCACCCCAGCCCTGTCCCCAAGTCCCCAGGCCGGGGCACAGCAGAGGGTCCCCGTGTGCGGAGCTGGGCCAGCAGGATGAGCGTTATTTTCTCAGCCCTTCCCTTTCCTTCCCTTGCATCAGGTGCAGCGGCAAGGCCACCACGGAGAGCATTTCCTACCCGGTTAACCCCTGCAGGGCCGGACTGCAGGGGCAGGAGAACCGGGATGTCCCAGTGATAAAGTGTGAGCGACTGCTCTGGTGGCTCCAGCAGTGCTGGGACTGCTTCACCTGCTTCTCACTCCAGGACACCACAACCAGCTCTCAAACTTAAATTCTATTCCTTGTTCTGCCCTTCACAACCTCGGTTTCCCAAAATTTTGGACCACGTAAAATGAGCAGCTGTTCCTCCATCACAAACTTGGGTGGGTTTAATGCTCAAAAAGAAAAAAAAACCCACCCAGAGGAAGCCAAAGCCATTCTTCAAAGTGCTCCTTACACATCAACCCTGCTAATTGGCAGCAATCACAGCATACCAGCGTCTCCCCCAGCTCCCTCTTATCACTTCCAGGATCAAATGCACAAGAAAACCACTTCAAAAAAAAGAAAAAAAAGATATTTTGAGCACGGAAACCCCTTGCAGCAAAGCTGTTTTTGTTCCAAACCGTTACGAAATGTCAGTGTTTCCCCTGGCCTGCCAAAGAGCTGCCTTTGATGCCATGGCAGGCTTTATGAGGAGCAGGAGTGGAAGGAGCTGCAGTGGGGGGAGGCTCTCAGAGGTTATTTTATCCTTCCCCACGGTTATTTTATCCTTCCCCACTGCAGATTGCCAGCCCAGAATGCCCCAGGGAGCTGAGCTCCCCGAATGCCGCTGCTTTCAGCACCTCGGGGTGGTGACAGGCACTGCTGCCTGCCAGGGTGCCCTCCCTGCTCTGTCACCTCCTGGGTGCCCTGGCTGAGGTGCCAGCCCCTTGTTTGTGCACTGAAAGGTTTCCAGCTCCATTGTCCTGTCGCTGGACAGTGGCATTTAATCAGTATTTTACAGGACACAGGGTTGTGTCATTAATTTTAAGGTTCCTTATACCCAGGAGGAGATGTGTTCCTCAGGAGGAGTGTGAGCTGTGCCAGACTAGATAATAGGAAGGGTTAAGGGGTTAGGACACGAGTCTGGGAAGCCAGAAACCACTTCAAGCCCCCACTCTGCTCCACTGTTATCTCCTGTCCCCAGCAAGTGATTTGGGCACTGAACAGCAGGCAGAGCTTGGGTCGAGCCGTGTGCTCTGCTCCGAAAAGGCTTCCCACTGCTTGGGATGAGCCAGCTCCTTCCAAACCCTAAACAAAGCTTTCCTGGGCAGGAGAGGAACCTCCTGCAGGCCCGAGGGAGCTCTGCTGCACGGCAAAGGGCACGGCGGCCTCGCAGCTCAGCACGTTTGCACAGGAAAAGAGCATTTCCAGGTCAAGAGTGGGAAACAGGCAGGTTTTCCAGGCAGGGCAGGCACACAGGACAGTGCCCAGGGCTCCAGGCTGGGGGACACTATCCCACAGTGTCCTTCCCCTCTCCAGAGCTCCCAAGAGGCTCCGCATGGATCCAGCCTTTCCCTGCTATGGCCAGCGCTGCACACAGCAGGAGACTGGAAAAACAACCCCAGAGCTTCATCAGCAGCAGCATCCCACCTCTTATCCTGTTTCAGCCACATCAGCCCGTTCCCCACCTCCCCCGGGCCAGGAACAGGCGGTGGCGGATTTCCATGGAAGGAATGGCTGCAATGCAAGCAGAGCTGACAGCTGCCCCGGGCTGTGCTGCTCAGCACCCTGAGCCCTCCTCGCAGGCAGGATTCCTGCTGGAATATCCGGGCAGGAACGATCCCGGCTCCCTCCCACCCTCCTGCAGCCTCCCCATTCCTGCGGGCGAGCTGGAGCCAAGTTTATCCCCGACACATCTCCCCGGCTCTGCTGGATTTAGAGCCCTGATAAGTTTGGGGCAGGACCTGAATTGTGGTGGCTCAAAAGGTCAGGGAAGAGGCACTAATGAGGGAGGAGAAGCCACGTGTGAGCACGGGCGTGTTCGAGCAAGGGATCGCCTGCCAAATCACACTTTGGGTGCTGGGATCTCCATCAGGACATCCTGAAACAGCTCTGCCAACAGCACCAATCCCCCAGTCAGCCTCTGGTGCAGGGCTGGGCCATGCTCTGGAACTGGCAGGTGATAAAATCAGGATACAGCAGGGCCTTAGCAGAGCTCCAGGTGAAGGAAGGGGCTGCCAGAGACTGGGAATGAGCACAGAGCCCTGCCTAACGCCATTCCCCGTTTCAGTGGGGAAGGGAACCACGAGTCACAGCCCCGAGAGGGCTCCAGCAGCTCTGGCTGATGAGCAGGAGGGGCCGGGGGGGTTTCCATTAGCGAGGAGCCATCCAGGTGCCAACAGCAATTCATCACAAGCACTCAAAACAAAGCAGGCAGGCACCAACGAGGGGGATAAAGTGGCTCTTCCCTGGCAGGTCAACCTGTGGAGAGGCCAAACCACCCCAGACACTGCTCCTTCAGCTGGGCATCCCCTCCTTCCCTGCCATGAAGTCCTAGGTTGAATTTTTGGGGTGCAAACAGACAATTTTCCATCAGCTCACACAGTGAGAATGGGGAAGCCGAGACCCTCTGTCCCCAGCAGTGATGTCCTCTGGAGGACAGCTCTGCCATCGAGTGACACTGGACATCACTCTCCCTTCTGCCACAGCTCCCTCCTTCCTCCAGAACAGGCAAAGCCACGCTGGGCACAGAGGGCGGCTGTCCCTGTCCCCGTCCCCTCCCGGGCCGCAGCCGCTGACACCGTGCCTGTGTTCGCACCAATCCCAAAGCCCTCGGAGCCGTTCCCAGTGCGGAAACGCCGCCCCATCCTTTTCCATGGGCAAGGGGAACTCTGCCCCGCGGGTGTTCGCGGTGCTGCTCCGGAGCTGCAGACACAGCGCCCTGAGCTGCCCTGGCACCCCAGCGTGCCCCTGCAGCCAGAGACGGCCCTGCCGCTCTCTCATCGCTTCTGGCCCGTGTTTCTGCAGCACCTCCGGGGACAGGGCAAGGGCCAGCACCCCGTGCTCCATCCATCGTGCTCCTCCTGTGCAGCCCCAGCAAGGAGCGATCCCCCTGCAAACCTCCCCGTGCTCCCTGCAGGGACCCAGCACAGAGCCGGGACCTTCTCTCCCTGCAGAGCTGGCCCCAAGCCCCGGCAGGTTCGTACAGATCCCAGATCAAAGCCCCGGAGCTCGGCGGTGCCACGGGCTGCGGGCAGGAGCCCCACACGTGTGGGGAGGAGCTGCTCCCACCCAGCAGGGCGGGGATCGAGCCCTCCGCGGCTCTGCGAGATTCCCGGACAGGGAAACCTCTGAACCCCATCGGGGAGCGTCACCTCCCTATCCACAACCACAATTTCCCCTAACTAACAAGCGCTTACACCCCACAGGCTGCTAGTGGTTTACCCAATCCCACCAGCGAAGACAAACTGGTTCCAGTAGGTGCCCGGCCGGCCCTGCTGGAGCAGGGACCCACAATGGATGCGCCCGCTCGGCTGGGACGGGATGCGCGACCCGCGACTCGCTGCGCCTGGCACGGGCATCGCCGGTGCCCTCCGCGCTGTGCCCGGGCAGGGATGGCATGGGATAGGATAGGATGGAATGCGATACGCGTCTCGTCCCTCCCGTCCCGTCCGTGTGTCCGTCCCTTACCGCTGAGCCGGTCCATGGTGCGGAGCCGCGGCCGCCCCGGGAGCTGCGGGCGGGCGAGTGCAGCGGGCAGCGGCCGCGGCGGGGCCGGCTCTGCCTGGGGCGGCCAATCCCTTCAGCCGCCCCTCCCTCCTTCCCTCCCTCCCTTGCTGGGAGCACGGCAGCGCCCAGCCCCGGCACGGCACGGCACGGCAGCGGGGACAGCGCTGGGCTGGGGTCTCTGCTCGCCTGCGTCCCCGTGGGCACCCAGAGATGGGTGAGGGTCGTGAGTGGGTCACCTCCACCTGCCCGGTTTAGGGGGAATATCCCGAATTCCCGCAGCCCGTAGCACGAACAGCTCCCCCTGAGCCTTCACTGCTCGTTTCCCCCTCCCCAAAATCCCCTCCGTGGCTGCTCCTCCTGTCCCTGGCCATGCCACTGTCATTGTCCCTGCCCAGCACGGCCCTGCAGGGACACCTGGGCTTGGGCAGCCTGTGGGATGTGTGACAGTGCCCCAGGCGTGGCAGCAAGGACAGAAGCTGCTGGCACTGCCATTGTCCCCTTGTGCAGGCCGTGGGATGTGTGACAGTGTCCCAGGTGTGGCAGCAAGGACAGAAGCTGCTGGCACTGCCATTGTCCCCCTTGGGCAGCCTGTGGGATGTGTGACAGTGCCCCAGGTATGGCAGCAAGGACAGAGGCTGCTGGCACTGCCATTGTCCCCTTGTGCAGCCTGTGGGATGTGTGACAGTGCCCCAGGTGTGGCAGCAAGGACAGTGGCTGCTGGCACTGCCAGGACAGTCTGGGCTGCAGCTGAGCCCTGTGGGGACAGCAGGGTGGGATGGAAATGTGATGAGCTTTCACACGTACCCAATTATTATCACCTGGGAGAGCAATAATTGACATATTAGCTGTGAATTAGCAACCAGCCTGGAGAAATTCCCCTTTTTGGGGCAATTTCAGCCCAGGAAACTCAGCCCCTCTCATCTGCCCAGGCCCAGCTGGGAACCAGCTCCTGCATGGATGGTGTTTGATGCTCTCTCCATTCTGGACTGAGACCCAGTGTTCTTCCACAACTCGGGATCTCCTTTGGGGCAGGAATCTCCCAATGGTGCCAGGCTGCTTTGGGAATTGCAGAGCGGCCAGGGACAGCTCCCAGATCAGCTGGTGACACCTGGGGTGTCCCTGCTCCCTCCAGGGCAATGGCACACCAGCAGGGACCCTTGGAGTGCTTGCTGCCCCAGAATGGAGCTGGAGATGCTGCCCTGGCTCAAAACAACCAAGCCCTGCCTCAGTTTCCCCACCTTGGCCATGCAGGTCCTTGTGGAGGAGAGTTACTGTCCATAAAACGCTTTGGAAATGAGGAGATGCTGCTGTTGAGTTATTACTGTTATTAATAACATCCCCCAGGCTCCCTCACTGGAACTGCTGCTGGAGAAGGAGATTCCCACAGCCACAAACAGTCGAGTTTGATTTAGAGAGCCCTGTTTGTATGAGTAAAATAATTACAAACCAGCCTGGCTCATTTACTGCTGCCCCGGAGCAGTGAGCAGCTCCCAGGGCAGCGTTGCCATCCTCACCTCAATGCCCAGCCCTGTCCTGGCTGGCACAAAGCTCCAGGGCTGGAGCTGCTGCTGCTGGGGAAAACCCTGCCCTGAGTGAGCCTCTGGCAAAGGGAAACTGCTGATGGGATTTTGGGCAACAAATTGGGCAGCTCTGGATGGCAGGGATGGCACTGAACCCACTCCATGGGGACACCAGGACAGGAGGGTTTCAGAGGGGACCAGAATGTGGCTCAGGGCACACTGGAGGTAAAACCTGTGCTGTCCCCTCACAGGAACTCTGCTGACACCCCACAGGTCCCTGGGCTGGTTTTGGGACTGTCCAACCCTGCTGTGTGCCTGAAAATCCTGCAGGATGAGCAAACAGGAAAGCAGAGCACCCCAGATAGCAGGGAAGATGTTTGTGTCGAGACGGCCTCATTCATTTTATGAAAAATATGGCAAAAACGAAAGTTATCCCATAGAGTTTGGGATACAAACCTGTAGAGTTTGCAGAGGAGGGAGTTGCCTGCATTCCCAGAGGAATTCATCAGGGAATGATGGCACTTGTGATGTTCAGGAATACCCAGGAGAGGTCCAGCAGGGACCTGCATTTCCCATTCCTCTCCTCTTCCCCAGCTCCCAGCTGGAATATCCTGGGACACTCAGCCCTGGACAAACCTGAAGAGCAGCAGCAAACTGCACAAGGCAGGAGGTGGCTTTGCTGTCCCACTTGAGAAGGGCTGGGTTTGGGGATGGAAAGTGGCTGCTCTGGCACCTTGGGAGGATAAACTGGCTCTGGAGCAGCCCAGGCTTGGCAGGGAAAGGCGCTCAGGTCCCCAGCACTTCAATCCCCTGCCCCAAACTCTGCATTTCAGATCCTGAAGTGCTCCCAGTGCTGGCATGTGAAGGCAGGGATGGATTTAAGGAGGCTGGAGTGAGATCCCACTTTCCTGCTATATCCAGGACCTTTTCCACCCCAACTCCACAGCCCAGCTGAGCAGGAGGGGATGGGACACCCCAGTGCAGCCCCCATCCCAAAGCCATGCTCTCTGGATAATCCTCCCCTCATGTCCCTTTGGAAACAGAAATATCAGGTGTGAATCCTCACCCTCCCCTCATGTCCCTGTGGAAATGTAAATATCAGGTGTAAATCCTCACCCTCCCCTTGTGTCCCTGTGGAAATTTAAATATCAGGTGTGAATCCTCACCCTCCCCTTGTGTCCCTGTGGAAATGTAAATATCAGGTGTGAATCCTCACCCTCCCCTTGTGTCCCTGTGGGGCAGCAGTGACAGAGACCAAAAGGAGAGCCCAGGGATCCCTACAGAACTAGGAAAGGAAAGGAAACACAGAGCACCAAAGGATCTGCAAGACTCCAATTCACTCTCAGGGGTGCAGGGAGGGCCCCAGTGGCCCGTGCAGCCCCCAGAATCATACAGAGCTGCCATATAGAGATCTCTCTATGTATATATTTATAGGTATGTATATATTTATAGTGCCCTGGCTCAGAACAGCCGGGCCTGCTTCTTCAGCTCGTTCCTCTTCCACAGCGCCAGGCGGTCGAACTCGGCCATGGTCATGCCGAAGATCTGGTAGAATTCCTCCTGGGACAGGTGTCTCTGGGGAGAAACAGGGGGCTGGGCCAGAGCTGGGCACCTGCCAGGGGCTCTGAGGGCATCCCCTGCCCGCTGGGACAGTGGGTGACACGAGGCCAGCACTGCTCCCCTGGGAATGGGGGGACCTGCCACTCTCCTGTGGCACAGGAGCCCTGTGACAGTGCCCTGCCACCCTCCTGCCCCTGCCAGAGGCACAGGGGACAGCTGTGCCTGGCCAGGGAGCAGCAGGAGCCCTGTGGCAGTGCCCTGGAGATGCTCCTCACACAGCCCCACACACCGCGTGCCAGGGCCACCCCCATGGGATCAGGTCCCTCTGTGCCCTGGTTGTCCCCAGGGCCGAGGGCTCCTCTCACCTCCAACCGAGTCCTGTCCACGTCTTTGGGCAGCTGGTTCCTCCCCCTCGTCTTCACCAGGAGCAGCTCGTAGGGGTAAATCTGCACAGGGACAGGGACAGAGACACTGTGGGCACCCATGGGAACGAGGGCAAGGCCTCCTGCCCCCTGCATTTAACAGGGTTTGGGTGGCACAGCTGCCTCCATGGCCTGGGTGGGACAAGGAGAGGTGGGAGCTGCTCTCAGGGTGACTCTGATCCACCCTGGAGCTCCGTGGTGGCTCTGGAACAACAGCAGGAATGAGCCAGGCAGGGGTGTGAGCAGCACAACCCCCTGCTCTGCTCCTCACCCAGGGGACAACTGTGCTCAGCAGCCCCTGGGGAGGGAAGGGGCTCTGGTGTGAGCCCCAGGGTGCTGGGATGGGGCTGCCAGGTCCAGGATGGAGCAGAACAGAGGCAGAGGGCTGAGCTTCCCTCTGCAGAGCCTGGGGACACACGGACACATCCCTGGGGCTCTGGCTGGTGGCCTCTCCTTGCAGCAGAAGGCTCTTACCTTGTACTCTGTGGGGAGAGCAGACAGACAGACAGACGGACAGACGTGAGCCCCAGCTCTGCTGGCACCACCCTGCCCCGGGGCTGCCTGGGGGGACCCCATCCCCCTGCAGAGCTGCCTGGGGGGGTTGGCAGCCCCTCAGCATGGGCAGCCCCTCAGGGTGCCCCCAGGATGTCCCCTCACCTCGCATGCCCCAGTTGACGGCGTTGGTGCTGTCGTAGTGGAACAGCTCCGCGCTGGGAGGCTGCAGAGGGATGGACAGACAGACAGAGGGGCTGTGAGAGGGAGGGAGGCTCCTCCAGACACTCCAGGGACACCTCCCACATCCCCAGGGGGGGACACCAGGGTCCCCACCCTGCAGCAGGGAAAGGGAGACACGGGGAGGTGAAGTGACCAGCCCAGAGCTCCTGATCCCAAACAACCCCAGGATACAAAGCAAAGCTCTTCTGGGGGAAAGCAGCACCAGCATCCCTCTGGATTTGCTCTGTGGGGGTTTCACGGCAGACACTGCCTGGACAGGGCTCTTTGGACCCTATTTAATAAGGATTATTAATGATAATAACAATTTTGGATGGGCACAGGGCAGCAGTGACAGCAGGGATGCAGAGGAGCGGGAAACAGGAGATCCCAGTGATGGAAAGGGAGCATGGGGGGCTTGGAGGAGCCTGGGACAATGGGGAAGCTTGGGAGAGGAGATTTGGGAATGCCTGGGAGATTGGGAAAGCCTGGGAGAAGAGATTTGGGAAAGCCTGGAAGAGGGAGGAATGCCTGGGAGATTGAGGAATGTCTTGGAGATTGGGAATTCTTGGGAGAAGGGGGAAAGCCTGGCACAATGGGGAAGGCCTGGCACAAGGGGGAAGGCCTGGCACAAGGGGGAAAGGCTGGCAGCAGCAGGAGGCACTCACCCTGTGCAGCCCGTTCCTCCTATAGGCAGGGAGCGAGGCTGACTTTGAAATGAGGGGATCTGCAAAGAAGGCACCAATTCCATCAGGGAAAAAGCAGCAATGGCAGCCCAGGACAGCCCCCACCCTCTGCCCCTGTGCTCCCAGCTCTGTCTCCTCCCAGCTCCAGCTCATTTCCAGCCTGTGCTGATATTCCTCTCCCCAAAATCCCATTCCCATGGCACCCTCCCACCTCACCCTCCAGAGAAGCCATTCTCCTCTCCCAGCTCCCCCTCTCATCCTCTCTGCCCTGCTCCAGCTCTGTCCTAACCCAGCCTTTCAAGGGCTCCTGTTGGCTTCCCTTCTCCCCTCCCAGGTCCCAGCAGCTCCTCCAGCTCAGCTCTGGATCCCAGGAGGGGCTGGGGCGGGCTGGGCTCGGGCACTCACCGCTGTCAGCCAGGTAATGGGTGCGGGGAGCTGCAGGGAGAGCAGAGCTCTGTCAGGGCCCCATCCATGCACAGCTGCCCATCCCCAGCCCCACAGACCCTCCCTGGGGCTCCCTGGAGCTCATGAGGGGCTCCCTGAGCATCCCTGAGCATCCCTGAGCAGCCTGCTCCACCAGGGCAGATGTGCCATGAGGAGGGACAGCATGGAACGGGCATGGCCAGCTGTGCTGCCAGGAGAGCATGGAATGGGCATGGCCAGCTGTGCTGCCAGGACAGCATGGAATGGGCATGGCCGGCTGTGCTGCCAGGACAGCATGGAATGGGCAGTGCCAGCTGTGCTGCCAGGCTCTCAAGTGGCCCCAAGGGCAGGGCTGGGGGCCCTGGGGGCTCTGTCAGAAGAGCAGGGTGAGCGAGGCAGCCCTGGGGTGCCATCCTAGAGCAAGTGCCAGCTCCTGGGCATGGCTGTGCTGCCAGACCTCCAAGGGACCCCTCAGCCATTCCAGGCTGCCCCCTGAGCAATGCCCCATCCCAGCTGGGGCACAGGGCATGGATGGAGCCCTCCATAGAGGAAAAGAGCCCAGCTCCATGCCCAGCACCCCTCATCAGCCCTTTCCTCATCCCATTCCTCCCTCTCCACCCCTCCCGAGGGGCTGGGGCTGTGGTGGGTGGGACAGAGGGACAGAAGGACAGAGGGACAGCCTTACAGCCATTGAGGGAGCCCTCGTAGCCCACAGTGTGCAGGGCCTCCCTGCTGCTGGCTGAGCTGCGAGGGGGGGTCCAGGGGTCTGCGTAGGAGTTGGAGCGAGCCTTCATCTCCTCCCTCAGGATCAGCCTCCCAATGCCACTCTGGATCTGCCGGGGGGGAAAAGCCACCTGCCACCCTTGCTGTGCCTGCCCAGCCCGCCCTGGCACCCACAGGAGGGCACAGCATCCCCTGGCATGGCTTGGGCATCTCCTGGACAGGGGGATGCTGTCCCCTCCTTCAGAGCCTCTGATGAGGGTGGCCAGGAGGGGACAGATGGCCCAGGGCCATGGGGATGGTGGTGGCACCCTCTGGGGTGGCAGAGCCAGCTGGGGACAGCTGGGTGCTGGCTGTGCCCAGCAGGGCTGGCACTCACCTTGTGCATGCCCCGGTCGTACCCATCCTCCTCCCCACCTGAGGAGAACCTCCGGGCCCGGGGAGCTGCAGGGAGACACAGCAGGGGTCAGGTGGGGACAAAAGGGGGACAGGCAGGGAGAGGGGAGTCTCCAGCTCCATGGGGTCACATCAGGGATCAGATGGGGACAAAAATGGACAGGCAGGGGGCAGACAGTCCCCAGCTCCATGGGGACAGTTGGCTCCTGGACACTCTGCGTTTTGGGGTCACCTCTGCAGGTATCTCAGCCCAACCCCACTTTTGTGTCCAGACCCAACTCAAAGCGGGGTTTCCTCCCAGAAAACGTGGAGCAGGAACGGGTTTCGCTTCCTCCCAACCCAAGGGGAGCTCATTACCTTTGGGTGAGCCCTGGAAGGACCAGTACTCGGACTCAGAGTGGTAGTAGGGGTCAGGGGAGTAGGCAGGGCTGTACTTGGATGACTGAGCGATGTCCTCGCTGGTTTTGCTCTTGGTGGCTGCAGAGGGGGTGTCTGCAGAAGGAGAGGGCAGAGCCAGGGTGAGGATCCCCAAAGCAAGGCAGATCCTCTTCCCTCCCCAGGACTGCCAGGGATTTGTGTCTGGGCACGGAGCAGAGCTGGGAATAATCAGTTCTCCAACTGCTGAGGCAGACAGAGGGGACAGTGACAAGCAGGGGATGTCACTGGTGTGGCTGGGAAGGGACCCAAATGGCTGAGAGCCCACGGCACCACAAGTGCTGTGTCCTGCACCGTGCTCATCCCGTCCCAGCAGTGCCACCGAGCTGTGCTGTGCTGTCCCTAGGAGGTGACAGAGGGGATGGAGGGAGGCTCAGCCCCAGCAGTGCCACCGAGCTGTGCTGTGCTGTCCCCAGGAGGTGACAGAGGGGATGGAGGGAGGCTCAGCCCCAGCAGGGACAGGTGGCAGCAGAAGGGCTCTGGCAGGGCTGGCTCCTCATGGCAGGGACACACAGGTGCTCAGGCTGGGGACAGAGCCTCGATAGCGCACGGGGGAGCCCAGGGGGGAGCTCTGCTGCACCAGAGGCCGGGAGGGTGACAGGGGAAGGAGCAGCAGGGCCAGGAGGTGGCAGAGCCTGGCAGGCACAGGGGACCCAGCAGTACTTACAGCAGCAGGAGCAGGCAGCAGCAGGCAGTGGGAGATGGCAGGAGGGAGGGGAGAGCAGGGAGAGACAGGAGACAGACACAGTTACTGCCCAGGGGAGCTGCTGTCCCTCCGTGAGCAGGAGCAGGAGGGGACAGAGCCAGCCAGCCCCTCTGAGAGCCACTAAACACCGAGGGCCACCAAACACCGAGAGCCACCAAGCCCCAAGGGCCACC
Source organism: Zonotrichia albicollis (assembly GCF_047830755.1). Taxonomy (NCBI): domain Eukaryota; kingdom Metazoa; phylum Chordata; class Aves; order Passeriformes; family Passerellidae; genus Zonotrichia; species Zonotrichia albicollis. The sequence goes on from NC_133833.1 coordinate 1,679,935, forward strand.
CAAACACCAAGAGCCACCCTACACTGAGGGCCACCAAGCACTGAGAGCCACCCAAACACCAAGAACCACCAAACACTGGGGGCTATCAAGCACCAAGGGTCACCAAGCACCCTCCCCAACCTGCAACACCCCCAGGCCTGTTTCACTCTGGAGCAGCCGCCCACAATGGGCTGCATTTTCTCCAGGGCTGCATTCTCAACTGCAAATTGCTTTTTTCATCCCTTTTCCGAGGCTGCTCTGACTCCCTTACCCACCAAGGCCCTGCTCCCCCTGCCACAGCCATCCCTGGTGTCACTGGGGCCTTTGCTGGAACCCTCACCACAGGGACACTCCAAAGCCACAGCTGTGATCCCTCCCTGCTGCCCAGAGCAGGAGCAGGAGCATCCCACCAGAGCCCACCCTAAACCCTGATGCCTGCCCCATCTCCCACCCACTCCTGAGCACACCAGTCCCCTCCTCGGGGTGACACGGGGACAGGGACAGACAGACAGACAGACAGACAGACAGACAGACACACGTACCGTGCCGCTTGTAGATGGGCGGCTTCCTGTAGATGTTGCTCTCGCCAGCAGCTGATGGGACAAGAGAGAGAAAAAGGGAAGAAAGAAGGGAGAGAGGGTGGTGAGTGTGAGTGTGCTGAGAGCGCACAGGACACGGGTCCTGCCGGTGCCACCACCCTCAGGTCACGGTTCCATCACGGAGCCACCCCCGGCCCTCCGTGTACTGGGAGTGACCCGGGAGGGCCCAGAGAGGGATCCAGGGAGGCTCCGTGAGGGATCCTGGAGTGCCCCGGGAGGCTCCGGGAAGGCTCCGGGACTGCCCCAGGAGAGATCCGGGAAGGCCCCGGAAGGCTCCAGGAGGGATCCGGGAATGCCCCGGGAAGGCCCAAGGAGGGATCCGGGAGTGTCCGGGAGGGCCCCGGGCCGGCAGCCCTGGCACGGAGCGCGGTCCCGGCTGCCCAGCAGTGCCAGGACATGCAGCGAGCACCCAGCCACAGCATGCACCGGGGGCAGGGGCACAGCCTGGCAGCCGGGCACCGTTCTGGGGGGTGCCAGCACCGCCTGCGAGCTACCTGAGGCGAGCCAGCATCAGCCAAAGCCTCTTTGCGCAGCACAGAGAGAGAAAAGAGCGAGTCGGGAGGGAAAGCGAGCTGGAGCAGGGAGGGGGCCATCCATAAACACCGAACGGCAGGGCTGGGATGGGGTGGGCAGGGATGGGATGGGCAGGGATGGGATGAGCAGGGCAAGGATGGGAGCAGAGCTGGAGGAGCCTCCGGGTGTGCTCAGGGCATCGGCGATGCCTCGGGGAGGGTGCCAGGCTCTCGGGGCACGGGGGGACGCCCCAGCTGGGTGGCCGGTGCGGGTTCTGACCCTGCCGAGGGGTGACAATGGGCAGCTCTGCCTGCTTCCCAACCCCCTGTCCCTTCCTGCCCCGTCCCCGTGGGCTGTGCGTGGCCGGGGCGGGGTGGCCCTTACCTGGTGGCCCCCTGCAATCCCTGCAGAAGGGGAGCAGGCATCTGGCAAGCCCAGCGCACGCTGGGGGGAGGGAGCGGCGGGCCCTAGGGGGGTATAAAATAGTCATCTGTAGCGGAGGGCTGTGCAAACGCCTCGGGGAGACAGGCTGTGACCCTGGGGGAGGCAGGGATGGGGACAGGATCTCACCAGGACACTCATCTCGGTGTGGGGAACAGTGGAGGGAGGGCAGGGAGGAGGAGGAAGAAGAGGGATGCTGCAAGGATCGAGCAGGCTCCGGGCGGCTCTGGGACCTCCGGGTGGTGATGGGGAGGAGGAGGAGGAGGGTTCAAGGTCCTGTTTATGGATGGCCTCTCCCAGGGGTAGATCCTGGCTCTAGGCAGGCGGCGGAGCTGGGCATGCGACACAGCGGGCACGGCACATGCGGGCATGCCACGGACACGGCTCCCCGGGCAGCGGCGCGCTCCGGAGCCTACCTGGGATGTGGAAATGCTTGGGCGCTTGGTATGAGGTTGGAGTGGAGGACCTCACATCTAACTGGCTATAGTAGGGGGAGCTGCGCCCGCTCTCGGTGCCTGCGCGGGGCCCAGCAGAAGCAGCCGTGAGTGACCGAGAGAGAGAACAAGAGGCAGAAGAAAATGGGTGTTAAATGCGGCGGTGTTAGAGCAGCGGCGGTGAGCCGGGTGAGTGGCAGCGACGGGGATCTGCGGTCCGGGAGCGGCGCTGATGGAGCGGGGCACTTCCCGCATCGCCGGGATGCAGAGCACAGCCCGGAGCGGGGCTGGGAAAAGCCGAGCGGGCTGCAGAGGCACTGAGGAGCCCCTGGCCGTGCAGGGGGCTCTCGGTGAGCTCAGAGGGTTCCAGTCCTTCATCTGCAGCTCCAAAGGACGGGAGACACGGCCCAGGCATGCTCTGCTCCCTGCTGTGCTCCGTGTGCGTGTGCAAGGAGCTGTCTGGGCATAAGCGTCTCTTGCACACCTCTCCCAGAGCCGCCCGGGCAGCCGAGGGGTCTGCACCAGAGCTGGACCCCGTCCTGCCTGAGCTCCAAATTCCCCTTGGCCTCTCCTTGCTGCTCAGAAGAGTTTGGAGAACAGAGGATGTGCAGAGCTGGGCATTGCTCCCATCATGGGCCAGCCTGGGCCTCCTGCTGCTGGCCAGATGAGAAAACACAGAAATCCCAGAGATTTTTGTGCATGTGCAAGAAGCTCCCCGGGCACAAACACCTCCTGCACACCACTCCCAGAGCCACCAGGGCAGCCGAGGGGTCTTCACCAGAGCTGGAGGTCTCCTGCCTCCCACCCCATCCTGCCAGCCCCAAATTCCCCTTGGCTTGTCCCAAATTCTCCTTGCTGCTCACACGAGTTTGGAGAACAGAGGATGGGCAGAGCTGGCACTGCTCCCATCATGGGCCACCCCAGGCCGCCTGCTGCTGGCCAGATGAGAAAGCACAGAAAGAAATCCCAGCGATGTTTTTGCGATCCTCTCTCCCCCTGGCGGTGGGGCCGCAGCCCAGATCCTCACCTGAGCGGTAGAAGTGGTGGGGGGACCTGGGCATGGTGGGGGACATGCCCTGGCGGCTGTAGGTGGGGGAGTCGATGTAGCCGGGGCTGGAGGCTCGCCTCTGCCGCGGGTCAAAGCTCTCGTAGATGTCCTGGCGTGGGGAAGGTGTGGGGAGCGGGGTTAGACTGGCATGGGGGGGTGTCCCATGGTGGGTCCCTGCCTGGGGGTGCCCTGTGTGTGACACTGGCTCTGAGTGTCCCCAGCCTGGGGGTGCCCTGTGTGTGACACTGGCACTGGCTCTGAGTGTCCTCAGCTTGGGGGGTGCTCTGTATGTGACACTGGCAGTGGCTCTGAGTGTCCCCAGCCTGGGGGGTGCTCTGTATGTGACACTGGCACTGAGTGTCCCCTGAGGCTGCATGGGTCCCCAGCCTGCCCTGCCAAGGCACAGGCAGCACAGCCCAGGTGTGGGAGCAGGTGACAGAGGTTTTTTGCCTGGAGATTGTCCCCTCCCCTTGAACTTGTCCCCAGTCACTGGGGCTGCCTCCACGGGGCAGAAGCTGCACCCTGGGGCCATTCTACCAGGGAGGGCTTTGACCCTGCTCTCTTGGGGCCTGACAGATACAACAGCAGCCCTCTCCCATCTCCCCACACCCTGGGACAGCCACCAGCCCAGGGGGAGGAGCAGCAGAGGCTCTGGGCAGAGGGATATCCTGGGGCAGCAGGTGACAGAGCCAGTGCCCACAGGGACATTACCTGTGAGTATGGGGAGAGGGTCCCCAGGGACTGCAGGCAGCAGGAGGCAAAGTGAGGAGGAAAACAGAGAGCGAGAGAGAGACAGCACATGGTTAGGAGGACAGGGACAGACTGGGCTCCCACAGCAGCTGGATTGCCTGGGGTACACTGGGGGTGCAGCCAGAGCTGAACTGGGCAGGGAGAGGAACTGGCAGGAGCAATCAGCAGCTCTCAGACACCTCTGTGGAGAGGGGGAGGCACACAGGGCCCTGGCCACACTGCCTGCACCATCCTGGTGGGCTGCAGGACACCAGGCTTGTGGCAGAACCTCGGGGTGGGCATGGGAGAGGGGCTGCTGCCAAATCCTCTGCAGGTGCTGCTGCCACCAAATCCTCTTGCAGCACCACTTTGGGTGCTCCAGAGGTGCTGCAGGCAGGATTGCCTGCCAGAGCCATGCCCAGGTCTGTGAGGGTGCATTCCCTGCCCATCACTCCTCTCACACAGCCCTGAGCTCACTGGGATCTCTGACTACAGCAGCATCACTCCACCTCCATCACTGACCGTCCCCAAGGCCCTGCCCCACTCCTGCCTCCCTGCACGGCTCCCCCCTGGCATGGAGGAGCCCCCCAGAGCTGTGCCCAGCCTGCAGGGCTCCTGCAGCCTCAGTTCCTCCCCATAGCTCTATCAGTACCTCCCCATAGCTATATCTCTCCAGCGTCTCGTCCGACGTGTATCTGTGATAGGGCTCGTAGGAAATGAGGTCGGGACGCTGCACCTCATAGATGGCTTTAATCTTGGGAAGAGCTGCCAGGTCTTTGTAATTAAGGATCTCATTATCCACTTTAGCCTGGGGAGAGGGAGAGACAGACACCGAGATGGAAAGGAGGAGGAGGAGGAGAGAAGGGAGGGGAGGCTGGAGCGCAGTGTGGAGCCAGCACAGGGCAGACAGAGCTCAGTGCCACCCCAGCAGCAGGGAGAGGGCAGAGGAGAGGCCTGAGAGGCAGCAGGGGAGGGCAGAGGAGCTGGGAGGGCAGGGCTGTGCCCCTCCTATGCCCCTGAGCTGTGCCATGGCACTGGTGGCACAGCGTGCTGCAGGGACAGGGGGATTTGTCCGTGCTGTCCCCAAATTCTGGGCTTGTCCCACTGAAGAGCAGCTGCTGCTGCCACCCCTGGGGAGGGCAGGCTGGACTTACACAGATGACACGGTTGGGGGAGCCAATGCTGGAGCCAGGGGGTGAGATGGAGGTTTCTGACGTCCTTCTGTGCTGTGGAGGCACAAACGGGGAGGGCAGGTGAGGGCAGGGAAGGAGAGATTGCTGGCTTGGGGCTGAATGTCACTGTCACAGCCCCAGCCATAGCAACCCACCATCCTCTGGGCAGCCTCAGGAAGCCACCTCAGCTGTGGGCACTGCCAGAACAGTCCAGCTCCAGCTGGGACACAGGACAATGGCACCCTCGTGCCACCCCTCACCCTGGTGCCTACCTTCAGCTTCTTCTCTGCTCTGGCTGCCTGCTTGCAGATGGGGTGCCACACCTCAGAGCCTGCAGGGCAGCAAAGGGACAGTGCTCACACACTGTCACCCTGGTCCCCCTGCCACGTCCCTGCCACCTCCAGCAGTGCCATGGGAATGAGTGTCTGTGACAGGGAATGGAGCAGGGCAGGGCCAAACCTCAGCTGGGACAGCAAACTCTGGTGGATTTGGGGCAGCCCAACCAGTTGCTGCTGGTTAAACTGGGGTGACACCGAGCTGGGGACACCACAACACCCCCACGTTTGGGCTCAGTGAGTAGAGATTGGGCTGTGCCCAGGTGTGCAGGGAGGGGAGGAATTCCCAGCTCAGGGCCAGGGCTCATGGAGAGCAGGGATTTGTGCACACAGCAGCTGGAGGGCTGTGGGAGGGGATCCCTGGCACTGCACACATAGAGACCCTTACCAGGAGGTGCCAGGCCCTGGCCAGGAGGTGCCAGGAGAACCCAAACCCCCCACGTTACCTGTCAGGTACATCTCCTCTCCCTCTGTGAACATCTGGTGGCAGCGCACACATCTGGCACAGGTGGGGTGGTAGTGCTTCCCTCCTGCCTGTGAGGGGAGCAGAGAGGAGCCCTGAGCCAGGCAGGACACGCTGGCCTGGCCCTGTCCCCTGGCCCTGAGCGACCCTGCCACCCTCACTGCTGCCCACAGGGACCAGTGAGCAAACTGGGGTGGCCCTGGAGGCCTCCGCGTCCCATGGAGAAACCAGAGACGGCTTCATCCCCACTGGAAACTTGCAGGACCTTCTGCTCTCCTCAAAACCTCCCACAGCAAGCAGAGTCAGGGGTCCCAGAGCAGCAGGGCACACACCTCCAGGGCCTGGCACTCACTCACCTCCAGGGCCTGGCACGCACTCACCTCCAGGGCCTGGCACGCACTCACCTCCAGGGCCTGGCACTCACTCACCTCCAGGACACGGCCGCTGATGTAGCGGTCGCAGGTCTCGCACTTGATGCCGAACTGGGCATGGTAGTCGGACTCGCAGTAGGGGATGCCATCCCTGGGGAGAGGCACAGAGGGGTGGGTGGGTGCCAGGTGAGTGCCAGGGAGTGCCAGGCCGGCCCCAGCCCCCAGGTGGCACTCACTTGCTGATGTACTCGCCGGTGAGGATGACCCCGCACGTTTGGCACTTGAAGCAGCTGACGTGCCACTGCTTCTCCAGGGCCAGCAGGGACTGGCCCTGCTTGATCTCCTCCTTGCAGCCAGCGCAGTCTGGGGGGGACAGGAGGGGATGTGGGCACAGCAGGGACACCCCCAGCTGCTGTGTGACAGCCCTGGCACTGCCCTCACCCCCAGCTGCTGTGTGACAGCCCTGGCACTGCCCTCACCCCCAGCTGCTGTGTGACAGCCCTGGCAGTGCCCTCACCCCCAGAGGAAAGCCCTGCCCCAAGGGTGAGCCAGGGATGATGCTGTGTCACTGTCATATTTTCTGAAAAATCCCTTTGCCCAGGATTTTCTCCCGGGAAGCTGGAAAGCCTCAGAGAAAACTGAAAACAATAATTATCTGATTTGCTTCTCCTGTGTTTTGCTGGTCCAGCTGTGTTGGGACTCTGGAAGGAGTAATGAGTTTCCATTAGTATCTCAGCCTTCTGTGTGTATCCTTTCTCCATTCTTTAGTATAGTTTAATATATATACAATAAATTATAATAAATTATAATAAATTAGCCTTCTAAGAACATGGAGTCAGATTACTTCCTTCCTCCTCTGTCTGGGGAACCCCAAAAACACCACAATGCTGTTACAAACACCCTGTCCCTGAGGCAGCCTCGTGGGGACCATTTCACTGTGGATTTCTGTCACCTCTGCTTGTCCCCAGCACAGGAAATGTGGGACCTCAGAGGTACCTCTGGCACCCAGCCACAGCCCTGGGCTTCCCTCGGGGTGCCCAGTCTGAGCCAGGCCAACTGGACATCAGGAACAAACTCTTATCTGAAGCAGCACCTGGGCACTGGAATGGTCAGGAGGGGCTGGGTCACTGTCCCTGCTGGGTTTCACAGCCTGGACCTGGCACCCAGTGCCAGCATTGAGCTGAGGAGGAGCTGCTGTGTCACAGCTTGGACTCGATGACCTCAGGGTGTTTTCCAGGCAGTTTCACTCTTGCTGGGCTGTGGGAGGGCCCCGTGGGCTGGCAGGTGCCCAAGGGTGAAGCGTCCGGCAGAGGAAGGGCTGTGCTGTCCGCTCGCGTCCGGCCCTGCTCCGGCCTCCCTTCCCTTCCTCCCCTGGCTCCCGGCAGGAAGCACACGGGCCTGGAGCCCTGACCTTGATTCCTCCTTGTCCTCCCCTTCCCTGGGCTCCAGCGCTGTCTGGAGGGGGTTTCGTTTAACCCCGTCCCTGCCACGGGGAAGCAGGAGCAGCCAGCCCAGCCCAGCCCAGCCCGCTCTGTCCCAAATCCCTGCCTGGAACATTTCAGAGCCCTGCACAAAGGCAGGATCTGCTCCCTCCTCCGGGTCCCGCAGGGCAGGGGCTGCAGGGAGAGGCTGCTCCTGGGGATGCCTTCGCTGTGGAATGCAGCACAGCTCCCTGCCACCCTGCTGGTGGCACTGCCAGGGCCACCAGGGCCACCGGGGACAGCTCTGTGTGCCTGCAGCTGCCGTGAATAGGGCATGGTGTCCTCAGGTAACCCCAAGGCGAGATGTCCTCAGGTAACCCCGCTACAGGGCCGGGAAGGGGATGGGGAGGGAGAGGAAGGTGGGAGGGAGGCAGAGCCTGGCCTGAAGATGAGGGAATTCCTGTCCTTTGGCTCAGCCCAACCCTGCCACGTCCCCTCCATCGACTCACAGGGGGTCCATCAGCACCAACCCCGCCACCAGAAGTGTCACCATGGTGGCTGGGTGACAAGGAGCATGGGTGACACCCAGTCCTGGCTGCAGTGTCAGGCACTGAGCTCCAGGGCAGGAAGGGAAGGTCCTCCCAAGCTGGGGTCAAAAGCAAGGCCAAACCCACCCTAAAGAGCTTGTCCATCACTCCAGATCACTTTTAGGGGATCTTTGGGGTTCACCAGGGCAAGGGGATGAGCAGAATAAACCTTTCCGTGCTGGCAGACCCAGCAAGGAACACCAGTGCTGTGACAGCCCCAGGAGCATTCCCAGGGCAGCCACTTGGAGCAGCTTGGACACAGCTCCAGAACTTCCCCATGGGCTCTGCCAGGGTGGTGGCACCTGCCCAGGTCACCAGCAGGCCAGGGGAGTTCCCAAAACCGCTGCAATCCTGGGTGGAGCTGCAGGACTGCCCCGTCCTTCCTCCCACCCCTTGGTGGCACCCTGGCTCTGCAGGGCTGCAGGGTGACCCCAAACCCGCCCTGTCACCCCTGCAGGGACACGTGGCCCCTCTGTGTGCACCCAGCACAGCACAACTTACGGCTGGGCCCGTGGATCTTGATGGGCTTGGTGCTGAGCAGGGCGTGGGAGCAGTTCTGGCACACGCAGTCCTTCCCGCTGAACGTCACCTTGTCCCCGATGGGGAACGGCTTCCTGCGGCCAGGGACACGTGGGGAGGGGTCAGCAGGGACCCCCGGGGCTGCTCCTGCCCTGGGGCCTCTCAGAGGGGCCAGCAGCCGGCACTGACCTGCAGGTGCTGCAGACAAAGCACTTGGGGTGGTAGGTCCTGCCCAGGGCTGAGATGACCTCGCCGGTGATGAAGTCCCCACAGCTGTCGCAGCGGGTCCCATAGAGCTGCTGGTAGTCCTGGGTGCAGATGTACTCCTGGTTCTTGAAGAAGAAACCTGACTGGGCCAGGTCACAGCCGCACACTGGGGAGAGGACACGCAGCCATCAGGGTGGGTCCTTCTCTGGTCACCTGCAGGCATCTCCCAAGGTTTCCCCTCTCCTGGAGATGTTTATCTCCCAGGGTTTCCCTCACCTCCTGCAGGTATCTCTGAGGGTTTCCTATGTCCCAGGGTTCCTCCAGCCTCCTGCAGGCATCTCCCAAGGTTTCCCCTCTCCTGGAGGTGTTTATCTCCCAGGTTTTCCCTCACCTCCTGCAGGCATCTATCTCCAAGGGCTTCCCGCTCCTCCTGCAGGCATCTCGAAGGGTTTCCCTTGCCTCCTGCAGGTATCTATCTCCAAGGGTTTCTCCAACCTCCTGCAGGCATCTCTAAGGGTTTCCCTTGCCTCTTGAAGGCATCTATCTCTGAGGGTTTCTCCAGCTTCCTTCAGGTATCTTCCAGGGTTTCCCATCTCCAAGGGTTTCTCCAGCCACCTGCACGCATCTCCCAGGGTTTCCCTTTCCTCCTGCAGGCATCTATCTCCGAGGGTTTCCCATCTCCCAGAGTTTCCCTTGCCTCCCGCAGGTATCTCCGAGGGTTTCCCTGGCCAGCCGGGCTCTGGGCTCTCCCAGCAGATGTCAGTGTCGGGCTGTGGGATGGGGCCGCTCCCGCAGCCGGCAGGAGCCCCCGCACTGCAGCGCTCCTGCAGCACGCACGGACACGGGCACGGGCACAGCCTGGGCATCCCCTCCCAACCTGCTGCCCTGCCCCGGCTCAGCCCCTCCGAGGGGTGAGGAAGATGAGGGCAGGGCTGGGGACAGCTGGGGAGCGGTGTTGTCCCTGCCAGCCCCGTGCTGAGCCACCTGCAGTGCCCCGGAGCCCTGCCCTGACGGGAGCAGCTCCTGGCAGCACTCCGAGCTCTCCCTGCTCGTTTCTCCACGTGTCCGGCCCTGCTGTGGGGAGCGTGGGTGGTGCACAGCCCATCACAGGAATCCGAGCAGACGTGGCCAGCCCTGGCCTCAGCATCATCTCCCTCCTTCCCACCCACGGCCTCTGCAGCCCGAGGGACCTGCAGGGCAGCACAGCCTGGCACTGGGCTGGCACAGGGTGGGCACCGTGCCCAGCCCATCCTGCAGGATGGCAGGGTGGGGAGGGACCACAGAGTGACTGGGCACTGCTGGCACAGCCCACCTTGGTCTGGGTTTGTCCCTCAGCCCCTCTGTCCTGTCCCTGGTGGCAGGGGACAGCTGGAGCTGCAGGGCACAGGGAGCAGCTCCTGCCCTGGGCATCCCCTGGCCCAGCTGCTCCCTAGGGCTGGGTGTCACAGACATCTTTTTTGAAAAATCCTTTCTTTATGATTTTTCTTCCTGAGAAGCTGAGAGGCCTCAGGAACAAAATGTAAACATTGATTATCTGTTGCTGTGGAATGCAACAGGTGCATGTGTGATTGATCCATGTTGGATGTTTGTAATTAATGGCCAATCACAGCCCAGCTGTCTCAGACAGAGAGTCCCAGGCACTTTGTGATCATTCTTTGCTATTCTATTCTTAGCCAGCCTTCTGATGAAACCTTTTCTTCTATTCTTTTAGTATAGTTTTAATGTAATATATATAATAAAAAAATAAATTAAACCTTCTGAAACATGGAGTCAGATCCTCATCTCTTCCCTCATCCTCAGACACCTGTGTATACCATCACAGCGGGGGTACCCAGTAGGGAATTTGGGTGTCCCAAACACCCTGTCAGCAATGCAGAGACAGGCCAGCAATGCAGGGACAGCATCAGGAAGCAAATGCAATGTAAAAGGAGTCTGCTGTGTGCCCTGTTTGCTGTGGAACAGCACACCCCTGGCTCAGTCCTGTGCCAGCTCAGCGGGGCTGGAGCCAGCCAGAGGTGGCAGGAGGTGAGAGCTGCGAGGGAAGGTGAGACAGGAGGATTTCCTCTCATTATTTATTCCCTTTCACTTGGAAATCGGGCAGTGAGCTCTGCCAGGCTCTCCCTGCTGGCTCCTGCTCCCTTTGAAGCTGTCTGAGCTCTTTGTCTGGATGCTCAGCTCCTGCTGGAGCCTCCAGGCCGGGCTGGGGAAGGGCAGCGAGCTCAGCACGGGGCCCTGCAGGTGCAAGGCAGCCCTGAGGGCATCCCAGGACAGATCCCAGTCCCAAAAACCTGGGGTGCAGCAGGGTGGGGACAGTGTGACCTGCAGCCAACCCCTCTGCTCTGCCAAGAGGGTGGCCAGGGGGATGGGATCATGCTTGGCACAGGGAGCTTGGAAGAGGCTTTAAAGAGCCCTGGAATGGGGAATTTTACAGCCATGGAGCCGGCTGAGAGCAGCTGCTGCCATAAAGGAGCTGAGCAGCAGCAGCTCTGCACCATGAGCTTTACAGCCCTGCAGCTCAGCAGCATCCAAAGAACCTCTGCTGCACTCCTGCCAGCCCTGGGGGCACCAGGTCAGCTGCAGGCCATGGGCAGGTGGCAGGGATGTCACAGGGATGTCACAGGGATGTGTCACCCAGCCTCAGCTCTGCTCTGGGCATCTCCCCCACCTGGCACTGCCTCCTCTCCCTGCTCCTCCTCTGCCACAGACATCTTTTATGAAAAATCTTTTCTTTAAGATTTTTCCTCCTGAGAAGCTGAGAGGCCTCAGGAACAAAATGTAAACATTGATTATCTGCTGCTGTGGAATGCAACAGGTGCATGTGTGATTGGTCATATAGAGTTGTTTCTAATTAATGCCCAATCACAGTCAGCTGGCTTAGGCTCTTTGTCTGGGACAGAAGCTTTTGTTATCATTCTTTCCTGTTCTTAGCTTAGCTAGCTTTCTGATGGAATCTTTTCTTCTATTCTTTCAGTATAGTTTGAATGTAATATCTATCATAAAATAACAAATCAAGTCTTCTGAAACATGGAGTCAGATCTTCCTCTCTTCCCTCAACATGTGAGCACCGTGACGCTCCTCCTGCTCTGGGAGCAGCTGAAGGACACAGTGACCCCCCCAGACACAGATGGGCATGTTTGGGACCTACAGGTCTGTCCTGGGGCTGTGGGACAGCCTGGCCAGGAGCTTTTTGGGGGCCCTGGTCCTACCTTGGCAGGTGAAGCAGCGGATGTGGAAGTGGTTGCTCTGCACACGCACGACCTCGCCCTTGCAGGTGTCCCCGCAGCGGTAGCACTGGATGGCAGAGGAGCTGCTCCCGGAGCTGTAGGGGCTCTGCTGGTAGGGAACTGCAGGAGGAGAGAGGGGAAGGCTCTGTTAGGATGTGGGACATGGCCGGGTGTCACTGCACTGAGCTCAGCCTGGCTGTGACAGGGCCAGCACCCAGCGATGTCACTGTCACATTTCCTGAAAAATCCCTTCGCCGGGATTTTCTCCTGGGAAGCTGAGAAACCTCAAAGACAAATGAAAACAATAATTATCTGATTTGCTTCTCCTGTGTTTTGCTCCTTTGGAATGTGTTTGGACATTGTTTACCCACAGGTGATTGTTCATCGGTTTCATGTGAATTGTTTTGACTTAATGACCAATCACTGTCAAGCTCTGGAAGGAGTCATGATTTTTTCATTATTATGTTTTAGCCTTCTGTCTGTATCCTTTCTCAATTGTTTTGCATTCCTTTATAAAAGAGAAGTTGATGGGCTGTTGGTTTGCCCAGTGTCATTGGAGAGGTGGCACTGTCACCCTCCAATCCACTGTCACTCTTGGAAAACTATAAATGTTAGATCACAAAATAAACTTCCCTTTTTTCTTCACCTTGAGAACAGCGGTGTGAGCTCGTGTTCTTTCGTGTCCTGCAGTGACACTGCACTCCTCACCCCTCTGGGACACACAGGGCATGCCCAGCAGCCTCACCCCATGCTCCACATGAAACCCTCCTGCTCTGTGGGAGGGTTTTATTTTTATTTTTTTTATCAAATAATTAAACCATATATCCCTACATTTTCCAAATCACTTGTCGTCAATACACTTTCAATTAACCTTCCTCTATATTTCCTACTATCAAAAACAACAATCAACCATCATCATCACTCTACAACCCCCCCCCCCTAAACAAACATAGAATTAGCCCTCCTCCAAAAACCAAACAAAAATACAAACCATGATGATAAATGATCAACCAACCACCCACCAAATTTTATGTTCTCGTAGCTTAACTGTCCGAAGGCAATTTCCAAACACACGGAGCAAACAGAGCAATTCCTGCTCTTCCTCCCAATCCCATGGAGCAAACAGAGCAATTCCTGCTCTCCTTTCCAATCCCATGGAGCAAACAGAGCAATTCCTGCTCTCTCTCCCAATCCCATGGAGCAAACAGAGCAATTCTTGCTCTCCCCCCCCAATCCCATGGAGCAAACAGAGCAATTCCTGCTCTCCCTCCCAATCCCATGGAGAAAACAGAGCAATTCCTGCTCTCCTTTCCAATCCCATGGAGCAAACAGAGCAATTCCTACTCTCCTTTCCAATCCCATGGAGCAAACAGAGCAATTCCTGCTCTCTCTCCCAGTCCCATGGAGCAAACAGAGCAATTCCTGCTCTCTCTCCCAATCCCATGGAGCAAACAGAGCAATTCCTGCTCTCCTTTCCAATCCCATGGAGCAAACAGAGCAATTCCTGCTCTCCCTCCCAGTCCCATGGAGCAAACAGAGCAATTCCTGCTCTCTCTCCCAATCCCATGGAGCAAACAGAGCAATTCCTGCTCTCCCTCCCAATCCCATGGAGCAAACAGAGCAATTCCTGCTCTCCCTGCCCCTCCCAGGAGTGCAGGGCAGGGCAGGAGCCCCAGCCAGGCTGACACCACGCCAAGCACCACAGGATTTATTTGCTGTAAGATTTCCGACAGGGAGTCACAACCTGGGCAGGTCAAACAGCAAAAAGGAGGATTTCAATGGGCCAGAGCTCTTCTGACCCAGGGCTGAACTGCATTCCCAGGAACAGGAGAAGCAGCTGATTGAAAGGCAGCCTGTGAAGTGCCTGCAGAGCAGGGAGAGGGGGCACAGGACAGAGGAGATCACTCATCAGAGGCTCCTCGCTCACCCAGGGGCAGATCAAGTGACAGGGAACAGAAACAGCCCATTATCAGCTTCAAAAGCCAGGCAGGAAAAGTCAAAATGACATTGAGATTGTGGCACAGTAAAATCCTACTCCCTGTGCCAAGAGCCCAGAGCCACAGGGGCTGAACCTCCTGGAGCACGGCTCCATCCCTGGAGCTGCTGGGAATGGGCTGGGAGGAAGTTCCTGCACAGCTCAGACCCAGTTTTGGCTTCCAGGAGCTGCTGGGAATGGGCTGTGAGGGAGCTCCTGCACTGCTCAGGCCCAGCCCTGACTTCCAGGAGCTGCTGGGATTTCCTTTCCCTGCAAGCCCAGAGCTCTCAGAGGTACCTAAAGGACACCAAGTGCCAGCAGAGGAGTGGCAAGGCCTGGAGCAAGCCCAGCAGAGACTAATTAGTCCAGACCTAAATCACTCTGAGGTCCCAAACAAAAGGAAGGGAGCAGGGAACCCCCACCCAAGAGCAGGAATGCAGCACCTCCTGTGATGGTTACTGGTGCAATGGATGCCCAGGAGCTCTGCAGCTGCCTGAGGGGAGCAGGAGGATTTCCCAAGGCTGGAATAAATCAGGAATGTTCCCTGCAGGGCTGTCCAGCAGAGCAAGAGTTACAGAGCTGAGCCTTCCTCCCACGCACCCACTGCTCACACCCTGGCCCAGAACGAGCCAAGCCCTGGGACACAGCCATGGAAATCCACAAAGCTGGGAGGGGAAAACAGGACAGAGGCAGGGGGGGAGCCAGGAATTCATCCACACTGAAACATTCACCACAAAGAAAAGGGGGAGAAGCCAAAATAATAATAACAATAATCATCATCATCAGTGTCCAAACACATAGACACAATAATAATCTGTGTTGGAACACACAGAAATTAATAATAATAATAATAATAATAATAATAATAATAATAATAATAATAATAATAATAATAATAATAATAATAATAATAATACAAAGTAATAATAATCATCATCATCATAGTCTGTGTCGGAACACGCGGGCATCGCTTGGTGCGGGCTCCTGGTCTCCAGGGAAAACTTCCTGGTGTCCATAGCAACACATCCCAAGCCCTGGCTGCTGTGATGGAGAGGAGCTGGGGATGGCAGAGATGCTTTCAGCTGTGCTCCAGAGCTGGCTCTGAGCCACCACTGCCCGCCGTGCCCGTGGGGACGGGTCAGGAGCCGGCTCAGGGCACCCTCACCCTCCTGCTCTGCCCAGCGCTGCCCAAAGCTCCCTGGTTTGTGCCGAACGCCCGGGCCAGGCTGGGATTGTGTGCAGGAACATTGGGGCATTGTGTGCAGGCAGCAGCTGCCCGCCTGGTGGCCCCGTGCAGGAAGTATTACACAGCCCAGAGCCCCAAGCACAGGGCCAGCTGAGCGGGGCAAAGCTCATTACACCCAATAATCCCCTAATAATGTAAATAGCATTAGAGGCCTCGCAGGCTGGGACACAGCAGCCCTGCAGAAGGGGTGGGAGCTGCCCAAGGAATGCCATAATCTGCCCCCACTCTGCTCAGAGCTGGTTTGGGACAACAATTCACGGGTTTGTGCCGCGCTCTCAGTGCAAAACATGCCCAGGGCAGGGCTCCTGTGGGGCTGTGCCCGTGTCCTGGTGGGCTCTGGCTGCAGCCAGGCAGGGAGTGCCACAGGGCTGCTGCGTGGGCACTGGGCAGATTTGCCAATGATCCGGATTAAGGTGGCACCTCCGGTCAGGGATTGCTGCCCTGGGGTCAGGCAGTGGTGCCAGGGCCCAGGCAGGGGTGAGCTGGGCAGGGGACAGCCCCAAACACCCCCAGGGCACAAGGGACAGACCCCAAATACCCACAGGGGACAGCCCCCAACACCCCACGGGGCACAGGGGACAGCCAGGGGGTGACATGGGGAGGAGACAGCCCCAAACACCCCCAGGGCACAGGGACCCTGCCCAAGGGCTGCTCGGAGCTCACAATCTGCAGTTCCCCTCTGCAATGCTCTCCTTGGCTTCGGGAGGGTCAAGGACCTTGTTTGGTTTCCTGTGCTCTTCCTGCCCCTGTCCAGCCTCCAGCAGGATGGGGAAATGCTGAACCTCTGGAACACTCTGAGCACTTCAGGAGTGCAAGGATAACAGGGGATAATTTCCATTTGGAGGGGTTGCTGCTCACCACAACACAAACAGCAGGGCACAACAAGCTCAGAACAAGCTCCTCCAGCATCTTGGGCTCCCCCCAGGCAGCCCTAAACCCCACATACCCAAGCACAGCAAACCAGGAAGAGCTACCCTGAGCACCCAGAGACATTTTTAAAGCTCCATTCCTCCTTCCTTACAGGTGATGCTCCTTTCCCACCTCCCTCTTCCAGCCCATTGGCCCTCTAGGAGGGTCCATCAGGGATGAGCTGCTCCAGGTGGGGTTTGGATCATTATCCACAGGGAGCTGGATATTCCCACCCAGCCCTGCTGCCAGCAGGATTATAACACTGCATCTCCACAGGAAGATGGGCATGCCTGGCTTAATTAACAGTAATTAACATTCTCACAATGCTGGGAGAGCCACAGGTGAAGGGGACTGGGCAAAGCAAACATTCACCCTGAAATGAATAAGGAGAGGCAGGGCCACCGTGGGGAACTGAGGTTGGTGGGTGCCAGGGGGCATGCGAGGACTGAGAGCTGGCACCTGCAGCAAAGGGTGCCAGCATGGGATGGATCCAGCCCTGGGGTGCTGAGGGAGGTGTGGGTGTCACTGCGGGATGGATCCATCCCCTGGAGTGTTTAGGGACATGTGGGTGGCACTGTGGGATTTTATTATAATTCCATTTATTTTCTTTTCCTTTTAAGCCTTCTGATGAAATCCTTTCTTCTGTTCCTTCAGTATAGTATATATATATATATATATATATATATATATATATATATATATACACACCTTACTGGTAATATAATATTATATAATATAATAATATATAATAAAATAATAAATCGAGCCTTCTGAACATGGAGTCAGACCCTTGTCTCCTCCCTGGTCCTGGGACCCCTGTGAACACTCCCCCATGGCTCCAGGGTGAGGATTTCCCCTCAGGCAGAGCTGAGCCGTGTCCCAGGGGTGCAGGGAGGAAGGGTGGGAGCTCCAGGCCACGGGATGTGGGATTTTCTCATCAGCAGCAGGGCCAGAGGCTCCTGCCTGCTGTGCTGCCTGTCCAGGGCTTGGCTGCAGCCCCAAGAACGCCCTGGGAAGGAAGGGCAGGATGGGCTGGCAGGCAATGGTGCTGCTCCTTCAGCGGGCAGGGAGAGCCTGGGCTGGGCCTGTGGGGCTGCCCTGAGCCAGGAATGTGCCTGTTCCACACACAAATCCCAATTAACCAGGCTGGAAAACACCTCAGAGTCCAGCCCAGGTCCCTGTGAGGAGGGGACAGCAACACAGAGCTGGGTGAGGGACACAGGAAAGGCCCAGCCAAACCCTCTGAGGTAAATGAAGGGCCCAGCAGCACAGAGACCCAGGAGAGGCTCAGCCAAACCCCCCTTGAGATAAAGGAAGGGCCCAGCAGGACAGAGCTGGGTGAGGGACACAGGGAAGGTTCATCCAAACCCCCTGAGGTAAAGGAAGGGCCCAGCAGTTGGGATGCTCAGCTCTGGAGGTGAACTGAGCCCTGCACAACCATCTCAGTGCTCATCCCCTGCTTTCATGGAGCTCCCTCAGATAAAATCCATTTCCAGCCAGGAGAAAATGCCAGATACACTTCTGGACAAAAGATTTTCTCTCCTGATCCTTGCCCCTCAGTAAAATGCAGAAGCATCACGTGGTTCCTTATTTGATATTTACATTTTTAAGCTGGGGAGGGCTGAGTGCTCCTGATGGGCTGGGGACAGGTACCAGGAATCTGTAGGGACAGTCTGAGCCTGCAGCAGCTCTGGCTGTTCCTCCAGTGCTGGCACTGAGCCCCTGAGGCTGGGACAGTGGTATGAGGGCATTGGGGAGCACCCAGAGCAGCCCCTGGGCTGTTCCCAATCCCACCAGTCAGCTCAGAGTGTGCTCCAGGCAGGATTAGAACCCTCCAGCCCATGGCAGCCTCTCCTGGCTCCCAGCAAAGCCATCTGTGGCTTACAGCTAAACCCCCTCCCCTGTCACAGCTCCTAATCCAGCCCTAGGCTCCCCTAATTAGATCAGCACCAATTATTGCCCCACCTGGCTCACAGTGGCCCCTTGGCCCCACTGCCTGGGTGGGACAGAGGGCACAGAGGAGCCCTGGGTGACATGGGTGTGGCACCAGGGAGCTGGAGGGGCAGTGCCACCATTGCAGAGGGCACGGGGCTGGGCCAGCACTGGCACCACACCAGGGAGGGGAGCAGGGAACACCCTTGAGCTGGAGCAGGGCTGCAGGGAGTGAGGCTGGGTGGCACAGGTGCCCAAAAATGTGCCAGAGCATGGTGAGGGCACGGCAGCACGTTGTGCCAGGGTGGGAGCTGGGTCACACAGGGACATGCTGGAAAAACAGACAGGAGGGAGGTCAGGAACACCCAGAGGAGACAAAGGAGGGAAGGAGACAAGGAGAAAAGGCAAAGGGATAGAAGGAAAATTAAAAAAAAACCCAAACAAAACAAAAACAAAAAAACCCCCAAAAAAACCCAAAAAAACCAACCAAAAACAAACAAAAAAAGCAAAAGTCAAGGGGGCATAGAAGGAAAAAAAAAACCCCAAAAAACAACAACAAAAAAAAAAAACACCAAAAAACCCTAAAAAAAACAAACCAACCAACCAACAACAACAACAACAACAACAAAAAACTCACAAAAAACAAACAAAAACCAAAAAAAACCCACCAAAAAAAAACAAAAAACCCCCAAACCAAACCAAATACAAAAACCAAAACAAAACCAACAGAAAATAAAGCCAGGGCCCTGCCTGCAGAGCAGAATTTGCTGCTGGCTGCGTTTGTGGAAATTATTCTCCAAATGAGTGTGGAGGAAGCCGTGATTGTCTCCCAGGCTGACCTGGCTGCTGCAGGATGTTTACTTCCCACACAGGCAGGGCTGGAATGTGCCAGGGACACCCAAACCCCCCCTGGGGCTCAGAGCTGGCACCTCCTGCCTGCCTGCAGGAGCCCCCAGCCCCATCCCAGCAGTGTCCTGGGGGAGCTGGGATCACATGGAAGCGCTGGGGGCTGCTGGGATCTTCAAGAGGGAAAAGTTGCTTTTGTTGTTCTCAGAGCTGCAGGGAGATTGGATGATCTGAGTGCAGACAGGAAGGCACAGCAGGGCTGAGGGCTTCCCCAGAATGACAGCTACACCTGGGCTGGGCAGGGCCAGCTGGATCCTGGGAATCCCACTGTATCCTAGGGGTTCTACTGGATCCCAGGAGCTCCTCTAAATCCCAGGAGTTCCACTGCATCACAGGAATTTTCATGTATCCCAGGAGTTCTACTGCATCCCAGAGGTTCCACTATGTCCCAGGGGTTCCTCTAAATCCCAGGAGTTTCACTGTACCCCAAGAATTTGCCAATATCCCAGGAATTCCAATGTATCCCAGGAGTTCCGCTGCATCCCGAGAGCTCCACTGTATCCCAGGAATTCCCCATGTATCCCAAGAATTCCAATGCATCCCAAGAACTCCACTATATCCCAGGAATTTCACTGAATCCCAAGAATTTGCCTGTATCCCAGGAATTCCAATGTATCCCAAGAATTGCCCTGTATCCCAAGAGTTTTACTGCGTTCCAAGGATTTGCCAGTATCCCAGGAATTCCACTGAATCCCAAGAATTTTGCTGTATCCCAAGAACTCCACTGTATCCCAGGAATTTCACTGAATCCCAAGAATTTGCCTGTATCCCAGGAATTCCAATGTATCCCAAGAATTCCCCTGTATCCCAAGAGTTCTACTGCGTTCCAAGAATTTGCCAGTATCCCAGGAATTCCACTGAATCCCAAGAATTTTCCCCTGTATCCCAAGAACTCCACTGTATCCCAGGAATTCCACTGAATCCCAAGAATTTGCCTGTATCCCAGGAATTCCAATGTATCCCAAGAACTCCGTTGCATCCCAGGAATTCCAATTTATCCCAAGAGTTCCACTGCATCCCAAGAATTTGCCAGTATCCCAGGAATTCCACTGAATCCCAGCACATCCCCTGTGTCCCAGGAGTTGCCCTGCAGGGAGGTCTGGAGGGACAGAACCCCTTGGATTTGGATTTCCATCCCCTGCCCTGGATTTGGTTCCTGAGGCAGCTGATCCAGGCAGAGCAGGAGGGGTGCCCTTGCCTCAGGCTGCCCCCATCCCCATCCCTCAGGATTTCTGCTCTTTCCAGCTCCAGCTGGGCTGGTTTTGGTTTTGGGGGGTCCCCACAAGGGGCTGCACTTGGCTCCTGAAGCTGAGGGATGTGCGGGGTAAGGAATCCAAACTGGAGGTGCTGGCCAAAAGCTGCAAAGCCTGAGCTCATCCCTTTGCTGGGGCCAGATTTCTGCAGAAAAAAGGAGCAGGGGCTGTGCTCGGGGCTGGGACACAGCCCTGGCTGGCTGGGTGCTGTGGGGAAATAAGTTTTATTAAAAATAAACAAATATTTTAAATAAAAAAATAAAAAAAATAAAAAAATATTTTATTTTATTAAAATAATAATATTTTGGGGGGAAATAAGTGTTCTGGGAGATGCTGTGGTCAGTTCTGCCTCGAGTACAGACAAACCCATTCGTGGGGCTGCCTTTGCTCAGGGACCAGGTGGGTAATGCAAAGAGATGGAAGAACACGATGTGTAGCTCCGGGAGATCTGATTGCAGGGTGAGACTGATGTGCAATATCACTGTTTGTCAGATGTTACTGCCATTGTCTGTACATTAAACCACACAGACAGGAGATGGAAGGAAATGTGTAAGTGCTGAAGGTCTGGACAAGTGATAGATGGAGCTTTGAGAGAGTAAAGTGAAAGGGGGGAATCCTGCAGCTGGAAAGCGACTGTCCTTGGTGCCAAAGCCACCCCAACACCCCCAGCCAGGCCAGCAGCAGCACCAGGGACCCAGATTCACCTCTGGACAGAAGATTTTCTCTCCTGATCCTTCCCCCCAGTAAAATTCAAAAGCATCACGTGGTTCCTTATTTAATATTTACATTTTTAATTTGGGGAGGGCTGAGTGCTCCTGATGGGCTGAGGACAGGTGCCAGGGACCTGCAGTGGGACAGCCTGAGCCTGCAGCAGCTCCAGCAGGAACTATTCTGGCTGAAAAACCTCCCCAAAACCCCCCCAAAAACCCCAAAGAGAAAGCAGCAAAGGGGATTTCTGAGGAAGGGAAAGGGCAAAGGAGCTGTCAGATGTGGCACGTCCTGCTGGGCAGTGCCAGGGTGGCCAGGACAGGAGGTGACACAATGGAAACATTCATTGCTGCTCACATGGGACAGGCAGGACAGAAAGGAGATTATTGCTGGCTGCTGCAGCAGGGATTTGCTGTTTGCTGCTGCTGTGTTTTTGTGTTTGCAGCTTCCCGTGTGGAAATGCTCTTTCCCTTCCACCTCCACCCACCAGCCCAGTGCATTTCAGGGCCATTTCCCAAACATATGGTGCATCCATCACAGACATAAAGGCTGCTATATTTAAAATATTACAAAAGAAAAGCCAGGAGCTGACTTTTTTTTTTTTTTTTTTAAACTAGGCCAGCCTGTGAGAGAGGGAGAAACGTGGGGATTTAGGATTTTCTGTGCCAGATCAGAGCAGCAGCCCCGTGGGATGAGGCAGAGCCAGGCTGGCACCTCGCCACCCTGCAGCAGACTGTTGCTTCCAGAGTCTGGGAACAATTTTGGGAGAAGGATTTGCCTGCTCTGTCCCTGCCTGCACCTCCAGGAGGCTGAGCCCAGCCTTGCTGAGGTGCAGAGCTCCAGAGCAGAGTGCTCTGAGCTCCTTCCTCCATGGTTCCCCTGGGGTTGAGAATCTCCTGAATTCCCTCTCACTGATCTCTGTGTGTGCTCAGTGTGATATAAGTTACAATATAATATTATTATATTATATATCATCATATTCTATATATTATATATAATATATATTATAATATATGACATATCACATATCACATATCACATATGATATATAATATATGATATATAATATATGATATATAATATATAATATATAACATGTAATATATAACATATAATATATAGCATATAACATATAACATGTGATATGATATATGATATATGATATGTTATTATATTATATATGATCTATGATATATTATTATATTGTATATGTGATATATGCTACAATATATATTATTATACTATATATTATTATATTATATATACAATAATTCGTGCTAAAAGAAATTCAAACCACACCATTTTGTGTACCAAGCCAGTGTCGGGCAACAAGCAGTAATAGTGATAAAGAATGGAGATCCCAACACCAGGAGGACACTGGCTCCAGGGATGGATATTTCAAGGGATTATTTTCCATCTGACAAGGCCCCAGCAGGAGGTATTTGATAGGCATCATCAGAAGTTTCTCCTGGGAAGTTTTCACCTGACAGGATTCCAGGAATTATCCACTGGGAAATGTGGCAGCAGGAAAGTAAAAATTACAATAATATGCTAAAGAATATGCTAAAAACTACAATGATATGCTAAAATATGCTAAAGAAGAGCCCCCTTCCATTGCCCAAAAGACTGTATAAAACAGAAGACCCCTTAGAAATGACATTTGGAGACCCATGGGAACTTTGGTGCAATAGAGGCCAAATCCTGGGTATCCCCAACCCTGATCAACTGGTTTAGAGTCAAATCCCTTGTAGCTTTTTCCAAATTTATACTTTGATAATTTAATAAATTTCCTTAATTATTAAAGTGGAGTATTCATTTCTAACGCCCAGCACCATTTACCTGCCAGACAGACAAACTCCTGCCTGTTTTACAGAACCAGGGGCTCCTCCAGGTCCTTTCCCCCTTTGCAGAGTGCAGAGCACTCCCTTGTTTTATTTTAAACCCTATTCCTGTCGGCATTGTAGCTCCAACCTGGGAGTCTGCGTCAGAGCCAGGGAATGAGGGGTGGTGGATTTGCTATTTTTAACTCTTTCTGCTCCGGGGAGCCAGCTGAAACCAAATCCCCATCCAGAGGCACTGCACGGATATTAATGCACTGGGAATTCGGGCTGGGGGTGACAGCTGGCAGAGCAAGGCCTGGCGTCACCGAGGGGACAATGTCCCCAGAATAGGCTGCAGGGCTGGGGTATTTGTCACAGAGCCCTCTCCGTGCCACCAGCAGCCTGCAGCCCCATTCCAGGGGATGGGGGCAGAACTGCAGCAGGAGCTGCCCTGGCTGGTCCAGATTGCTCCAAGGGCTCCCAGAGCCTGCGAGGAGCTCGCTGGGACAACTGGGGGCTCTGTGAGACACAGGGAGGGCACTGCCACATCCCCTGGGGCCCTCCTGCACTGCCACATCCCCCTGGAACCCTAACCCTAACTCGGAGCCCTCCTGAGCCAAACTCCTGCAAATTATGGGGCTGGAAGAGGTGAAATCCACTCCTGCAGTTTCCTACCACAGAGTGACCCCAAAAACCCTGCAGAGCCCTCGGAGGGGAGCGGAGAGAGCCCCAGGGGCCCTGCAAACACCTGGATCCTCATCTGCTGTGATCCCCTCCCTAGTGCCAGGGATGGACTCAGCAGTGCCAGGGACACAGCAGGATGGAGTGGTCACTTGGGGAAAAAATGGGGAGATGAAATCAATCAGTAAATATATAATACATGCATTAAAAAAATACAATTAAAAAATAAAATACAATTTTAAAATAAACACAATTTAAATAAAGTTGTAATTGAAATAAATAGGATTTTTACAAGTAATAAAATAAATAAAAAATTAAAAAATAAAAAATAGATAAAATAATAAAAGTAACAAAATAAAAATTAAAATAAAACAATAAAATAAAAGCAAAATAAACAAAATAAAGTAAAAATTAAAATAAATCAAATAAAATAAGAAAACAAAAGTAATAAAATAAATAAAATAAAATAAATTAAAATAAATTAAAATAAATGGATAAAAATTAAAATAATAAATAAAATATAATAAAATAAAGTAAAACATAATAAAATAAAATTTAATAAAATAAAATAAAATAAAGTAAAATAAAATAAAGTAAAATAAAATAAAATAAAATAAAATAAGTTGCCCCAACAGCAAGCAGAGCCCAATTAAAGGCTGGAATCCCCTTCCAGCTCCAAAGCAAGCTGGTGGCACCTTGTCCTGCTGGTCACCTCTCCCTGCAGGGTGTCCCCACCCTCTGAGCCCTGCACCTGCACCAAGGCTGCACAGGGCACCACAGTGGCCCAGGGGGGCCAGGACTGCCCCCAGCCCAAGCCAGGCTCAGTTTCTCAATTTCCATCCCAAGCAAGCACTGCTGAAAGCCCCAGGTGGATTTTGGCGTCCCCCATGGCTGGGATGGCCCAGGGAGGAGTTCCTGCTCTGGGATGCTCTGCCTTGGCAAACCCCTCTCTGCTTTCAGGCTGTGTGAAAAGCAGAGCTGAGCTGGCCCAGCCCTGACATCTGCCCCAGGCAAGCAGCAGCACCCAGGCACAAGCAAATTTGGCACCTTGATGCCTGTTAAATGTGCATTTAATTGAGATTTATAGGGGAACTCGCAATAGCAATTGATTATCAAAATCAGATTATTTATGGGGGTTTAGCAGCTATACAGGAGATTAATGCTGGTTGCAGGATAAATCCTCAGTAAATGTATGTTTTCCCAGTAATCAGCTAATAACACATCAACCTAATTATCTCCTGAAAGGGGCGCAGCAATTCTGACACACACTGCAGGGAGATATTGCCATCTGCAAATCGCCACCAGAAGGCCACATCAGCTCTGCCTCCACACCCCAGGGACTCCCTGGGCTGCAGCAGCTCCTCTGTTCTCCTCAACTGGTGTTTGCTCATTAAAAAAAAATTTACAGAAGGTTTTATTGGCACGTCTGTGGCAGCAGTGAGGCTGTGCCACGCAGCCAGCCCTGCCCTGAGCTGCTCAGGGCCACCCCACGCTGTCCCCTCCTGTCTCCAGGGATGTCCCCAGGGAATGGCACCCCTGGGAGGGGCAGGAGGGGGTGCCCTGTCCCTGCCATGGCCAGGCTGGGCACAGAGCACGGCTGGGGATGCAGAGATGCTCTGGCAGTCACCATGGCAACCCCAGTACACAGCCAGGAGAACAAAGCTGCCAGCAGAGAAACAGCAGAGGGAAGAGAGAAGGAAGGTGGAGAAAGAAAAAGCAGGGAAGGCAAAAAGCCATGGAGCAAAAATGGGGCAGGAGGGAGCCATGGGGAGGGAAATCAGCTGTGCAGGAGGGTGGAGGCTGCTCCCCTTGGGATGACCTTCACAGAACCACCCTCTGAGTGCACCAGTGGGACATCCTCTGTGTCCTGCCACTGTCCCAGCACAGGATCCCTCCAGGACATGGCCTGTCCCCTGCCAGGGGGACTGGGACAGGAGGGGACAGTGCCAGAGAGCCCAGAGGAGCCTGGGGCAGCTCAGAGACCCTGGGGATGGAGGGATGATGGATGGATGGATGGATGGATGGATGGATGGATGGATGGATGGATGGATGGATGGCCCGACCAGGTGATCCAGCACCTCTCCCTGTCCCAGCACAGATGCTGGCTCAGTTCTGGGGCACAGCACAGCTCACACATCACAGCAGCTCAGAGCTCTCCCACTCTGCCCCAGTTCTGGCCCCAGGCACATTTCTCAGCCCAGCTGTGCCAGCTCCTTGTCCTGCTGCTTCCCCAGTGGAGCAGGGCTGCCTGAGCCCACTAAAAGGCATTTTAGGGGTCAGAACACAATCAATAACCAGTCCCAAATCCACAACTTTGACTGGCTGTGAAAGGAGCCTGGAACCAGGGGAAAACAAAGTCCAGAACAATTCATGCACAGCTCAGGGCTCCCCTGAACCCCAGAGCAGGGCCAGGGTGGGAGGCAGAGGTGCAGCCACCCATCCCTTGTACAGCAAGAACACATCCACATTCTCCACTCCTGCTTCTCCTCCCCACTTCAGAGGCAGAGAATCCAAAACCAGACGTCAGGGATGGGTAAGAAAGCAGCAGCTCCAACCTCTCTCAGCAGGAATGGAAAATAACATCCCACTTGGCTGTTTATCCTACAGAAATAACAAATCCAGAGGGAAGATCCCCTCTGCAGAGCAGCCCTGCCTGCAGCTGAGCAGGAATCAGACACAGCCTCTTGCTGTGAGAACAAGAACAGGCACACAGGTCCATGGAAACCTGGCAGGAGTGGCAGAAAAACAGAGAAAACACCCAGAAAAGGGCCTGGTGAGGCAACCCAGCCATTTTAGCACAGAGGAGATAAAAGGAACCACTGAGGTGAGTGGCACAGGTGCCAAGGAGCTGCTGGGGCAGGGATGGGCACCCAGGAAGCTGCTGCAGTGGGAGAGGAATCTCCATAGGTAAAACCACAGCTCTGCACCAGTGTGACCCTCCCAGGGGGGCTCCACAGCCCCCAGACCCACCCTGAGCCTCACCTGGGGACCTGAGGGCACCCAGCAAGAGGGGCCAATGGGGCAGGGCCACACCTGGCTGGGGATGGTGGGGACATGGCAGAACTGGCTCACCTGGAACTGTGAAACCCCCATGGCACACCAGGGGCTTGGCACAGATGGGATTCACAGAACTGACAGAATCACACAGAATTCACTGGGTTGGAAGAGACCCAGAAGAGCCCCAACACCTCAGCTAAACCCTGGCACCCAGTGCCACATCCAGGGATGCGAACTCCACCACCTCCCCGGTCCCAAAACTCCCAAAATTCACAGAATTCCCAGAATCACCAGGTTGGAAGAGACCTTCAAGATCATTGAGTCCATCCCAGCCCCAACACCCCTGAACTGAACCCTGGCCCCCAGTGCCACATCCAGGCTTTGTTAAACACACCCAGGGATGGGGACTCCACCACTTCCCTGGGCAGCCATTCCAGAACTTTATCACCCTTTCTGTAAAACACTTTGTCCTGATATCCAACCTAATATCCAAGCTCCCCAGCCCAGAATCCGAGGGCTGGGGGAGCAGACAGGGCTGGCTCTGCTGAGAGCCTTGGGTGCCTTTCATGGGGCTGGGGAACAAGAGCCCTCCTTCCACGGGCAGGCTGCAGGCGAGGGGCCAAGCCCTGGCACAGCTCCTGCAGCTCCTGGGCACAGACTGAGTGCTGCTGGTGCCTTCAGAATGGAGGCTGGACTGGTAAAGGAATAAATTTGGGATTTATTAAAGCCCTTCACAGGACACACCTTGGGCAGTGCCAGAGCCCGGCCGTGGCTCCACCCCAGATGGATCCTGGCCATAAAGTTCTCACACTTTGATAAGTTTGGGTCCATTTCCATGCTGGGGTTCAGTGTCCAATCCCAGCTCCAGGTGATGCAGTCCCACCCTCCCAGGTTGCTCCCCTCCATTCCCTGTTGTTTGCACTTTTGGGGCTGGAGCTGCAGCGGTGTCCTTGGTTGTGGGGCTGGAAAAGGATTGTTCTGTGGGGCTGAGCTGGGAGCAGAACTGCTGACACTTTACATGGAGTGCAGAGTCTGGAAAATAGGAAAGCTCAAACTGAAGGCATCACTTAAAACATGGGTGGGCTTAGCCCTCTCCATCCCACCTCTCCCCGTGGAAATAAATCCATCAGGGGACAGGGGAGCACCAAGACCTCTGGACCGAGCTGCGGGCACAGAACTGGAGCATTCCTCGTTAACAAAGCCATTCATGCAGCTCAGCTCAGCTCAGCTCACCCACGCAGGGCACGGCTGCCTTCCCCGCTGAGCTGTCCCTCCCAAGCCGAAGCGACAGTCTGTCCCCAAGAGCCTCTGGATGCCACTTCACCAGCTCCTCATTAGCGACAATTAACGGGCAATCAATGGGCCCGGCAGCGCTGGCACTTTCCGGGAACAAGTCCCCTTTCAGCAGGGGGAAAATGAGCGTGGCCTTTGATGTGCTTTTGGTTAAGCGAGCCAAAACCTGCCTGCCCAAATTGTGAATTGTGCCCCAAACTGGAGCCTGGCTGCCACCTGAGTGTCGCAGACATCTTTTATGGAAAATCCTTTCCTTAGTTAGGATTTTTCCTCCTGAGAAGCTGAGAGGCCTCAGGAACAAAATATAAACATTGATTATCTGCTGCTGTGGAATGCAACAGGCACATCTGTGACTGGCCCACATTGGTTGTTTCTAATTAATGGCCAATCACAGTCAGCTGGCTTGGACAGAGAGCTGAGCCACAAACCTTTGTGATCATTCTTTGCTATTCTATTCTTAGCCAGCCTTCTGATGAAGTCCTTTCTTCTATTCTTTTAGTATAGTTTTAATGTAATGTATATAATAAAATAATAAATCAGCCTTCTGAAACATGGAGTCAGATCCTCATCTCCTCCCTCATCCAAGAACCCCTGTGAACAACGTCACACCTGAGCAGCTCAGCCCAGGCAGAGAGAGCTGGGACTGCTGCAGTGTCACCATCCTTACCAGCTGCAGTGTCCCCATCCTGGCCAGTTCTCCCTCTGGACACCCAGGGGATGCTCCCAGCCAAGGAGGGAGCAGGGACCAGGGGTAGAATCATGGAATGGTTTGGGTTGGAAGGGACCTTAAAGCTCATCTCATTCCACCCCTGCCATGGCAGGGACACCTTGCACTATCCCAGGTGTCACCAAGCCCACCCAGCCTGGCCTTGGGCACTGCCAGGGATCCAGGGCTTGCCCACCCTCCCAGGGAAGAATTCCATCCCAATATCCCATCTGACCTCACTCCCTGGCAGTGTGCAGCCATGCCCTGTATGCTGCCACTGCATCCCTGCTAAATTCCCTCTCCACATCTCCTCAGGCACTGGAAGGTCACAGCTGGGTGATCCCAGAGCTCCTCTCTCCCAGGCCAGTGCTGGAGGCCAGAGCAGGCTGCAGCCCTGCAGGTGAGGAGGAGGAGGATGGACACTCCCCAGCCAGGAGGTGCTGCTGCCTCAGAGCCACCCCCAGCACCAGGCAGGGGCTCTGCAGCTCCACTGTGCCCTGCAGATGGGCACTGCCAACCCTCCAGAGCCTCTGCTTCCCTGGGCTCCTGTCTAGCTGAAAGGGATAAAAAAAGGATAAAAAAGACAAGAAAGCAAAGGGAGATGGCCTGGATGTGACAGGCTGGTGGCTGTGACACAGGAGCCTCGTTAGCAGCATTTTTTCCCTGCAGTTGGAGCAGGGGCAAAGCCAGGGAGAGTTTCCAGCTGCCTGCACCAAACCAAGGCTCCTGCACAGGGCTTTTCCTGCTAAGGGCAGAGCTGGGCTGGGCTGTGGCATCCCAGGGTTCAGCTGATGGCTCCTGACACATCCCCAGGATGGGAAACTCCTGTCACCCCTCCAGCAGCTCAAGGGCAGCATGTGAGCATGCTGTGCCTGCCAGGGGTTGAATTTGGGGGGTTTCACACCCCAAAGAGAGCTCACAGTGCCTTGTGCCACCCGATATTGGGGACAAGAGGGGATGTGGGGATCAGCACGGCCACAGCAGAGCCCAGCAGCTCTCCAGGGGATCCAGAGCAAGGATCTGGCACATCTCTGAGCTGACTAAGAGCCCTTTGTGCCCAGTGGCTGTGCTGTACCCAGGGAAGCCAAAGCAATTAGCATTTCTTGGAGACACTCTGGGAAACGCTCCCTGAGTGCTGGGGAGAGCTGCCACAAGCTCAGCACAGGGCACCTCAGGCTCCTTCCCCAGGGCACAGCCCAGATGGGGAATGGCACCTCAGGGCCCAGCAGCTCTCCCAGGGCACAGCCCAGGGGGGAAAGGGCACCTGAGGGAGATCCAGGGGTGATCCCATCCCTCAGCTGCAGCCTGCAGGGAGGGGATGAGCAGGGATGAGCAGTTTTTGGGGATGAGCCCTTTTTTGGGGACCTCAGGGTCCTGGCACTTTTTGGGGATGAGATGAACAGTTTGGGGATGAGCACTTATTGGGAATGAGCAGTTTTTTGGGGGGATGGGATGAGCCCTTTTTGGGGATGGGGCTGAGCACTTTCTTGGGGATGAGCCCCTTTTGGGGATGAGCCCCTTTTTTTGGGGATGGGGCTCAGCACTTTTTTTTGGGGATGAGCATTTTGGGGACGAGCACTTTTTGGGAACCTCAGGGTCCCAGCACTTTTTGGGGATGGGATGAGCAGTTTGGGGACGAGTACTTTTTTTGGGAGGGGATGAGCACTTTTTTGGGGGGGATGGGATGAGCACTATTTGGGGAGGGGATGGGCACTTTTTGGGGAGGGGGATCGCACTTTTTTGGGGGCTGGGATGGACACATTTTTGGGGATGAGATGAGCACTATTTGGGGATGGGGATTGGCACTTTTTGGGGATGGGGATTGGCACTTTTTTGGGGATGGGATGAGCCCTTTTTGGGGATGACCCCAGAGCAGCAGCTGCATGGCCAAGGCAGGGATTATTTTTAACAGCCACTTGTAGAATGCAGGGAGAGCCTGGGGGAGGCACAGCCCGAGCTGCTGCTCAGCCCAGCCCTGTCCCCAGCACGTGCAAGGCACGGATCCCCCAGACAGGCTTTTTATAGGGTTTCCTGCTCCTGCTGGGCACAGCTCAGCGTGGCCACGCCATCCCCTCCCTCTGCAGCCACTCACATGCCGTGCACCAGAGTCTTTCCATTCCCTCCCGAGCTGTTTCCTCTCCTCTCCTTATTAGGGATCCACCTACCTATCCATCTTCTCATTCTCTCTCCCCCCCTCTGGGGCTATTTTTAAGATGCCATAAAAGCTTTCAACGGGGAGCATCCTCAGGGAGGCAGGGGATTTTATGTGGAGCCCATCAGGAGGAGTCATCAGCAATAACTCACCACACAGGCACTGCCTTTTCTTGGTTTTTGTTTTTTTTTGAAAAGCAGGGGAGGGAGAACATCCACACATCCACACTCCATCCCTCAGCCAGCTCATCCAGCATCTCCTTTTGCAGAGGGGAAGGATCAGCCCAGCCCACTCCTCTCCTGGTGGGACAGACAGACAGACCAAGGGGTCCCTGACGCCCACAGGTACAGCCAGGACAGACAGACAGACCAAGGGGTCCCTGATGCCCACAGGCACAGCCTGGACAGACAGACCAAGGGGTCCCTGATGCCTACAGGCACAGCCTGGACAGACAGACAGACCAAGGGGTCCCTGATGCCACAGGCACAGCCTGGATGGACAGACAGACAGACCAAGGGCTCCCTGCTCCCACAGGCACAGCCTGGATGGACAGACAGACAGACCAAGGGCTCCCTGCTCCCACAGGCACAGCCTGGATGGACAGACGGACAGACCAAGGGCTCCCTGCTCCCACAGGCACAGCCTGGACAGACAGACAGACCAAGGGCTCCCTGCTCCCACAGGCACAGCCTGGATGGACAGACAGACCAAGGGCTCCCTGCTCCCACAGGCACAGCCAGGACAGACAGACAGACCAAGGGCTCCCTGATACCCACAGGCACAGCCTGGATGGACAGACAGACAGACCAAGGGCTCCTTGATGCCCACAGGCACAGCCTGGATGGACAGACAGACAGGACCAAGGGGTCCCTGATGCCCACAGGCACTGCAGCAGCCCCACAAGCCCCTCTTTGCCCCCCTCAATCTGGTTATTTCCTGTGGAACAGCTGCCACCCCTTTCTGCCCAAAAGTCTGGCCACAAACCCCAAGGACTCCCCACCCATGCCACCCACACCTGGCACAGCCTGGCAAGAGCCTAAAGCAGCTGGGACATCTGGAGAAGGATACCCACAGTGCCAGCTAGGTGTGGACATAGAGACCCCAGTGCCAGCCAGGTGTGGGCATATCTGTGCCAGCTGTCAGTGCCAGCCAGGTGTGGGCACACTGACCCCAGTGCCAGCCAGGTGTGGGCACAGGGGGCCCTGCAGGGGCTGCAGCTCCTGCTGTGCCTCAGGAAGGGGCTCCACACTCAGATTTTCTCCTCTGCAGCTCTGAGGGATTTGCTCAGGGCGTGCAGCAGAGCCACCCTGGGCCACCCCCCCAGCCTGTGCCCTCTGTGGCTGCCCTGGCAGCAGCTGGCACTGGCAGAGCCCCACATGTCCCAGCAGGAGCCTCTGGGCCAGGCCCAGACCCACCCAGTCCCCAGGGGGGTTCAGAAATAGCTCCCATTCTGCAGCAGGAGCAGTCCCTGGAAGTGTCCAAGGCCAGCTCGGGCAGGGCCTGGAGCACCCTGCTCTGTGCAAGGCGTCCCTGCCATGCCAGGGGTGCTGCAAGAGCTTGGAGGGCCCTTCCAGCCCTGGCCATCCTGAAATTCCACACAAAAATTCCACACAAAAATGCCACACAAAAATTCCACACAAAAATTCCACACAAAAATTCCACACAAAAAGAAAAAAAAAAAATCCAGACAAAAAAAAATTTAAAAACTCCAAAAATAAATCCTAAAAATATTCCAAAAATAAATCCAAACATATTCCAAAAATAAATAAAAAAAAATTCCAAAAATAAATCCAAAAAATGAATTTAAAAAATTCAAAATATATACAAAAATAAATTAAAAAATCAAAATATATTCAAAAAATAAATTAAAAAAATTCAAAATATCCCCAAAAATATTCCCAATAAGGGCTGGCAGCCCAGCACAGCAGGGATGTTGGGAAGGACAGGCCAGGGGCTCTCACAAGGGAGGTGTTTCTGAGGGGGGCTGTTCCACAGGGCCTGGCAGGAGATTTGGGAGCCCCCAGCAAGCCCTGCTCTACCTTTGGCTGTGTGATCCTGCTGGGAAACACTCACACAGCTCCCTGCTCCAGGTCAAACCATGGCGCTCAAACTCAGCCTGGGTTCAGGAAGGGTTTTTGTGGCTGCCATTGGCACCAGCAAAGCTTCTCCTGCTCCCCAGCTCTCCAAATGTGCCACTCGATGCCAAGAAAATCCAGAAGCCAAGGGGATGGCTCCAAACCTCGAGCACCTGCTCCCCAGAGAAACCTTCCCACAAAATCCCCCAGCTCTGAGCCTTCCCCAGGGCTCAGGGAGAAGCTGATTCAAAATGGAAGCGCAGTAAAACGTCCATGAACAGAAAACCAATGATCCTTGGGGCTCTGCAGACCTTGCCAGGCCAGCAAGGGTAAGAAGAAAGGAAGGTCAGACAGGCTGGCTCAGGAAAGCACAGCAGCAGCTTCAGCTCCTTTTTCTTGCTGCTCCCGCCCCAGGCAGTGCACAGAGCTCATCAATCCCCAGGCCAGGGCTCATGGCTGATACTGATAAAGCCTCCACAGAACTGCACCTGAGCTGAAAAATGCACCCAGAAATGGGGGGCTATCAAACACCTGAGGCACCAGCAGATAAACGGCACCTGTGAGCTGAGCGTGCTCCTGGGGGAGATCACCTTGGGCCTGAAAAACCTCAAACAGCCTTTGCTGAGAGCAGCAGTGCCCACGGGCCGTGGGGCTCACTGAATTCCAGCAGTGCCCATGGGCCGTGGGGCTCACTGAATTCCAGCAGTGCCCACGGGCTGTGGGGCTCAGTGAATTCCAGCAGTGCCCATAGGCCGTGGGGCTCAGTGAATTCCAGCAGTGCCCATAGGCCGTGGGGCTCAGTGAATCCCAGCAGTGCCCACGGGCTGTGGGGCTCAGGGAATTCCAGCAGTGCCCACGGGCCGTGGGGCACAGTGAATTCCAGCAGTGCCCACGGGCCGTGGGGCTCAGAGAATCCCAGCAGTGCCCACGGGCCGTGGGGCTCAGGGCATCCCAGCAGTGCCCACGGGCTGTGGGGCACAGTGAATTCCAGCTGCTCTGCTCCCCCAGGAATGCACTGAGCCCCCTGACACCAGAGGTGCTGGGCACAGGAGGACTTGGCACAGCCAAAATCCCTGTTCCAGACCCTGCCAGCCTTGCCACAACCAAAATCCCTGCTCCAGACCCTGCCATCCCTATCCCCAACCAAAATCCCTGCTCCAGACCCTGCCATCCCTATCCCCAACCAAAATCCCTGCTCCAGACCCTGCTATCCCTATCCCCAACCAAAATCCCTGCTCCAGTCCCTGCCATCCCTATCCCCAACCAAAATCCCTGTTCCAGACCCTGCCATCCCTATCCACAACCAAAATCCCTGCTCCAGACCCTGCCATCCCTATCCCCAACCAAAATCCCTGTTCCAGACCCTGCCATCCCTATCCACAACCAAAATCCCTGCTCCAGACCCTGCCATCCCTATCCACAACCAAAATCCCTGCTCCAGTCCCTGCCATCCCTATCCACAACCAAAATCCCTGCTCCAGTCCCTGCCAGCCTTGCCCATAGCCTCAATCCCTGCTCCAGGCTTCCAATGCCCTGCCAGCCTTGCCCACAGCCACAATCTCTGCTCCAGACCCTGCCAGCCCTGCCCACAGCCACAATCCCCAAGCCTGAGGCACCTGTTCCTTCCCTCCCCATCCTGCAGAACTCCCCATCATTCCTCAGCCCAGCTCCTGCCATGACCACTCCACCCCCAGATGCTTTCTGGAGGTTCTGCAGCGCTCCCAGCTCAGTCTCTGACGAATTTCACCACTAAAAATACCCAATGAGGTGTTCCCAGCGCTTCGTGATGGCCCCAGCACGACGGGGCTGCAGGGTCTGCCAGGAGCTGGGTGGGATTTTCCTCCCTCCCTCCTTCCCAGCACAGGCAGCAGCACGTGGGCTCCTGTCCCCATCCCAGAGCTGTTATCCCGCTCAAGCAGGGCCAGTTGATGATTAGAAAATGTGCTTTTTGTTTGAGAGGAGCAGGCCAAGCCCTTGGAAGAATTCAGTGCTTCCATTGACCTTCCAGCACGCACTCCATGAGCCTGAGGGCTCCCGCTCTCCCAAGGGCCAGCTGCCAGGAATGAGGGTTTGAAAGAGGCTGGGTGAGAGGACAGAGCCCATCCACCAGCCCAGGGACAGAGCTGCTGCCTGGCATTGGAATTCTCTGGCAGCAAAGCAAATGCAATGGGTGATTGTGCCTCTGCTAGGCTGCCCAGGAGAACAGGGAGTGATTTGTGTCTGCTTGTTTGTCAGGGTGCTGAGAGGACTGACACGCAGGCAGGCGGTCTGGGAGTGCCCAAATTGTGGAAAACTCCCTGCTCATGGCATCAACAGGCTGATCCCTTGGGTTCCCTGCATCCCTGAGCATGGGAAACCCTCCCAGCTGGGTGGGGACAATCACCTGCCCCAGGAGCAGAGCTGCAGCTCCCAGAGATTCCTCTTTAATTACACAGCCCTTAATGGAGTTTGCTGGTAAACACCTTGTAGCCACATGTGCCTGCAGATTAGGGGGTAATCACGCTTAGAGGATCACGATCTGAGAGAAGCATGATTGAGGGAGGACAAAAATAACCAGGCAAACATGCTGCGTGCACCAGGGTCTGTCAGGAAACCTCACTCCCAAATGCTTCACTGCCCAGCCTTCCCTCTCTGAGCAGGGACAGGAATTTGAGAGGTGCCAGGGCTGGGGATGGCACTCTGCACTTGGCATCCCAAACATGCTTTGGGATCTCTGTGTCCCACCAGGCTCCCACTGCTCCAAGGATGGGGATAAATGGCTCAGCCCACCCTCAGCTGGTTTGCCATCACATTCTGGCCATTTTCCCCACCTTGGGGACAGGAGGGAGTCTGGAAGATGCCAGGTGTGTGTGCCAGCCCCATCACTCAGTGCCACACTGATCCAGAGCTGCCCAACCCAGAGCTGGCCAGGGTGGCACCCCCAGGGGCTGGCATGTCCTGGGTGGGAGCCAGAACAAGCAGGGGCACCTTGGTGCTGCCCAGAGCAGTGCCCAGGCTGGCACAGCCCCTCTGTCTCACCCAGAACAAGCAGTGCCCAGGCTGGCACAGCCCCCGTGCCACCCCAGCAGGGATGGATGATGTGCAGATGCCACGGGTGACTCACAGCAGCACTCCAGGCACCTGCAGCACCCAGCTCTGCTGGCTCCCTCAGAGCAGCAGAAGGATCCTTCCCACTCACTCCAGGGGCTGAGATCCTCGGGGCAGGGGCAGCTTTAACCCTTTCAGCACAAACACAGCATCAGTCATGCCCAGGCTCCCAGGGAGGTGCTGCCTGCACGCAGAGCACATTCCACATTCCAAGGGCTGATTTTTAGGGATGTTCTCTTGGCCAAAGGTTTGTCCTACAGGCTGCCATGGGAATGCCAAGCAGCAGCACAGAGCTGTTTGCTAAGGTAGGGATCCATTTGTAAGCAATTAGTGAGAGACACTGATAGCCTAATGAGTGTAAACACCAGCACTGTGCCCTCCAAACCCTCACTGCCATCCCAGGAGCAGAGGCCACCTTCCCACCCTTCCACCCTCAAGGCCACCTGAGCTCCTCTGCAGCCCCAGGACAGGAATTTACACCTGGCATCAAGTGGTTTTATCACCCCAAATACACAATTTCCATCTGGCTTTGCCTTCCTCGTGGGACAGACGATGACATGGTGACACTGAAATCCAGGGTGCAAACCACTCCCTGTCCCCTCAGCAAGGCTCCTGTGCATGGAGCATCTCCAGGGATAAAGCCACAAATCCTGCCCAGAGCTCCTGGAGGCCTCTCAGATCTGCTCAGCAGCGTGGCTCAGCGCCAGCCATGGCCCACAGCCACAGGTTCCCTGCCTCACATCAGCCTCAGGCAGGGGAGAAGCGTGAACAAAACGCACCCAGAGCAGTGGGAAGCAGTGGTGGGAGCTCACAGATCAGATGGTGCCATTCTGTCCTCAGCTGTGCATCTCCTTGCTTTGCCAGCCCCAAAAATTTCAGCCCTGCAGGCACAGGAACACCTGGGCATCATAAATTTGTGCACAATCTGGCTTCTTCAGCCCTTGTCCTGGGGGGAAAAACAGCCAAAAAAAATCAAAGCAGCAATCCTGCCCATGCTGGGAGGGCTGGGAAGGGGCACCAAACTCCAGTGAGGCACCAGCAGAGGGGTGAAATGCCATGGTAGAGCAGTGCCAGGGGCATCACGGGGGTGAAACAGAAATGGCATTGGCACAAGGCTGCCAGGATTGGGGTTTTGTGCCGTGTGGATGGATTGGAGGGCAGAGATGGCACAGACACAAGGCTGCCAGGATTGGGGTTTTGTGCCTCGTGGATGGATTGGAGGGCTACAGGCTGGGGAGGGATGCCCAGAGCTGGGTGAGGCAGCTCTTGGCTGTGCTCACAGCAGTCCCAGAAGGAGCTGATGGCAGAGATGGCCCCACAGCCCAGCCTGGCTCACAGAGTGAGCTGGAACAGAGGTGAAGCAGCATTTGGGCTCCAAGCCCTGCTCAGAGCACTCCAGCTGTGGGAGAGCAATGGGAGCCCAAGAGGGCAGAGCCAGTGCCCAGCAGGGTTTGCACAGCCCTGGGGTGCTCCCAAAGCACCTCCAGTGACCCAAAATCACCAACCCCAGCACCCTGAGTGACCAGGGGATGTCACAGAGCTGCTACTTCAAATGGGGGAATGGCAACTCAGGCACAGACTGCAAAGCCCCAAAAGGCTGGGCAGGAGCCTTGGCACTGCTGAGTGACGTGCCCAGGGCCACAGAGCTGGGCAGGGGCAGAGGAGCAGCTCCCAAGGACTCCTGGCTGTGCCCAGGGGCCTCCTCTGTGTGGCAGGGCAGAGAAGGGGGCAGAGCAGGGGGTGTGGATCCCTGGCACCTCCATGGGCAGAGCAGGGGGCAGGCAGCAGGGTTCAGCTGCCTGGCACCTCCATGGGCAGAGCAGCAGTGTTTGGCTCCCTGGCACCTCCATGGGCAGGGTTTGGCTCCCTGGCACCTCCATGGGCAGGGTTCGGATCCCTGGCACCTCCATGGGCAGGCAGCAGGGTTCAGCTCCCTGGCACCTCCATGGGCAGGTTTGGCTCCCTGGCACCTCCATGGGCGTGGGAGGCCACAGCCGAGGGAGTTTTGCAGCACCATCAGATAGCTGGAACACAGCAGTGCCATAAGCAGCCCTTATCTCCAGCAGCAGCCCGGGCTGCTGTGAAGAGCTGGGAAGGAATCCCAAAAGGAACCAACAGGCGTTTGCCAAAAGCGGCCCGGAGGAAGCTCAGCAGTCCCACCTGAGCAGGGAGATGCCAGCAGGGCCGAGCACAGAGCCGGGCTGCTCCCCCCGAGGAGCAGAGGGAGGACCCTTTGTTATCAGGCATCCTGCAGCCTCGGAAAGGATCAGTCCCTATTGTTTCCCACCCCGGCTGCCCCGGGAGGAGGGGGCTCCTCGCCGCTGCCCCAGGTGTGGCTCGGGCACAGGGCACCTGCAAAGTTTCCTCGCCTCTGACACAGCCCGACAGAGCTGGAATCACCTGTTCTGTTGGCTCGCAGCGTGCCAAGGCATTTTTCACGGTGTTTTGCTCGGGAACCACCCCAAGCCCTCGGATTGAGAAACCTCAGCACGCCAGTGCAATGGAGAAGTTGCTGCTCTGCTGTTCCGTGCCTGGGGGAGGGCCCTGCTCCCCACACAGCTCCAGCACCCACGGCAGGGCCAGGGGGGCTCCCCTGGAGGGGCCAGGCCAGCAGGAAGCCCCTCAGGTGGCCACCAGCACCAACTCCTTCACCAGGGACTTACAGACGGGGATCAAAGCCGTGCCAGCGAGGTGGGCACAGCTGTCACACAGCACGCCAGGCAGGAAAAGAAATTGATTGTGACTTGCTCAGCCCTGATCAATCCTCCCAGACTTTCCAGCAAGGGCACGGAATCCAAAGTGAGCAGCCTGGTGCCAGTTCTCATCTTATGCAGCGCATTTCCGAGCTCTGCTTCTTTAGAAATTCATCCACAGCGCATGAGTGCCTCCGTCCCTGTCTCACACGCACAATAGCAACACCCACATCCCCAGCTGCAGAAGCTTTGGGGGCTTTTATTTTTTTTCCCCAGGATTGCACCTGTGCTTCGCTCAGGTTTCTGGGTGTCTCCTCACCCTTCTCCTCCTCCCCTCGCATCCATTTCTGCCCAGGCAGAGGCAGCAGCAAGTGAGGCTGTGCCTGTCAGAGCGCTCCTGGCTGCCTCTCACCATGTTGCGTATCGACATTTCAGTCGATGCTCTGCCCTCCAAAACCCCAGAAATCCAAGCCAAGAAAAGTACTCCGTGGAGATAAGCACCGCGGCTCAGCCCACATCAAACACGGCCGAGCCAGAGCCTGTCAGAGAGCAGGCGAGCAGGAAAATAACCCAAAATCCATCCCACTGGGCTTGTCAGCGCTGCTATGACATTTTCTTTCCAATTGCTCCCAGCCAGCTCGGTGCGGTATCAGCCCCACTCCCTCAGCCAAGGCGAGAGGACGCCGTACTCACTGCTGGTGCTCATCCTGCCGCTCCTTGCCCGTCCTTCTCACCCAACAAAGGGGCCAAGATGCTCCTTAAATCCGCTTCTCGTGCCGCTCCCCGGCCGCGGGAGGAGGCTGCCGCTCTCCCTCTCCCCGGAGAATATTCCCGTGCGATCCGCCGCCTATCGCATCCCCCGGCGCTGTCCCCGGCGCCGTCCCCGCGGCCGGCGGATGCCAAGGTCACGGCCGGCGGGGAGGGGACGGGACCGGCCCGGGGGAGGGTCCCGGCCCGGGGGAGGGTCCCGGCGGAGCGGCGGGGGCCGGCCGGAGCTCGGCCATGCACTGCGGAGCGCGGCCGCGGCCGCCCGCTTATAGCGGCTGGGAGCGGCGGCGGGGCCGCGCAGCACCGGGACCGCCCCGGCAGCACCGCCCCGGCACCGCCCCGGCCCAGCGACACCGCCCCGGTACCCCCCGGCACCTCCCCGGCACCGCCCCAGCCCGGCGGAACCGCCCTCGGTACCCCTCGGTACCGCCCCGGCACCGCCCTGGCCCAGCGACACCGCCCCGGCACCGTCTCGGTGCTCCCCGGTACCGCCCGGTAGCGCCCGCGGGCCGCGACCGTCCCGGGAGACACGGGCGGGGCCGGGCGGGGCCGGGTGTGGCGGACACAGATTCCTGTATGGACCCGGCTGAAGGATGCTCAGCCTTGGCAATGCCCTGGCCTGCCCTGCTTTGCTCTGCCCGATGCCCTCTTGTGCCCACGGTCCTGCCCTGCCCTGTCCTGCAGTCGTGCCCACAGCCCAGCCCAGCTTTGCCCTTCCCTGCCCTGGCTGCAGTCCTGCCCACTGCCCCACCCTGCCCTGAGTTCTGCCCACAGCCCAGCCCAGCTTTGCCCTGCCCTGCCCTTCCAGCTGCCCTGTTTTCAGCTCCCTTTCCCGCCCTGTCCCGCCCTGTCCTGGCTGCAGTTGTGCCCACAGCCCTGCCCTGGTTGCAGTCCTGCCCCCTGCCCCGCCCTGCTCTCAGTTCTGCCCCCTGCCCCGCCCTGCCCTGCCCTGTTTTCACCCCCTGCCCTGCCCACAGCCCCTGAGCCCCCTGGCTGGTCCCTCCTTGCCCCAGGGCTCCTGCCCAGCCCCGGGTGCCACCGCTGCCCTGTGCTGTTTGCTGTCCAGCCGAGCATCTCACAAATGCTGTCCCAGGACAGAGGGATGTGGTTTATGCAGTAAACTGGATTTCCTCCCATGCCAAGATTCCCTCCTGCAGCTGTCCAGGCTGGCACCCCAGCTCTCCTGGCAGCCTGGGCGTCTGTCCCATGCCAGGATCAGGAAGCTGAGGATGTCTGCAGGGCTGTGGGACAGAGAGGGGCCCTTCCCTCGGGATCAGAGCAGCCTGCCCTGCTGGCAGCACCCCAGGATCCCTGCAGGGCTCCCTGAGCCCCTTGTTTTGTGGCTGCCAGTCAGAACAAAGCCATGCCCAGGCTGCTCCCTGGGTGCCCACAGAGCCGGGCTGTGCCCCCTGCCCACCGTGCTGCCCTCCCAGGCTGTGATCCTCGCTGTGCCTGCAGGATGTGAGCTCAGCCCTGCCATAATGACAGAGGTTTGTCACGCAGCGTGGACACACAGCCGCTGTGTCCCTGCGCTGCTGGGGCTGCAGAGCTGCTCAGAGCCCCTCTGCCTTCCCTTCCTCCGCTGCTTCATCTGCAGCAGCTGCTGGCGCTGACGTGACAAGACAGGTAGCAGGGAGCTGTGCTGGTGCTGCCAGCTCCCTGCAAGCCCTGCTGCCTGTCCCCTCTGGCTGTCCCCTCCCCTGAGGTGGCAGGGAAGAGCAGGAGGAGCAGTGGGAGTGGGAGCCTGGAGGTTCCTGCAGGGCTGGGGGGAGCAGAGCTGCTGATACAGGAAAGATTGAGAGACGCTGTTTACAGGAGCGTGTAGTGACAGGACAGGAGGGAGTGGCCTTAGAGGAGGGTTAGATTAGATATTGGGAAGAAATTCCTCTCTGTGAGGGTGGGGAGGCCCTGGCACAGGGTGCCCAGAGAAGCTGTGGCTGCCCTGGATCCCTGGCAGTGTCCAAGGCCAGGCTGGATGGAGCTCTGAGCCACCTGGGTTGATGGAAGGAGTCCCTGCCCATGGATGATCTTTAAGATCCCTTCCAGCCCAGGCCATTCTGGGTTGGAAGGGATCTTATTCTATAATTCTGTGATGAATCTTATTATCTTATTCTATAATTCTGTGTGGAATCACCACAGAATTCTATAATTCTGTGGTGATTCTATGGCACAGCACAGTGGGATGGCTCAGGCTGCACTGAGTTTGGCCTTCTGTAAAGTTTCCTGTGCCTGATGAGTGTCCAGGTTTTCCCTTACTCAGGGAGGGTCCCCATCCCAGCCAGACTGTTGTGAATGGTGTCAATGACCCCCATCTGAGGAGTCCATAAAGCAGCCAGGACCTGAGCTGGTCCCCACGGTTCAGCAGCTAATTGAGCTCCTTCCACTGACCTGGTTTCCAAATCTTGTTAACTTGCTGCCTTTGGAACAACTTGAAATCTCCAGCACAGACAGGCTGGGGTTGCAGAGGGCTGCACGGGAGGATGGGGTGCTCTGGTGGAGCTCCGAGCCCCTCAGCACCATCCCAGGGCGTTTTGGAAATCCCATTTCCTTTCCTTTGTCTGAGGGAGCTGCCTGCGAAAGCTGCCGCGAGAGGATGTTGGGGATGCCTGAGACAGGAGTCAGAGAGGAGGAAATGTCAGGACGTTGAGGCAGCCTCCTTTCATCCCTTTGTGTCTGTGCGCTGCAACATGAATTTTCACAGCAATTATTGGATGTGTTTTTCCCACAAGGCTCCTGCTGCGTTCAGCACCCGCAGGTCCCACAGAGCTCGGGCTGTGCAGAGGAAGGGGAACCCTGCCCCCTCCAGCGAGAAGGGACACAGGAGTGATGGAGATAAAAGGACAGAGGAGAAAAAGGTGCTAATTTAATTTCATTTAATTTTCCCTGGACACTGGGATTTTTATCCCTCCTCCATAAGATGTTGAGAGTCACCTGAACCAGACTTCCCCCACCTGCTCAGTCATTGTGTTCCTTTTTTCCCTGATGCCTGATCCCAGTTGGAGAGCTGGGAGTTGCTGGTTGTACCTGGAACCACCGGGAGCTGGGCTCAGACACATCCTGTGCCACACCTGCAGCAGGAATGGTGAGAAATCAGGCTCAGCACTCTCCATGTGTCTGTGCCGTGTTTCCATGTGAGGCTGTGCTCAGCTGCTGTCCCTGGGAAGGGATTTTGGGCAGTTCCCAGGGAAGGGGCTCCCTCCTCACTGCCAGGGGATTTGGGGACAGATGAGGAACGGTGAGGTTGCAAGGGGAATTTCGCACAGCAGAGCTGGGAGAGAGTCAGGAGAGTAAAAGGATCACACAAAACCAAGGGGATGGCCCATCAGCAGCCTCTGGCGTTTCTGCTTTATTCGGAGCTGGATCATCGCTTCCATCACACCTGGACACCGCCCACCCATCCCTGCTTGCAGCACAGCCCCCAGCGCTCTCCCCGCGCTGCCCCAGCCCCTTCCCTTCCCCCGGGAGTCATTTGGGAGCGCAGCCTTTGCTGCGGGCTCCGGAGGTGCCTCCGCCGGGGATGGCAGCTGCAGCACCCATGTGTCCGTCTGTCCCTGCGGCTCCGGCCGGCCAAACACGGCCCTGGCGGCCCAGCCCCCGGCTCAGCCCCGGCCCAGCACAGCCTCTCGTGTCCCCAGGATGATGTGAGTGCAAAGAGCAGCGGGAATGGCCTTGGGGACAGCCCCACGCCCCGCACGGAGCGCTGGGCAGGCTGCACACAGCCACGGCTGACTCATCACAAGCTGGTGACATTTTCCAAAAAAAGCCTCAAAGTCCGGGGCTGTGATGTTCCCAAAAGGCAGCAGAGGAGCCTAAGGGGGCTGCAGACCCCATTCTACCACGGCACATGGGCTGTGGCATGGCAGGGAGCAAATTCTGCCTCGCTGGGCAGTTCCCATCCCTTCTCCTTGTCCCTGGGTCCCCTGGGAGGTGGCATCTGGCAGGGGCAGGGTCAGGAGAGGGCAGATGCTGCTGCCCACTGCCCAGTGCAAAGCCAGGCACTGCCAGTGGTGGCAGAATTATTTCCCACGTGATGGAGATGAACATTTTAATTTGTGAGTCCCTGGACCACAGAGCAACTGGGAGCAGAGGTAGTGAACTGGGCAGTGGGGCCTCATCCAGCAAAGGTCCCCTCTCATCCTCCTCCTCCTCCTCACAGCCACCATTTGCCAGTGGTTTGGCTTTCTTCCAGTTTCCCTGGCAGCCCTTCCCAACAATTCCCCACATCAGCAGGAGGAGACACAGCCTGGCAGAGGCAGATGTTCCCCGGGCTGCCTGCATTAAAGTGATAATCAAATGATAGATTATTTTCAAGCAAACTCTCATTTTCAGCATTAATTTTAGTGCTGTGCAAAGAGAGGCAGTGAAAAGAGCACCCAGGCAGTGGAGGATGGGTGGGATCTGGATGTGCTCCAGGGAAAGCTGATGTACCACAGCCCATCTGTACCTGCAGCCACCCTGCAAAGCCACCAAGGGTGGCTCCATCCTCTGGCTCTATCCTTGGCTCCATCCTCTGGTTCCATCCTTGGCTCCATCCTTGGCTCCATCCTCTGGTTCCATCCTTGGCTCCATCCTCTGGTTCCATCCTTGGCTCCATCCTCTGGCTCCATCCTTGGCTCCATCCTTGGCTCCATCCTCTGGTTCCATCTTTGGCTCCATCCTTGGCTCCATCCTTGGCTCCATCCTCTGGCTCCATCCTTGGCTCCATCCTCTGGCTCCATCCTCTGGTTCCATCCTTGGCTCCATCCTTGGCTCCATCCTTGGCTCCATCCTCTGGTTCCATCCTTTGGCTCTTGCATCCTCCTTCATTCTTATCCTCACCAAGACTGCCTCTGGGTCAAATGCAACAAATATTCCCCAACCAGCAGCAGGTGAGTCAAAGCAAGTCCTGCAGAAGCTCTGCACATCAGGAATGGTCACATTCCCCCTTGAAAGACCTGGACACCAGGGAGAGGAGAGGTGTCCAGGTTTCAATGCCCTGAAACCTTTGCCATCCCTCCTGCATGGCCTGGACTGATGCAGGAGTGATGGCAAAGATCTAAGGGCATTGAAAGTCAGTGTTTTTCCCAAAATCTGCAAATCTTTCACCCTGGAGTGCTCTGGAAAAGGAGGAGCAGTTGTTGTGTCCCACAGCAGGGCTGTGTCAGGAATTATTGCCCGAGCTGGGGCTGCTCCATTTCCCTGTCCCATTTGCCTGTGTGCCACACACAGGGACCCTTTGTGGGCACAGCCGCCCTGCTGAGCCCAGCTGGCAGCTCCTCCTGGCACGGGGAGCTCAGCTCCAGCTGCAGCCCCAGGGCCCTGCCCTGCTCTCACCCCACTGCAGGGCAGGGGACGTCGGGGTTCATTTTGGTTTTCTCTTTGAGTTGCCCTGGAGCGCTGAAAGCTGCTGGCAGAAGGATTTCCTCCCCTTGGGCTGGGATCAGGAGATGTTCATGGACAGCCTTGCCCAGCATGAACCATCTGTGGGAAGCCCAGCTCTGGGATCTGTGCACTCCTGCAA
Organism: Zonotrichia albicollis; assembly: GCF_047830755.1. NCBI lineage: Eukaryota > Metazoa > Chordata > Aves > Passeriformes > Passerellidae > Zonotrichia > Zonotrichia albicollis. The sequence continues at coordinate 1,724,678 of NC_133833.1, forward strand.
TTCCTCCCACCTTCCAGAGAGCATCCCCTGCTCAGGATGACCTGGGAAATGCTGCTGATTTCTTATTACTGCAGTGGGATTGTCACGATAATTCGCTTTGCCTTTTTTTCCTCGAATTATTCCATGGGAAAACCAGGAATCAGGGCGATTCTGGGGGAATTTAGGGCACCTCCAGCAACTGGAGCTCAGGCCAGGTCTCCAATCCTCAGGAGGAGGCCAAATGCTGTAATTAAGGAGAGCTAATTTCTTTTTCCACTTCTAAGCTGCAGAATGGCTCGCCCCAGGTAAGCAGCAGGTTATCTCTTTTCTAGGAAATCTCACTCTTTTTTTTTGCTCTTCAGTCTAAAAATGGAATGCAGACCCTGAAAATAAATTCCCAGAGAACACCACTGTGCAAACATCCCAGGCTTTGATTCAAAGTGTTTGGATTAATTAGCTTAAACTGAAAGCTTTCATTCTGATTTCAGCCTTGCCTTTATGGACAAAAAATTAAAGCAGCAAAGCTTTGGAAGTTGAAAAATCAAAATGTTCCAGCCTGGAAATATCAAAACAAGATGCTGAGCCTCGCTGAGCTGCTTTGTTGCTTTCTAAAAGGAAATGGCATCGAGACCAACACCTTTACAAGAGGCTTGGATCATTAAGCACTTCAAAAAAACCCCCCTAGTTCAGCATAAGCAATTAATTTCTTAATTAGATTTTCTCTTTTTCTTCCAGAGGGAAGTCTAAAAATATTGATTTTTCCCATTCTATCCAAAGATTTCTTTAAATATGATCCCCTCACTGGATGGCTGAGCTGGAGCTTGAGCTGTGGGAATTACATGGAGTGGTTCATTTAAATTCACTTTGTCATCTTTCCTTCTCCTTGTCCTGTTTATTTCTGTTCCAGCAGCAAAACAACACCAGGGTAAGAGCAGAGAATAATACAGAAAATAGAGACTGAAAGGGAAATTGAATATTAAATATTTTTTGGAAGTCTCATTTTCTAGAGGTGAAACACATTTCCTTTGGAAGCCTCTCGGAGGAGAACATCCTTGATGTTTGGAGCAGTTTTCCTGCTGGTTTTCAGTCAGCTCCATCCAAAGCAGCACTGGATGAAGCTCGGCTGGACATTCCCATCAGCATTACCTGACGTGGGCTGTCTTTAACTCAGGAACCATAAAATCCCTGCTGGAATTGCATGTGGCTGTGCTGACCACTGAGGCACACCCAGCTGGGAGCTCCCAGAATCCCTGGGAAAAGCTTCCAGAGGTTTTTTGTTTTTTTTTTTTTTTTTTCCTGGAGATGTCATCCAGACCCAGCTTCTGTGTCCCTGCTGCTGCTCAGGCCGCTGCTCCCCTATTTTGGAGCTTTGCCTTGTTTTTTCTGGTGATCCCAATTCTGCAGCTCCACAGGGCTTGGGGATATTTTTGCTAGCCTGTGGAGCTGCTGGGGCTGGGGACAGCAGGGCTGGGGACAGCAGGGATGGGATAGCAGGGATGGGACAGCAGGGATGGGACAGCAGGGATGGGATAGCAGAGATGGGACAGCAGGGTTGGGACAGCAGAGATGGGACAGCAGGGCTGGGACAGCAGGGATGGGAGAGCAGGGTTGGGGACAGCAGGGTTGGGGACAGCAGGGCTGGGGACAGCAGGGATGGGACAGCAGGGATGGGAGAGCAGGGATGGGACGGCAGGGATGGGAGAGCAGGGTTGGGATAGCAGGGATGGGACAGCAGGGATGGGAGAGCAGGGTTGGGGACAGCAGGGTTGGGGACAGCAGGGTTGGGGACAGCAGAGATGGGGACAGCAGGGCTGCAATCGCATTTTCCCATGCTGGATGCAGCGGAGCGGTTCCTGCTGCCATCTAATGGCTCTGACAATGAACACCCAGCAGGGAGAGCCCGGCTCAGCCAGCGCTGCTGCCTGGGGAGTCCCTGAGCTCTCCCGAGGGCTGCAGGAGGTCACACCGAGCCCACAACACGGCACGATGTCCCTGAGGGGACACTGGGCACGGGGAGAAGGGCAGGGACAGACATTCCTATGGCAAAGCTCAGGACGAGCTCCTTTGGGATGATGCTTCTGGTGCCAGCAGCTCTGCCCTTCCTGGCGCAGGGTGAATGCACTTCTCACCCTCAAATGCATGGAAATGGGAAAATCCTGAGCTGCCAGGACCTGAAGGACCAGCAGTGCAACTCCTCACCCTGCACAGCCCCAAAATCCCACCCTGTGCATCCCTGGAGTGCTGTCCAAACCCTCCTGGAGCTCTGGCAGCCTCAGGCTGTGCCCATCCCTGGGGAGCCATTCCCAGCACCCTCTTCTGTCCTCCCTTCCTCCTTCCATGCCCCATGCACGGCCTCACTTCCCTGGCCGTGTCTGGGACAGTCTGAGGCTCCCTGGCTGTGGCACTGAGCTGCTGCCCTGCAGTGACGGTGACAGGAGCAGGGAGAGTTCCTGGATTCCCACCCCAGTGCCAGGGAGGAGACCTCAAACCGCAGCTCCTGGTGTGGCAAAGGCTCCAGACCCACACGGATCCATCCAACACACACGGAGCCAGTTTTCCCATTTTCCACTTTCCCAGTTTTCCCACTTTCCCAGTTTTCCCATTTTCCCATTTTCCTGCTTTCCCATTTTCCTGCTTTCCCATTTTCCACTTTCCCAGTTTTCCCATTTTCCTGTTTTTCCATTTTCCACTTTCCCAGTTTTCCCACTTTCCCAGTTTTTCCATTTCCCCATTTTCCTGCTTTCCCATTTTCCTGTTTTCCCATTTTCCACTTTCCCAGTTTTGCAGTTTTCCAGGAGGGTTCATTTCCTCCCCTGGCTGAAAACAATGTGAGAGGAGCAGGACTCAGCATTTCTGAACATGAAGCGCTGAGTTCAGCTCAGTTCAGCCCCAGAGCCCTCTTAACCCTTTCACTGTGGGATGGAGCAGAATTCCCAGGGCAGCAGCAGCAGCTTTGGATTGAGAGAATTCAGAAAGGGCTTGGAGGTGGAAGAAAATTCCTGAGGGAGGGAAATCAATGAGAAGAAAAGTCTCAAGGCCAGGTCAATCTGGCTGCACTCAGGGACTGGCCACACCAGTTTGGCTGTGAAAGCCTTGAGATTTCCGTGTGTCCTGCATGAACCCCCCATTCCCCAGTGCCCCAAATGCCAAAAAAGCTGGGAAAATGCTGTCCCAAAGCCACCCAGGGATGGAGGGACATGAGGCAGGTTCTCTGGGTGAGCAGCCCGAGGAGTCCTGGATTCCGGGAGAACCTGGAGGGGGCAGGAGCTTATCACTGCTCTGTGCCATTTGCACAGGGTGACAGCGAAGGCAGAGCTCTGGAATGAGGAAATGTCCCTGAGGAATTGTCCCCTGTGCTCCTGCCAGCTCCCAGCCCTCCCCCACCGGGATTTCAGAGGGAGGGCAGGAAAGCTCAGCTCCATCTCACACCAAAGTGGCTACCAGAGGATCAAACCATGAACCAAGGGCTCCTTTGGCCTCAAACAAAACCTTTCATCTTTTTCTGTTTGCTTTTTCCTCCAGCGAAGCCGGCTCTGGGCTGACTTCCTTTGCTTTCAGCTCCAGTGTGGAATAACAAGCTGAAAAGCCACGAGGCTTCGTTTTTGAACCTGCCAAGGAATGGCCGACTTCAGAAGGAGCAGAAACGTCGGGAAAGCTCCGTGTTAACTGTTTCATGATTTCCACATCGAGAAATGTCGGTGTTAGCTGTTCCATCCCTTCCACGTCGGGAAATCTCGGTGTTAACTGTTTCATGATTTCCACACTGGGAAACCTCCGTGTTAACTGTTTCATGTTTTCCGCGTTGGGAAATCTCGGTGTTAACTATTTTCATCGCTTCCAAGAGGAAAAACCTCCCCGTGATTCCAGCGCCGCGGACTTTAGCACCAATACTGCTGGGTGCACAGATCTGTTGTTCTGTGCCTGTATTTGCATTTTGCCAGGGGTGTCGGAGCTGGGATTCCCCAGGGAATGTCTCTCCCGGGATTCTGCTGCGAGCAGAGCACAGGTGAGGCCGGGAGAGGCTGTTCCTGCCCGGGAAGGGAGATCCCAGCCCTTGGCACGGGCACACGGTGCCCATGGAGCCCCCCTGGAATTGTTTCCTGCCCGGCCAGGCGAAGGAGGCGCCTGGGAATTGCGGGAGCCGCGGTTTCTAACCCAGCCCCGGGTAACTCATTGACCTCTGCCGGGAAGCGGAGGTTCCCAGGATGATAAGGAGCTCTTGGAAGGAATTCCTCCCCTCGTGTGAGGGAGTGGCAGCGCTGGGCACGCTCGCAAACACGTCCGCAGCCCCGGCAGCTCCATCCCGGCAGCGCAGCAGCGTTCCCGGGGGCTCGGAGGGAATTGGATGCGGGAGCTCCAGAGAGGCTGGAATTGGATGCGGGAGCTCTCCGGGAGGGAAGCGGAGCTGGGAGCAGGTCAGTGGAGCCGCAGTCTGTGTGTCTGTCCCGGACTGTCCCCTGCCCTCTGGCCCAGCTGGGCAAAGCCAGCCGGCAGCTGGCGCGGGTGGATGGAGCGATCCAGAGCCTCTGGAATTCCGGGTTGGAGCAATCCAGGGCCTCTGGAATTCCAGACTGGAGCGACCCAGAGCCTTTGGAATTCCCGGCTGGAGAGATTCAGGGCCTCTGGAATACAGGCTGGATCCAGCGCCTCTGGAATTCCCGACTGGAGCGCAGAGTTCGGGGCTTTGGCGCCGCCTGGGTCAGGGGCTCAGGAAGGGACAAGAGGTTTTGGATACTTTGGCACCAGGGGCTCAGGGATGGGTACGGAGAGAGGGACAGGAGGGTTTGGGAGCTTTGGGAACTGAGAAATGGGTTTGGGAGAGGGGCTTTGGTGCCAGGGCTGGGTGTCAGCCCCGCAGAGCTCTGGGGTTGGTGGCAGCTCTGTCCCCGAGCCGAGGGTGCCTGCACAGCCACTCTGACCCTGTTCTGTGCCCAGGGCAGGGAGTGTGGCTGGCACTGGGATTGCAGAGGGAGCAGCGCCCCTGGAGAGCGGGCACAGGCAGAGAACCCCCTCTGGAACAGGCTGAGGTCCCAGGAAATATTCCAGACTTATCCCTGGCTTTTCCAGGGAGGCCAGGCTGCAGCAGCAGCAGCGATGGGGGCTCTCCCAGGCAGATCCAGCATTTATTTGTTGGGAAGCAGAAGGGGAGGAAGTGGAGTGAGAGGTTTTCAGCTTGCTGGCCAAAAGGCAAATTCCAGCTCAGGTCAAACAGGAGGTGACACCTTTGCTTGTACAGGGATGGGTTTGGTTGTTAAGTTGTCAAGGTAGACTTAAAAACAAAAAGACATTTCACAACCACAAAGGAAGACATTTGTGTTAAAAAAATTAAAATATTAAAATATTAAATCCCACCATTAAATCCCTTCCACTGCACCAGTAAGCTCACAGCCCCATCCAGCCTGGCCTAATTATTCCCTACTATAAAAATTAATGTAATAATTAATCCCTGGATTAATTATTCCCTGCTCTGGAGAAGTCCATGGCCTGGGAGAGCCAGCAATGCTCCTGGAGCACCCCCAGCACATAAATCCCTGCAGTGGTGGCTCTGCCTGGTTGCTGCAGCAAAAACCCATCCCTAAAACCCCTCCCAGCCTGAAAATTCTCTCCCTAAACCCCTTTGGGTTTTATTTTGCAGGGGCTGTGTTGCTGCTGCCCAAAGATGCTCTGCAGACCCTGGACCGCTCAGTGAGCCCTCCCAGGCACCCCAAATCCCGAGGGCTGGGGAAGCTCTGAGGATGTGAGTGAGCACGGAATGAGGCTCACCCTCATCCTGGGATGCCCAAGGGATCCTGCAGGGCAGCCAAGCCCTTCCTGCTGCTGTTGGAGCTGGGGTTTGCTCAGTGCTGTCCCCGAGGTGCCCACAGTGCCCGGGCTGCAGGACTCACCTGGCTGTGGGTGCCAGAGATGCCCATGGTGCTGCCAGCTGCCCCCAGGGTGACACAGGAGAAGCATCAGGCAGGGAAGAGGAGCAGGATCTCAGCCAGACCCACAAGGAGGACGCTGGATGGGCCCCAGGTGGACACCCCCAAAGGTGAGGGAGCAGCTCTGCCCCTGGGAATGGGGGAGAGCAGCTGGGAGCTGGGGCAGGCTTGGCAGAGCGAGGGGAGGAATGGCAGGAATGTGCCATGTGGGATGGGCACTGCCCTCCTGGAGGCAGAGAGCAGGAAAGGAGGCTCAGGGGGCCCTGCTGGCTCTGCACAGCTGTGACAGGAGGGGACAGCCAGGGAATGGGAACAGGAGGAGAGGAAATGGTCCCAAATTGCACCAGGGTTGGATATCAGGGAGAATTTCTCCATGGAAAGGCTCAGCAAGCACTGGCACAGCCCATCCAGGGCATGGCAGAGTCCCCATTTAAAGGACATAGCTGTGGCACTAAGGGACATGGTCTAGTGGTGCCCTTGGCACTATTAGGTGTGTGGCCAGACCTGATGCCCTTAAAGGCCTTTCCAAAGCTCACTGATGCCCTTAAAGCCCTTTCCAGCACCGGCTGCTGCAGTGAGTCCCTGCTGTGCCCGCCCTGCGCCCGTGCCCGCCGCCCCCGCGGTGGCAGTGCCCTCTCAAAGGGGACATTGTGCATTGTGGCCGTGCCCAGCCCCGTGCCGGGCGGGCAGCGAGCAGCCCTGCCCCTGCCAGCCCTGTGCCAGCCCTGTGCTGCTGTCATTGCACACATGGGCTGCTGCCTGGGGACCCCCTGGCACCCGGAGCTGGCACTGGGATGCACAGGTAAGGTGCCCGTGGGGCTGCAGGGCTCCTGCCATGGGCTGGGAGCCTTGGGGACACCCTGGCACTGAGCACTGGCCCCTCTGCCTTTCCTCTGGGATGGCTCCTGTGCTCTCTCCTCTTGGATTGGGATGTGTAGGGAGTGAGGCAGGACGGTTTGGCCAGGGAGGGGACAGGGTGACTCTGGGGCTGGTTTATTCCCATGCTGTTGGTGTTTCCCCTCCCTGCCCAGGATCCCTCCAAGCACAGCCCATGGGTGCTGGCATCCCCCAGGGCACCATTCCCATTCCAGGATGTCCCAGTGAGCTGCAGGAGGGACATGGCTCAGCCAGGGCCAGAAGGTGCCCTGAGCACCAGCCCTGGAGCCAGGAGTGCAGCTCTGAGTGCTGGGACATGCCTGGGGCTGGAGCTGTTTGCTGCCCACTGGCACAAAGTATTTTGGCACTGAGGAGGTCAGTGAGTCACTGGCACGGCTGGGAACAACTCCCCAGCTGCAGTTTCAATTGGTCTCTTGAAAAGAAAGCTCCCAGTTCCCTTTCTGAGCTGGCTCAAATGAAAATAAACACTGAAGCTGCGAGAGCAACCGGAGTGAGCACTGGGGACCCATGGATGGGCTGTGCCCTGCTGCTGGCAGGGGTGGCACGAGCAGCGTCCCACCTGTCACACCCCAGGGACACCTCTCGGGCCGGGAGGACCCTGCCAGGGGTGTGGACGCCTCTGCCCCCCCTCCAGGTGAGGAGTGTGAGTCCTGCTGGCCCTGGGCCCCTGAGCTGCTGCCCCACGGGGACAGCCCACACCGCCGGGGACAATGGTGGAGGGACACGGACACGGACACGGCACCAGGGACACGGCCCCAGGACATGGCAACAGGTACCCAACCCCATCCTGAGGGAATGGCACCAGGGGCACATCCCCAGGGAATGGCATCAGGTACCCACCCCCAGGGCATGGCATCAGGTACCCACCCCCAGGGAATGGCATCAGGTACCCACCCCCAGGGCATGGCATCAGGTACCCATCCATGGGACATGGCACCAAGGACACGTCCCCATCCCCAGGGAATGGCACTAGGGACTCATCTCCATCCTGAGGGAATGGCATCAGGGCCCCATCTTCAGGGAATGACATCAGATACCCATCCCCAGGGAATGGCATCAGGGATCCATTCCCAGGGGATGGCATCAGGTACCCACCCCCAGGGAATGGCATCAGGTACCCAGCCACAGGGAATGGCATTAGGTACACATCCCCATCCCCAGGGCATGGCATTAAGCCCCATCCCCATGCCCGTCCCCATCCCCATCTCCATCCCCAGGGAATGGCACCAGGTACCCTCCCCAGACCCTGCCAGGCTCTGTGGGCACAGAGAAGGGAGGAGGGCAGCCAGGAGTGGAGCAATGGCAGGAGCCAGCTCAGATTTAGTTCTGCCTCCCTTCACTTCCCCTTCTCCATTTCCTCATGTGGAGCTGCCACATGAAATGTTGAGACTTTGTTCAATGTAGACCCTTTTCTTTCAAAGCAAAACTCATTCATGGCCTGTCCAGCCTTGGGCTGTTCTTTTCTACTTGCTAGCTCTACATGAGAATTCTATTTCTTTAAATAAGAATTCTATTTCTGAATGCAAATACCAGTTTGTTTGAGTGGCTGGCAGAGCTGGCTCAGTGAAAAGAACTGTAGAGCAGAGTTCTGGTCAAAGAAATGACTTTAAAAAGCTGCTGCACATTCCAGCTCCACATCTCCAGGTACATGTTTATCTTACAAATCCTGTCTGATTGCTGACAAAAATTGGGGTTTAATCTGGTTATCCCTCCACTGCCAATGCAGCTGTGGAGAGCAGGGCTGGAGCTGTGTGTGCCTCAGCTTTCATTAACATAATTAGCAGCTCACATAGCAGGCCCTGAATCCTTTATGGCAATAGCTGATGATGTGTGGAGCAGGGAGAATGCTGCTTGGGTTTTGGACACCCAGAAAAGCAGGCAGGGGAGAAAATCTCATTTTGATTTTCGAATTTTTGAATGAAGATTTTTGGCTCTCCTGTGCTGGGGAGTTGAAGCCTCCTCCAAAAAAAATCTCTGCTGGGGATTCACCCTTTAAACAGATCTGCTCATCTGAGGATCTGGCCCGGAAAAGGGAGGGAAATCTCCTCACTCCAGAGCCACTCCAGCACTGGAAAAAAACCCAACATCAAGGGAATGATGGAGTCAGACCCCATCACTCCCATGGGTGTCATGGACAACTTTTATGGAAAATCCTTTCCTTAGGATTTTTCTTCCTGAGAAGCTGAGAGGCCTCAGGAACAAAATGTAAACATTGATTATCTGCTGCTGTGGAATGCAACAGGTGCATCTGGGATTGGTCTCATGTGGTTGTTTCTAATTAATGGCCAATCACAGCCCAGCTGGCTCAGACTCTCTCCGAGACAGAACTTTTGTTATCATTCTTTCCTATGCTATTCTTAGCCAGCCTTCTGATGAGACCTTTTCTTCTGGTCTTTTAGTATAGTTTTAATGTAATATATATCACAAAATAATAAATCAAGCCTTCTGAAACATAAAGTCAGATCCTTGTCTCTTCCCTGATTCAAGAACCCCTGTGAACACTGTCACACACGGGTCTCTCCAGCCTTGAGCACGACTTCAGGCTGGTTCCAGAGTGTCCCAGTGCCAGCAGATGTGCAGGGCTGTGCTCCAGGAGCTCTGCAGGTCCCCAGCAGATGTGCAGGGCTGTGCTCCAGGAGCTCTCAGCCGAGGCAGGACATCCCAGAGTTGTGCACAGCATTCCCAGCAGCTCTGCTGTTCCCTCCTCTCCAGGTAAGGCTGGGCTGGCAGGGAGGAGCAGCCCCGCTCCCGAGGCAGGACACGGCTCCCCGGAGCCCCCGGTGGTGCTGCTGGCTCTCAGGAACACCTGTCCCCCAGGTAAGGAGCTCCTGGGGCGCCTCACACTTTCCCTGGCTCCTGCAGTGCCTCGGGTCTCACCTTGGTGCTGAGGCTTGGGTGCCTCGGGTCTCACCTTGGGCTTGTGCTGTGTGAGCATCACAGCAGGCTGGATGGGAAAACCCAGGGCACACAGGGAATGTTCCTCTGTCTGCTCTGGGGTGCCCTGACCCCCAGGGGAGCACTGACTTTGACCCTCATTCATGGAGAAGGTTCCCTAAACTCCAGAATAGACTAGAAACCACAAAAGTGTGCAATAGATTGTAGAGAGCAGTGTAGGTGTGTCACTTGATGAGAAAATTAGATTTTGGGGTTTATAGTGTGCTGTGGGTGGAAGCAAGATGGAGGGCTTGGGTTTCTTCTTCATGCGTCTTCTTCCTCCTTCTCCATGGGTTTGGGTGGCATTTTGTAATTGGGCAGAAAAGTTCACACTGGGGGCTCTCTGGGATCAGTTATTGGGTTGAAAGGGGAAATAATCCAGGTGTCAGTTCTTAATTGGATAGTTCTTAAAAGACCTTGCAACAAGAGATTGTTGGTAATGTTGTGCCTTCTAATGAAAAGCTGCAGAACTCACAGTAGTGAGGCTGTTTTACTGATAAGAAATAATAAACACCTGAGTCCTAACTTGAAATATCATCTCAAGTGCCTTCAATTCAGCCCACAGCTGGGTTTCTGGTGGCCCTGGCAGGGTGGCAGGGGTGGCTGTGGGTGCCCCAGAGCTCCTCCTGCCCTTCCACCCTCTTCTTTTCCCTTGCCAGAGCTCTCTCTCTCCTTCTCCGTGGAGAGCCGCTCCTGCGGGCACCGCAATGCCCAGCTCCAGGAGGCTGCCAGGAGGAGGCTGTGGGCTCTGGAGAGTGATGACACAAGTGTCTGTGCCCTCTTCAAGGTACAAACCCCGTGCCAGCGTGCTGGCATGCTCCTGGAGTGGTGGGAGGTGTGCTGGGGGGCCAAACCCAGCTGAGGAGTTCCTCCAAGGCCACTGTGGGGCACTCTGTGAGGGACTGGAATGATGGGGAAGATGAACTTGATGGCAAGGGAGGGGCAAAGCTGAGCCTTGGGATGTTTTGGGAGATCTGAGCTTAAATAGGAATTCCCAGGGCTGGGATCACCAAATCCATGTCCCTGCTGGAGGGAACAGCTCTGGAGAGGCACAGAGTTCTCAGGCTGGGTTTTATACAAACAAATCCCAGCTACAGAGAGGATGCCTGGACTGAACTCTCCGTCCCTGCTGGGTTTCACGGCTCCAGGAGTGTCCCTTGATCTGCTTTGTCTCCCTGTGCAGGAGCTGTCAGCCAGGCTGGTCTGCACGCAGGCACATGAGGATCGCTTCCTCCTCACCTTCAAAACCCCTGAGGAAGTCTGGAAGTTTTCCACCTATCTGACTTTAGGTAATGTTTCTAAGGTCTAAACAGACAGTGTGAGGAGGGTTTTTGGAGAAGGCATTGCCTGACACTACAGAACTGTAATGTTCAGGAGAGATGGACAGTGAGAGATGAATTAGAAAACTTTGCAATCTGTTGTTTATGAAATCTCTGTTTGGATCCGGGAGAATTGGGAGGATTCCGTTTGGGAAATTTTGGAGACATAATTAGAAGCTTTTGCCTGACATTTGGAAATCCCCAAGACCCTTCCTGCTGCCCAGAGAGGGAGGTGCTGATCCTGATGCCCCTCTTGGCTTCTCAGGGTACGTGGGGACCTGCCTGGAGCAGCTGCTCCTTGCCCAGGAGTTCTGGCTGGACTGTGCCCTGGTGGAGGACACAGAGCTCAGGGTCACCGTGGATGAGGAGCACCTGGCCACCATCTACATGGATCTGCTCCTCCAGGAAGGTGTGATGGGAATGCACATGGGGAATTCCTGAAAATCCCCCAGCAGGGCTGGGCTGGAGCCCCTGGTGCACTGATGCCACCTCTGACTCTCTCTCTGCAGGGAACTTCTTCTGCAGGGCAGTGCCCGGGGTCTGCAAGCTGGAGCAGGAGGGAGAGGAGGGTCTGCAGCTCTGCAGGAACGAGCTGGTCCATGTGAAGAGTGCTGGACAGGATTCCAGATGGGAAGGGATGTCCCTGCTGACGGGACAGCGAGGCGTGGTGCCCGTGACTGCTCTGGAGCCAATAGCCCACCCCTTTTACCAGTAAGTGCTGAATGAAAGGGCTCAGACCAGGATTCTTTCCTGATGCTGGTGCATGACTGGCACCAAGGCTGGCTGGGAAGATCCTCTTGCCTCTGGCAAAGGACAAGAGCCTCACAATTCTGTGAGGATATTTCCAGGAGGGTCCACATTAGGCATAAAACCTGGAATTAATGCAGGTGCAGTCAATGAGTCACAGCAAGGACATGCTCCTACTTCAGATGTGGTTTTTGTAAGATATTGATTGAGGTCATGCATGAGGTTATCTCTGATTAACAGATGAAGAAGTGGCAGAAAAAATTCAGGCAATGCCAGCCAAAGTGGGGCTTCACACTGGTCACCTGGCTGAGCCTTTTACTTGGAGAAACCTTTCCTAAAGATGGCGAATTTATCCTGCTCCTCCCCTGTGGTGGGACACCATCCCTGGGCTGGCCTGAGCTCAGGAGTGCTCACCAGGACCACTGAGGTCCCCTTTGCCCTGCAGGTGGTTCCTGAGGAATTATGCTGTGAGCTTTGGCCTCTCCCAGGAGATCAGCGGGACGAGCTCTCGGGCCATTGGTGAGTGACACCTGGGCACTGTCCCAGGCTGGGCACCAAACCTGGGTTTGGCCACAAATCCATCTGTTCTTCTGGGACTGACCCTGCCACAGGGGCTCTGAGGGAATGCAGCACCTCTGGGCCCTCTGGAATGCAGATCAGAACTTGCAAACCACGTTCTGAGGAGCACAGAGAGCTGCTGGTGACACCCTCCTGCCACTGGCTTTTCCCTGCCCTACTTCAATTTTATGTTTCTTTTCATTCTTTCAGGGGTGAGGTTTCAAATCGTGAGGTTCCCACCTTGTGCTCACATGAAACCTGTGTCCTCCACCCAGCCCTTAACCCCAGTCCAGTCCAGTTCAGAGCAAGCTGGACACAGGAGGTCCAGTGAAACCTGTGCCCTGTATCCAGCTCTTAAGCCCAGTCCAGTCCGATTCAGAGCAAGCTGGACACAGGAGAGCCCTGCAGCTGTGACTTTGTCATGTAGGGATGGACATTGGCACTGTCCAGGATTTGGCGGAATTGAGATAGGGCAGGGATTTTTCTGTGAAAATCCGTATTTCCAGCCACCTTCCAGGCTGCAGCTGGAGAGGGGCGGAGTTTATCCATCCCTCTTTTATTTTGTACTATAACCCACGTCTCAAGGAGAAAAGGCAGAGAGCTGGACCCAAGATCACAATAAATCTCAGGGGAGAGAGGGGCAGCCCTCTCCAGCTGGAATCATGGCCTCTCCCTGCCCAGGTCTTTTCCAGTGAGGGAGTTTTAGCAGGGATCCCACTGAAATTCCCTTTTTTGCCTTGGTTTCCCAGTCAGAGGCAGGTGCATCGCCACCAAGGACCACAGAGGAGCAGCATGGGATGAGCTGAGCTTCTCCAAAGGAGATGCCATAGAAATCATTGGATTCTTCATCCCTGGGCTGCCCTGGTTTGTGGGCAAATCCCTCAGCACCAGGAGCATCGGCTTCGTTCCCACCCGACATGTAAACCCTGAACCTTGCGAACCCCTGTGAGTTTATTTAAATTAAATTCTGGAGAAAAGGGAGGGGAGGCTCCAAATCCCACCCCAAGGCTGTGTGAGAGCCTAGGGCAGGCGATTCCCCTTACAGGACCTTCACAGAGGGTGGGTTTGAGGTGTGAGCAGAAGCTTTGGCCAGGCTCTGCTGCAGCCCAGACAAAAAAATTGCATTTCACCTGCCTCAGGTAGCTCTTGGAGAGGAACAGATCCAGCCCTGGGCTAATCTGGCTTCCCAGTTTGTCCTAGAAAAGTTCAGTTTGTAGCTCTGAGGGGCTGGGAGCCTGGCAAGGGTGGGGAGAGCATTCCCTGCCCAGGAAACCAAATCCTGCTCTCCTTCCTCCTGCCCTGGGTGTGGAGGCAGAACTGGCCCAGAGCAGAATTTCACACCTTCCCAAGGACACAGGGAGAGCTGTCCAGGGAGGGAGAGGGGTGAATCCCACCCTGACTCAGCAGCTGGCTCTGGTGGTGGCTTCCATTCGAGGCCCATCCCAAGAGTGTGGGTAGGAGGACAAGGTTTTAACCAAGGTCTGCTGGGCTTTCCCCTCTCAGAGTCACTCCAGGTGAGTTGTAGCACTTTTCTCTGACACTCCAGAAGAGGAAGAGCAGATCAGGTGGTGTCCTGTGGCTTCTGGATTCCAAACCAGACCAATAAGCCCTTTCTTCTGGTGCCTTTCTGTTCCTTCTTGGAGAACCTTGATGGAGAAGGTGTCCAGAATCCTGTGTTCATCTGCAACACAACTCCTGTGGTGGGAGGAAGAGAAGGGATGGGGAAACTTCCCATGCCATGCCATGCCATGCCATGCCATGCCATGCCATGCCATGCCATGCCATGCCATGCCATGCCATGCCATGCCATCCGCAGTGCCAGGGGCTGGGCACAAGCTGATTCTTTTCTACTGCCCCACCCCAGGGGAAAGGGCTTTGTGTTTCTGAGTGAAGAGGAGAAGTCCCCAGTGCTGCACATCCCCTGCAATGGTGACGAGGAGCACTTTGCCACCCTCCTGGGGGACCTGGCACACACGGACATCACCTCTGTGTACAGGCTGGGTGAGTGTCCCCTCTCTTTATATCCCAGTCCTGCATCCCCAGGGAGAGCTGGGCAGGCCTGGAGAGCCCCAAGATCATTGGGGTGCAGTGGAGGCACCTGCTGGGGTGGAGGCAGCACAAACCTGTGTGGGGTGGTGTTCACAGGGGTCCCAGGACGAGGGAAGAGACGAGGACTGACTCCGTGTTTCAGGAGGCTGATTTATTATTTTATTATATATATATTATATTAAAAATAATAGAAGAAAGGATTTCATCAGAAGGCTTGAAGGAAAGGAAAAAGAATGGAATGATAATAAAATCTTGACACTGACTGGGACAGTCCGAGACAGCTGGCTGTGATTGGCCATTAATTAGAAGCAACCACATGACACCAATCACAGATCCACTTGTTGCATTCCACAGCAGCAGATAATCATTGTTTACATTTCTCATTTCTCCCTAACAAAAGGATTTTCCATAAAAAGTGTCTGTGACACCTGTGCTCAGTCTGGTGACAGAGGCTGGAGGTGTCCTCAGGAGGTGACCCTGCCATGCTAGAGTCTGCAGGGCCCTTCTCTGCTGCCAGGGCAGCTCCTGAGCTGGGATTCACCCTGGCAGGTGCTGCTCTCCACTGAGCCTGGCCTGCAGCACCAGGGTTGGGGTTTCTGGGGGCTCTCACTTTCTCTGTTCTGGCTGGGTGGCTTTGGGACTTCAGCTGATTTCTGCACATTGACACTGACCAAAGATTTGGGGTTTGTGTTCTGTTTGTCTCTTTGTACAGCTGGGTTTGAACCCACAGCTGTGTTCCCACAAGTGCCACCAGGTGAGTACGAGGAGGGGAAGGCTTTGGTGATGGCTGCTGAGGGTGAACTTGGACAGGAGGAAACATCAGAGAATGGTTTGGGTTGGGAGGAACATTAAAGGTCATCCAGGGACATGGTCAAGGACACCCTCCACTATCCCAGGTTTCTCCAAGCCCTGTCCAACCTGCCCTTGGACACTTCCAGGGGTGGGGCAGCCCCAGGGAAGAATTTCCTCCTGATCACTCTGTGGTTTCCCTGTCCCTTCCAGAGGCTGCTCTCCATGGCAGTAAAGAAATCCAGGTGCTCCAGCCCTGGGAGGAGATCAATGACTGGGCCACCAGCAGCACCTCAGAGCTGTCCAGCCCAGGCAGTGAAATAGCCCCTGCCACACTGGAAGATGTTCTCCTGGAGAGGCTGGACGACTTGGATTATCCCAAATTCTTCATCGACCTCAACGCTGGCCACATGGAGGATGCAGATGTCTTTGACCCCATACTGACCTTCCTCAACCAAGACAGTTTCGTGCCCAGTTTCCAAAGCTTTTATGATCTCAGCTTTTCCTTTCTCCACTCCACTTTTTATGGCTTCTCTGATGAGGATGAACTGGTCCTGTACCTCGAGACTTCCCGGAACTGGGCCAAGAGGACTCACTCAGTTTGGGCTCACGTCAGGCTCTGTTTCCTCTTGGGTAAGCTCTGCATCAAAAAGCTCAAGCTCTCCCAGGCCCGGGTGTACTTTGAGGAAGCCATGAGTGTCCTGGACAGAGGCTTTGGCGACCTGCCCCTGCTGGCAGCGCTGCACGGGAGCCTCGCCTCCATCTACCTGAAGCAGAACATGAAGCACAAGTTCTCCTCCCTGCTGGGGAAGACGGTGACCCTGCTCGTGTGCCTGCCTGGCCGCTCCTTCAGCTCGGAGAACGAGCTGGAGCTCCTCACCTACATCCTGAGGGAATCCATCGCCATGGGCAATGCCCCGCTGGAGGCCCGGATCTGCTTCCTCATTGTCAAACTCTTCCTGCAGCTGGGCAGGACCGAGGAGGTGCTGCCCTTTTTGGAGCATCTCCAGTGCCTCAGCACCACCTGGCTCAGCCCAGGCAGCCGTGCTGGGCCCCTGGATGCCACTGCCACCCTGGGCTACCTCTACGACAAGAAGTGCCTGCCGAACATCGCGCTGGCCTCCGTCAGGTCCTTTGTTCCCAGCAGCACCAAGGGCACACCGACCCCCATCTGGAGAGCCGGCTTCATCCTCCAAAACGCTTCCAAGCTCCTGGGGAGGCAGCAGCAGGACAGGAGCAGCATCCCAGCAGTGGCTTGTTTGTACCTCAGGCAGGCTCTGCAGTTCTGCTGCGAGAGCAGGGCCGTGCCCATGCAGAGGACGCTCTGCGCCGTGCTGTCCAGGATGTACCTCCAGCATGGCCTGCTGGATGCAGCCATACCTTACGCAGCTAGAGCAGCAGATCTGGCCAGACTGCTGGGGGAGGAGGAGGCGTTTGAGTCCTCGCTGTGCCTGGCCTGGCTCTACGTGCTGCAGCGGCGGCCAGGCCCGGCGGGGCAGCTCCTGCGGCGGCTGCGGCGCTGCCTGTGCGGCGCGGCCTGCGAGACCCCGCATGGCGCCGTGCACAACCTGCTGGCCATGGCCCTCACCACCCAGGGCCGCCTCCAAGAGGCTGCCGAGAACTTCCTGAGGGCCCTGCACAAGGCCAAGGAGGCGGGGAGCTGCAGGAACCAGGCCGTGGCCCTGGCTAACCTGGGCCAGTTGAGCCTGTCGTGCGGGGCGGCCCAGCTGGCTGAGCTGTACCTGCTGTGGGCAGTGCGGCTCTACAGCGAGCTCCAGGGCCACAGAGAGATGGACACAGAGCTGGCACAGATGCTGCTGTGGCTGGCACAGGCCATGGTGGACAGGCAGAGGAGAGAAGATGCCAAACTATGCTATGAGCTGGCGCTGGGCTTTGCCCTGAAGTGGCAGAACCTGAGGAGTGAGTACAGAGGGGAGCCGGGCAGTGTTTGAACCTGCTAGGTCCCCAATACTGTTCCCTGAGCTGTCCTTCTCCCTTTCCCTGTCCCACACAGGTCAGCTGCACATCACGGAGCGTCTGTGCCATTTCTACAGCAGAGTGTGCCCTGACCTGCAGGCCTCCATCACCTACCACGAGCACTGGGCATCCCTGGCACGGCAGCTGCAGGACAGGGAGATGGAGGCCAGTGCCAGGCAGGCCCTCAGCCAGCTCTACCAGGCTCTGGGCACACCTCAGTGAGTGCCTGGGCTGTGGGATGCTGACAGAGTGTGCTGGCTTTCCTGGGGTGTCCCTCAAGCAGGGTGGTGGTGGCTCCATCTGCCCCACAGCTCTGGTTCTGAGGTTTATGAGTTGTCACTGTGCTCTGAGAGGGAGCAGCTCAATGTCAACCAGAGCTGGGCAAACGTTGTCCCAGACAGAGCTGGAGTGTGGCCAAACACAGTTTTCCAGGACACATCCAGGCTTCAGCAGAGTGACAGGGAATTCATTGCTTCCTGTGGAAGCTTATCCCAATGATTAATCACCACTCCCCAGCAAGAACAGGCTCCTTATCTGCTCTTTGGGTAAGTCTGGTTTCAGCCTCCAGCTGCCAAGGCTGCCCTTCCTACATCTGCTGTGATATTGTCCCCAGGGAGGGCCTAAAGACCCACAGGAGGTGCTTAAAACCTATATTAGCTCACCTTTAATCCCTGCCTAACACTGTGTGGGACTGGGAGAGGAGAGGAGAGGAGAGGAGAGGAGAGGAGAGGAGAGGAGAGGAGAGGAGAGGAGAGGAGAGGAGAGGAGAGGAGAGGAGAGGAGAGGAGAGGAGAGGAGAGGAGAGGAGAGGAGAGGAGAGGAGAGGAGAGGAGAGGAGAGGAGAGGAGAGGAGAGGAGAGGAGAGGAGAGGAGAGGAGAGGAGAGGCTGGGACAGGCCACAGACCTTGAAGGCAATCAGATCAAAGAGTGGAGAGGCAGTTCCCAGTCCCAGAAGGACAAATGGGCAGGGCTGTCCCCAGCTGGGATGTTCACCTCCCCAGGCAGGTCAGGGTGAGTGCAGGGGGAAGGTATTCAGGGAGCAGATGCCTGTCATGTGAACGGTGCTATTTAGGATCACAAAGCACCCCATTGCCTGGGCTCCCAGGACAGCTGGGGCCTGCCTGCTAGCAGGAGAGACACCAAGCAAACAAACTGCCCTAGACACTGTTGGCTCTCCTTTCCCCACAGCTGAGTCCATGTCCAACCCTCTGGCTCATGCCACTGCCTGGCCCTGTGTCCTCCAGTGACCAGGGGCTGGAAAAGAGGCTTGGACATGTAGGCAGAGATGTCACAAGGGACAAACACCAGGCAGAGGTGTGGGTTTGGGTGCCAGGTGCTGTCTGGGACATGTAGGTACAAGCATTCCCTGCTGGTGCTCCCATGTGGAGCTGGGAGTGACTTTGGGACTCGGTTTAGGGAGGCAGGTTGGGTTTGGAAGTGACCTGGATGAAGCTCTCAATCACCCAGGGGTGAGGAGCAGCCTGAGTGGGACCACTGGTGTTCTGAATTGTGCTAAGGTGGCCAATGCTCATTAAACCTGAGCATTAAAGCATGGAGATGTCCATGATCCTACCAGGACACCTTGCTCAGAGGTGACCATGTCCTTCTGTCCCCAGGCTTTGGTAACTCCAGGAGGAGAGAGCAGGGGCTCAGTGCCCTGGGGAGGTGGCCTGGGGACAGCTCTGTGACTCCTCTGAGGTGGCTCTTTGCCTGTTGCCATTGCAGGGCTCTGAGACAATCCCTGGACTGCACCAAGCAGAGCCTGAGGATCTTCATCGACCTGCAGGAGGCTGTGAAGGCAGCGGAGGCCTGGCTGCAGGCAGGAAAACTCTATTACCTCCTGCAGGAGGATGAGCTGGTGGAAATGTACTTCCAGGTATGGGGGAGGTGGCTGGAGCTGTGCCTTGCATTCCCATCACAGCCTTTTGGGGCTGGGAAACCTGGAAGGGAAAGTTCTGAGCACTGTAAGCCTGCTGCTGGAAGGAAGGAGGAGCTCTTGCCTTACCCTCAGGCACTGAATTTCCTCTCTTTCTTTCCATCCACTGAGTTTACAGGATTTTGGGGTATAAAGAAGTGAGTTCATTGAGCCAGAAAGTGATGGGGGAGTGCCAAAAGAAGCTGGAGGTGTAAGTGAGCAGTTCCCATTGAAATATCCATAAATAAGGGACAAGTGCCAGGGAAGCCCTTGGGTTTGAAGACTTCTGGCACCTCTCCATCCCCAGCATTATTTTATCAGCTGAGCTGAAAAGTGGAAGAGCAGCTCCTTAAATTTGAGGTTTATTTAATCACACCAATGTCTCTGCCTTTCCAAATGTCACCCCAGCCCCTTTTTCCTTGCAGGCAGCCATCCAGACTGCTCTGAAAGGGGACAACTTCTCCTTGGCCATGGACCTTTATGAGAAAGCAGGTGACACCTTCTTCAATGGCAGCCGGAACAGGGCCCGGGCAGTGGAGTTTTACAGGGTATGGAGCCCCCTGAGCACTCTGTCCCTGTGTCCCCCTGTGGTGGCTGGGGGGGCTTTGCCTCAAGGATGGAGGGTGCAGAGGGATGGGATGATTCCAACGGTGCCAGAGTGGGAGGCTTGGAGCACAGATTTGCAAAAAAACCCCAAAATTATTTGGGATTGGGAATGGGCTCCTTCCAGTACGAATCCTGGTGGTGTTAATGTACGCTGGTCACTCCTGGGTACACCCAGTCAGAATTCCAGGCACCCAAGGAAGGGCAGGGATGTGAGGCTCAGGCTTTGAGAGCCATTGGGATTTAAAACTCATTTTCAACGGACTAAAACCTAAACTTGCAGTGGCCATCCTCTGCTTTGGTCCCTGTCCTGCTGCTCTGTCACCCCCTTCAGGCAGTGCTGATCCCCCAGGAACACCCTGCGCTCACCATTCTCTCTCCTCAGGGAGGAGCTGTGCCCTTGGCCAGGAAACTCAAGGCCACCCAGACAGAGCTGAGGCTGTTCAACAAACTGGCAGAGCTGCAGATCAGCCTGCAGGGCTATGAGAAGGCTCTGGAGTTTGCCACGCTGGCAGCCAGGCTCAGCCTCAGGGTCGGTGAGTGATTTACACCCTAAAGTTACTGGGAGTTACTGGGAAGTTGATGATTTATTGGGGAGCCACTGAATCTTGTGGATGAGAACCAGATCTATGTGAAAAGGGGATCTCCTGCTTTCCTAACACTGCTGGACCTGTTCTTATCCAAAATCATGACAGCTTTTTGAGGCCACTTCCTCTTTTTTCAGCTGTGTGAGAGCAGAGGGTTTGTGTTACCCCAGAGCACAGGAAGTCTGGTGAAAGCACAGGACTCAGCAGTTCCTCTCTGCCCTGCTTCTGCTAAAAAACCTCACCCCTTCCCATTACAGAAATAGTTTGGATGGGCAAAATTCCAGCTTAAATGTCTGGGATAGGACCAGTCTTGTACCAGCCCCTTCCAGCACCCTAAACAATCCCCTGGCTGGATGACACTCCTGTGCCAATCTGTCCAGCTGTGGCATCAACCACCCTGCCTATGCCTCTGCTTTCTCTCAGAGGTATCCATGCCCAAAGCTGCTGATAAAATGCATCCAGAGGGGCTCAGCAGGGCTGGGGATGGATTGAGTTGGATCAGCAACTTTTCCAGGAGATCCATGGCAGGAGCTGATTGATCCCACACCTCTCTTTTCCAGGAGATCCATGGCAGGAGCTGATTGATCCCACACCTCTCTTTTCTGGGATATCCATGGCAGGAGCTGGTTGATCCCACACCTCTCTTTTGCAGGGGATCAGCTGCAGGAGCTGGTTGTTCCCACCTCTCAATTTTCCAGGAGATCCCACCCCTCTCTTTTCCAGGAGATCCAATGGCAGGAACTGGTTGATCCCTCCGCTTTTCCAGGGGATCAGCTGCAGGAGCTGGCTGATCCCACACCTCTATTTTCCCAAGGGATCAGATCCCATCCCTCTCTTTCCCAGGGGATCAGCTGCAGGATGTGGTTGATCCCACCCCTCTCTTTCCCAGGGGATCACCTGCAGGAGCTGGCTGATCTCACCTCTCTTTCAGCTGCAGGAGCTGGTTGATCTCATCTCTCTGTATCCCAGGGGATCCATGGCAGGAGCTGGTTGATGTCACCTCTCTCTCCCCCAGGGGATCAGCTGCAGGAGTTGGTTGCCTTCCACCGCCTGGCCACAGCCTATGACCTGCTGCACATGCATGAGATGGCCGAGGATTGCTACCTGAAGACCCTGGCCATGCGTCCCCCCGTGCTGCAGAGCTCAGCAGAGGCTCTGTACTACTGCAAGGTCTACTGGCACCTGGGCAACCTGGCCCTGCACAAGCTGAAGGTAAGAGAGGAGCCCTCCCGTGCTGCTGTGCCTTGCATGGAGGGCTGAGGGTGGGGGTCACATCTGGTTTTCAAGGGAGGAAGGGAATTTGGAAAGAAGTGCTGGCACTTAGCACCATTCCATGAAATCAGGTGTCCCTGGATCCTGCTGGATCCCCAGGCTCTGCTCCAGCTCCAGTGAAGTGTTGTTATAGAGCACGACACAGCACAAAGTAGCACAACTCCATCAGAAGGGTGCAAGAGAGATTCATTACAGCCACATGTTGCTTTTATACTTTTTCAAGATATTTACATTCATCCAACATACACATTCACTGCCCATTGGTTATGGGAAAGAAACAAAGTTCTCAGTGGGTGACCAAGGAGCCACGTCACTCTGTGAGCCAGCTAGAGGCTGTGTCTCTTAACATCACATCTCCATGGTGACAACCTTGGTGTCTTCCTCAGGAGAGATCTGGGGCTTTCCTTTCTCTTTAGGAGGCCTTTGCTGGCCCACAAGAACAGCACAGAATGTCTTTCCTACAGTGAAGCCCCTTCCTAACTGTCCTGTGTTTTCTCTCAGGATGAACAGGATGCAGCCTCCTACTTCCTGCTGGCCCTGGCTGCAGCCACCGAGCTGGGGGACCAGGAGCTGCAGGCCCTGCTCCGTGCCAAGCTGGGTGCCATCCCCGGAGCCCCAGGGGGACCTGAGGGCACCCCAGGCTGTGCCACAGACCGGCCCCGGTGGCTGAGCCAAGGTGGCCACGTGGTGTGACACGTGTGCCACCCTGGGGACACCAGTGGAGCCATCCAGCAGCACCATGCAAGGTCTGTGTGCCCACCAGGACCAGCCCAGGAGAGTCCTGCACCACGTCCTGAGGGGCTGGAGGGGTCTGGGCTCCTCCTCCCAAGCATTTGGGACCCTGCCCTTGTTTTCCAGGAGCAGGGCTGTGCCCAGAGCGGAGGTGGCACAGCCAGGGCAGGGTGGCACAGCAGTGGTGCTGGAGCTGGGGGGGCAGCAGGGCTGAGCTCCTGGGGGGTTCAGGAGTGCCCTGCCCAGGATGGGGACTGGGGGGAGCTGCCATGTGCCTGTCCCCACACCTTACAGCAGTTCAGCCCAGCCCAAACGTGTTTGGAACAGCAACTCCTTTATTTACACCTGGATTTATCCTCATCTGCTCCACGAGGTCTGGGCTGGCATCTCTGCCAAACCCCTCTCCTGTAAAAAGCACCCCCAAAAGCTTTTGCCAGTGAGGGACAGAATAGAGAGGTGAGGAGGAATAAAGGGGCTGGCTCAGCCTCATCTGGAGGCAGAAAAAGGCGCTCAGGGGGAGGCAGAGCCACCCTGACCCCAGCCCTGCCACCCAACCTCCGGGTCTGGAGCAGGAGCACAGGAACGGGGAGATGCTGGAATCCCCATCCCTGGAGGTGTCAAAACGCGGATGTGGCATTTGGGGACACGGGTTAGAGCTGGGGAACGGTCGGGCCCGATGATCCTAGAGGGATTTCCCGACCTTGGAGGGATTTCCCCACCCGAGCAGATCCCAGGCGCAGGAGGATGCACAGCTCTGCTGCTCAGCCCGAATCGCCAGCAGAGAGCAATAAATGCCCACTTTTGCAGCGGGAGCGGCTTCCCCGCACAGCCCGAGCGCGGCTCTGGAGCACAGGGAAGAGGGAGAGCTTTTCCCAGCTGATCTCTTTGCTTTGGCAACCAGCGGCCATCTGGGCTTCACAGCCAGACCCCGCTCCCAGTTCCTCCAGCTCCCTGCCCGCGCTGCCCTGCTCGGATTGTAAAATACAGAATATTTATTTATTTTCTCTCTCCCTGCTCTCTACAAACGCCGAGTTCAGCTGCCTCCCGCAGTCCCTTCGAGGCGTTTGTCACCGGGGCAATGGTTATTTACCTCTTGTTTACCGGGCATTGCTGCAGGGCTGCCGGGCAGCCTCACACCCAGCCCGGAGCAGGGGAATCTCCATCCTGGGTGAGATCCAGCCGGCTCAGAGCTCCCCAAACCTCCCTGCCCACCCCACTGATGGGCTGCCTGACCTCAGTGCAGCTGCTCGGTGCTCACCATGCCAGGGCAGGATGTTTCCTGCAGTTTTTCAGTCAGTTCTCCTTTTTCTTTTGGACCATTCCAACCCCTCAGCATCCTCTGGATGTTTTCACACGTGGGGAAAAGCAGTGTGTCACACCTTTGTGCCAGGAGGAAGATGGAAAGGTGGAAATCAGGGTGTGGAGAGAAGCTAGGATGGCTCTGGAAGCCCTGAGGAGTTTATTTAAAATCTCAAGCTCAGTGTCTGAACTGGCCTGACTCAGCTGAGCTCCAGGAGTCAAACAGAGACTCTGGAGCTGCTTCGGAACCAAATGTGTCCTCCTTAAATCACAGCAAAACAAATTTGAGGTGGGAAAAATTCTTTCTCCTTGAGAGCATCCTGTAAAATATCATTTTCCCTGTCCCTCACATGCCTGCCTGCTCCCACATGCAGTGATGAGTGAGATGAGAGCTCAGGGTGGCCAGGGCTAATTAAAATTTACAATACAATGAAATTTAAAGCTGTTGTTCATGTGCACCAAGTCCTGGGTTGGTGCCCAAGGAAAGATGAGGATATTCCATCCCTCCAGCCCCCAGTTTTGTGGGCAGAGAAGTTTGGGAGGTTGTGCCAGAGGAGGTCACCAGTGGTGGCTCAGCTTCTGCAGCTCCTGTCCTCCTCCAGCCTGCCCAGGATGGGGATGTTGTCCCTCATTCCTGGGGCATTCTGTGGGACACTGCAGGAGCCTGCCCAGGGCTGTGCTGCTGCTCCAGGAGAAGGCTCTGGAAGGAAGAGAACGAATGTGGGAACACAGGAATGATCCTGCAGAAAGCATCGACCACAGCGTCCTGCCCCGACACGGCGGAAATAGGGGAAAGGGAAGGGATGGATCAAATCTCCTGTGACACCAGCGGGGCCGTGGCTCGTGACTCCTGCCCCAGCCACATGTGACTGCCTGCTCCATGCCCAGGCCAGGAGTTTTCCTTCCTCCCTGCAGCCAGACAGGCTGGAAATAGGCCTGGAGGGAGCCACGTGCAGCAGCACGAGCTGCTCGGAGCAGCACCTTCCTCCCAGAGCTTCCAGAGGGTGCTGGGACATCCCTGCCTTGGATTTGGTGCTCCAGTCCTTCCCCAGTTTGGCCTTCCAGCACTCCCAGTCCTGGCACTGTGATCTCCTGTTTGTTTGATGCCTCAGGGGGCCATTTAAGGCCTGGAGTGACCAGGGGCTGGATTTCTCTCCCATATGTTCGTTTTTGGACAGTGGAAATACCACGACAGGAATAATTCTTGCATCATCTGAGCTCTGCTGTGAGCCTCCCGTGGAATGGGGAGAACGGAAATGCTGATAAATGGAAATGCAGATACGGACAGAGAGCTGGGTTTATTTGGATTTTCGTGGAAATGACTCGTTCCTGCAGAAATACAGCACCCAACAATAACAGCTGTTATCAGCAGACATTTTTACATCATTCCTTCGTGGCACACTGGTGCAAACTGGGCTGGATGAGAGACCTGGCGTGGAGGAGCAGCGAGGCTGAGGCAGAGATAAACCCTGAGCTCAGCTTATCTCAGAGGTGGCTGCTCCTCTCTGGGCAGCATCTCCTGCTGTTGCCTGGCTCAGTAATGAGGAGTTGGTAAACACCAGCTGTTCTGCTAAGCAGAGCTGGGGGGAGTGTGTAAACTGGGTAATTTAGATTAAAAATCATTTATTTGCACAGCAACCTGCTTGTTCAGTGATAATTGGGCTCATAAATATGTATGGGGGAGGAGGAGCAGGGGCTGAGGCTGAGCCAGGAGTCACCAACTGTGGCTGCAGGGGCTTGAATAAACTCTCCATCTGTGCATTGGGATGGAAACACCTGGAAGAGGCCTGGAATTCCTGCAAGAATTCCTGCAGTGCTGCTGGGCTGCCCTGAGAGCTCACCTTGTCCTGGGGCAGGGCAGAAGGGGCACAGGAGCATCAGGGAAGTGACTCAGGATGGGGAATAGATGTAAAAATAACTCCCAGTAGGGATTGGAAACTCCTTGTGCTGAGGTGGCATCAGGCAGGGGGCACTCCTGGAGCTGTCACCTCTGCTGGCACTGCTCTGTCACCTCATTGTCCCTGGCACTCCCCACCTGGCATGGGCATTTCAGTGAGAAATCCCTGTGGGCATGGAGAGGGCAGGGAGAGCAAACTGGGAAAATGGGGCAGAAAACACAACCCAAGCATGCAGCTGGTGAAACCCCAGTGCCAGGGACGTGTGGATGTGGCTCTGCTGGGTGCCAGGGCATGGGAACAGCTCCCTGCTCCTGCCTTGTCCTGGGTTGGGAGGTGCCAGGGGGAAATGGGGGACCCTGGGAAGCTGCTCAGAGCTCCTGGGGGCTGTGCCAAGAGTGACAGCTCCAAACAGAGGGAAACGGGCAGGAAATGGGCAGGAAACAGGCAGGAAAGAGGCAGGAAAATTTGGCAGGAAAGAGGGTGGAAAGAGGTAGAGAAAAGGCAGGAAAACTGCGAGGAAACCAGTGGGAAACAAGCAGGAAATAGGCAGTAAACAGGTAGGAAAACTGGGAGGAAACAAGCAGATAATAGGCAGGAAACCTGGCAGGAAAGAGGCAGGAAAACTGGGCGGAAAAAGGGAGGAAAACTGTGACAAAACTGTCAGGAAAAATGGGAGGAAATAGGTGGGAGATATACAGGAAATAGGCAGGAAAAATGTAAGAAACCTGGGAGGAAATAGGCAGGGAAAAGGCAGGAAAGCTGGGAGGAAAGAGGTAGAAAAGAGGCAGGAAAGCTGTCAAGAAACTGTCAGGAAAACTGGGAGGAAATGGGTGGGAAATAGGCAGGAAATAGGCAGGAAACAGGCAGGAAATAGGCAGGAAAGCTGGGAGTAAAGAGGCAGGAAAACTAGGAAGAAACAGTCATGAAATTGGTAAGAAAACTGGGAGGAAAACTGGCATAAGAATCTGTTCTCCCCACAGCACTGGGGCCAAGTGTAGGCTGCAGCACAAGTGCCAGCAATTCCTGTCACACTGCAGGAGAGGGAGGGAAATTAAAAAGATTCCACATTTGGCCATGGAGACTCTTGGAATGCAGTCCAGGAATCAGGATGAATTCACAGAAATGAGCTCCTGAGCAGCAGATGGGTTTTGAGGAAGGAAGAATGAATTCTTACATAACCAAACTCCCTCTGTGCTCTGGTTATGGGCTGCTTGTTTTCTTTTGCTGTTTTCTTTGGGTTTTTTTCCTTTCTTTTGCACCTGCTCTGACCTGTGGCACTGGGGCCACACAAGAGCACAAACCCACATTGGTTATAAATCCTATATCTGCAGGATTTATGGGCTGCTTGTGGGGTTTAATCCTCTCTGGAACACCCTCAGCTCCTTGCAGCTGATTGTTTAATGGCAGCGCAATTTTTCCTTCCCCTGTCTGAGATTTAAGCCAGGCTTGATCCCAAAGTATTCCTACAATATAAATCAGGTTTAAAAAAACTTTGGAAAGGATTTCATGAATTCCTACATGACTCCAAAGCATCAGGAGTCTCCCCCAGATTTCCCTGACCCGTCAGGTGGGTTTTGCTGTTTTTATCTCATGGTGTGGCAGAAGGATGAGCTGTGAGCTCTGTGCTGGGGCAGAGCACTGAGGGGCAGGGAGGGACCCAAAGGAAGCCAAACCTGGCACCTTCAGAGCCATCTCTGTCTCCTGTGTCTGTACCATGCCTATTTTGGGAGTTGTTTGGTACCCCAGAAGATTTGGGGGGTGTCCCTGTCCTGCTTTCTCTCAGCCCTTTCTTCCTGCACCACCTGAACTCCTCCTTACAGATCCTCTGCTGGCCTTGACAGATTTTCTACTGAAATCTTCTTGCTGTTTTGATAAACTCCCAGCCATGAGCTGCTTTGCTCTCAAATCCTTTCCAAGCCTGCCCTAAAAACTGGCACAAATTTTTGTGATGCATCCCTCTTCTCCCTCTGGATGCACCTCCAGCTGGAAACCCCTTGATCTTCTTGTATTTCCACCTGGAAAGACACAACAGCCTGAGGGACACTGAGGAAAGTCCCTGTTGGGCACTCTGCAAATCCTACCGGAGCTCTGGTGATTTATTTTTTGGCAGGGAGGCTCTTGCCTGTGGAATTCAGCAGGTGATGCCACAGCAGCTGGAAATCCCACCCAATTTTTGCCCTGCTCACACTTTTTGTTTTTGCGTGGCCGAGGTGCTGCCAACACCCTGTGACCCAAGCCCGTGCAGGAGCGCAGGGCGGGGGTGTGAGAGAAACTCGGCGCTAATGAACAGCTCATTAACATTTCCTGCTCTCCGGGCCGGAGCTCTGCACCCCGAGCATCCTCCCGGGCACCGCAGCTCTGAGCGTTGTTCCCGGCCAAACCGCAGCTGCCGTTCCTGCGGCAGTCAGGGAAACGAGCCCTTTCCTTTTCCGTGCCCTCGAACAAGGCAGAGAGGCTTGGCTGACAGAAAAAATAAACACGAACCGCGATGGGGATGTGGATGCCGTGGGAGTGCCTGTCCTCCCCTCCCCAGTGAGAGGAATAGTGGATTTGTATTTCCAAAGACACTCTGGGTCTGCTGGTGGATAAAACCAGCTCTGGGAGAGAAAAGAAACAATGGGAAGGATTGCACTGATTGATGAATGGAAAAAGATATTTGCTTTTACAAATAAACTTTAGGTTTGCTGATAAACAAAATTAGACATTGAGAGATGAAAGGAACAATGAAGCAGAAAAACCTCTAAATTCTGTAAGAATTAAAAATGAAAAGGGAGGGTTATACATTAATCAGGATTTGAGGAACAGATGGGCAGCGAAGAAGGGGTTGATGGGCAGAACTTTGGGATGGGTTAAAGGGTTAAAAAGGGAAAACCTCCGTTGTGAGGGGGCTGAGCACATGGCGGGAAAAATCTCTTGCTCCCAGCACAGTAACTTTTTTATTTATTCAGTCTTCTGTTGTATTTTTGATAAGATTTAATAAACCTTCCTAAATTATGAAAAGTGAGGAGCATTTCTCACCCTGGGCATCCCAGGAGCAGAGCCCAGCTGCAGGGTGGTGATTTATTGATTTATTTTCTGGCAGGGAAGGGCAGCCCGGGCTGCTCAGCTCACTGCAGCCATTCCCTGCTGCCAGCGCCTCCAAAACCCAGAACCTGTCTGAGAGAAACAAAGCACAGCCAGGGTGGGCAGGGGTTACCATGGCAAGGAGCCGCTCTTGGTCGCTGCATCTCTCCCAGGCCGAGCTGGAGCCTGCAGAAATCCTGCAGAAATCACCCCCAGCAGCCAGAGATGCTGCACACACCGGCTGGACCTGTTCATTCAGCTTTAGTTACACAGCAATCACATGTTTATTTAAAAAAAAAATGATTTAGTAAAAAAATCTGATATTCAATGCCTGCCCAGGAAACAGGGATCGATTTCCTGCTCATTAGACAATTATTATTCTTGTTATTATGCATCGTTGGATTGAGTTTCACATACAAAAAGTGATGAAACCCAAAGGGATGAACATGAGACTCCTGTAACTTAATTTATGTGGAAGAGTGTTGGAGATTTTTTCAGGGATGGCCTAGAAGGCAGCTGTGAGGAGCAGATTCTCACAGCCTGTTTCTGTGAACAGCAGAGGTTCTCAGGTTATTTTTAACTACAGGTAAAAGTGACAAACATGAAGGCCTTGAGAGCCTTGCACATCAGAGTTCTCAGGCAGCTTTCTCATAACAAGTGGATGTTCTATCTTTGGCTGTTTTGGGAAAGCAAGAATAATTTTGAGAACCCAAATCTTGGTATTGGAAACATAAGGAGGAGTTGGTATGTTATCTCTGACCTATTGTGAGCTCAGATTTTGCAATATGCATGAACTTGATTAACACTGTTATAAAAAGTGATTGATGGATTAATAAATCGGAGTCGATGGCTGACCAACGCAAGGTGGGTCGTCTCCCCTCTAACTTCAATAGAAGAGCTTTATTAGCTCTCAAACGTGGAACATTCCAGGAGAGCTTTAGCCACATCCCCCCCAAAAAGGGGTTTAAAAAAGGCCGTGTTTCACTGCCTTGAGGAGGGACACACTCCCAGAAAAGCAGCATCTCCTTCCAGCTGCGGCCACTTGGCAATGCAGGAGAACCCCGGGGGTTAAAGAATTTTATGGTTTCTGTACAATTCTCACTTTCCAGGTGCTCCCATTCCAGTGTTTGTCGCCGTATCCCCTCCGAAATGCTGCCAGGGAAACGCCACACTCGGTGACCCCGTCCCTCCCTGTGGTGTCACAGCCTCATCACGTCTCATTAGTTAATTAGAGCACGGAGGAAGAAGCCGGAGCAGCCCCACAGAAGGTGTGAAAATGTTCAGCGAGCTCAGGCAGCGGTGCCAGAGGCGCTGCCCTGGGTGGCAGCCACCCCTGTCCCTGTCCCTGTCACCGGGCACCGGCAGGGAGGGACCAAAGGTGGCCCTGGGGACATTCAGGGACAGCCCCGGTGGGAAAAGCAATGGGAAAAACCAGTCAGTGCAATGGGAAACGAGGCCGTGTTAATTAAAATAAAAAATAAAATAAAATAAAATAAAATAACATAAAATAAAATAAAATAAAAATAACATATAAAATAAATTAAATAAAATAACATATAAATTAAAATAAAAATAACATATAAAATAAAATAAAATAAAATAACATATAAAATAAAATAAAAATAACATATAAAATAAAATAAAATAAAATAAAATAAAATAATAAAATAGTTGCTCAGGGGCAGGAGAGAAAAGAGAAAATTCACATTTTTGCTTCCAGCAGGTGGAAGGAAGGGAACATCTCCAGAGCCTCTTGTGCCACAGCCCCCTTGCCCAGGGCACATTCCCATGTTATTCCCAGCTTTTCCAGCCCTGGGGATGC
This sequence comes from Zonotrichia albicollis, assembly GCF_047830755.1. Classification (NCBI taxonomy): domain Eukaryota; kingdom Metazoa; phylum Chordata; class Aves; order Passeriformes; family Passerellidae; genus Zonotrichia; species Zonotrichia albicollis. The sequence continues at coordinate 1,755,039 of NC_133833.1, forward strand.
TGCTCTGGGCTGTGATTCCTGCAGGTGGGTGCCCAGGGCACATTCCCAGGTAATTCCCGACTTTTCCAGCCGAGGTGCTGGGATTCCTGCTGCCTGCTCTGCCCCCATTTTATCCAGGGCTCCAATTCTTCCTTTCATTTACTTGCCAAACCCAGCATTTCCCAATATCTGCAGGCGACCACAACCAGCCCCAGCTCTCAGCCCCACCAGCACTGGAGGGGAACACGAGGAAATCTGAATTTCTCTGCCCAAAGCAGCTGGAAAAGTGGAAGATTTGAATTTCCAGCAGTGCTCTCCTCCTGCAGCCCCACCACGGGCAGGGAAGAAAGGCAAGAGCGACTCCTCCATGGCAAATCCCCAGAATTTGCTTTTCCAGGTTGATTTTTAAAACCCCTCTGCTGGTTATTTACTGCTGAGCTCTACATTTAGGGAGTAAATTGTACCTGACTCATTTTATGGCCTGCCTTGCCTTTTATCTTGCCTGGCTATTAATTTAACCCAGCAAATCTCTGTGTTTGTCAGCTCCGATTCCTGGGGTACCACAGGACTTTGTTTGGAAATTGATTTGTGCTTCCTGATGCTTCAATAAAGCCATTTGGAATAAACACAGCTCTTCATTTCCCTGGCAGTACGTGGGGAACAGGCAGGAGCTGAGCACAAAAATAGACATTTATTTCACAAGTGGAGCAAGGGGAGGCCAACAGGGACGGGGCAGCCTCTAAATAAGGTGAAGATTGCAGGGCAAATGAACCTGGATTTATCCAGCAGGACCTGCTGGGTGCAATATTCTGATTTTTTGCTGTCTGCTGTGCCCAGAGAAGGAGTTCTGGTTCTTGCTTGTCCTGGTATTTCCCACACCAGGGAGGGGGAGAGGGAAGCTCGATCAGGAATCCAGGGAAAACAAGGCAGAACTGGGAATGGGGTTGGTCCCTCACCTTAGGAGAGATCCCTGCTGCTTCTCCCCACTGCATGAATCCCAATTTTCCACGTCCTTTCTCTCCATTCCCTTCCCACGCCTGATTTCTCACCAGTCAGGAGCCCTCAGTGTGGCAGGAGAGGACAGGAGGGGTTCATTTGAAAGGGGTTCATTTGAATTCCTCTTTTTTCCTTTCCCTCTGTGTTATCCTGCAGGATGCCGAGGCTGCAGCTTGCAGAGCTCCTCATTCCCACCCTGCCCACGTTTCCAGGGGGATGGGGGAGGTTTGGCCAGGCTGGAAGGGACCTAAACCATCCTAAACTTCCACCAAAATGAGAGGGGAAATTTTATCATGAAGCCAAAGAGAAGCTGAGCAGAGAAAGGAACACAAGTGGCTGCTTTACCAAAACGCTTCATTTTTCTCTGAAATTAATTAGCTGAACCCTGACAAAACCTGTTATTAAAAGAGCGCCCTTGTCTTTTTAATCATCTGAGCTGTTTATAAAGTGCAGCCAGAGGCTGGAAATCAAACCCTCTCCTCCAGCTCTTTTGTTCATCTCTGTCTGGGGGGGAAATTCATTAAAAAATTACTGGCAGCCCTGAGCCAATGGCAACAGGCGTCTCCAAAAGTCCTGTAATGAACAACTCTGTCAAATGGCCAAATGAAAGGGAAAATAGGACAGCAAACAACAACTCGGGCAGTTGGCTGCCAGCGGGGGCTGCAATTAGGAGCAGTGTGATTCACACCCCACTCTCGCCCACCACTGCTCTTTAGAGGATGATTCAAGGATTGCATCACTCCAATTCCCCGGGACCTTCCTCTTGGCACTGGGAAAAAGGCAAGGAGGCAGCTGGGCTGCTCTAAAAAAAAATGGAAAAGTGGAGTTGTGCTGCTCCTTGCACGGTCCCAGGACACCCCAGTGCTCTGGATGGGGTGGGCAGGGCTCCAGGGGAGGGGGCTGAGCCTGACCCTGGGTATGGAGGGGGCAGAGGGATGGGGGAGCATGCCCTGCTCCTGGGTGAGGAGGCACCAGGGGATCAGGGCATGGAGCAGCTCTGCTGGGAGGAGAGGCTGGGATTGCTCACCTGGACAGGAGAGGCTTTGGGGTGACACAATTGTGGCCTTGCAGGGCCTGAAGGGGCTGCAGGAAACACAGAGAGAGAGGATTTACAGGGGATGGAAGGACAGGACACAGGGAATGGCTGTGAGTGCCAGAGGGCAGGGTCAGGTGGGAGTTGTGGCTGCCCCTGGATCCCTGGAAGTGTCCAAGGATGGGGCTTGGAGCCACCTGGGACAGTGGGAGGTGTCCCTGCCATGGCAGGGGTGGCACTGGATGATCTCTAAGGTTCTTCCCAGCCCACCCCAGCCAGGCACCCTCTGGTGCTGTTGTTTCTGTTATCAGCAGCCCTGAACCTGTGGGCTGTGCCCTGTGCCACCTCAGGGCCCCACACCTACCCAGAACAGCGTCCTTCATATTTCCAGGGCATTTTTCCACAGCTGACCCTTCCCTGGTGGCCCAGGGCCTGTGTCACCCCCCGTGTGTGACATGGCAGGAGTGGGCACTGCACCAATATTCACCTCTCTGCAGGCACACACTGCTGCTGGGACTCACTGCAGATGATTCCCATCGATCCAGCCCTGTAAATGACTCAATCCAATGTTCTCCAAACCTGTGCTTAACATGAAAACTTGATTGGATTTGCTGCTGGAGATTAACCTGGTTTCAGTTACGTTCCTGGGGATATTTTCCTTTTTCCCTGTGGAACACGGTGTGGTTTTACAGGTGAGGAATTTCCCTGTGGCCTTTGCATGGAGCCCTGCAGCTCTGAAGGACTCACACCCTGTGTGACCACACAGCTGTGCCACTGTCACCTCCAGGTCCCCACAGCCACCACGGGCAGAGCAGCTCCTGCAGTTCCTGCAGCTCCTGCAGCTCCTGTACCCCTGCAGTTCCTGCACCCCTGCAGTTCCTGTAGCTCCTGCAGTTCCTGCACCCCTGCAGTTCCTGCAGTCTGGGCTGGCCCTGCCCAGGAAGGCCAGGCTGGAGCAGAGGGGACAGGACAGGTCCAGCAAAGGCAGAGGATCCCAAAATCCCTCTCTGCCTGTGGTTGGCATCCCTAGGGACAATAACAGTGCTTGTCCTGAGAGAGCTTCCTGCCTTTACAGGGGAATTCAGGTGACAAAATGCAGGAGGGGGTGGAGGTGATGTTTTAAATTTCCTCTGGGCAGTGCTGGGAAGAAATCCCAAAACCCCAGCGCCATGCAGTGCTCTGCCTTCCCATTGGGAATCCATCCATCCATCCATCCATCCATCCATCCATCCATCCATCCATCCATCCATCCATCCTTCCATCCATCCAACATTGCCCATCCCTGTGCTCCTCACATTTGCTGTTAAATAATGATCTCCACTACTGACTTTGGGTTTGTTTGCACCTTAATTAGGGCAGAGAAACCTCTCTAATTATTTTAATGACCACATTTTGGCAGTGGGGAGCCAGAGCCTGCCCCAGCCTGAGCTCTGTGCCTGGGAGCATGGAGATGTTCCTGCTCTCCAATCCCTGTGCCTGAGAGAAGCTGGACAAATCAAACTGACCTGCAGGTCCAGGGTTGAATCTGGTTGGGCTCACAGAGGTGGAATCCATTTTGGGATCTCTCTCAGCGGTGTCACTCTGCTGCCAGGATTTCAAGGGCACCTGTCAGGGATATTTTGGGAAGCAGAGGCTCCTGCCTGCTGCCCCTGTGCACGGAATTCCAGTCAAACGAGGTCTGCAGGAGCAGGGCTCGGGGGAAGCTGTGGTTTAGTGTGAAACCAGGATGAGAAAGTGGTTTCTGAGCCCCTGTCACACTCAGGGCCAGCCTGGGCTCTGTGGGTTGGGGTTTGGCCTCTTCTGTGCAGCTTCCACCACTGTGGGGTCACCTGGAGCTCTGCCCAGCCCCAGGGACAGGGAAAGGGCTTTCCCCAGGGATCTGCCAGGCTGGGAAGGGAAAGGAGCCCAACACCTGCCCCTCACACACTGCACAGCCCCTGTGTGCTGCGGGGTTTTAGTGCTGGGCAAGGCACAACATCCCCACTGAAGTTCCCACCTGAGCATTGGCGTTTCAGGGGTGGCTTTGGTGTCAAACCACCGAGGGACTGAAACCCCTGCACGGCCTGGGGGTCCAGCCAGGGGCTGCCCACCCACCAGAGCTGTTTTTGGAACAAACTCATTCTTTATCTCCTTAATTAGGTCACAACTCCCCTGATTTTTGAGTGGCAGCACCCAAACTGACCACGGGCACCTTGCCATGGGCAGCTGGACTGGGGCTCCATGATTTGCTTGGATCATGCTCAGGAAAACATGGAAAAAGCACCCACCAGAGGGGCAGAGTGTGCTAAAGCAGAAAGCACAGCAGAAGATGCAGCAGCAGGAGGAATCCTGGGGCTGTTGTGATTTCTGTGAGCTCCTGGGGAGGGATGTGGGAGTGCTCTGCTGTGCTGTGAGCAAATCTGGCAGCCAGGAACGCATTTGCAGGATTGTGTTGCAATTAATGTGATTTAATGGCAGTGCCTCCTTATTGTTCTTGTCCCACTCTCTCCCTGCAAGGCTTTATCCCAGTAAAACTTTCTCTTCAGGAATCACAGAATTATGGGATGGTTTGGGCTGGGAGGGACTTTAAAAACCATCTCATTCCATGGGCAGGGACACCTTTCTCCTTTCTCTTCACCCTTTATTGTCCCAGGTTATTCCAAGCCCAACCTGGCTTTGGACACCCAGGGATTCCCTGAGTGGGAATGATCACTTCCATTAATTCCATTTATTTATGGCAGGATTGAAAGAACTGTTATTCAGTCCCACATGCAGCAAATGATCATTTTGTTTGTAAACTCTCTGCATCAGCAGAAGCATTTGATGCTGCTGAAGGCTGCATTAATCACCAAAAGACAAGAATCCATCTCCCACTGAGATTTCTCCCTGTGCCTGGGCAGGGAATGCACACACAGCTCTCTGGAAGGAGATTTCCCACTCAGAACTGCTGGTGATTTTCCATGGTTTGGTTGAAACCCCAGAGGATGGAGGGAATTGAGGAGAGCAGGGGTGTCAGTGAGGGTGGAGCTGCCCAGGTGCAGGTGAAGGTGACAGGCCAGGTGTGAGGGACACTTCTGTCACCACAGACACCTGGCCAGGACAGGAGGGACTCAGGGCACTGCTCTGGGGGGTTAATGCTGAAAAGGAGATGGAAAATCAGTGATTCAGGCTCCTTATCTTCCCTCTGACAATCCCCTGAGAAGGGGCCCTGGGAGGTGTTGGGAGAGGATTCCAGGGAAAAACAGAGCTTTGGGGTCTCTGGAGAGCCTGGCTGTGTGAGAGCCCTGCGGGGCTGGAGCAATGTGGGATTTACAGCATTTAAATGAGAAGGGAGAGCCAGTTTGGATTCAAGAAACACCCTTCCAAAAAAACAGGCAGAAGGGACATTTTCCAGGCACAAAAACCCCACCTCAGAGTCTTTCTGCTCCAGCAGAAAAGGCAGGCAGTAGATACGGGGAAAAGTCATGAATAATAAATGTCACACCTGTCCTGCCAAAATCCTGCCAAAATCTTGTCAAAATCCTGCCAAAATCCTGCCAAAATCTTGTCAAAATCCTGCCAAAATCTTGTCAAAATCTTGTCAAAATCCTGCCAAAAATCTTGTCAAAATCCTGCCAAAATCTTGTCAAAATCATGTCCAAATCCTGCTAAAATCTTGTCAAAATCCTGCCAAAATCTTGTCAAAATCCTAAAAAAATCTGACAAAATCCTGCCAAAATCTTGTCCAAGTTCTGCCAAAATCTTGTCAAAATCCTGCCAAAATCATGTCCAAATCCTGCCAAAATCCTGTCAAAATCTTGTCAAAATCCTGCCAAAATCATGTCCAAATCCTGCTAAAATCTTGTCAAAATCTTGCCAAAATCTTGTCAAAATCCTAAAAAATCTGACAAAATCTTGTCCAAATCTTGTCCAAATCCTGCCAAAAATCTTGTCAAAATCCTAACTAACAGAATTCTGACAAAAACCTGACAAAATCTTGTCCAAATCCTGACAAATCCTGCCAATATCTTGTCTAAATCCTATCAAAATTCTGCCCAAATCCTGTCAAAATCTTTTAAAAATCTTGTTAAAATCCTGGCAAAATCCTGCCACAATCTTTTCAAAATCTCGTCAAAATCCTGAAAAATCCTGACCAAATCCTGCCAAAATCTGCCCTGTTCCCAGCTTTCCATGGGATGTGGGATGTCTGTGGCTGGACTCAAGCTGGGATTCTCCCCCTTTTACCAAAACCATCCAATTTTGCACAAGGACCAGCAGGAAACTCCCAACTGCAGCCACAGCATGGAAGTGCCACTCACCCTGCTCAGCCACAACCTGGGGATCAAAGAGCCTGATTCCATCAAATCCATCTCTTTTCTCCAAAGAAAAAAAAATCATTTTTTATTTCACTTTTTGGGAGAGGCTTCTTAAACATAGAAAATTTAATTTTGGATTGACGCGTTCATTTCGCTTTGCTTTGGGTGATAAAAGAAAAGTGGAAAATTTAATTTCCTCTTTGTTTGCTCTGTCCTGGAATGCCCTTGTGGAGATGATGCCCAGGGTGTTCTCATTTCTCTCATTTCTCCCTCAGCGCCCTCCTTTGCTGTTTAAACCCATCAAAATCACAAAACCTCTGCAGCTGAGGAGGGTGGAAGGAAGTGGAGCAATGCGGGGTCAGCGCACTGCCCTCAGCTCTGCAAAAGGGAACAAAGCTACCATGGAGCTGGGGCTTCTCTGTTTTCAGAGGTGACGGCGCCGGAGCCTGGAGGAACAAACAGGACAGAAAACCAGAGCCAGGAGCGGATCTGTGGGTGGAAAAGGGGTCGCTGGATTCCTGGATTCCTGGAAGGATTAAAGTGCCTCGTTAAACAGCCTCATTCAGGCAGGAGCGCTGACACCCCGGCTTAACAACGCCTTTAGCGGCCGTTTGGGAAAGGTTTAAAGCTGCCGTAATTCATGTCCAGAGCTCGGACCATGAAAGGATGAAGAGCGGGTTTATGGCAGCCGTCTCCTCACAGCCCTCGGCTCTCAGGATGCAGGAGCTTCAGGAAGGTGTCTGGACACTTGTCTGGGGCTGTGTGGGCTCCTGGCAAACAAAGCTCACATTGCTCCAGTCCCAAACCCAGGGCTGAGCCCAGAGCCCTGCAAATCCAGAGGGAGAGGTCGGGAGATGGAGGAAATCCATCCTGGGGGAAAACCCATCCCCAATTCTCCTTTTCAGGCTGTCTTGGGATAAAATTCCCAATTTCTCCTTTTCAGGCTCTCTTGGGATAAAATTCCCAAATTCTCCTTTTCAGGCTGGCCTGTGATAAAATTCCCAATTTCTCCTTTTCAGGCTCTCCTGTGATAAAATTCCCAAATTCTCCTTTTCAGGCTCTCCTGTGATAAAATTCCCAAATTCTCCTTTTCAGTCTGGCCTGTGATAAAATTCCCAAATTCTCCTTTTCAGTTTGTCCTGTGATAAAATTCCCAATTTCTCCTTTTCAGTCTGGCCTGTGATAAAATTCCCAATTTCTCCTTTTCAGGCTGGCCTGTGATAAAATTCCCAATTTTTCCTTTTCAGGCTCTCCTATGATAAAATTCCCAAATTCCCCTGGCAGTGCTGCCTGCAGCTCCTGCCAGGGCAGTGTGAAGCCCCAGGGTGCTGCTGCCTGCAGCATCTTTATGGATTAGGGCTCTCCAGGTTCTCCGCTGCTTTAAATTGGGATGATTAATTGTCTCGCCATTAATTCAGTTGGAAATATGTCATTTTGATTCTTTCCTTGTTTGGGGACTGATTTTTCCCCTGCCAAACGCTGCTGAGGAGCTGCAATGCTGTCACTGCCACCCTGCCCTGGATCAGGGGCAGAAGAGCAGGGATGGAATTCAGGAGATGATCTGGAGGTTTTAAAGGAGATTTGGGTGAAGAACCAGCCCAGGGGACAGCAGAGTGCCACAGCAGACCCCAGATTCCTGTGCTGCCATCCTGTGAAACCCTTGGGATGCTGAGCACCTTCTTCATCTCCCTCTTTTCTCCTCCTCCTGGGTTGGTTTGGTTTTCAGCACCTTCATCTCCCTCTTTTCTCCTTCTCCTGGGTTGGTTTGGTGCCTCCTGCTCCTGCAGCCCCACACCAGGCCCTGCTGCTGCTCAGCCTGGTGCCACAGCCCATTTCCACCTGGAGTTATTGGCACCCATCATCCACCAGCACCAGGAATCCCTGCAGGGCTCTGCCCCTGGTTGAACCCCCCTGGTTTTCCTGCCTGCATCCAGCTCCCCCAAACTGCCCTGGCATTTCTGTGCCCTCCATCCAGGGGCAGCTGGGATAAAGAAGAGTGGGAAGAGCAGCACTTTCCATTCTTTATTTGTGGGAACAGTTTGTTCAGTGACAGGAGCAGAGCTGGGACCCTCCCCTGGTGCTCCAGCTGCACCCAGAGCCCCCCATGCCAGCCCCCCGTGTGCCCCCAGCCCCTGGGTGGGATCCCAGGCAGGGCAGAGCTCAGTTCCCCATTCCCCACACGTTCCCAGTACAATTCCACAGCAATACTGGAGCATCATCCCCCACTGCCAGAGCTAAGCTGGGCTTTGCTGAGCTGAGCACTTGTCCTTGCCAGGGATTGCTCCCCATGGATTCATAGGGTTGGGAGGGACAGTAAAGATCATTTTAATGTTTGGTCTGGGTTGGGAGGGACATTCAAGATCATTTAATTCATTAAAGATCATTCAATTCATTAAAGATCATTTAATTCCCACCCCTGCCATGGCCAGGGACACCTTCCACTGTCCCAGGTGGCTCCAAGCCCTGCCCAGCCTGGCCTTGGAGAGGGCTTCTTTAGCAGCTTCACAATAAATAAATAAATAGGGTTGCACTGGAGGGAAAGTTCTGCAGCTGGAAGCCCAAGGGGAAGGTCTGAGATGGGGCTCCCACAGTTCAGTACCAGCTCAGTGACCACAGAGCTGCAGCTGGGCCACCACCTGCCAGTCCAAGGTGCACGTTTTTATGGTTTCCAGCCAGTTTTTCCTGCTCTTTTCTGCCTGAGGCCACAAGTCCCTCCATCTCTTCCTCTGCTTAGTGAGTTTTCCACAATCCAAAGTCAAGAGTTTGGTGTGCTCCTTCCCTAAGCTGCAGGAGAGGGATGGATGTTGTGCCATAGATGCTCTGCCATGGATGCTGTGCCATGGATGTTGTGCCATGGATGTGCCATGGATGTTGTGCCACGGATGTTGTGCCATGTTCTGCCATGGATGTTGTGCTATGGATGTTGTGCCATGGATGCTCTGCCATGGATGTGCCATGGATGCTGTGCCATGGATGTTGTGCCATGGATGTTGTGCCACAGATGTTGTGCCATGCTCTGCCATGGATGTTGTGCCATGGATGTTGTGCCATGTTCTGCCATGGATGTTGTGCCATGGATGCTCTGCCATGGATGTGCCATGGATGTTGTGCCATGGATGCTCTGCCATGGATGCTCTGCCATGGATGCTCTGCCATGGATGTGCCATGGATGCTCTGCCATGGGTGCTGTGCCATGGATGCTCTGCCATGGATGTTGTGCCATGGATGCTCTGCCATGGATGTGCCATGGATGCTGTGCCATGGATGTTGTGCCATGGATGCTCTGCCATGGATGCTCTGCCATGGATGCTCTGCCATGGATGTTGTGCCATGGATGCTCTGCCATGGATGCTGTGCCATGGATGGCTCTGCCATGGATGTTCTGTCTCATTCTGAGCCTCAGGTGGGAAATCCTGGCTCCCAAGGGTGGCTGGTCCTGCTGAAATTTGACTTCCTGCAAGCAGAAGGATTGCCAGGTCCCAGCCTTCCCAAGGCAGGACAGCTGGAGATTTTTTGGAGCAAGGAGAGAAGAAAGGCCCCATTCCTGCCCTGCGCCAATCCTGCTGTTCCTTGGGGACAGTCAGGGCCCTCCAGGCTCTTAGAGGAGAAGAGGTAGACAGAGAAGACACCAGAAGGAGAAACAAGCACAGAATAAATCGAAGGAATCTTCCATGCTCCTGTCTCTTGGTCTTGGACATATTCCTGCTGCACCTGGAACCCCACCCAGCAGAGGACAGGCTGCCATGACCTGCTGGGCTCCTGACCTGGCCCTCAGACCCGGCTGTGCCTCTTCCAATCCAGCTGGAGCCCACACTGGGCCTGGTGCTCCCTTCTGGAAAGGCTTTTCCAAGGGGAAAAACCCCTCAGCATGTTTGTCATGGTTTGGATAAATGTCCAAACCACCTCCTTCAGTTCCTGTGGCTTCCTGGTGTCCTCCAAGGCTCTCAGAGCCTCTTCTGGTCCCGTGGTGGTCCTTGCCCAGCTTCTCCTGGAGGTGCTGCGCGATGGGTGATGGGTTGGGATGAGGACCTTGCCAAGGCAGTCACTTCCCACAGCATCCCCTGGCTCAGGGAGGAGAAGCTGTGCTCCCACTCCATCTCTGCAGAGCCCTCACAGCTCAGGGAGGCGAGGAACAGAGGTTGGTTCAGCTCTCCACCATTCCTGGGCATCCAGGGATCTCTGTGGGGAACAGAGAGAAAGGAAAACAGCATTAATTTAGCACAGAGAGCTTGGGAAAGAGGAGGAAAAGGGAAAGGGAAAGGGAAAGGGAAAGGGAAAGGGAAAGGGAAAGGGAAAGGGGAAGGGGAAGGAGAAGGAGAAGGAGAAGGAGAAGGAGAAGGAGAAGGAGAAGGAGAAGGAGAAGGAGAAGGAGAAGGAGAAGGAGAAGGAGAAGGAGAAGGAGAACAGCATTAATTTAGCACAGAGAGCTTGGGAAAGAGGAGGGATTCGGATGCCAAAGCCAGGAGAGAGATTAAACCTCTTTCCTTGATTGTGGAGATAGAAAATGACTGACAAGGCAGATGAAAAAATGGGAAATTAATTCAGAGACAGAGAAAGGAACAAGTACAGAATATGCCAGTGTTTTTATTTTCTGGAAGTGATATTTTTTAATAAGGACATGTAAAAGATTATCATCTGTGTGTGTAGGAGAAGAAAACAGCTTTAAAGCCAAAATGGATCTGCAGGGAGGGAAAAAAACCCCATATCTTTTCTTTGGGAACACAATGCCTCTCTCGGAAGAATTCTGGGTATCCAAACTGGAGCTGCATTTCTTGTGCAAATCAAGGATGAAGTTCCAACATGACAGGGATGATTTGCACCAGTGTCCCTTGCCAGATCTCTTTAAAAGCATTATTTGTACTCCATCTGCCCTGAAAGTGTGTTTACCCCCTCCATTTTTCCTTCCTTGCTCCCTTCTTCCCTTCTCCTTCATTCTCAACCTGTGCCAGGGCCTCCCCACTCTCTCAGGGTAGGATTTATTCCCAATATCCCAATATCCCACCTCTGTTGATTTGAAGCCATTCCCCCTTGTCCTGTCCCTACAATTCCTGAGGAAAAATGGAAATTTTGCAGATTATGAGCCCTTTAGGAAATCCCTGTGTGAAACAATCCCAGCTCTGCAATTCCAGCAAATTCCACAGGCAGCATTGCCCCAGGGGACCAAGGAGCAGCAGCTTGTCCAGGGTGGACAATACCCCCAGATGTGAAGGATGGATGAGGGCAGCTGTGGCTTTGGGCACACTGAGGTTTCTCCAGAACAAATCTGGACATTCAGGGTGAATTCCTCTGCCCTTTTCCATCAGCTGGGAGCCTGAGGCCTCTTCTGCAGCAATCCTATAGATGGTGCTTGTCAGCTTCCAAGGAAACCTGAACCTCTCCCACAGCTCCCAGGGCAGAGCACTGGTGGAGATCAAGTGGGAAGATCCAAAATAATTCCATTTTTGTGTTCAGGAAATGGAGCCACAGAGCTCAGCAAGGCTCTGCATCCCTCGCCACTGGGGTTTAATTGCTGCTGCTGTAATTGGGGAGTTTTGCTCATTATGGTGGTGCTGCTCATCACCCCCATCCCTGCAGGGCTGAGATCCCGGTTTGGCTTTTCCTAGGAAAACAAAGGAAGTTCCTGGATATCTCACCACAAGATGGTCACAATAATGACTTTGTGGTGCTCCAAATCCAGGCCACACAGTCTATAGGAGTTCTGGAATGTTCTGCCCAGGAAGGTGAATGGAGTCCCCATCCCTGGGTGTGTTTAACAAAGCCTGGATGTGGCACTGGGTGCCAGGGCTTAGCTGAGGTGTTGGGGCTGGGTTGGACTGGGTGATCTTGAAGGTCTCTTCCAAACCAGTGATTGTGTGTGATTCTGTGAATTCTGTGATTTTGTGATTCTCTGAATTCTGTGATTGTATGTGATTCCATGAATTCTGTGAATTCTGTGTGATTCTGTGAATTCTGTGATTCTCTGAATTCTGCGTTTCTGTGTCATTCTGCGAATTCTCTGAATCAATTCCAGCAAAACCCATGGAACTGCTCTGCCATCAGCTCTGCATCCCAGAGCAAGCCCTGTCTTGCTGCTGACTCCCAGGACACACTGAGCCCAAGCTCCTTTGCAGCAAATCAGCAGCAGAACTCTGAAATAAAGGAACCAAACTCCTTTGCAGGAAATCAGCAGCAGGACTCTGCAATGAAGAAATCAAACTCCTTTGCAGGAAATCAGCAGCAGGACTCTGCAATGAAGGAACCAAACTCCTTTGCAATAAATCAGCAGCAGAACTCTGAAATGAAGGAATCAAACCCCCTCCACAATTCAATCGCGGCGCCGACGTCAGCGCAGCCGTTCTGGATTTATCCTCGTGTCTCTCAGAGAGGATTTAGCCCTCACTGATTTATTCCCCTGTAAAAGTGAGGTGCAGGGGGAGGGGGTTTGCAGCAGGCCCTGATGGAAGGCAGGGCTGCCCAAATGGTGGCAAAATCCCAAGGATTTTTATTTATGGGCTGCTCTGTGCAGAGGGAGCGGGGCTGGGAGATGGCAGCTGGAATAAACAGCAAAGCCCTTCTCCCAAACATCTGCCTTGTAAAAGCACAAAATCAGATGTTGTCCTGGAATGCTGCTGGCTGCTCCCAGTGACACGGACAGAGCACAGCTTGCCTGACCCCTTCCAACATTTCCTCTGCCCTGGGAGCCGAATTCCTCAAGGTTCACAAGGCAAAGCTTAATACTGAAAACAGAAGTTGGCTGAGGAAACCTTGCAGGCTCTGGTAATGAGCAGCGCCCGGTCACCTGTGGGAATCGTGGATTCAGCAGGATGGATCAGCCACATCCCACAAACCAGGATGGAATCAGGATGGAATTCCCTTCTTTTGGTTCAGACACTCCTAGGAGAGGTGGAAGCCTGATGATGATGAGTTTTTTGGTCATTAGTCCTAATTAATCCCAGGCTCAAGGACAGCCATTGCACAGGCTGAGGAGCTGATGAGAAAGTCAGAATTCCCTTCCCAGTCAATGGGAATGGATTGCTGCCCACAGAGTCACGGCAGGAGCTTGAAATGGCTCCCAGGGGACATTTCCCAGGGGGTCGAGGAGAGGATGAAGAGGAAAACAAATTCCCTATGGGTTGTCTCAGTGCTTTGCACTAAGTGGTTTTGCAAATCAGCAGGAACAGCAGTGACAGGACACGGGAACGGCTTCAGACTGACAGGGAGCAGGGTTAGATGGGATGTTGGGAAGAAATCCTTCCCTGTGAGGGTGGACAGGCTCTGAGAGTGCCCAGAGCAGCTGTGGCTGCCCCTGGATCCCTGGCAGTGCCCAAGGCCAGGCTGGATGAGACCTGGAACAACCTGGGACAGTGGGAGCTGTCCCTGCCCATGGCAGGGTGGAATGAGATGATTTTTGAAGTCCCTTCCAACTCAGATGATTCTGGGAATCTCTGATTCCATAAATGTTAGATTTGCTTCACTCCATTTGAGCTCTGTGCCCTGTGAAATCTCCACGAGAGCTGGATGTCCATGGGCATGGAGCTCTCTGCAAGGCACTCAGCAGCTCCTCCCCAAGCAATCCAAGGATTCAGGGTGGAATGAGGGCAGAGCAAGGCAGAATTTCCTGCCCCAGCCCTCCAGGAGCCAGGAAAATCTGCCAGCCTTGCCCTGCACGGCCTGCAGCTCCACAGGGGCCTCACAACCCAGCCAGGCCTGGCACAGCCCCTTCCAGACTGTGCCCCCCTCCTTTCCTGCCTCTCCAAGCTTTCCCTGGAAACTCCTGCTATTTTATCCTGTTTCTGCAACCTGTCATCCCCCATTTGCCAACAGATCCTCCTGGAACGTTTAAACAGCATCTGCTGCAAGTGCAGGGTGTGAGAGGAGCCCCGGGGCTCAGCAACAGGAGAGGAACCATCAGGTGCTCCTGCACAGCTCAAGGGGAAAGAAAAACCTGTGAATGCCTGACAGAAAGCCAAGGTGTAGCATAAAAAACAACCCCAGAGTGTCCCAGTCCCAGATTTAGTCTGGTTTATGATCACTTTTACCTAGGAAAGGAAAAATTCCAGCTCATCCATTCCAGTTTGCTCTGCCAAGCCCAGCACAGCCCAGCTGGGCTCTTGGTCCAGCAGCCACAAAGCCAGACTGGGACACAAATTCCCAGGTAGTTCTTAGCACAGCTTTCCCCATGAACCAGCACCAAAGTAACTCCACATATCCACTGCTGGCTGTGGTATCAAACTCCTCTGGAGACCCAAGTCCTCTGTGCCCTTCACCCCCAGCTGAAGGGTCTCCCAGCACTGAGATATCACTCAAATCCACCTGAGGGAAGATCCCTGGCTCCCACACTGCTGCAGCTCCATCCCTAAACCCCAAACCTGGATTTTCATCTCCTTTGCTGAGGAATAATGACCCCATCCAGTGATGGGTTTGAAGGACTCCTTTTTTTCCAGGCAGAGGATCATCCAAGTCCCTCTGGAGAGCAGCCAGGGTGGGAACAGCTGCAAAGCAACAGGCTTTTAAAAGCTCTGTTACCCCATTTCTCTCTCCTTCCCTTGTCCCAGCTTTTCTGAGGGGTTTTTTCCTCTGTTCACTTTTGGGAAGTGGAAGGGCATTGTTTGCTTTGGGTCTTGTGGGGTTTTCAATCACTGAGCAGACTGGATGCTGTTCCCAACAGAGGGAGCAGGGATAGAACCATGGAATGACTGGGGATGGAAGGGACCTTAAAATCACCCAGTGCCACCCCTGCCACTATCCCAGATTGCTCCAAACCCCACCCAGCCTGGCCTTGGGCACTGCCAGGGATGGGGCACCCTCACAGGGAAGGATTTAATCCCAATACCCCACCTAAACCAATGTAGGCAACACTTCCCCTTGCTTTGTGGCACTGTAATTTCCTTTTCTTGGTGTGATGCCAGCAGAGTGTAGATGTGTCCCTAAGCCTGGCTTACACTCAATTTCCTCTGCAGATATTCCAACTAACACAGGACTTAAACCCAAGCCAAACAAGTTAAGAATGAGCAGAACAACCTTTTCCTGGAGGAACAACAGATCCCCTCCTCCACCTGCCTTTGGGCTGCTCACAAAGGGAGATCAGGGGGGAATTTGGAATTCTCCACCTGCCTTTGGGCTGCTCACAAAGGGAGATCAGGGTGGAATTTGGAATTCTCCATCTGCCTTTAGTCTCCTCACAGAGGAAAATTTGGGATGGAATTTTGAATCCTCCACCTGCCTTTGGGATGCTCACAAATGGAGATCTGGGATAGAATTTTGAATTCTCCACAAAGAAAGATCTGAGATAGAATTTTCAATTCGCCACCTGCCTTTAGGCTCCTCACAAAGGAAGGTCTGGGATGGAATTTTGAATTCTCCACCTGCCTTTGGCCTCCAAACAAAGGAAAATCTGAAATAGAATTTTCAATTCTCTCCTCCACCTGCCTTTGGACTGCTCACAAAGGAAGATATGGGATGGAATTTTGAATTCTCCACCTGTACTTGGGCTCCTCACAAAGAAAGATCTGGGATGGAATTTTGAATTCTCCACCTGCCTTTGAGCTGCTCACAAAGGAAGATCTGAGATGGAATTTTGAATTCTCTTCTCCACCTGCCCTGACTCCTCACAAAGGAAGATCTGGGGTGGGATTTCAGCTCCCTCTTGCCCCAATCCCAGCACAAAGCTCTGCCAGGCTGCTCTCCCTGGCCCTGCTGTGGGCAGGGGGTTCTGGTGGGATGCTGGGATGATCTCCAGGGTTCCATCCCAGTTCCTGCAGCCCTGTGACACACAGAGGCTGGAGCAATGCTGTGTGCCAAGCTCAGGAATGTCAAAAACATGGAGACACCACCAAATCCTCACAAGAAAAAGCCAACAAAATCCTCCAGGTGGGAGAGAGCCAGGGATCTGACAGAAATGGGATTATCAGCAGGTGCCTGTGAATGCCTGGAGGGGATCCACACCAGAAACATCCCACATTGTAAGAAATCAGCATTTGTGGACATTTGGATTCCAGCAGTGAAAATCCCTCCCCAGGCTCGGCGTCATCGCTTGTGGAATTCAGCTCTGGACTCTGATTTCCTCTGACTGCCCCGAGGAGTTCCTGGAAAACTTGTAAATGGACGTGGGGTGGTCAGCTTGATTGTTTTATGTGAAATATCTCAGTGTCAGGGCGAAATGCAGAAGGATTTTTATTCTAGGAATTCCAACAGTGCCTGGAAAATGGGTGCTCAGCCAGAGCTTTGCTTCCTAGCACAAAACCCAGGGATATGCTCTCCATCCTCTCATGCTGCTGTCTCCCACCTGGGGACAAGGAGAAAATCTCCTTTTGTAGCCTGAGCAGTGTGTCCTGCCCCTCAGAAATTCCCTGCCCAGGGTGGAGCATCCATCAGCTCTCCTTCCATCCCCTCCTCACGGAACTTCAGGGATTCAAACTGCCCCTGTTCCTCACTTCCCACAGAGTAAACGCATTTATTTCAGCCTGGAGGAGGGAAAATTTCTGCCATTCCTGCAATTCCTGGCAATTCCTGGCAATTCCAACTCATGGTTCAATCACCGGATTTTGGAGGATGCTGCTCCTGGGGAGTTTCATGGATCTTCCATCCATTAAATCAGTGACAAGCAGGTCAGAAATGCACAATTACAGGGGCAGGGAGAGAGACAGAGCCCCAGCTGGCCTCTTGTGCACCACATCCCCACTAACAGTTTCCAAAGCTGCTCCAGAGCTCAAACCCCATTCCTAAAATCTCCTTGGGCAATTATTCATTCTGCAGAAGCTGCTACTGGCTGAGAGAAAATCCTGATTTTCCCTTGATCCTTTTCACCCACATCAAAGGGTGGAGCACAGGAGTTGTGCCAAGGCCTGGTAACACTCCCAGGGCTGAACATGGATGGGAAAGGCTCAAGCAGGATTGAGTTCATACGAAGCTTTGGTTTGGTTGGGCTCACACCAAGTTTTGCTTTGGTTGGGCGCACCCCAAGCTCTGGTTTGGTTTTGTTGGGCTCACATAAAGCTCTGGTTTGGTTGGGCTCACCCCAAGCTTTGGTTTGGTTGGGCTGACCCCAAGCTTTGGTTTAGTTTGGTTTGGTTTGGTTTGGTTTGGTTTGGTTTGGTTTGGTTTGGTTTGGTTTGGTTTGGTTTGGTTTGGTTTGGTGTGGTTGGGCTCACAGCAAGCTCTGGTTTGTTGGGCTCACCCCAAGCTTTGCTTTGGCTGGGCTCAAACCAAGCTCTGGTTTGGCTGGGCTCACCCCAAGCTTTGGTTTGGCTGGTCTCACCCCAAGTTTTGTCTCAGCACAGCCCAGCTGGGCTGGCAGAAGGTGCTGATGCTATCACAGGCAGACACAACAGCCAGCAGCCAGGCAGGGCCAGGCACCCAGGGCTGTTTACCCATCACACCTGGGCAAACACAGCCTGTTTTCACAGCACCAGGGCTGGGCTCTCCTGCTCTGCTCCCTGCCAAGCCCCTGCTGCAGGCACTGAGCAACTGGTTGGCATCTGCCAGGAGATATAAAAAGATTTCCCTGCGGAGTGGAGCTGGTGGTGGTGATCTCATGGTTCCAGTCACGGTGACCTGCTGCACTTGATGGATGCAGCCCTTGCTCTGTGCCCCTGCCAGCAGCAGCACTCCTGGAGCCTGGCTTGCCTTGTCCTCCTGTGAAAAATGCCTATTTTATGATTGGTTTTTTGTATTATTATTATTATTATTATTATTATTATTATTATTATTATTATTATTATTATTATTATTATTATTATTATTATTATTATTATATCTTATATGTGTTGCATAAGAAAGTTAGTATTAAAATGAAGTTAGTATTAAAATGAATATTGTCTGTGTTGTGTTAGAAACTTATGCTGTATTAATTCTCTTAAGTCGTGTGTTAAGTATAGTTTTAGGTTATAACAAAATGTTAAAATAGAAACTATGCTATGTAGGATACTTTTTTTTCTAAAGAAAGGACTCGCACTGAGACAGCAGTCACAGGAACCTAAATCTTTCAGACAAAGGGAATTTATTGCCCCATTATCAGGAGAAATGAACTTCTTCCCACTTCATTCTGTAGAACGATGCTGTCAGGATTCAGTGGAAGAAGCTGACACTGCCCAGACAGAATTCTGTGTTTGAATGGAATTTATGCATCATGTATGAATATACAACAGGTTCTTGCCTTTAAGGGTTAATCCTCTGTTAATGTGAGTCCTTTTTCGGGCTTATTTTTCCCAGAAAGAGGTACCCGGTACCCCATAACTCTTTTTTTTTATTGTCTCGTATTGTCCTAATCCAAATGGTCCAAATTATTATTACTCTAATTATATTATTATTTTTATAACCATTTTATTACTATTAAACTTTTAAAGTTTAAAAACCAAGGTATTGGCATTTTTCACAGCCCCTTTCAGGGCAAACCCAGCTCTGAGCACAGCAGCTGGGCCAGCAAATCCTGACCCCCAGGGATGGGGCTGGCAATGACACAGACACTCCTCACAGGAGGAAAAGTGCAGGAATGTGCCCAAATGGCAGGGAAAGGATGCTAGGGGCACACAAAGTTTCCATTTTGGTTATTTATTTACTGTAATTCCCCTCCTGTTTAGGGAGGTTGAGGAGCTCAGCTGTCACCTGAAACCTCATTTGGAAATGGGGAGTGCCAAGACTGGTGCAGGAACGGGAGGAGAGTTTAAGGAGCTCACTACAGCCCTCTGAGGGTCTGAAATGGGAGATTTTCAGGCATGTTTTATTTTAAATCAGATTCATAGTTATGACAGCACTGAAATCTGAAGGAGCCCAGAGCTGGGGGAATCCTCTGGTTCCTCCACACCTGGCCCTGGACTCACTGCAAAGGCAGGAGGGCCGAGCAGGGCTCAGGATCACATAAAGTGGCCAAAAAACCCCTGTTCTGTGCAATAAAAGAATGGTTTCTGTGCACAGAAATCAGCAAGAAGGGTGTGGGAATGATAACTGAGCCTCCCATAAAAGACTGGGAGCCAAACTTCAGTGAACTCCATGTAAGGAAGATGAAAGGAGGAGCGGGTGGGATTTATTCCGCTCCACACATTTCTTCAACTCCATTACTCTCACCCCCAAAACCAGTCCAGCAGCCCTGTAATCCCTCAGCAGCTCCTCTCCAGATTGTCTCTATTATCAACAACAGAGAGCTCGTTATTGCCATCACCATCCTTTGAAGGAGCCGTGGATGGGGGTGAGGATTCCTGTGGGGTGGGGCAGGAGACACAGATTGAGGAGGTGAATCCCTCTGGCTTGGCAGGACACACAGATTTAGGAAATGATGTCCCTCTGGCTTGGCAGGGGCAGGACACACAGATTTAGGAAATGATGTCCCTCTGGTTTGTCCCAGACTCTTTTATCCAGGGGAGAAGTGGACACCCCTTCCTTCTGGCAAAGACACAGCCTGAAAAACTTCCAGGCCACTTCTGAGCAGGATAAACCATCCCTGGGTCTGCACTAAAGCAGAGAATCCTTCAGAAATCCACAAGTTTCTCTCATTAATTGTAACAAAAAGGAATTGGAACTCCTGGCTAAACCCACAGGGATTTATTTCCTCAAGGAGCAAAGCCCCAGAGGACCTGGCTTGGCTGTTCCTAGAATTAGCATTTGTACAGAAATTGCCATTATCAGCCTGGGACCTGGCTTGGCTCTTCCTGGAATTAGCATCTGTACAGAAATTGCCATTTTCAGCCCCATTTGCATTGATGCAATGCCTTCTCCACTGCCCAAGGAAAGAATCACCCAGGGGAGGGGAGGGAGGAAAGCTGCTGCAAACACAACCTGGGCCATCGGGGAGATGGAGAATTCAGCACATACTCAGGGTCCATGGAACAAGCTGGCAGGGGCTGCAGACACTTTTAAAGACTGAAAAAATACAACATAAAATGGATTTCTACTGCTGCCAGGCAAGGATTGCATATTTGGAGTGAAGGATTTTGGGGGTCCAGCTCTCATCCCCTCTGTGATCTGGAAGATTTCATTGTCTCACAGCCATCCCCAAAAGCAGCAAAGGAAGAGAAGGGTTTTATCATAAAATAATACAACATAAAATGGTTTTCTACTATTGCATGGCAAGAATTGCATGTTTGGAGTGAAGGATTTTGGGGGTCCAACTCTCATCCCTTCTGTGGTCTGGAAGATTTCATTGTCTCACAGCCACCTCAAAAATGGCAAAGGAAGAAAAGAGTTTAATCCTAAAAAGTACAATATAAAATGGTTTTTTACTATTGCCAGGCAAAGACAGCATGTTTGGAGTGAAGGATTTTGGGGGGTCCAGGTCTGAGTCTTATCTCCACTGTGACCTGGAAGATCTCAGTGTCTTGCAGCCACTCTCAAAAGCAGCAAAGGAAGAGAAGGGTTTCATCCTAAAAAATACAACAAAAAATGGATTTCTACTGCTGCCAGGCATGGATTGCATGTCAGGTCCTGGCAGGGGGCAGAGGCAGGTCCTGGCAGGTGCAGTGGCAGGTGGCACCGGGCTGGGCTGTGACTCACCAGGGCACAGGCTGGTTTCTAATCTGGGCCCTGCTGTTTGTCACCACGAGCAGGGTGACACCTTCACGCTGCCTTTCGCT
Source organism: Zonotrichia albicollis (assembly GCF_047830755.1). Classification (NCBI taxonomy): domain Eukaryota; kingdom Metazoa; phylum Chordata; class Aves; order Passeriformes; family Passerellidae; genus Zonotrichia; species Zonotrichia albicollis. Next base: position 1,775,864 of record NC_133833.1, read on the forward strand.
CTTCCTGCCACTGACAAGGCTCAGACAGGGCTGAGGAGGTTCTGAGGAGTCACACCCAAGCCTGCAGGGACAGTTTGCCCTTTCCAATTCCTGTGTGTGTGTGTCAGCAGCAGCACAATCCCTGCCCAAGGACTGCACAACCCAGGCAGCTCCTGCTCAGGGTGGGCATGGCCCCGGACAGACATCCCCATGCTCCGAGGGCTCCTGTTAGTGATGGCACTCAAAACTTCCTCACTCAGCCTGGGTTTTCCTCTGAAACTTAATTTTCCTTGCAATAATTTGTGGGCTGGGTAATGAATTGAACAAACACTTGAAAAGTTTAACAATGCATGTCGCAAAGCATCTGAATTTTGCAATGCCTAATCAAGGTAGATTTTTCTAATCAAGGATTAGAAAAATTGTGTTCCATTATTAGAAAATAGAAAAAAATCCTATTCCATTATGAGCAAAGGATCTCTTTCAGAAGTGCCCCGTTGAAAAATGGATATTTGGGCCATGGTTTGCATCCCTCATACAGCCAGGGTCCCTCCCAGGCCCCCCTCCCAGGCCCCCATCCCTGTGGGAAATCTGGAATTCCCTGGGGCACAGTGAGCTGGGGAAAGGAGAAACCTCAAAACCTCCACTCATCCTCTGGGGCTGCCATGGATCAGCCACCTCAGCAAAGTGACAGTAACAGTGACAGTGACAGTGACAGCTCGTGTTCCAGGGGCACTGGAAACAGCACAGCCACAGCCCTGGTCACACAGGGAGATCTGCACGATGGACACAGCAGCAGAGGTGACAACGCTGACCTGTCCCTCCCAAACACACCGCAGCTCCTGGCTGGCACTGTGGAGACCCCAAGGTGACAAACAAAAAGCAAATTAAGACCAGCAAAACTCCTGGGAGTGACGCTGATGCCAAAGCCCAGCAGCATCCCAGGTACCCACAGCCCTTCCACAGGGAAAAACCATTTCCCCTTCAACTCTCCTGGCTGGCAAAGTGTCAGAGGCTGAGCTGGGTTCTCTGGGAGGTCTTTCCCATCTCAGGGGCTCTGTGATTCCCCATTCCCACCTCTCTATCCCCGAGGCCAGCAGGGCCAGGGCGGCTGTCCTGGTTTGTCTCCGTACCTGTCACACACTCACCCCAAAGGCATCCCCGGCCCCACGCCCTCCCTGCCGTGCCTTGGCAGGCAGCAGGGCAGCCCTGAGAGGGAAGCGAAGCTGCTGCTCATTCCAGAGGCAGCCATCATCCCCCAGAGCTCTGGGGCACAGAGGGGAACGTGGGAGGGCACAGGCACCGGCCAGGCTGCCTGAACTGAAAGGCAGGTCCTGAACTGAAATGTAGATCCTGCACACAAACACAGATCCACAGAAACACAGATCCTGCACACAAACACAGATCCTGCCCTGAAATGTGGATCCTGCACTGAAACACAGATCCACAGAAACACAGATCCTGCCCTGAAACACAGATCCACAGAAACACAAATCCTGCTCTGAAATGTGGATCCTGAACTGAAATGCAGATCCTGAACAGAAATGTAGATCCTGTCCTTAAACACAGATCCTGCTGTAAAACACAGATCCTGCACAGAAACACAGATCCTGCCCTGAAATGCAGATCCTGCACTAAAACACAGATCCTGAACAGAAGCAGAGATCCTGTCCTGGAACACAGATCCTGCACTGAAATGCAGATCCTGCACTAAAACACAGATCCTGAACAGAAGCAGAGATCCTGTCCTGGAACACAGATCCTGCACTGAAATGCAGATCTTGTACTGAAACACAGATCCACAGAAACACAGATCCTTCACAAAAATACAGATCTTGCCCTAAAATGTGGATCCTGCCCTGAAACACAGATCCTGCACAGAAATACAGATTCTATCCTGAAATGCAGATCCTGCACACAAACACAGATCCTGTTCTTAAACACAGCTCCTGTCCTTAAATGCAGATCCTGCAGCTCCTGCTCTCACAGCATTTCCCAGCTCTGCTGCCTCTTCTGCAATCCATTCCTTTCTTCTCCCTCCCTTTCAGGGGATCCAGCCTCTTGAGTTTCCTGCTGGTGCTTGAGTCATTTTCCCTCCTAGGACTGATTTCTCATCTTTAATTGTTTCTCCATCTCTTTACACTCTCTTTGGGCTGTATTTTACTTTGTCTCTCTTATTTGGTTGCATCCATCTTTCCATGTAACAATCCTCCATAGATTCCTTCTCTTCCCACCAGCAGTCTGTGCTGGATTTATGACTTTCCTGGCAGAGCTGATGAGAGCCTCGTTGGACATCCCAACCAGACCTAAAAGAGTTGTGCAGTTCTATCATTATCAGTCTTTATTTCCCCTGAGGATGCAGCAGCCCCTCCTGGCTCTGATCCCCCAGGAATGGCAAGGGAAATGCCTTAGGGAGCCACACTGGCAGAGCTTGGGGCTCACAAACACAACCCCACTGGTTTTAGGGATCTCCGGCCCTAAAACATCCCCCAGTGGCTCAGGGAGGCTCAGGCCCTGCAGCCTCAGCCCAGGCCTGCGAAATGCATAAACAGCAAATGGCCTCTGGGGAGCCCCTGCCAAGTCCTTTCTCCCTCATGTAAATATTTTTTCCTCTCAAGTGTACGCGAGTGTGAAAAACCTCTCCTTAATCTTCTCTTTTTTTCTGCCTGGCTGAAGGAAATGCTTGTTCATCCCCGGGTGGGAACAGCTTCATCTTGATATCTTGCAGCTGAAGCAAGAACCACGCTGCTGAAAACATTTCTTATCACCCCCAAAGCCACAGAGGAATCAGATTAATGGTGCCTGTCAGGACATGACCTCCTTGGTGGCTCTTGGATGCAGGTCCCGTGGGACAGCACATTGTGAGGCAGCCTTGAAGACTTCAGAAGCAGTGCAAAATATCCCTGGGGTTTCAGGATTCCTGAGCCTGAGAGTCCCACCCTGTTGTGTTTGACACGTGAGTGGAAATGCGTGGCTTTTTTTTCTGAGAAAAACTGGAGACCTAAATAAGTTTCTTGCAGTCTGGCCTTCAGATCAAATGTCTCAGTGGGAGCTGTGTGTGTTTTCTGGTGGTGGTAGTGAGAGGAAGTGTGTCTGCACAAAGCAGAGCTGGTGGCAGCCCCAAAATATCTGTGGGGGAACTGGGTCAGTTCACAGGGGAATCTGTTCTCGGTGCTCAGAGCTTTCCTCCGTCTCCATTCACCTGCTGGGGAAGGCTGGGATCAGGCTGCCACCCTCTGCTCCAGCCCTCTGAGCTGAGCTCTGCCCCATGAGCATCAGTTGTTGTTGCTGGTGGTGGTTTTGGAGAGGAACAGTGTCAGCAGCACAGCCAGCCCTGCGATGCTGAGATAAACCTGAACCAGCCTGGCCTGGGACTGAGGCCTCAGCAGGGCCCAAATCCTGCTCTGAGCCCTGCCCTGGCACCAGAGGGGCTCCTGAGCTCCTCCAGAGAGCCAGGCCAGGCTCAGAGCTGGCTTCAGACTCACCAACAGCTTTACAGACAGAAAAACCCCATTGGCACAGCACCAAGGCAAAAGGGGGAGCTCTGAGAGCAGGGAAAAGGGAAAGCACAACCCCAGGGAGGAGGTTTGGGCCTCACAACCCCAGGGAAAAAGGAAAGCACAGTCCCAGTGGGGTTGTGTTTGTAGGCCCAGGCTCTGCCACTGTGGCTCCCTAAGGCCTTTCCCTTGGCATTCCTGGGGGGATCAGAGCCAGGAGGGGCTGCTGGCATCCTCAGGGATGGATTTAAGCACTTTTTAAGCCCAAGCACCTTTCCAGGTGAGATGTTCCCTGTCGGGAATGTCCTGTTGTAACAGGATGGGGAAAGGTGGGTGGCAGCTGCTGCTCCCCCACAGATGCTGAAGGTCTGGCTGAGTTTTTCCTCCTGCAGTCAGCCAGGGCTGGGGCTCTCCATCCCTTGAAAGCACAAATTATTGTAATTTGGCAGGAAGTGCCTGCTGCAATCTCCCTGTCTGAGCTGCACAACAATTCCCTGCTGTTGTTTCTGGAAAGGAGAAGCCTCAAAATGTGCAGGGCACAGTGTCCTGTGCTGCCAAGGCTTCATCCTGGGCTTAAGTGGCACAGAGGACACAAAATCCTCTTCATTGCAACATTCTGGGCTGGCATCCTGCTTTGCATCACTCCTGCTCTGTCCTCACCCTCACCTGCAGCAGGAGGGACACCAGGACACCAGGTAGCAGAGAACAGGAGTTGGTACCTGTCCAGAGAAACACCTCCAGGAGCTTCTGCAAGGTGAAGCAACCTGGGGCAGGCAGGAGTGCTGCTGCCACCCCCTTCCTACAGGACAGCTCACCTCCTCACCTTCTCCCAGCCCAAATTCCAAACCCCCAACAGATGGGGAAGGTGCAGCACCCTCCCAGCCCTCCCAAATTCCAAACCCTGCCAGCTGCTGGGAGTGCTGCCACGGGGGCACAGGAGTGCTGCCAGCCCAAACAGAGAAGCAGGTGGGTTTTAAACCCCTGTCTGCAGATCCTGGTGGGAGAGGGGAAAACCAGAGAGTGCTGAGCACCCACAGCCTCCTCCCCTGCCAGGGCTCAAAGCACTGGAATAATAAATAAAAATAAAAATAAAAATAAAAATAAAAATAAAAATAAAAATAAAAATAAAACGAACCTACAAATATAAATAAACTATAAATAAAATATCAATATAAATATACCCATAAATATAAATACAAAAATACACAATGAATAATAAATAACAAATAACAATTATCAAATTAATAATAAAAAAATAATAATAACAATAACAACAACAACTATTATTAATATTAATATTAATATTATTTAAGGAACTTTTTTTTCTACACTGTGTTTCCTCCCTGCTCCTTGAGGTGTTGGTTTTCTTTAATAAGCCCTGAAGGATTCACTGGGAAAATGCTGAGAAATATGGGAGAAATGGCTTTAAGCAAGGACACTTGACTACAGCATAAATCCCATAAATCCTCTTTATTTCAACACGTCAGTCAGTAGGACCTGCAGTAAATACTTGGAGTTTTGAACATACAGATCTTCATCTCTGTACTTATCTGGCACAGCAAACCCTTTCCATTTCCTTGTTTATGTAAGCTCTAAGTATTGCTGTATAGAGATAATGGATATATACACACAGACACATATCTGTATGTGCACTTGTGCAAAAATGTCCTTACCAAGGACAGGAAACAAGTGAATATTTCCCAATCCACTCTCCCTGGCACTGGAAATATTGCACAGAAATTCAGCTGGATGCTCCTGCCATAGAGAAAATGGCAAAACTGAAATTGCATACATGGAGAAGCAGCAAATCCACTTTTTTTCATGATGGAGAAAGTTTAAAAAAATCTCAGTGTTCCCTCTGTGTCCCCTCCTCTGTGGCAGTGGCACAGGGTACAGCCAGCAGCACAGTGTTTGCTTCAGCCTGCTCTGTTTCCTGGAAGAATTTCATGTTTGTCACTGATTTCCCTCAAATTAAGTCACCACCGTGTGTTTTATCAGATATGCTTAACCTGAGCCAACTCTGCCAGTGTAAAATCCTAAAATCCAATTTAAACAGCGACTCCTGACTCCAGTGCTCCATTTTTAAATATGTGTATAAAACTTTTTAATATAAAATATTTTAACAGGGCTAAGTTGTTTCATTTTTTTTCCCCAGCCATGGAAAGGTTTGGCTTTGATGATGCCGTAATATTTTTCCCTCCACTATTTCTCTCTTTTGATTCCAGCTGCCCCCAGAACTTCACAGTTTATATTTCACCAGTTTTACTAATGTTGCCTTAGAGAAAAGAAATCAGTTCTTCAACACCCAGACTCCAGTGCAAGCTTGAGTTTTCCTGGCAGCACCGAGGTCATTTGTCCAGTGCAAACAGTCCAAAATTCCCTGTCCCTTCCACAGCCATGTGCTCTGGGTGCTGGAGTGCTTCTGCAAATAAACACTCGCTCATCTCTCAGCTTTGGCTACCCACAGCCACAATATTTGAAGTAAGAAGAGGAAGCCAAAAAAAGAGAACAATTATTTGGACAACAAATAATGGGGATTATTTGTTGCTCCGCCAGTGCTACCGAAATGCAAATAATTCATCACAGTGAAAACACAAAGCACAACAGAGATGTGGTCACGGGAATTCCCTGTGCCACGGGATCCTGGCTCCAACTGGGGAGGTTGGAGCCTGCTGGGGCTGGCCTGACCCCCAGCACTGTGGGACACCTCAGTCCCTCTGTGCCCCCTCAAACCCACGGTGCCCTGGGCATTGCAGAGCAGCAGGGACTGGCAGCAGATAAAGGGATAGAGGAGATAAAGCAGGGCAGAGATATTGATCCCTGCAATCAAGAGGTTAATTCTCATTTCCCTGAGTGCTGTTTGGTAATCACAGCCTGCACGGAGCTAAATTGCATCTGCAGCCACAGAGTGAGTGCCTACACAGAGTGTGCACCTGCACCAAGTGTTTACCTGCACCAAATGTGTGCCTGCACTGAGTGTGTACCTACACTGAGTGTGTACCTACACCGAGTGTGTATCTGCACCGTGTTTCTACACTGAATCCATTCTTACCTTGTCTGTACTGCTACACTGTGTTCCTACACCCTGTATCTGCACCAAGTGTGCACCTGCACCGAGTGTGATTCCACACCAAGTGTGTTCCTACACTGTGCACCTGCACTGAGTGTGTTCCTACACCGAGTGTGCACCTACACTGAGTGTTTTCCTACACCAAGTGTTTTCCTGCATCAATTGTACTCCTACACTGGGTGTGTACCTGCACTGAGTATGCTCCTACACCGTGTGCACCTACACTGAGTATGTTCCTACACTGAGTGTGACCTGCACTGAGTGTTCCTACACCGGCTCCCCACCCTGGCACATTCTCTGAGGCCCCTCTCAGTGCAAATGCAGCCTCTGAGCTCTCTCTCAGTGCCAGTGCAGCACGGAGTGAGCAGTGCCCGCTCCTGCCCTTCCACCCCTGCTCCTGCCCTCTCCTGTCCGTGTTTATCCCAGGGGCTGCCCTGCAGCCTCTCACGCCACAAAGTGTCACCGTGTCACCGCACCCTTCCTTGGCACTCGGAGCACCTGGGGCACTGCTGGCATCGCTCCCCGGGCAGCAGGTGAGGGCACGGGTGGGCAGAGGGCAGGGAAGGGCTCCGGGCACATCCCCTGTCCCTGCTGCGGGGCTGGGATGGGCAGGGGACAAGAGGAGCCCAGTCAGTCACAGGGCTTGGGGAGCACAGGGCTCTTGGAGCTGCTCCTCCTCCCCAGGCAGGATCAGCAGCACTTTGGGAAGCAGGAAAAGGAGCAGCAGGAGCTCCCAGAGCGCTGCGTTTTGCCCTGAGAGCTCGAGCAGTTTGTCGCCACACCTGGAGCAGCGATGTCCCCTCCCGGCCGGGGGATGGATCCCCTCCAGCCCTGCCGGCACCAGCGCTCGGGGCGAGCCCTCAGAGCAGCCAGGGACTGCCGGGGGTGTCGGTACCAGAAACCCCGCTCCACTTCCTCCGGGATGGGCACGGCTGCCCCAAAGCCGCTCTGCCTCCGCCTGCACCGGGACTCAGCCCCGGGTGGACACTCGCCACTCACACAGGTCTCCCACAGCGACAACGACAATGCCACCAACACCCCCGTGGTGCGGGGCGAGCGCGTGGAAATGCGGGGGTCCGCACGCCCGAGCATCCCCCGGGACACCGCAGCCCAAAAGGTCCCGGGAGCAGCTTTTCCTGCCCCTTTCCCGAGAATTCCTGAAAGAACCCGGCACTGCACACCCTCCCGGCCGCGGGTCCAGCCTGTCACACCGGGGTGAGCCCCCAGCCCAAATCGCTGCTCCTCTCCAGCCAGGGACTGTCCTGTCCTATCCTATCCTATCCTATCCTATCCTATCCTATCCTATCCTATCCTATCCTATCCTATCCTATCCTATCCTATCCTATCCTATCCTATCCTATCCTATCCGTTCCTGTCCCGCAGCCCACCCTGCCCGGGCACCCCTGGCACAGCCTGGCACACGGGACGAACCCCCTCCACACCAACCCAAGGGTCCTGCAGCCGTGCCGCGGTCGTTTCCAGGGTGCCCCGGACAATCCGAGCCTCGTCCCGTCCCAGCTGCCCCGGCTCGCTGTCATCCGAGCCCTGCAGTTAAACAAACCGGGCGCTTTACGAGCTTTTGGCTGGGCTGTGACTGCAGCCGCGTGTCACCCGACTTCCCAGTGCCACATTCCTGAGTCCCACAGTCACAGGCTCACATTCTAGGCAGACGCTCCGTTTATTTCTATCGTTATTTTTCTTTTTTTGCCCTGCAGAAAGTCCTGTAGCACTTGGCAAAGCAAAATCCCCCAGAGCATTCGCAGTTTCTGGGCTGTGATCAAACTGTCCCAGAGCCGTCAGCCCCGGTCTGCCCCGCTGCCTGCATCCCTTCCCCGCCGCTTTGTCGCAGATCAAATTCAGAGGTTTTGCCACCTCCGCAAAGTGCCCCGGGCTGGACAATCGTGCCACCGCCGCCCCAGGTGCCCTCCTGGCCTGGAGGGCTCCCGCAGCCACCAGCGGGGTGGTGACAAGGGCACAGGCAGCAGTCCCATCGGGGCAGGGGGTCCTGCTCCCATCAAGGTCATGAGGTAGCTCAGTCTCAGGACAGTTCAGTCCCGGCCACGGCCAGAAAGTCCCTCCCAGGACGAGCATTCTGCACAGCCTGGCATCCCCCTCCCTGCTAAGAGACCCCCGGATTGTGCCCCAAACCTGGGGGGCTGCCAGCAGCCCCTCCACCCTGCCAGGGACCAGCCCCACTTGGCAGAGTTTGGGGTTTCTCCCAGCTGTTAGGTTTTAGTCGCTCTCTATAAAAGAATCACTATTATTATGAAAGGAGGGTGATTTTCCTTGCAAAATCTCCTCTGTGCCACCCCCTCCCGAGCCCCCAGCACCCTCCCCGGCGGGCACAGTACCTTTGCCATGCAAAAAGTGCTCGGGGCGAGGGAAGGAGCCCTCCTCGCAGAGCAGCTCGCAGGTTTTATCCGGGGCCAGGGGGTAGCCGTTGTCCTCCTCGTTGTAGTCGCTGCGGCCGTTGCTGTTGGAGTAGCCGTTGGCGTACATCTTGAGGGCGGACCTGCGCAGGCACAGCAGCTCCTGGAAGGCGTACCTGAAGTCGGGGCTCCGGCAGTAGATCAGGGGGTTGAAGGCGGAGTTGACGTAGCCCAGCCAGTTCAAGAGGATGTACAGGTACTTGGGAATGATGTTGTCTTGGATGACGTGCACGATGTTGACGATGAAGAAGGGCAGCCAGCACAGCGTGAAGGTGCCCATGATGATGCCCAGGGTTTTGAGGGCCTTGTGCTCCTTCAAGAAGAACTTGGAGGAGCGGCGGTGCCCGGCTCCCCCTTTCTGCTCCTGCTCCTTGTTCTGGGTGTGGAACCTCCCCTCGCTCCTGTCGATCTTCTGCAGCTGCTTCTTGGCCACCTGGAAGACCCTGGCGTACACGAAGACCATGACCACGAGGGGCACGTAGAAGGAGATGATGGAGGAGGCGATGGCGTAGGCTTGGTTGGTGAAGAAGTCGCAGCACATCTCGTCCTGGTAGCAGCGGATGGCGTCCTCATGGTCTGCCCGGTACCAGTGCATCTGGATGGGCAGGAAGGAGGTCAGGCCCGACACCACCCACACCACCAGGATGACCACACGTGCCTTGCCCTTGGTCAGCAGGCTCTGGTACTTGAACGGGGAGGTGATGGCGAAGTACCGGTCCACAGCAATGACACACAGGGTCTCGATGCTGGCCGTGACGCACAGCACATCCAGAGAGGTCCAGAACTCACACCAGAAGTTCCCAAACTTCCACATCTCCATGATGATGTGGCAGGCGCCGAAGGGCACCACAGCCAGCCCCATGACCAGGTCGGCACAGGCCAGCGAGGTGATGAAGTAGTTGGTGACGGTCTGCAGGCGCTGGAAGCGGGCGATGGCCGTGATCACCAGCACGTTGCCGAAGACGATGGCCAGCACGATCAGCGACATCAGGATGCCCATGCCCACCATCCACACGTCCCGCGACACCGTGGGCTCGGCGGCGCTCTGGTTGGCGCTGGCGTTGCCGCCGGGCAGCTCCGTCCCCGCCGCGGCCATGGCCCCGCGACAGCCCCGGGGCGGCGGGGGCGGCTCGGCTGCGCTCAGGGCTCCGCTCAGGGCTCTGCTCGGGGCTCCGCGGCCGCGGCGCCGCTCCGGGAGCCGCGCATACGGGACAGGTGCGGGGCCGCTCGGCTGGGGCACCGGGCACCGCTCCCGTCCCGGCCGTGTCCCGGCTCTGTCCCAGCCCGTGTCCCAGCCCGTGTCCCAGCCCGTTAGGCGCCGCGGAGCTTTTTAAGTGACAGCAGCCCGTGACATCAGCCCTGCGCAGCCAATGGCAGCCGGCACTGCACCCCGACCCCCCCGCACCCCGCGGCCACCCCCGCCTGCCCCACGCGTGTCCCCGCCCCGAGCGCTGCATCCCCGCCGTGTCCCCGCAGCCGCTCCGGGTGCGCTCCCTGTTGCTCGTGGTGTTCTCCTGTCCCCCTCCCCAGGATGTCCCTGTGCGCTCCTTTCACTGCCGAGTCCCCGCAGCCGCTCCAGGTGTGCTCCTCTTCCTCCTGTCCCCTGCCCCAGGGTGACAGATCATCCTGTGCGCTCCCCTTCCCCTCTGTGTCCCCGCAGCCGCTCCGTGTGAGCTCCTCTTCCTCTCCGTGCTCTCCTGTCCCCCGCCCCACGGTGTCTCCGTGTGCTCCTTTCCCCGCCGTGTCCCCGTGCCTCCTGCCCGCAGCGTCACCGATGTCCCCATGCTCCCCGCCCCCAGGTGTCCCCACCCCACCCGTGCCCCCGTGTGTTCCCCAGCATGCACAGCACCAGGAAAATCCCGATTGCTCTGAGGCTCCTGGCACTGAGGACCCCTGGCACCCCATCATTGTTGGTGACAGGATTGACAGGATGTCACCCAGGTCCCCATCCCTGACAGTCCCAAGCTTGGTGCTCTGGCTGCACCCCAGTTGTGGGGGGCATTCAAGTGAAGCAGCCACAGAAATCTCAGAGCTGGTCAAGGGTAGAGACACCCCCTAACTGTCCTGGGGGCACTGACCAGGCAGGGAGTGACCACTGGTCACCGTGGCCAGCCAGGCATGAGGTCAGAGCCAGACACTGTCACAAGCATTCCCCTCCAAAACAAACAAAGTGGCTAAATAAGGGCTAAGGAATCCTGGAAACTTCCTCTCGGCCGGACAGGAGATAACCCTGCCCCTGGAGTTTCATTTCTGCCATCCCTCTGAGCAGCACTGCCCTCCAGACACACATCTCACTGCTGGCCCTGGCTGCTTTAGAGGTGACAGCTGAAAGCTGTGGTTCTAAAAGTGCCCTGTGCCACAGAAAGGCAGAAAATAGAGAATTCTTTTCACCCAGATTACCCCAGTGCCCCCTGCAGCAGCTGCAGGTCAGTCCTGGCTAGATGCAGCTCTGTGACCCTCCCATGGCACAGGCAGTGCCAGACTCCTGCCTTTGTCAGCAATTAAACCCTTATCAATGTTGAATCTTATCTGAAACTCATCAGCTCTTGTGCTCTGATGTGTTTTCATGTTTCTGCCTCATTTTTCCTGCAGTTCTGGGGTGCCAGGACCAGGCTCCCCCCTTTTTTCTGCCTTTGCCCCAGTGCCCCACACCACAGCCTGCTGGGTGCCCATGTCATGCCCCAGCTGTGCTGGGGATATTTATTTATGGGGAAAGGAGGAAGTTTTGTGGTTTAAAGCAGAGGGGCAGATGAGGTACTGGAATCAGGAAATGAGATTAAAGGCAGTTGGGAAGTGGCTGTCCTGCCCTGCACCAGCAGCTTCCCTGCCCTTCCCACACTCCATCCACGCACTTCAGAGGTTTAAAAATGAAGAAGATCCAGAAGTCACCCACCACGATCAGAAATTGTGGGAACTGCGTCTCACCCTCAGCTCCCTGTTCCCCCTTTTTGGGTAAGAGCTGATGTGGCAGCTCTAGGAACCCCTCCAGGTGTCAGGCAGTAACCAGGTGCGTTTGCTGGGCTGTTCCTGAGAGTTCTCACTCCAAATCCAAGCATTCCTAAATAATTAAGTTCTCTATCCTAATAAACATACAGATGTTCATCCTACAGATGTTCAGCCTTTTAGGCAGCGCTGGGCCCTGGCAGGAGCAGCAGCACATTTGGGGATGTGATGGGAGAGAGACACAAAGGCTTCAACAAACTCTTGTTTAAAAGCAGAGTTCTCTGCTTTGCAGCAAGTGTTTCAGCCCTGTCTCTGGCAATCCCCCTCCAGAGGCAGCTCAGGGCTCTGTAATTCCGTGCCCAGGGATCAGTTTCCAGCCCAGTTTCCAGCTCAATATTTTGAGGTTTTTGTGCTCTGTTCAAAGAAATCTCAGCCTGGGCTCTGGTCAAGAGGCTGTGCTAGAGGAAGCAGGGCAAGGTTGATTTTTGTTCTTTGGTTTTCTCCCTTGGTTTCCTCTTTGGCAATCTTTGCTCACATTTTAGGGTGGCCACAGGGCTTGAGATGATTTTTGTCTTTGAGTCCCTCAGTGAGTTGGACACAGGTACAGGAAAAAGGCAGGAATTTGCCTGACATAAAAATTAATTCCATCACCCCAACTCCCACTGGCTTTTGAGGTTTGCATGACTTTACCTGTGCTTTTGAGTAATTATTAGATTTCCATCAGGTTCAAGGCTTCATATTGGAACAAATGCAACACCAAACCTCAGAGATGTTCTGAACACAGTTCAGTTTGAATTTTTTTGAGGGAAAGAGCCTCAAAATGCCTCCTTCTGGGTTCCCTCACTTTAGGGTGTCAAACCTGACAGATCTCACTTATTTCATGGCCCACTGGCCCTGGTGCTTTGTCATCACGCTGATCTTTTCCCTTTTCATAATTGGATGTGCTCTCCCTCCTCACTGAGTGACATTTGAAGAGCAGCCTGTGGGATCAATGAGAAAGCAGGGCTGGCAGAGAGAAATAATCACTTTTATCAGCCCAACTGACATAATTGGAATAAACAGCCGGGCTTTGGGCATGGAAGGCTTTGCTGAGGACAGTGAGGAGCTGTGTGCCTGCCCAGATGTTTATCACAAACTGCAATGGAGTGGCCTGCCCAGATCAGGCTCTTTTATCCATAGCCTATCCTAACTACAATAATTACCACATTTATGTTACTATTCTCCAATCACTCAAAGTTAGCACATTACAGTTTAAGCTAGAAGTTGTGTTTCAGTTTTCTTGCAGTGGAAAATTCTGAGACCATTTTACTTGCAACTTTTGCTGACTTGTTTGCCTGTGCTATCTTTCTGCTTGGTTAAAACATCTTCTTGTTTGAGGTGGGTTTATGCTTTGCTCTAAGTTATAACAACTTTTTCTAACTATCATACTTTTTCTAACTATCATATTTTTTCTAACTATCATACTTTTTGATTCTTTGGTTATCCAGTAAGACTAGCTCAGCAATTCTTTTATATCAAAACTTGCTTCTCTATTATTTCTTCATATTCTACATTCAAAAATCTTTCTGCTAAATATACATATCCGTGAGACTTTATTGTCAAACTTTTATCTTTCCTAACACCCAGATTTTAACCCCTTCAGTGCCAGGAGGGAAGCAATTGCTGTGTTTCAGAGCAGACCAAGGGAAAGGAAATTGCTGGACACAATGAGCCTGGTGCAAAGCGAGGCTTTGTGTGGAACTTGACCCTGCTGGAGCACTGAGCAGCCGGGATTCATTGTCTCTGAGCTGCTCAGCCATCAGTCAGCGCTGCTGTGGCTGCAGGTGAGAGAGTGACACAAGTGAGGGCAGCAGAGGAAACCGGGGTGGGGAGAGCAGGGCAGCGACAGCCGCAGATAAAAGATGCTTATCGCGGCCTTTTCTTCCCCCTGCTGCTTTTCCCACAGCTGAGCTTGGTTTCCAGGGCACAGGAGCTGCTGTGTCCAAGCCACCCCTCCCTAACTCTGGGCTGGTCCCTTCAGTGCCCCCTGAGCCCTGCTGGTGCCAGCGATGTCCCTTGTCTGTCCCCAGATCTGCTGTCCTGGCAGGCTCTGAGGCTGCACAAGGGGAATTTGACACACCTGGGGGGGTTTTGGGGTGGTTTCTGCTCCATCACCAGCTTGGAGGGGACCCCAGCCAGGTGCAGGGGGGGTCACATTAATGCAGCCATAAATTCCCCAGGCTGGGCTGGAGTTGCACACTGGTGGTGTGAGGCCAAGGCTGATTCCAAGACAAATGCACCGAATTGAAGGGTCCTTCTGATTGTTCTTTGGTTTTCTCCCTTAGCTCCCTCTTTGGCAATCTCTGCTCACCTTTTAGAGTGGGCACAGGGCTTGAGATGATTTTTTGTCTTTGAGTCCACAGCTGTGGCCCCAAAACCTTTTTGCTGCCTTTTTGAGCTGCCCGGGCAATTCCCATCAAGCAGGAGGCAAATGATGTGGCACCTCCCCTGGTGTAAAGCTCTGGCTCCCATAAATAATGGCCATGGATACAGGAGATATTCCATGAAAACAGCACGGGGACCTCTGCTCTGTCCCCTGTCCATCCAGCAGGATCTGCTGTGCCCCCAGGTGAGCCCTGGAGCTGAGCACACAGGTCCCTGTGTGCAGGGAGGACAGACCTCCACCTCTCTCCTAATTTTAGAAGGTAGGAAAAGGAACGCCATGTGCTGAATATGTGCAGAGTCCAAGAGGAAATTTGGTTTTTCCTGAGAGCTTTCTTATCAAACCTGCCTCGTATCAAACCCAAAATAGCTGAGTGGCTGCTGAGCTTTGCCTCAGCCCAGAGGGGCTGGACTGAGGAGGAATTGCTGCAGGGTGGGATGTTCTTCACCTGGGGCAAACCCAAGAGGCTTTAATTTGCTTTAATCACCTTTTCCTCCTGGACCCTATGGACCTTTGCAGGCATTGTGCCCACGGTTTTCTGTTTTCCCTCACTGAAACACAATCAACAATTCCATATTGCTCCAGCAATATTAAGAGGACATTCACTGTTGTCTGTTCTTTTGGAGCAACTTCACAAGATAGTCCTAAAAAGTCTGGGTTTCAAAAAGTTTGGGTTTCTCTGTGGCTACAGCACAAAAGGTCCCATCCTTTCCCTAAAAACCTTGCTGGAAAAAGAAAATAACAATTCAAAAGTGGCTTAGGTTAATTGTTGGAATTCTGTGTAAAGCCTCAGCCTGTTCCATTGTAACCACATTTCCCTTCTCAGAGAAAAGCAAGGCACAACTTCCCAAGGATATTTCTGGGATTCACATTCTCTGAATTTCAGAGAAAGAAAAAACCAATTTTTATTTCGTTTGCTGTTTCTGTGTTGTTCACAAGTAGAATGCATTGTAGAAGATTGTTTACTTGAAGAGAGTTGCTAATTAGATTCTGGTGTGAGTGTTTTGATTTATTGACCACTTGAATCCAGGCGTGTGCGTGAAGATTGTTAGCTGAATCACAACATTCTGTGCAGTTGTGTGCTTGCGCAGATTCATTTTAGGTGTAGTTGTTAGGAAAATGAATCCACAAACACCAGAGGTTTATGTCCAAAAAGGAGAGAGAGGAGTCCTTTTACTCTATTCCAATAATGGCAGAGGCCATGGGGCATTCCCCTGGGATCTCTCACATTTTTAGAGGACTCAGCCTCCTTTTTATCCCAATTTCCCAGCCACATTTCCCTTCTCTTTCCCCATTTCTGAGGTACTTGAGAGGTTCAGACTCCCCAGAACATCTGGTACCAGAGATTCCCCTCTAATGTATAACCCTCCCTTTTAATTTTTAATTCTTATGGAATTTTAGGGTTTTTTTTTTCTTCCCCATTATTTCTTTCATCTCTCAATGTCTAATTTCATTTATCAGCAAACTTAAAGTTTATTTGTAAAAGCAAATATCTTTTCCCATTCATCAATAAGTGGAATCCTTCCCATTGTTTCTTTTATCTCCCAGAGCTGGTTTGATCTTTCAGCAGCCCCACAGCTTGTTTGGAAAGACAAATCCACTATTCCTCTCATAATGTAATATAGTATAGACTAATAGTAATGTAATATAGTATATAATATAAATATATTATATATATAAATATATATATGTGATAAATATTATATATATGATATAATGAGGTGATAAAATTATATATAATTATATAATATATAAATATATATAATTTTATATATATAAAATTATATATATAATATATAATTTTATATATATAATTTTATATAAAAATTATATATATAATTATATATATAATTATATATATATAATTTTATATTTATATAAAATTAGCCTTCTGATAAGATAAGAGTCCTCCTTGTCATTCCTCCCCCTCGTTGGGGCTGCCCTGCTCTTTCTGGATTCCATCACTCATCCCTGTGTTTCACACAGACCCTGGACAGTTCCAGCAGGAATTGCCACAGGGATTTTCCTCTGAGCACAGAAATGAATGGATGCTCTAAAGAAAACTCACTGGCTGAGCTCTGTAAGATTTGGGGACTGGAGGATCCTTAATAAAGTGACTGGGATTGAGGAAAACCACACAGAGAACCCTACACGAAACCACCCGCAGACCATGCAAAGGCAGATGTTTAATTATCTACTATAAATTAATTTGCTTAATTGGGGGCCGAGTCTGGCGGCGAGAAGGGTGGGGTGAAAACAGACAGAATTCACCTCTGCTCCTCCCTCTCAGCCTGGCCGTGATGGGAACCGCATTAAACCATTCCCTTTCTCCAGGGGAATCCAGTCCATTCCCAGCTTTCCTCTCTCATCCCACCTTTTATACTCCATTCTCGTTTTCTCACTCAGGAACGGAAGGCAGAGCAGCCCCTGGAAGCGAAAGGCACCGCCCCGGGAGGAATTTGGAAGGAATTACAGACATCACTTTGGATGATGTGATTTATTTTTCTTTTCTTCTGCACAGGCAGGAAGGGTGAGCTCGGCTCGCATCTTCATCACACGGCTCAGAAAGTCACAAGGCCCCTCATGACAAGATTTTTAAAGTATTTATTAACTAATAAACCACTGCTAACAAGTATATCTATGCTTTTGACTCAATCTTTAAATATTTCATCTTATGGACTCATGCTGCAGTGTGAAATTTCTTAGTTAATCATGTTATGACACACAAACTCACAGTGCTGTACTCCAATCTAGAGGAAGCAAAAACTTTTGTCTGTCACCTGTTTATAAATCCCTTATTTTTTGAGGAAACAAGGACAGATCCGTGATTTTGCCTCCTAATCTTTCTTCTAGTTAGCTCAACGTGTCTCTGCTTTAAACTATAAATCCACATTCTCGCTTCTAGCACTTAAGTTTGGAGGCTTTTTCTAAGGTCTCAGATCAAATTCTGTGTTTGATTATAAGGTCTTAGATTAAATTCTCTGTTTCAATCTAAGCTTTGGCTTCCAGGCCCAAAGTTCTGAGTTCTCTGCATTTCAGATTCCAGCACCACCCGGGCTCCTTCCCCACCTCAGCCCCTCTGGAATGTGAGACAAACCCAGTTTAATTCCTTAAACAAACCCAGTTTAACTCCTCAAACAAACCTTATTTAACTCCTTAAACAAACCCTGCTGAACTCCTCAAACAAACCTTATTTAACTCCTTAAACAATGGCAGTAATTGCTTTTAGATGGGCTATTGTGTGCAGCACCCACCTCGGAGATGGTATCTGGGATCGGGCCTTTGTGTGGTGCAGAGATTTAACAGCACACCAGATTACATCTCTGACCAGTGTTTTTATTTGCTGAGCGACGATAATTGGGTGATTTTAATCTGGGCTTGATTTTATTTTAATTTTTCTGGATGCTGCCAGCCCTGAGGGAAATGGTGTAAGGCTGTCTCGTGCTAAAATTAGCCCTGGCAAGCTCGAATTCGCCCCTTCCGCCAGCTCCCGGCAGAATATTTGGGATAAAAATCGGCTCCAAGCCTGACCAGAGAACCTGCAATTCCCACCTCACTATTACCCTTTTCCATGGAGGCACCGACTCCACGTTTTTAGAGCTTTGCATCCTCCAAAATTCCTCCCCACTCCCCAGAGAACAGGAATTTTCTCCCTCAGCTCACCAGAAAGTATCGAAAGCTCAGCTTTTTGCCTTAAAAATCCACCCTCGTGCCTGGAAGCAGGAATTTTTGTCAGTCACCTGTTTATAAATCCCTTGTTTCTCAAGGAAACAAGGACAGATCCTTGGTTTTGTCTCCTGAACTGCTGAAAGAAAGAGATTGAGGAGGTGACAGCAGCACAATGTCCCCATTAGGGCTGGGGGCACATCTTGTGGGTGACAGGGCAGGGCAGGAGCTGTCAGCACCACGAACTGATGGGAGCACCAGGCTTTGTCCCACAAAAACAAGAGGTGACTGCAGGGGAGGAACTCCTGTCCCTGTCATTTGAGAGCATCTCCCTCCTTCAGTTTCCACAACATCTTAAATTGCTTCCTGAGGGCCTGGCTGAGGTGATTTACAGGGATTTTACGGGCACAGGAGGAGCAGATCCAGTGTCTGATGCCAGGCAGGGCATCCCAGACTTTTCATCTGGGAAAAAGCCTTGGTCCTGTCCAGCCTGAGAGTTCCAGGGTGGCTGTGGCTGACAGACCCTGGTGAGGAACATTTTGTAGGAAGGTTTGCATTCCCTTTCCCTGGAAATCTCAGCTCATTCCTATTGCATGAGTTCAGGCAGCTGCCGAGTTCAAGTGGGTGCAGTTTTAAAAGGGAAAATCCTGCTCGAAGCCCAGAATAAATAATTATGGATACAGCCATATGAAAAATAATTATAAGGCTTTAAATAAGCTCAACTAAAATAAACAGCTTTACCTGCTGGCAGCCTGAGCCCAGCACGCCCAGCCATGGGTGTGGATGGATTTTGGAGCAATGAAGGAGTTTGGAGGGGCTGCATCTCTCTGGAATGTGGTGCCAAGGGGAACAGAGCAAGAGTGGGAGCAGGAGGTGGTGGGCTGACCCCAGAGCTGTCACCACCATGCTTTCCTTCCCCCAGGGATTTAAAGCTCATTAATTACCCAATCCTCACAGTCTGGTTATTGTTGGCATTGCACATGAAGCCAGTGGGAGATGTGGGAGACCCCAGTTCACAGGAATTTCGCTCTGGGGGGAGGAATTCCAGCGTCTGGCAGAGCCAGCCCTCAGCTGTTTGATGTTTCTGTGGAGATAAAATCTGCCCAAATTTGTGCAGGGTCTGGAGCTGGGGGATTCAAATGCTGTCAGTGCCACGAGGGAAGGCAAGGAATAAAATATTCCTGCCTGGATGGAGCCTTTTGTGACACACCAGCAAAATGGGACAGAAACTTTGATTCTGCAAGGAGAGGGAACACATCTGGAGTGCAGGAGGGATCTGAGATCCATGTCCTCTGTACCTGGGTGTCCCTTCCACAGGAGGGATGTGAGATCCATGTCCTGTGCTCCTGGGTATCCCTTTGAGATCCATGGCCTGTTCTCCTGGGTATCCCTTTCACAGGAAATGTCCCTTTAATCCCCAGATTCCTGCTCCTGAGCCACCAGCAGTTATGGATGATGTTAAGGATGCACAGCCAGGACAGGGAAATGCACCAGTGCCATCCTTTCTGCAGCTGAAAAATGGGGAAATCCTGGGGCTCTCCCTTCTAGGCAGGGCATTCTCAATGCTCTGGGCTTTCCTGGTTCATTCATGCACTTTTGCACATTTTAATTCCTTAATGGCAGCCAATCTGTGCCTGCCTGCACCCAAATTCACAAACCACTCCTTGGCACCCTGCACCTCTCTCTGCTCCAGGCTCAGCAGAGTTGGGATACATTGATTAAAACCCCTTTTGTTCCTGCAGTTCAGGAGAGCAGAGAACTAAAAAGAGCAGCCTAAAGGGCCTTTCCTGGAAGAAGACAGGAGATCTAAGAAAGTCAGGAATCCCCCAAAGGGTGAACATTTGTTTGATTATTGCAGAGCTGCGGGGATGGGATCTGTGGGAGGGCTGAGGGTGCTGAGCAGCCCAGGCTGGAGGAGCTGCTGTGGTTCCTAATGAACCTCCTGTGTTCCCCAGGGAAAACCTCTGAGCCTGGACGTGACTCACAACTGCTGCTGGGAAGGAAAATTTGAATGCCCTGTAAAAGATTTCTTTATTATCCCTGCAGTGCTTCAGGAGAGAAAGGAAAATTTGAATGGAGCAGAAACTGCCCTGAGCCCCTGTTAGAGCTTTGCTGACAACTGGCTCTGGAGCATTGCAATTAACTTTAAACCATGTTAATGAGGTAGAAAAAACAAAAGGGCAAAGAAATGAAATGGCTGCTGCAAAAATATTTTCACCTGCTTCCAAGAGAGGAGCAGCTCTTTCCTTATTGTTTTGGAAGGGATTCCTCCCTCTCAGATTAAAGGTTCATTTTCCAGCACACCAGGATGGGATGTGTGAGCCCACAGAGAGAGAATTGAGAGGATAAATGTTCCCATGGCTGCAGCCAGAGGAAAAGGTGGAATGAGAGGGAAGAAGCAATGTGCAATTAGAGGGAATTTTTGCAGTATTGACAAGGCAGTGCTGCCTAATAATTAATTTAGGCAGCACCTAGAATGACAGGGCATTCAAATGTGTTTGTTCCTGGTATTCCATGGGGATGAACCGTGCCTGGGAAAGGTGATTCCCCCCAGCTCCTGTTACAGAATTCACAGCTTCCTGTCAGGCAGCAGAGCAGGAGCCTTGCAGGGATCCCAGAAATCCCATCCAGAGGGGCTGGACAGCTCTGAGGGGTAAAATCCATCCCATCCTCCTGAGTTTGCATCCTGCGCTCCATCGGCTGGCAGTGCCCCAGGCAGGGAATTGTCTTCATATCTGACCATGTAGGGAGCGAAGGTCCCGAGTCTAATGGAAAAGGAGTTTTAATGGAAAAACAACACGAAATCCTCATCCTGCATCCAGGGAAGGGAAATCCCTGTCCTGCACCCAGGACATTTGCATTTGTGGGCTCTGGGAAGAGCTCAGGGCTGCTCAGTGCACTGAGAAATTGCTCTTTTTGTTTTTGTTCTTTTTGTTTTTGTTCCTTTTATTTTTGCTCCTTTTATTTTTGCTCCTTTTATTTTACATCCTGCAGCATTTCAGAGCTACAGCTCAGAGAACGCCTGGAAATCCTAACTGGGATCTGAACTTACAGGTAATGAGGAAAATCATTAAAAAATGTATGGAAAGGAATTTTTGGATGTGTTTCTGCTTTTCCTAAAGAGACAAAGCACTTAATGAAAGTGAAGGAAAAGGAAAAGAAAAACGAGACTCAGATATTATAGGGGTGATATCTCTTCCTGTTTGCCACAAGAAAAGTAAAATCAATGGGTTTCTAAGGGCCAAGGGGAATATTTCATAACCTTAAAGGTAAATCCACAAAAACTGGGGATTTCTGACTTTAAACACAAAATTTAAACTGTAGCACTAAGAGAAATCTTTATGGAAAAAATAGTTTTGTTTTCTATATAAAGGCAAGATTTAGAAGGCATTTACTGATTCCTGGTTATGATAAGACTGACAAATAAAGAAAGATTTTTAGTGTCCAAAATTTAATTTAAAGGAGATGGAAACAATTATTTATTTTTGTGAAAAAAACCAAACAAATCACAGAAGAAAAGACTTTTCCTCTTGTTCCAGGTGTGCAGAACACCTGGGAAAAATTTCCACACTTTCCATGGAGGTAAAATTTGGTCAGTGTTATAAAAAGCTCCCTGACATGTTTCTTTATGTCTCTTCTCTCTGCTGGGAGGTGTTTTCTGGATTTCTCCTATTCCTTTCCAACCGAAGGCTGATCAGAAGAAGACAAGACAAGACTTGGTAACGTTTCAGATGATAAAAAAAATAAATTAAAATGTCAGTCCAGTGTCAAGGGGCTTTACACTTTATATTTCTTCTTTTCCAGGCTGAGGGAGGTGGGAATGGGGATCAGGGTTATTAAAGCTCAAACCACAAGGAGCTTCTGGAATTTTCCTCCTCTCTCATTTGGTGTTGCCAGGTGGGAATAAGAATGGAATTAGCAGCTCCTCGTGCAGAATGGATGTTCCACTGATGGTACAGGACATCATCCATGGTTTATTCCCCTTGTTTCTCCACGTCTCCTCCATCCTGAACATCTTAAATTCATCTGGAGACGCCTGGAACGTGCGGGAATCTCTGGGATTTGTACAGCACGTTTGGCCAGGGCCCTGGACAGCATCAGCCTCATCCCAGGGCTTTGGGAGCTCCCCAGCCTGGTGCAGAAAGGCTGAAGAGGCTTTCTGACGTAAACAGAGCCTCCTCTCGCCACGGAGAGAAGACCAAAGGGAATTTCTGGCACAATCCAGAGTGAGACATAATTTTGTGATGACCTCTCCCAGCTCCATCCCTTCGCTTGGCACCAGGTTCAGCGTCTGACACACGAATTTAAATTTCTATCCATCTACAGCACTTAAAGACCAAAAATCTCTCCAGGTCCTGGTCCTCGCTGCTCCCTGCAGAAGCAGAGGCACAGAATCAATTCAATCTTTTTAAATCCAAGAGAAGATGAATTTTGGGAAGGTGAAATATGGAAGGTGAAATATGGAGAGGTTATGCCTAGGGGCACACAGGAAATCAGCAGCACAGCAATTCCCATTTCCCAGATTCTCTCTGTGTGCTCTGCAAGGTTTTCTCCCACTGCCACAGGACCTGGAGCAATGAGGGAATTCCATCCCAACTCCAAGCTCTTCCAGCTCTGCCCTGTTGGTTCACTCAGTTTCCCAGGAAATAAAGCTCTGGAATTCAGCAGCAGCTGCCCTTCAGTGGCAAGCAGAGCTCCCTCAGCAGCACACCAGGGCTTTGCTGGGGTTTCCATTTATTTTCTCCAACTTCATGCAGAGTGAGGCCAGGATGGGGCAGGAAGGATCTCCTGGAGTCACCTGGAAGGGAGGTTTGGAACATCATAATCTGTCCTTCAAGGGGTTCCTGTTGGCTTGACCTTTTCTAGAGAGCTTTTCCCGCCAGGAGCCATCAGAGTTTGTAGCCAGGAGAGCCCAGACCCAGCCCTGGGATGTCCCTGGAGGGCTCTGCAGCTGCAGGCCAGCACAGAGAGGCTCTGACACCCCTGAGCCCCAGCCCAGCCTCATCAGCCTCTTCACCCAGATGACTCAAAGGAAATACCAGCAGGCTTTGAAGCTCTGGGGCAGGCAGGGAAGCGCTGCCAGCTGGGCACAGCTCCAATCCCAGCAGGAAAAGAGTAGGAGCACAGCTCTGTGCCCAGGGTGAAGCTTTTCCAGGCATTATCCCAGGAATTGGGGTTGGTTTGCTCTGGAAACCCAGAGCACCACAGGGAATATTCCTCTGTCTGCTCTGGGGTGCCCTGACCCCCAGGGCAGCACTGACTTTGACCCTCATTCATGGAGAAAGTTCCCTAAACTCCAGAATAGACTAGGACCCACAGAAGTGTGCAATAGATTGTAGAGAGCAGTGTAGGTGTGTCACTTGGTGAGAAATTGAGATTTTGGGATTTTTAGTGTGTTGTGGATGGCAGCAAGATGGAGGTCACAGGGTGTCATCCTGGGTTTCTTCTTCATGCTGCTTCTTCCTCCTTCTCCATGGGTTTGGGTGGCATTTTGTAATTGGGCAGAAAAGTCCCCATTGCAGATCTTTGGGATCAGTCATTGGGTTAAAAGGGGAAATAATCCAGGTGTCAGTTCTTCATTGGAGAGTTTGGATAGTTTAAAAGACCTTTTGTGCCTTCTAATGAGAAGCTGCAGAACTCACAGCAGTGAGGCTGTTTTACTGACAAGAAATAATAAACACCTGAGTCTGAACATGAACTATCATCTCAAGTGCCTTCAATCCAGCCCCAGAGAAACCCACCACTGGCACCCCCCCATTTTGCTGCTGTCAGGGCAGGCCAGCAGGATCTGGCTGTGTTCTCTGGGATTCCAGGTTTGTGCACAGCCTGCTGACATCAGGAATCCATCGTGGCCTGGGCTGATCCCACAGGGAAACCTCCATCCATTCATCATCTCTTATCAACACCCTGCCCAGGTGGGGCAGTGACCAGGGAGTGTTTGGGAGTGCATTGTTTCACAGCAGGGTCACTGCTGGAGCAGCACCAGGACACTTCACTGCCACGTCCCCACTGTGTGCCTGTGGGCTTGGAATAGTCAGCAAGAAATTCCTTCACTTTGAGAGGAATGGTGGATTTGATTTCCGAACAAGCTGTGGGGCTGCTGGTGGATAAAACCAGCACTGGGAGATAAATAAACAATGGGAAGGATTGCACTGATTGATGAATGGAAAAAGAGAATTGCTTTTACAAATAAACTTCAGGTTTGCTGATAGATGAAATTAGACATTGAGAGATGAAAGAAACAACAGAGAAGAAAAACCCCTAAATTCCTCAAGAATTAAAAATGAAATGGCATTGTTATACATTAGAGGGAAATCTTTGGTATCAGGGCATTTTGGGAAGTCTGAAGCTCTCAAGTAACTCAGAAATGGGGAAAGAGAGAAGGGAAATGTGGCTGGAAATTGGGATAAAAAGGGAGGCAGCATCCTCCAAAAATGTGAGAGATCCCAGGGGAATGCCCCATGGCCTCTGCCTTTATTGGAATAGAGTAAAAGGACTCCCCTGTCTCCTTTTTGGACATAAACCTCTGGTGTTTGTGGATTAATTTTCCCAACAGCATGTTTAAAGCAGAAACTTTTGTAGATCCTGGAGACCAAGTAACGCAGGGATGAAGTAGAAATTTTTAAATTTTTTTTTTAATTTCAAATGGGTTTGAGAAATATCCTGTGGGTTTTGGCATTAAAGGGAGAATGAACAGAAAGTCCATGCAAATAAAATTCATCCTGGCAGAGTCTTTTGGATTAGAGGTGAATTAGAACTCATTAATTAGAATTAGAATATGACTCTGGTGTGTGTTGGCATGAAATGATGCCAGGGCTGTGCCCCCACATGTGCTGCCAGCTGTGGGTGAAACACTCAGGCTGATATATAGAATATAATAGAATAAAATAATAAAATATAGTAAAATTTTAAAATAAAATAATAAAATAAATTAAATAAAAATAATATAGAATAGAATAAAATAATAAAATAAAGTAAAATAAAAAAATTGAAATAAAAGAAAAAAAATTAATTAAAAAATAAAATAATAAAATCTTAAAAATAAAAATTTAAAATAAATTTTAAAATTAAATAAAATATAAAATATAAATAAAAATAAAATTAAAAAATAATAAAAAATAAATTAAAAATTAAATTAAAATATAAAATAAAATGTAAAATTAAAATGAAATAAAGTTTAAAAATGGCATTGCCAGTGCTGAAACAAGGTGGAAATTGCAGACATTTTATTATTGCAGTGCCCTGAGTGTCAGCAAATCCACATTCCTCACTATTCACTGCCATCCTGCCCCTGCTGTGTGTTCCATGAGGTTTTTACCGAATCCATCAGTACCAAAGTTCATCTCCAAGCAAAACCTGCAGCCCTAAAGGATCAGGGATCTCCTGCAGGGCTGGAGCTGCATGTGAAGGGTGTGAGCAATGTCAGCAGCTCCATGGCAGCATCACCCCCTGTTTGCAGCTCCTCGCTGTGAATGAGCAGCACAAAAACCTCTCAGGAGCCTCTTTGTTCCCAGGGCAGACTCTTGTTTTCATTAGAACATCTCGGGCAGAATCTGGTCTCATTTCCATTGATAACAATCCTGCTGTGCTGCTGCAGACGCTGAGGGATTGCAGGCACATCGTGGTGCGGCCCAGCAGAGGCTGTCCCTGTGCTCAGGGGCTCCTGGGCAAGGGACAAACAGCAGCTGGGGAAAATGACCTGGGCCAGCAGCACAAGTCCGGCCATTCCCATGAACACATGGTGACAAGGTTGGGCAGAGCTGTTGCGCTTCATTTCGTGTTTCTCCTGCTCCTGAAGCTCTGTTTTGGCTGGGGAAGCAGGGCAGAAAAGGAGAGGGGATTCCAAGCCCAAAATAACTGAGCAGCCACTTTTTCAGTTCTGGCCAGGGTTGGTAAAGGAGATTCCTCACTGTGGCTTCAATTCATCCTTAGACAAGGGATAGAGGCAAAGCAGCTGAAAGTTTGTGTGGATCTCACAGATGAGTGCTGCTATCACCACTTCTATCCTCTCCTGAGGGAAACCAGGTGAAAATTGAGGGATAAATCAGAGCTCAGCACAGGCTGAGCCTTCCCCTGAGCTTCACTGAAAGTTCAGGGATGCTGGGACACGCAGGAATTCAGAGGCACCTGCAGCCCATGTGGAATTTTGACCCTCATCCCTGGGAGCTGCAGGAGCAGGGACCCTCTGTACTGCTGCGCTGTGTCCCTGAAGACACCTGAAGTAACTTCTGGATAAGGACAAGCTAAAAAAAGACAACAATTTCATTAAACAAAAGCAGTTTTGAGGTTTTGAAGAGCCTGGAGACCCCACAGCCGCCCCCTGCCCATCCCAGAGCTGTCACAGATCCGTGCTGGCAGCTCTGGTTTATTCCCTGAGGAATGGGGGGAGGTTTCCCCTGGGGAACTCTCTGGTTATCAGTTTCCATCACTCATGGTTTGTGCCCTGGCTGGTTCAGGACAGAGCTGCTCCCCCCCCATTCCCAGTGACCCCACCACCATCTCTTCCTGGACAAAATTCCCAGGGATTGCTCTCCTCTTCCTTTGTGCCCACATTGTGAAAGAACAGAGCTGGCGTCGTGCTGAGGACACAGAACTCAAGGCAAAAATAGCAGAGGGAAAATTCAGCCTTGATTTTTCTTTTCAACAGATGGGGGCACTCCACAGATCCTCCCCATGATGGATTATCCTCGCCATCATGGGGACAGCAGCTGGACACAGAGTGCAGCCAGCAGGGGCTGTGCTGGGTGCCCACAGGAGAGCTGGAACTCAATCCCTCCAGGGGGATTTCACCTCTTTTCCCATCCCCATGGCACAGGGGGCTTTGAGAAAGGAGTGGCAAGTGGGAATCAGCTCCAGCTGAGCTGGGAAACACCAGAGCACCCATCCAGGCAGGCAGCAGCTTCCTAGACAGGCAGCTCCAGGGACCAAGCTGGCACTGCTCACAGGAGTAAATGAATCAGAAAGTGACTGCGCCTTCCAGGGAGGACAATAAAGATAAAAATCAGGATTTGAGGTTGTTTGGCTTTTTGTGAACTTCAGCAGAAGGAAGGGTTCGAGGCAAACACGCTCAATCAGTGTTGGAGATCTTTCCATGGTTGTTTTATGCAACCAAAGGTCTGTGCCTGACCAGGGGTTTCAAGGAATGAAGGATTCCTGTGGTGAGGGCTGAGTGGAAATTTAGCAATGTTTTATGGACTTGAATATCATTTTTGTTTTTCAAACAGCTGGGACAAGAACGGAGGCTCCAATGGAAGCAGCTCAGGCCTGGGCTCTTGCCAGGTCAGTGGTGGATTCTGTGTTTGACTCAGGGTTGAACAGCTCAGGAAATCTCATTTCAGGCTTGTTCCACAGCCCTGAGCTGCTCCCACTTAGGAATTATTTCCTGACATTCAGCTGACACTTTCCTTCAATTAGTCATTCCATTTCTCTTAACGATCCCCCTAATTGCTTTCCTTTCCTTGTTGGTGTGTGACCCTCCTTCTGTTTGCAGTGTCCTATTAGTCACTGCCTGATTTGTGCCACTTCCATTTCCCTTCATGTCTCAGCAGCTTGAGCCTTCCCCTTTATTTCCATTTAATTCCAATTATTGTGTTTCTCTGGCCTTCTTCTCATGGTGTCTCCAAGGTCTCACAGAACCTTCCAGTGTCTCATATCCCACTGTCAGCACAGGCTCAGTGACACCCAAAAGTGGCATTTCCCACAATTCCAGAATCATTTAGGTTGGAAATGACCTCTCAGCTCATCAAATCCAAGCTGTGCCCCATCCCCACCTTGTCCCCAACCTAGAGCACCAAGTGTCACTCCAGGGATGGGGATCAAACCCTCCCTGGGCAGTTCCAGTGCCTGAGCCCCCTTTCCATGGGGAAATTCCTGCTGTGCCCACCCTGACTGCCCTGGCCCAGCCTGAGGCCGTTCCCTCTCACCCTGGATGCCCCCCTGGCTGTCCCCTCCTGTCAGGAGCTGTGCAGAGCCACAAGGGCCCCCTGAGCCTCCTTTTCTCTGTTGTGCTCACCCACAGCCTTGGATAAAAACATCTGAGGTGCTCCCAAGGCCATTCCCATGCTCTGTTTTGGGTGACAAATGAGAGCTCTTGGTCTGGGTGGTGCCAGCCAGGGATGCCCCAGGTGCCAGGGCTGTCCCAGGTGCCAGGGCTGCCACCTCAGCTGGGCAGTTTTGCTTTCAGCCTCCAGCCCAGCGTTGCAGGGATGTGAAGTGTGATGGTTCCAAAGGGATCCTGCCTGCCCGAGCCACTCCCAGCTGGTTCTCACAGGTCTCAGTCACAGAATCAGCTGCTGCTGCCCTGGAGTCACTGCTGGGGCTGATCTCAGCTAATCCCCAAGCCCAGCTCCACCCAGATACCAGTGCACAGCCTTTGCCTCTGTGCTCACACCTGGACTGGTTTCTGCCAGGCTGGATTTAGCTTGGATGGAGAGTCCTTGCTCTTGCTTTTGATGTTCCACACGTGAGGACTGCAGAATACACAAATTTCACCCTGGCAGCTGGCAAAGAGGTGTCACTGCTGGGGGATTTGTTTGAATGTGAATC
This sequence comes from Zonotrichia albicollis, assembly GCF_047830755.1. Lineage (NCBI taxonomy): Eukaryota > Metazoa > Chordata > Aves > Passeriformes > Passerellidae > Zonotrichia > Zonotrichia albicollis. The sequence goes on from NC_133833.1 coordinate 1,804,412, forward strand.
TGATGCCAGCCTTGGCACCAGGCACACCCAGCCTCTCTTGGGGGACATCAGGAACCCAAGCTCCCTTTTGGAGCTGGTTTGGAGCCAGGGCTGAGGCACAGGCAGTGTTTTTCCAGGGACATCCTTTCCCAGGCTCTCTCCATCACACTGTTTTGTTGTGTTCTCCCTCAATCCCATGATAATTTCCCTCTTTTACAGACACATGTCCAGGAATATTAGCTAAGATCTCTACAGTCTTTTCCTCTGAGAAGATGCTGCTTCAGAAACATTAATCTGCTTTCTTTTCGGAGCTCTGCCTTCCTCCCTCACTGAGCAAAGTGTGCAAGTGCAGCCACCCCATGTGAAAAACCACAGATTCCCTGAAGAAAATTACCTTTATTCCCTCCCCTCCACCCAGATCTGCTCCATGGGCAAAGCTGCAGGAGAACAGAGGTGTGAGAGAGAGGTGGGAAGCACATGGGCAAATAAATTCCTCGGCTCTTGCTCATATTTTGCTCCTTTAGATTTTATTTTTTTTTTTTTTCAAGAATCACCTCTGAAGCGTGTGAAAGAGGGAGCGTTCCCATCAGAGGAGCCGTGCTGCAGAGTGTTCTCACATTTACTCACACCTCTGAGTCACTGCAATCCAAGCTGGGCTCATCTCAGGGCTTGCCACCTCCCCTGGGGAAGCTGCAGCTCAGAGCCTGGACCCCAAACCCTCATCCTGCTGCTCTGCGGATAAACGGGGCTGGGCAGAGGGGGCTGCACTCCAGGCTGGCCTTTCAGCACCTGCACAAGCCTTTTCTGGACAGAAATACCTTGATACACATTTATTCTGTGATTATATATACATTTATTTTGTGATGCCCAAAGCTGCAGAGAGCAGGAGGCAGAGCCAGCCCCACGCTGCCCACGCTGTCACAGCACGGGGGGTGACACAAACCCAGCTGCAGGTGGCGAATCCCAGCAGAAGAGGAGGCTCCTTCAGCCCCAAACCACACAGAGGTGGGAGCTGGGAACAGCCCTGGCACAGATATATTTTATGAAAAATCCTTTCCTTAGGATTTTTTCTCCTGAGAAGCTGAGAGGCCTCAGAAACGAAATGTAAACATTGATTATCTGCTGCTGTGGAATGCAACAGGTGCATCTGTGATTGGGCTCATGTGGTTGTTTCTAATTAATGGCCAATCACAGTCAGCTGGCTCAGACTCTCTGGTCAGCCACAAGATTTTATTCTCATTCCTTTCTATTCCTTTCAAGCCTTCTGATGAAATCCTTCCTTCCATTCTTTTAGTGTAGTTTGAATATATAAATACGATCCAATATAATATAATATAATATAATATAATATAATATAATATAATATAATATAATATAATATAATATAATATAATATAATATAATATAATATAATATAATATATATAACATAACATAACATAACATAACATAACATAACATACAATAATAAATCAGCCTTCTGAAACATGGAGTCAAGATTCTCATCTCTTCCCTTATCCTGGAACCCCTGTGACCTCCACCACACAGCCCCATCTCCCACTGCTCCCACAGCCCAAAGTGAGGATTTAGGAGCCCCAGGGCACAAGGACAAATCACAGCATCCCAGCTGCCCCTCAGTTGATATCCCACGTGTGCCAAACTGCAGGGCCATGGCAAAAATGGCTCCACTTCTGCTTGGCTCTTCTGCTGGCTGGTTCCTGGAATCCCAGAATCCTGGGATGGTTTGGAGGGTCCTTAAAGATCAGCTCCTTCCAGCCCCCGCCTCGGGTACCTTCCATTGGAGCAGGGTGCTCCAAGCCCTGCCTGAAAACCCCGCAGCAGCTCCTGAGTGCTGCTCTGCAGGCACACATTTTAATGCAATTAATAATTGATGCCGCCATTTAGAAACTTTTCATTGCAGTTTTCCATGTGAATCCCCTTGAGACTTCTGAAAATAATGTCAGCAGTTAAAATTTACTCATTTGTGAACATGAGTCAGACTTTTAATTTTTTTTTAATATTTACCAAGCTCTGGACTCCCAATTTCTCTGTCAACAAACTCCTTTTTCAAGAGCAGAATTCCAACTCTTCCCCTCCAAAAAATTCTTCCCTAAATTCAGCTCCAGTCACACCACAGGTTGGCTGTGAGGTGGAGTTTCCTGCGAGGCACCAGCAGCCTGGGAACTTGGAATTTTCATGAGTTTGGGTGTCACTAAAAGACACAAAATAACACAACCTGGACACGCTGCTGTTTTTAAGGTAAAAAGGGAAGTTTATTTTCTGACTCCAGCATTTATAGATTTCTAAAAGTGACAGTGGATTGGAGGGTGTCAGTGCCACCTCTCCAATGACACTGGACAAACCAAATCTCCATCAAATTTCTCTTCCTCCATAAAAGCATGCAGAACAATGAGTTATTTTCAGAAAGTGTGTGAGAAAGTTCGTTACAAGAATGTAAACATCAAAAGGCTTAGAAAAATCTTAAAAAATCATTTGGGTGCTAAATGCAGTCATGGAGGTGATGTAGAAGACAAATGTCACCTTTTAAGGTGGTCTGATGTCCCTGAGATGTGTTTGGAGACAGCTCTGAGTCTTTCTCTGAGGTGCTGCATTGTCAGGGCTGGCCCAGGTTTGGAGCAGAACACGATGAAGTAGATTTTCTTTTTTCTTTTCTTTTCTTTTCTTTTCTTTTCTTTTCTTTTCTTTTCTTTTCTTTTCTTTTCTTTTCTTTTCTTTTCTTTTCTTTTCTTTTCTTTTCTTTTCTTTTCTTTTCTTTTCTTTTCTTTTCTTTTCTTTTCTTTTCTTTTCTTTTCTTTTCTTTTTAAATTTTTCTTCATTGCAACGCTGGCTCCCAGCCCGAGCAGCAACTCCGGCCGGGCGTGGCTCGGGGCTTTGAAGTGCCGAGGAATCCCGGTGACTTTGTTTTCTTTCCTTTGGTGTTCTCTTTGTTTTCTCCTTTTTTTTTTTTTTTTTTTGTTCTCCTTTGTTTCCTTTCCCCTGGTGCTCTCCGTGGGCTGCCTGGGGCAGTGCAGTGCCCTTCACCCGCATTCCTGGCAATGGGATGGACATTCCATCTCCCTCCACTCTGCTGCATCCACAGCCTTGGGACACTGCCCTTCCCAAATCCGGGATGGACATTCCATCTCCCTCCGCTCTGCTGCATCCCTAAACCTGGGATCTGCCCTTCCCAAATCCCTGCTGCTCGTGGCATGCCCAAGGGGATTCTCATTTCTCCCTCTGTTTCTCCAGGTGTTCCTTCCTTGGCTCTTCCACCGAGCATGTTGTTCATCTAATCCTGGTTTTGCTCTTTCCCTTCTTCCCTGCCAATCCAGCACCTCAGAGATGGGGATATTTGTGGGATAGAGGACTTAAAAAGAAGCTTTTCTCCTTGGTAGCCTCTGGAATCTGAAGGAACCAGAATCTTCCAAATATTTCTGCTTGTCCCTGTCTATTTTCCTTTAAAACAAACCCTCTCCTCTCTGTGGGCATGGGCTGTAAATACCCCTGAATTGCTGGAGGAATGTCCCCATCCAGGGAAGGTGTCCCCATCCAGGGAAGGTGTCCCCATCCAGGGAAGGTGTCCACAGCCCCACTTGACCTCTGCAGTGAGTTCAGCCACGAGAAGGCACAAAAGAACAGGAGTTGTTCTGTGGTGTTTCTTCCTGGGGAAATGGGGATGTTTCATAAGTTCTCTGACACTGCTGGAAATGATCTTTTGACATCAGCAAGTGGCAGAGGACTGAATCATAACTCCAAGGGTACAAACCAGGCACGCACAGCCCTTTTCCAGGCTCTCCCATTGCTGTTATTCCACATGGCCCTGGCGCTGGAGCTGCAGCCCTTCATTGGGAGTCACTAACTCCAAATCCACAGCCTGGCATAAAACACCTTGGCTTTTCCCTTGCACAGCTAATGAACTTCATCCAAATGAAGCACCAGGGATAATTGGGAAGACATCTCCTGCCTGTTTCCCAGAATTTCTCCCCCCATTGTGGCATCAGAGCAGCCCCATCCCAGTCCCTGTGCAGCCTTTTCCCTCTGCTCCCCCTCTGGAGGAGGGACCCAGGCAATGAAGGCCACCAAGGGCCACGTGGATTGCTCCCACACCCCACCATTCTTCAGCAGTTCTTGTTCTGCCCGACAAGAGCTCCCTGCTGTGCTGCAGAGCGTTTCCCAAAGCCCATTAGAATTGATGGAAAAGCTCCTGGTGCTTTGGATAGGCTTGGCAGGAGGCCTTATTAGATGGGATTTCAAGTGAATCCTTGACATTTTGCCGTGTGTCTGACTCTCCAGGCAAGCTCCTTTCAAGCCCACTGAATCTCACAGTCCTAAATCCTGCACCTTTGTATTTCTGGGACAGGAAAGAAAAAAGAATAGTGAGGATTAGACTGTAATATGTGTCTAAAGCAAGCCAGGGAAGGGGAGCAGGAAGGGAATTATCCTGCTGCAGCAGCTCTGACACTGAGCTCCAAGGACCTGCACAGTGTTCCCTATCCTAAATCCTCCCTTGTTCTTCCAGGAGCTGCACAAACCACGAGCTCCAGTTAAATACTCAGACAGGCTTTTCTGAAAGCCTCAGGAGCCTTTCCTGACAGTTTTACCTCCTGCACTGAATTAGCTTCCTTCAAAGCTGTGGGGATTCAGCAAAAGCCTTGGAAGTGCACTGGTAGTTCCAGAAACTTCCTGAAGAGCCAAGCCCTTGCTGACTCCTCTGAATCCATCATGGGTGTCCCAGAAATGCCTCCAGACCATAATCTCATTTCTGATCACCCAAGGCATGAGTTATTTCATTCCTGAGCCTGGCTGTGTGGGTTTGGTGTAAATGCATTTCCCCCCACAGCAATCCTGAGGTACAACACTACTTCAAGCTGGCAGAAACACCACTGGCACCAGGCAAAGAAAATTCAAAATGCCAGGAAGGGAAGAAAAAGCCCCATGGAAAGTGCAAGGGCTGTGCCAGGGGCTGTGCCAGGGGCTGCCAGGAGCACACAAAGAGTCTCAGTTTCTCCACAGGGATGTTCCTTTGTGGGCAGCTCCCCTTGGTGCCAGGACACCTCTGTTCCCTGTTCAGGAAGTGCTGGTTGGAATCCCAGGACTCAGAGGCATCTGAACTTGCCCAGAAGTTACAAACAAGGGCATGGCCCTGAATAAACACCAAAAGCTACAAACGAGGGCATGTCCCTGAATGAACAGCCCTTTCCCAGGGGTTTCTCCTGCAGTTGGATGTTATCCCTGTGCCTGGTGCTCCAGGACATCCTCCAAAAGCTTGGGGTCGCTCCAAGCAGGAGGGGGAACAGCCAAATATCCCTACAGGAAATGTGTGTTCATCCAGTATGGCCATGACCCAAAGGGGCTCATGTGACAGAGCCAAAACGTGACAGATTTTCCTGATTTCAGGTCTCCACCTTCGTCCCTGTGCTAAGTGCAGCAGGATGCACACACTGGCAATGTGAATTCTGTCCCTGCAGGCTCTCAAAGCACCTGGGTTGGGGCTGTTGAATAACTTTTGGACTTTTTTCCCTGCAGAATTTCTGTGACCTGACCCACAATTTTCCCTGCCAACAACTCCCAGTGGTTCTGGTGATGAGAGGAGGGCAATGACACCTGGATCCTTTGGGATCTTCCTCTCCAGGCTCTCAAAGCACCTCGGTGTGGGGGCCTGAATATATGTTGTATTGTAAGACCTGTGTGGTTCCGAGTTGCTCCAAACGAGCTGCAGCTGCAGGGTCCTTAGTTGGGCAGCAGCTGTAGCTCGTGAAGGTAACTGAGATAAATAGGGGTGGGTCAAGAGCCCAAGAGGAGCCCCTGAGAAGATAGAAAGGACTGTGCTGCAGAGAATGGAGAAGAGCCCCAGCAGAGAGGGAAGAACAACGCTGCAGCAAAGATTACAACAACTGGTGACCCCGACGTGATGAAGAATGCACAACCAAACATTGAAAGAAGGTATGGAATCCCCCGGACAGCTGAGAGCTGTGGCAGCCTGAGAGCTGGGACTTTGGAATATCAGCCAGAGAGGTGGGACTATAGAAGATAGGACAGCTGAGAGCTGTGGCAGCCTGAGAGCTGGGACTGTATAGGGATATGTATATATTCTATGGTTGTATCTAAGACAGCCGAGAGCTGTGGCAGCCTGAGAGCTGGAACTGTATGCGTATTGTGATTGTATAATTGTTAAAAGAAAAGGGGGGAAATGTGGGGGCCTGAATATATGTTGTATTGTGAGATCTGTGTGAGTCCAAGTTGCTCCAAATGAGCTGCAGCTGCAGGGTCCTTAGTTGGGCAGCAGCTGTAGCTCGTGAAGGTAACTGAGATAAATAGGGGTGGGTCGAGAGCCCAGGAGGAGCCCCTGAGAAGAGAGAAAGGACTGTGCTGCAGAGAAAGGAGAAGAGCCCCAGCAGAGAGGGAAGAACAACGCTGCAGCAAAGATTACAACACCTCGGTGGGGCTATTGAATAAATTTTAGTCTGTTTTTCCTGCAGAATTTCTGCGACCTGAGGCAAATTTTCTCTGCCAACAATTCCCAGTGGCTCTGGTGATGAGAAGAGAGCGGTGGCACTCAGATCCTTTTGGATGGCGATGGCACCCAGATCCTGTGGGATTTGCCTCTTCAGGCTCTCAAAGCACCTCGTGGGGCTGTTGAATAACTTTTAGACTTTTCTTTTCTTGCAGAATTTCTGTGACCTGACCCAGAATTTTCCCTGCCAACAATTCCCAGTGGCTCTGGCGATGAGAGGAGGGCAATGACACCCGAATCCTTCAGGATGGCAATGGCACTTGGATCTTTGGGATGGCGATGGCCCCTGGATCCTTCGGGATCTGCCTCTCCAGGCTCTGATTCCATCACAAACCTGGCCTGTGGCACAGCATCCTCTGTTCCTGCTCTGCTGGGCACTGAGGGGATTCAGTCCCTGGCCAGCTCAGGAGCAGTTCCTGTCTGGCAGGGGCTGGAGGCAGAGCTGCTCCCACAGCATCACTGGGCTGGCAGTGCCAGGACAGGAACAGGCTCTGAATCACTGCAAAAAGGGACAGAACACTGCTGGCAGCAGGACAGAACGGAAACTTGGCTTTCCAAACATTTGCTGAAGGTTCAGGCCCTGTGGTTATGGTGTTAATGAAGGGATGCAGGCACAAATTGGGTGAAAGTCAATTAACGCTCACTGAAAGGTGATGATATCCTAAAGGCCCCTGGGAAATGGCTTTGTTTGTCCAATATTAAATAATAACACATTAAATAATAACACATTATCCAATATTAAATAATAACACTGTTTAGCCACTGCCAGCTCAGGATCCTGCAGCCAGCTCATTATCCCCTCAAAGAGAATTTAACATTCCTCTTTCCCCTTTTCCTGATGGGAACAGTGAAGCAAAGCCAGGGGAAATGACTTGTTTGGTGTTATCCACTTGCCCTGCCCTAGTTCCCTGTGCCCTGGCAGGAGCCAAGGAGAAGTGACCTGAAAAGCAGCACAAAAGGAGACTCAAAACTTTCAACTTCACCTTTGGTTTTTGCACACAAGTTAACCAGAGATAACCAGATAACCTGTATTTCCACTGGGAATTGTTGGCAGGGAAAATCGTGGGCCAGGTTACATAAATTGTGCAGGAAAAAAAATTAATTAATTAAATAAACTCAAGTGCTTTGAGAGCTTGCAGAGGCAGAATTCACATTCCCAGTGTGCGCATCATGCTGCACTCAGCACAGGGTTGAAGGTGGAGACCTAAAATCAGGAAAATCTGTTACACTTTTTACCATAAAAGCCATGATTCTGAAAGAAATGCTCAAGGTTTAACAACCATGTCAAAACCTGAGGAGAAACTCTGGGTTTGAGTTTTAACCTGAGCAATGAAGAGTTTCCTCCCCAGATGCCCCTTTCCATGGGATCCCCATCAGCATGTAGTGATGGAGCTGAGCTGGGCACAGAGCTCTGGGTACAACTCAGATTTCTGCCCATGAAAACTCTGATTTAGGGAGGGGAGAGGGTGTTGGATGCTCCTGGGTGCTGGGAAAATCCTGGAGAGCTTCCAAAGAGCAGCTGAGGTGCCACCACCCTTCTTTTTCCCTCAGATTGCTCCTGGATGGTGCCTTTGCTTTGTTGCTCCCTATTTTCATTTCTTCCTTATGCTGCTTTTTCCACTGCAATCCCATTTTCCAGCTCCTTGGAATCCTCCTGCCACCTTTATGGAGAATGTTGGGAAAGGTTGAGTCTTCCTGTTTACAAGCAGAGAAAATCCCTTCCTGGCCAGCCCCTGTTGCACCTCCTGGGCAGTGCAATCAACATTCCTGATTGTTTTTCCAGGCAGAAATGTAAAGGCAACATTTTCCCTACTGCTGAAGGCATGAAAGGCAGGATGCGGAATATGAAAACACATTTGGAATTCTTCCACTGCTTCAAGCACAAATCCTCCATCTCTGTGCTCATCACCATGTGCAGGGGCATTTTGTCCTGCTTTTTCCAAGCTCTTTCCAGGCTTTTTCCCTAATCCTATTCATGGAGCAAAGACAAATAAATAAATTAACAGCTGCCCCTTCCTCCAGGGAGAACGGAGCTGGTGATGGATGCAGCTTGTTCTGGCAACCCCATCCCACAAAGCTTCTCCCAGTTCCCACTCCCAGCCAAGAGAAAAGATCCTCATGAAGGAATTTTGTGGCTGGTTGCTTTTCCTTGGCTCTCCCTGAGCATCCAAAGGAACCATCATGAGTTTGGCACCTCTTGCTTTGCTCTGCAGAATGCCAGAGGTGTTGGAGAGGGCTGAACACACCAAACTCTGAGCAGAATGTGCAGCTTCTGTGCAAAATCCTCCTGCAGAGCTCTGCCAACCATCCCCACCCTGGCCTTCTGTCCCAGACTCATCCCTGCCCTGTCCAGACATCTCTGTGGAAGGGAGGATGATGATGAAGAGGCACAAAAGTCAATTTGGCACTGATTTCCTGAAACCCCAGTGGTCCCTGGTGTTATCACCTGGGTCCCTGATGTTATCACCTGGGTGTTATCACCCTGATGTTATTCACCATGGTGAATTCCATGTCAGAGGTTCTCCATGTGCATCCCTGGGCTGCTCCAGGACCCCCTGAAACCAAACAAACTGCCCAGGGGTGCAGAGGCTGTGCATCTTTCTGAAAGAAATGCTCAATGTTTAAAAACCATGCTCAAATCTGAGGAGAAACCATGGAAATGTCACAAAACAGGAGCTGTCCATCGATGTGCCAGAGATCTGGGGCTGCATCTCTTCCTTCCTGCACTTGTGCTTGAAAAGTTGTCCCTGGATCCTTTGGGATTTTGTTATCCCAGCTGGGAGATGAGAGCATCCAGGGGTGTTGTGGGAGGGAGGGTGAGTTATCCTCTGACACACACCCAGCCCTTATCTCATGTTATCCCAACAAATCCCCCCAAGGGAAGCCAGCTCCCAGTGGGAAGGGTGGCTCAGAACCTTCATTTACAGCTCCTCTCTGTTTTTTGGAGCACCCACCCAGAAACCTCTCATTTATTCAGAGAACTGAGCAGAATCTGAATTCCATCCCCCTCTGGTCACATCTGCCCTTGGGTATTTTCCTTCCAGTGCAATCCCTGAATTGTTTCCAGGAATTTTGCCCCTGGCTCAGCCACCCATTCTCCTTTGCTAACCAGCTCTCTGCTGATGAAACAATCTATTGTGGCTTATAGGGATTTTTTGTTTATTTTTTAAATAAATTGAGTGCTGGTGAAGGAATAGAAAGAGTTTCAACAGCACCACACCCTCCCACACTGCAAAAATCCAACAGCACAGGCAGGGCTGGATATCAGCTGCTCAAATTGAGGGATGGTCAGGATTGGGAAATTTTTTTCCCAAAAAATGGGAAAAAGGGAATGAACAGAGCTCAGCAGGGATTTGGAGGAGGTGGCCTCGCTGTTCCCACTGGGATGGGAAAGAGAAGGAGGAGCTGCTGCTGTGCTCTGTCCCTAAAGCACTGCTGGGTGTTGCAGACATCTTCTATGGAAAATCCTTTCCTTAGGATTTTTCCTCCTGAGAAGCTGAGAAGCCTCAAAAACAAAATGCAAACACTGATTATCTGCTGCTGTGGAATGCAACAGGTGCATCTGAGATTGGTCTCATGTGGTTGTTTCTAATTAATGGCCAATCACAGTCAGCTGGCTGGGACAGAGAGTCGAGCCACAAACCTTTGTGATCATTCCTTATTATTCTATTCTTAGCCAGCCTTGTGATGAAATCCTTTCTTCTATTCTTTTAGTACAGTTTTAATGTAATTTATATCATAAAATAATAAATCAGCCTTCTGAAACGTGGAGTCAGATCCTCATCTCCTCCCTCATCCCAGACTCCTGTGAACAATGTCACAGCTGGGAACAGCCAGTTTGCTTTTCCAAACTCACCCAGGCTCCTTCCCCCTCGTGGAAGCAGCTGAAAAAGGTCCCTGCCTCCTCTCTGGTGGAGGATCTCATCCAAAATGATGCAACTCGAGAGGAAAAAAACATCATTTATGGAGGCAAATTAAGGACTAATTCCCCTAAATTGGGATGTGAAGAGCAGAATGTTCCGAGTCCCACAGATCCCAGAGATGAGCAGCAGCCCATTAAGGTGTCAGCACAATCTCCACACAAACACTGCTCTGCACTTTGGCAACAGGAACAGCTTTAAAACCTCTTTTTTTGGCTGGTAATGAATCTCTGGGGGAGGATAACTAACTTTGAAAAGATTTGCTTTGGTTCTCATGGAAGGGAAGGAGGTTTAGGCCTGGTTTGGGATGTTCTGGGGATGTTCAAGCTCTGCAGCCCCGAGGAGGGAGGTGCCCTGAGCAGGGCTCAGCCCTTCCAGCACAGGATGTCCCCTGCACAAAGGGATAAAGGGCTGGATTTGGTCCCCAGAACTGAGCCAGAATCCCATTTCGCCTGTGAGCAAAGAAACTTCCACATTTGGAATCACCAAAGGTGCCTCTGGCTCAATACGAGTCCCCCCAGTCTTTGCTGTTTGTACATTTTAAATACAATTCTGCATGATTGTCACTAATTAAAGAAACCAGCCAGGCTGCTTTCATCAAAATCATTTTGGAGAAGAAATTTTGATTCTCAATTAGTCAGAAAAATACAGGGTGTATGGAAATTTAAATGCTGCTGGGGAAAAGTTATGCTCATAGCTGATTGCAGGCATCAAATTAGAGCCTGCTTATTATTTTTTGTTGTGGTATCCAAAAATTTCAGGGTTGAAAGAGAGATAAATTTACAGATAGAAAACTGCTCCCAGTAACAGGCTGGCAAACTGGTTTGACAGACTGGGATTGGGCTCTGGCCACTGGTGATGCCATTTTCCAGCAGGTTTTCCATTGGCAACCAGCAGCACTGCAATGCCAAGAGGAATTAGAAATGTGATTTTCTCCCAGCTCATCCTCACTGGGATGTGTCCCCTACACTGGGAATGTGTCACCAAATTGAGTTTAAGGAGAATGAATTTTGCTGCTGCCTCAACATCCATAAGTGCTTATGGTAAATTTTTATATTAATATTAAAGTTTGAAATGTCTCAAGGCTGCTGTAACACCTTGGATTTGCTTTGACTCATTGGCCAATCAGGGCCAAGCTGTGTTGAGACTCTGGAAAGAGCCACACGTTTTCATTATTATTTTTTTAGCCTTCCGTAAGTATCCTTTTTGTATTCTTTAGTATTTGTATTCTTTAGTATAGTATTTTGTATTCTTTACATTTGTATTCTTTAGTATTCTTTTTGTATTCTTTAATAGAATATAGTATCATAAAATAATAAATTAGCCTTCTGAGAACATGGAGTCAGATTTATCGTTCCTTCATTCCTTCCTTCATCAAGGCACCCCTCAAATACAATACCCAGGCACAGATTTTAAATGGTTTTGAAGCCTCAGTGATTGGGTGTTGAAGTGTTGTTGTGGGTCCCAGGATGAGGTGAGAGATGAGAATTGACTCCAAGTTCTCAGAAGGCTGATTTATATTATATTATATTATATTATATTATATTATATTATATTATATTATATTATATTATATTATATTATATTATATTATATTATATTATATTATATTATATTATATATTATCATATATACTAAAACTATACTAAAGGCTTAACAAGAATGAATAATAAAAACCTGTGACTGACCACAATCCCGACACAGCTGGACTGGGATTGGTCATTAAGTAAAAACAATTCATATGGAAGCAATCAAAGATGCACCTGTTGGTAAGCAACCTCCAGACCACATTCCAAGCAATCAGATATCACATTCCAAGCAATCAGATAATTTTGTTTACATTTGTTTTTTCTGAGGCTTCTCAGCTTCTCAGGAGAAGAATCCTGGCAAAGTGACTTTTCAGAAAATATCCCAGTGGCAATTAGGAGCAGATTAGGGAATCCCTCTCTGGGGAGCCCGTGCTGGAGCTCTCCCAGCAGCACAAATGAGCTGGGATGGAGGTGGTAATTAGTGATTTACACCCTGCTCCTGGCAGGGACAGCCCGGGAATGGGAGTGACAGGATGGGGACAAAGCCAGGCTGGCAGGAGCCGCAGCAGAGCCGGCAAACCCTGCCTGGGCTGTGCTGGAGCTCAGCTCCAACCTTGCCTGCCTTCCTCCCCTGGAAAACCTCTGTGTCCGAACCCAGGACATCCCTCTGGCTGCCCTGGAGGAGTCCAGACCCTGGCACGGAGTCAGAACCACCAGTGCTTTGGATTTTAGCCCATGGAAGCAATTACCAATTTTGTGTGGAGAGTTACAAGCCACAAGTTTGACTAGTAGAATTTTGGGGTTTTAGAATGGGGGTTCAAGGGGCAAGATGGAGGAATCTAGGCATTTCTTCTTCTTCTTCTTCTTCTTCTTCTTCTTCTTCTTCTTCTTCTTCTTCTTCTTCTTCTTCTTCATCTTTGTATTCTTCATCTTCTTCTTCTTTGTCTTATTCTCCATCATCTTCTCCATCGTCTTCTCCTTCTCCATCATCTCCTTCTCCTTCTCCTTCTCTTTCTCCTTCTCCTCCTCCATCTTCTGCTGGGATGGTGACACTTCTGAATTGGTTTAGAGTAGAAGACAGAGTGTCTGACATAGGTGATAGATATTGGAAAATTATTGTAAATAAAGCACACGTAGTTCTTAGCATAAAAAGCCAACACCACCCCAAGGGTGGTCAGTGTGCCACAACCCAACCTGCTGGACAGATCTCAGCAGGTCAGAGAAAGAATGTCACAGATAAGAGAAAATAAACAACCTTGAAAAGCAGAGCTGAGGAATCTCAACTTCTTCTTCGAGTGTGGGGCTGGGGAAAAAAGATTTTTAATACCTTGGGAGCCATTCCAGCAACACAAAACCCAAGACCTCTGGAGCCATTTGCCACCTTCAGCCTCTGGAAACCTCTGCAAGGCGTCCTCAGCGGAGCTTGCAGAGTTCTCCCTTCAAGGCAATAATGACATCAGAAATATTTTGCTGCTTTATTTGTTTTGATGCAACTGAGGTTTGCTGGAGAGCACTCAGCGATGCCTCAAAATAGCCATCATTAAAGGCTTCACCAGCGGCTTTCCCAAGCATTTTCCAGCAGTCAGGCATCCAAAATCCAGGTGTGAAACATTTTATTGCTGCGTGAAACAGGCCATAAAAGTTCCCTGTTCCTCCTGGGGCGGGAGGCGCTGCCAGGGCTGCCGAGGTCATTCCAGGCTGAGGCACGAGGAATGAGGTGTGGATGCTCCCCTCCCTCTGGGGCACTCAGGGACTCTTAAAGCATTCAAAATTATTTTAAATTACAGTTTTATGAGTGAAGAAGGGAGATAGTCTTGGTGAGAAACTCCTGTTGAGAGCACACTGTGAACTGCCTGATGTGACTCACAGGATTCCCACAGGGAAGATCCCACAGGGTTCCCACAGGGAAGAACCCTCTGCTTGCCCACTTTTATGTTTTCCTTGCTCTTTCCTTGCTCCTTGCTTACTTTGGGAATGTCACCAGGGTTTTGTTGTGGTTTTGTTGTGTTTTCTACTCACCTGAGCAGTAATTTTTCTCTTGCAGTTGATGGCAGTGCTGTCACAGCTTCAGCCTCTTTCAAACCCTGAGGAAGCTGCACTGGGAGCTTTGGTGGGCTCCACAAACAATTCTGCCCCTCAAAGCAGAGGTACATCAACATCTGCCCTCTCCAAAGACTGAGATCACCAGGACTGGCCAAATCTGAGTTTCTCTCTCTGGCCAGCTCCAGGGCTTGAACCCCATCCCACGCTTTGTGTGTCTCTGAGTGTCTCCAGCTTCCCTTTGTGTCCTTTTTGGGGACAGGCACTGCTTTTCCCCAGCCCTGAAGCAGAAGAGTGGCCCATGGCACCATGGCCTGCCCTGCTGGCTCCCTCCTGCCCCAAAACATCGACTTTTTCACCACTGCCCTGCCCAATGTCCTCCTCAGGCACAGTTTCCACAGTCAGGCAAACAGACCTTGTGCTGGGATTCCTTCCAACACAAAGATGAGATGCTTTTCTCTGGCTGGTTTGTTTGAGATGTAGGAACCAGTTCCACAGTGGGACTGGGCCCAGCTTGGCCCCGTTCCCATCTCCTCATAAATCACAGGCTGACTTCTGAGAGTGCTGGTGAAGCCCTGCTGCAAAAACCCATTAGCCCAGGGACATTTCTCTCTCCCACCACCTCCACCCTCCTCTTTGGAGCCATGGCCACTCCAGGAACCTACAGATGGTTTTTTGGGATCCCCTGTTGCACCCAGGCAGGACAGCACCCTCCCTGCGCTCCAGCACCTTGAAGGAGGAGCCTTTAGCTCACACAGAAGCTGGAGGTGCTTCCAAATCTCCAAAATGCTCCCAAAGGTTTTCTTGCAGCCTCGCTGCAGCATCCTGGGACATCTCCCCTGTAGCAGCAGCAGTTTGACTTTTCCTGGAAGGAGCAGGGTTGATTAAATTTATGCAGAACCCAGAGCAAAGGAAATGCAAGATTATTCCATAAGGACAGCAAGAATGTGGTCCTGACACTGTGAGATGCAACCCAGGGAAGAGATGAGCTGGAAAGAAGAAATGCTGGAAGTATTCCAAGGAGTATTTGAAAGGTCCTGGCCTTTCCCTATTTTTGAATCCCTTCCCCTTCCTCCCCCAGGTGAAGGTCCCCAGGCTGCCAACACCCAATGTCATTGCACAGGTCTGTGGCTGTGCAGCACTCGAGGGAAAGTTATTTTTAGGATCATTTTTCAACAGATGATGGAAACTCTTCTGTCACTTGCACAAACAGAAAATCGTTCTGGCCAATGCCCAGAGGTTTCTGGCTGCTTTTGAACTCTGTGCTCACCAGCAGCCCCTGGAGCTTCAGAGTCTCTTTGAGCTGGTGACTCCTTTAAAAGAGGTAGCAGGAAAGGAGGGAATCTCACTGAAAATGAAAGCGCAGGAGAATTTCACTGAAAATAAAAAGCCTCAGGGCTCTGCTGGGAAGTGCAAGACAGAAAGTGGGAAGACAGAAGGTCAAGAACCAAGAAGGATGAGC
This sequence comes from Zonotrichia albicollis, assembly GCF_047830755.1. Taxonomy (NCBI): domain Eukaryota; kingdom Metazoa; phylum Chordata; class Aves; order Passeriformes; family Passerellidae; genus Zonotrichia; species Zonotrichia albicollis. Next base: position 1,819,855 of record NC_133833.1, read on the forward strand.
ATTCCCTGCATGCTCCTTCTTCAAGGAGGATGAAGATGATGAGGGCAGAGGAGAAGCTCTGCCACATTCCAGGGAATCTGGGAGGTATTTCTGGATCACAGACACCCTGAGCCCTGCACCAGCTGCGTCAGGTCTGCTGGATGTGATGCAAGAACACGGTGACGTTTGTTCTTTTCACTTTCCCCGGAGTTTATTTGCAGAGGTTTGGCCTTACAAGTCCATTTAAGACAGGCTCATTGAGAAATTATGCTCAAGTATTTATTCACACTGATAACTCGGAGCATTTGGCTCCAAGCCTAACAACACACTTGTTGGGTATTAATTCCTTGATAATCTTTATCAGTTTGTGGTAGACACAGCCATAAACCTCCTCTGTGGATAGATTAATAACTGGAGAGCTGGTGAGGCATTAAATCAACCTCAAAAAGCTGTTTAATGTGTGTATCCTCCCCTGCAGCAAGGTTTACCCAGTCTGGGCAAAAAAACCTCAGGAAAAGAGAGTTAGGAATGGGGAATTTGAGGCTTTTGGTGCAAAAGCAGCTCAGGCAAGGGTGAGGGCTGAGTGTGCAGCATTCAGGGGCTCATCCCTAGATGTAGCTCCTTGTGCAGCACACAGGGAGAGGTTCCTCCTTCTTCCCACACTGCGGGCTCCCAATGGGGATCCTAAATCCAGAATAAACACCCAGCTTTAGCTCCCTCTCACACCCAGGAGGCCAAGAGGTTTCTCCATGAGTGTTCCCCACTTATCCATGGGTTCCTCAAGCCTTGGAATTTGTTCTGGGCAAATCCCAGCACTTTTGGGGTGGGATGGGAGCCAAACTGAGCCCATTGTGCTGCTTGGAGCTCCCAGTGGAGCAGGACAAGGAGTGTTTCCTCCTTCTCCAAAGCAGGACACGTTGTCCTAGGGAATCAGATCCATGCTGCTGCTTCTATCAAGCAAATTAAGAAGCCAATTATTTTAATGACTTTTCTCCCCCTTTATTTATTTAATTAATTTGTTTTTCAGGACACCAAGAACTTACATAACAATTATGTGGGGCCAGGATGGGTTGGTTTCCTAAGGAGGTTGTTTATTCTAATGATTCCCAACATGTCAACAGGCATCAAATTCCTGTGGTGAATAAAGAGGGAAATTCTGGCATCTTGGAATATTTCACCCAGCTCAAATCAAGCACCTGTGGTAATAATACCATGGGGGAAAGGCAAATTGAATAAAACTGCTGGAAAAACCAGGATTTATTCCCTGTCTCCTTTCCTTTCCATCAGCACTTGGATCAGTTGTTTAGGGAAGAGGTTCATCCTTTGAGTTCAATTCAGATGCACCAGGACCAGCCCTTTTTAATGTCATATATTCCTGATAGGACTCTTGGGATTTCTTTAAGGCTTGGGAACATTTACAGTGGAAGAAGAGGTATTGGCCCCTGATGCTTTTTGAAATCTATTTTTATCTTTTAGAACAAAACATGACATTATTAAATAGCATATTAACATGATAACATTTTAAAAAGCAGCATGAACAATACCAGCAATGCAATCATAAAATCACCAAGAGAGTCATGTGAGTTTTGGCAGCTTCTCCCCAGAGACTTTTTCCCTAAAAAATCTGTTCAGTTTGTAGTCAATGGAATTTGTCAGGGATTTCTCATCAGGTGGAAGCTGTACATGTTGTATCTGAGAATGTCAGCAGAAATATTTCATTATTCCATCTATTTTTGTTCATGTAGACAACAGTTGCCATCAACTGGGCAACATTTGCTGACCACTGAATGCAGGTGCTCTTTATAGAGGCACTGGAAAAGATCTGGGCTGTTTCCAGAGGCAATTCTTGGGCTCTCTTGGCAGATGCTGAGGGGTTTATTTAATGCCATGTGCTATATATAAGATATAAAATAGCTCATGTATAATCTAAGACCTTAAATAACTCAGTCCAAACATATCTGTGTTATAATAGGTGATATATATTCATTCTACTCACTGCTCACATCTAAAAATCACCAATTTCATGTTACTCAACCATTTTTCAAGTCCCTGAAGGTTTTTGCCTTTCTGCCAGATGTGTTGGGGTTGAGTTGGCTTTGAAAAAATTTTTCTTTCCAGCCTTTATCTTTAATAAACATCCAGAGCTATGAGGACAAATATCCATGGTGCACTCTCCTTCTTGGAATCACAGAATCCCAGACTGGGTTGGGTTGGAAGGACCTTAAAGCTCTTCCTGTTCCAACCTTCCATGGGCAGGGACATCTTCCTCTGGACCAGGTTGTTCCAAGGCTGTCCTCGAATATTTACAATCCAAATCATTGTATGATTCCATGATTCTATTAAAAGTGGAAAAAAAATCCTTTGGAACCAGCTCATTTTCCCTTTTCTTCTCAAACAAAAGGACTGGAGGGATCTGCATTGCAAGTGAGCATCTCCAGCTGTTAGAAATTTTAAAAATTTTAATTAAAATGATTGCTTTTTATTAATGATGAGAAATGTCACATTCATAATACTCTTGTCTTAACAGGGACAAATTCCTGCTCCTGCCAATCCCACTGCTGCCCACCACCTTGTGTCCAGGGTAAATTCCTGCCCTGATTTTCATTCCAACAACAAAACATAACTCTGAGAGCAGTCCCTGCTGGAGGCCATTCACATTCCTGGAGCATTTGCATGAGGGAAATATGAAATATCTGCCCACATTAAAGCTATCCCATGGATTAATGTCCCTTCTCCACTTCCCCTCTGCTGCAATTTCACACCCTGGGGCCAGGGAGTTTCCTCCCCCAGAGTCCAGAGGGGAATTTCTGGTAAATCAGTGCCCTGGGAAAGCTGGTAATGGGTGGCAAAGGGATCTGATCCTGTGGGATGGGCAGTGCCAGGAGTCCCTTTTCTCTCTGTGCACCCTGAGTCAATGATGTGGTGTAGTTAACTCATTCTCTGTGAGTTAATTACAACAATTAGAGGCACAGCTCTGAGCAGAGGCCAGCACTGGAATGAGAGAGGATGCTCAGACCCACAGGTCTAGAGAAAACCAAGGATTTATCCTCTTGCCCTAAAGCCTAAAATTCCTGGGAATTTATCTCCCTTATTCCAACTGCACTTTCTACCCACTGCAGCCTGGGTTGCTCTGCATATTTTCCATTCCTGCCAGGTCCTCTCCTCACCCTGAGCTCTTCTGGATGAAACAGATCCAGAATCTGAGCAGCCCCAACATCCCTGTTTGGGGCTGGGGAGCTGGGAACCCATGGGAACTGAGTCCTTCTCACAAAGGGCCTTCCTCAGCCAGAGGATGAGCGTGGGGGAAGCAAAATGGACTTTGGAGGGATGAGCTTGAGACAGCAATCCTGATTGTTAAAAGTAGACTATTTCCCTTATCAGCATCCATTAATGGCAATGGTCATGGCATGGATTGATCTTCCTGGGTTTCCTTTCTCTGCTGACTTTTAGTTCTGTGGCCTGAACAGGGAGACTGGGCAGGTTCACCCTCATTTCTGGCTCATCCCCTTTTCTGGCTCAAGTTTGTGAGGACAACAAACCCAACAGTGAAATTGCTGATTAAATAACCCTATGAGATAATGCTTTTAAAGACTTAAAAATGCTTATACAACCACCCTGCTGAGCTCAGTCTGCAGCATGGGGCTGGAGCCAAGACTCCTCCTCTCCTCCCTGGCTGAGCAGTCAGTGCCACGCTGGGATGTTCAGGCAGGTGAGATCCCATCTCCTGCTGCCACACCTGGAAAGGCACTGGGCTGTGCCATGGGAGCAGGCTGCTGGCACTGCCAGGCAGTGATATCATGGTGCTGTCACCCACCACGCCCTGGAATTACACAGGGCTTCCATTCAGCTCCTTTTGGCTCGAGGAAGAGAAAAGCTGCTTCCTGTCATCATCAGGTGGTCAGGATGGGAACATCCCAGAATCCCTGGGAACATCCCAGAATCCCAGGATGGGTCAGGTTGGAGGGGACCACAGTGGGTCACTGGTGCCACCTCCCTGCTCCTGCAGGGCCATCCCAGCCTGTGCTGGTGCCTGGGATTTCCTCCTGGAGTGCAGGGCCTTTGTTCCCCAAAAGTCACCCTATTTTCAGGAGGTCTGGCCTCCTCTGATCATTCCATTTTCTCCCTCCTCTGTGCTCTAAAACACTTCATCAACTTCATCAACACTTCATCAACTTCATCCTTATTTGCAGCCCAGGAACAGAGTTTTCCATGGCCTTTCCAACAGGGAGAGATACAATCCATCCTGGACAGACTTCAAAAGGATGCCAGGCTGATTTAGGCTAATAAAGTGCACCATTGAGATAATGAGATTAAAGCTGCCTTGTTCATGGTGTCCCTGCTGGAAACTGCTCCAGGACAGGGCTTCCATGTTATGGAACCTTGGGAATTAGAGAGGAATTTTGCTGTAGCCCAAAAAGCATTGACCTGGTTGTGCAGGCCTCCCACACCCAGCACTTCAGAGGTTCCTTGGGAAAGATCGGGACACCGAAGTGTTCCCTGCTCATTTTCCCATCCCTAGACAGGCACAGCAATGCCCAGCCAGTGGGAACATCGTGTTCATCTTGTCCCTGGAGAGATCCAGGACACATTCCCAAGGGTGGGAGCTGGAACTGAGCTGGTGCTGAGGAAGAGAAGGGCACTACGTAGGTGAGTGTGACCAGTTCTCCCCCTCTGCTGGTCCGGTTTAGAATCATGGAATGAGTACGGTTGGAAGGAACCTTAAGGATCATCTCATTCCACCCCAGCCATGGGCAGAGACACCTTCCACTGTCCCAGGTGGCTCCAAAGTCTATCCAGCCTGGCCTTGAACACTTCCAGGATCCAGGGGCAGCCACAGCTGCTCTGGGAACCCTGTGCAGGGCCTGCCCACCGTCACAGGGAACAATTCCTTACTGATATCCAAACTGAATCTATTAATTTTCAGTGTGCAGTCATTCCCTGTGTCCTGTCCCTCCAATTCCTGATGAAGTTCCCTCTCCAGCCTCCCTGCAGCCCCTCAGACTCTGGAAGGTGCTGTGAGGTCTCCACACAACCTTCTCCTCTCCAGGCTGAACATTCCCAGCTCTCCCAGCCCCTCCACAGGAGAGCTCCTGTCCCTTTATCAACTCTGTGGCCTCCTCTGGAGTTGCTCCAGCAGCTCCATGTCCTCGTTCTGCTGGAATCAGCAGACCTGGGCCCAGTATTCCACATCCACTGGCAGTATCCAGCTTCGGGACTTGCCCAGCCACCTCCATTCTCCACCTCCTGCAGCACCATTTCCAAACTACCAAAACCTCCCACGAGTTCAGCACCCCAAGAGTTAAATGAAGTCAGAACAACAGAGGAAAAGATTCATTTATTCCAGGCTTTCTGTGGAATTTCTCTGGAATACACTCAGCAATCCAGGAAAAAGCAAAGCGCTCCTTTGGGAAGCGGTCTGGGAATGTGAGAGTCCCCTGGGAGGATGCAGACAGGCCCTGCTGTGGCTTTGGGGAGGCTGTTGGAGCTTTTGGAAGGATCACTCGGGGCTGTGGGGGTGGCAGTGCCCATCAGGGACACTGTCCCCTGTCCCCTGTCCCTGTAGGGGACACTGGCACAGCAGCGGGAGCGTGGCGGGCCCTGCCACAGGCCCTGCAGCCCCCCCAGGCCTGGCAGGTGACCACAGGAAGCACCGAGCTCCTGAGCTCATTTCCACCAGCCCAGGGCTCTGTTAGGAGCAAAAATAACTCGGGCAAACAGAGCCAAAGGCGTGTTTGGAGTGCCTCAGTCACTGAGGGCCTGGTGCCTCCCTTCCGCCATGGCTCCTCCTGCCTCAGCAGCCACCTCTGGCACCTGGGATCGTTTCCATCACCCTGCTCCCTAAAAAGCAGCCATCACCCTCACTAATTCCCACAAATTCTGTTTCTCTCCTGCAGAAGGTGGGGTTTTGCACCAAAGAACAGGAGGAATGCTCCTCACCCAAGTGCTGTCCCCGGTGTTATTCCTCCTGAGATCCCCCTGGCATTTCCTAAGGTCTGACTCTTTGAACAAGGAGTTTTCCCAGCCCATTTCCAAATAAAGCTGTAGGAACAGCCAGTTTTTCAGCTTGGTGGGTGAACAAAGAAAGCAGAGGAAAATTAATTAGCTGAGCCCAAGCAGAGCTGCATTTCCACCTCTGTTGTTTAGTAAAACAGCAGCGACAATGAAGATGAAGTAGACCAAAACCAAGAGATTTATTTTGTCTGGGGACCACTGGTTCTTCTTTTTAACTTCTTTTCTAAAATATAGGTCACATTTCAAAAGGAAAAAACCAAGCACTGATTCTGAAAGATGAGGCTGAAAGGCTTCTTTCAAGCTGTCAAAATGAAAAACTTCAGCACATTTTGGGGGAAGGGAAATCCTTGTGGGACACACAAACACACACACACAAAACCTGGCCCAAAAATGTGTAAATAATTTCCTTCTTCCATAAACAGCATTTTCCCCTAAATTTTCAATCTACTGAGGGCAAAATTCCACAGATCTCCTTGGCAGCATTCCCCTGGATAAGGGCTAAATCTGAACAGAGGATTGATAGAAAGACAAGGAGATCCAGGGACAAAGATTCCATGCAAGAACAAGGCATGGAAGAACTCATGGCAGGAAACGTGTTTGCTTCCAAGTCAGGCACTACTGAACTCTGTGGCACAGCAAACATCCTTTGATTCAGCTCCAGCAGCCACTGATAAGCAGAGAGGGTTATTTCTCACTCTAAGTTTGATAAGAAATGTCCACATGCTCCCCCCAGAGGAATTAAAACACAAGAAACCCAAATCTGGCAGGGCTTAGTTCCACCCTGCTGTGCTTGGGGAAAAATGGAGCAATTGAGCTCAGTCTGTATGCAGCAATTTATTAAGTTGTGCATAATTAATGAGCAGCAACGTGCTCCATGTGTTTTCTGAAGTGATTCCATTTCCTGGGGATGAACTCACAACTGACGGTGCATTGCTCCTTCTTCTGGCTCACATTAAATATGAAATATTCATGGAAATACCAACTTTGCAGGGTTCTTCACACTGAAATGATGGTTTAGAGATGAAGGACCCCACCACTATTTAAGAAATCTTCAAAAAAGGTGACTCAGCTCATGTTCCTCACTCAGGCTAAGGACAGCCTCACATGTCCTCATTTCCCTCATACCCAACACCTCCAAACTTTACTGCTTTCACAGTAACCATCCTGATTATCTTCTGGAAGGCAGGTTTTATCAGAAATCCCTCCAAGCTGGGGACAACATTCCCAGATGACAAATTCCCTTTTTTCCACCTCACAATTCCTGCAAACACAGCGGCTCCTTGCGCGAAGTGCCTTGAATATGATGTAGAATGTAAGGGTTAGAAAATAATAAATATTAGTGTGCAATGCACTGAGAGAAAAGCCTTGCTCTGACCACTTCCTCCAGCAAGAAGAACAAACAAACACAGCTCCTCAGGATGTGAAAACACATCCCCGAAGATGTGAAAACACATCCTCCAAACATGTGAACACACATCCCCAGAGCTGTGAACACACATCCCCCCAAGATGTGAAAACCCATCCACCCAAGATGTGGCTGTGAAGGAGCTGTGCCCCTTTCAAGCCAACCTTGGTGTTCCAGAAGCCCTGAGGTGACTGCAGGGTGAGGCCTCAGTGCCACCTTCTCCCACCACACTCTCAGGACATGGATTTGGCTCCTCAGATGGGCCAGGCAGCTTTGGGGGATGCAGGAAACACCCTGAGGGCCAAGTGTTGGGGTCTGGAACAGTCACACACAGGGGACATTTTCTGTCAGGTCCAAGCAAACCGGAAGCTCAGCACTGCAGTGGGTTTGGAGCATTCCCACGTTCCCACAGCTTTGCCCCAAACCTCTTGGTCCCAGTTCCTGCCTGTTGGATCAGCAGCACCAGTTTGCTCCCTGTCAGACCTTTCACATCCAAGTCACTGTGCCAGTTTTTCCCACTGGGCTGGCCAGGGTTCAGCAATTTGCACCTCTCATTGCTGGGCTATTGTTTATCCATCCAGAATTTATCCTCCAGCAGCCACGCTGCCAACCAGCAGAGATTTTGTGCTATGCCAGGTGAAGCTCCCAGTTATTCCCTGGGAATTTATGGTTTTGGAGTGCTGGCCTCAGGAGGAGCCTGGGGCAGCCTCCACAACCCTCTGTGAGCCCTGATGAAGTTAAAGAATAAAATAAATAGAATTAAAGAAATAATTCAAATGGCCAATGAAACACTCCCCTGGCACAGAGCTGTGGGAGGATCCTGATCCATCTCCATTGCTTCCTGCTTTTAAACATTCCCTCTGCTCCATCAAGCCACTGCAGGACCACAGCCAAAGTGACCTCCAAGGCTGTGGCCAGTGAGCTGTGCCCTCCTCAGCTGTCCCACAGCTGGCACAGAGGTTTTGGGTTTACACAGAAAGGAGCTCAGCAGCACCAGCAGGGGATGGTGCAGGGCACATTTCCCCCAAACTGGGTCAAAGAAGGTGTTTTCCTCTCCTAAATTCAGGAGTGACAACCACGATGTGGAAACCTTTGTGGTTTTGCTGTCATTCCTGCCTTAAAAGGTGTCCTGTGGTCAGGAGGGATCAGTGCCAGGATGCCCAGACCCTACTGAGGTGCAGTGTAGGGACAGGGCTGGAACAAACCCCAGAGACAGAGCTCAGCTGCCCTTACAACCTCCTTGCTGCACAGCAGGGAAAGACAAGCTCAGCTTAATTATTCCATGGACAATTAAACTCTGCAAAGGCACATCAAGGCTGTAGCACATCAAGGCAGAGCAGGTGGATTTGTTGCAGAGCTGAGAACAAATGTAGGGCACGTGAAGAGCAGGGTGAAAGTTAAATGGATCTGAGAAAGTGACTATCAAAAACAGGGAAAAGAAGGAATTTCAGTGTGGTAGTGTGTTGCTAAGTTTCTTGTGTTATTCCCCCAATTTATGTATTGTTCTCCCCTATTATGTGTAAAATGGTTTCGTTCCCCCAGTTCTTCCCGCCACTGCTAGCCTGTCAGCTAAGTTGCTATAGTAACCGCTATTCATAGTTGCCGATGTGTAATTGCTCCTCCCCTGGTTTCCCTTATAAGTGAAAGTTGTTTCCTCCCTGTCCACTCAATCACTCCCTTCCTCCTCCCAGGTTTCGAGAACCTTCTCCTCTCTAGAGATGGTGGTTGGCTGGGGCCCCAGGACACCTCCTTTACCTTTTGATTATTGGTCTCCATGGAGTGTCAGTTCTGTGAAGTTCATCCCCTCACCTTTCCTGATTGGCTCTGTCTGTACCCACCCCCTTGCTTTATAATCCTGTTTGCACCCCCTATGAAAAAAACTTTTTCCCGGATGGTTTCCCGGTGTTTGGATGCGGCATCACCGTCAATAAACCGATGTTTAACCCCCGGGAAATGGTCAGTTCCGTTCCTCTCATATACCAGCGAGGTACGCCAGTCCGCAGCCAGCACAGCCCGAGGCCATCAGGCTCCGAAGGGTGCTGGCCAGGAATTGCAGAGGGGCGTCGGCCTTTCGCCCTCAGCTAGTCGGACTCTAAACTTCGGGCCACATACGATCCTTTCTGCAGATGGCGCCCCACATTGGGCGCCACACTGTGCGAGGGCGCACTGAGTCCCGGGATCCGGCTAGCTAGTGAGGGGTGAAGGCCAGCACCCCCGCACATCTAAAACCAGCCCCCTTCGGCGTCTTTGGCCTTAGGCTGAGCTGGGAGGTGTCTCGGAGCGGCACGAGTGTGAGGCGAATTAGGAAGCGACCATTTGCTGGAGGTAGGCTGTCGGTTTTATTACAGAAGCACCATCAAAGAGGGAAAACACCCAGCAAAATGGCCCCGAACCGGGGGCTACCCAGGGTTTTTAAAGGAAAAAGGGGGAAAAGGTAGGGAAACCCAGCTAGCCAATAATAATACATATTTTGAGGTCCTAAACATAATTGACATACCTAAATAACCAACTAAAATTAAGCAAAGGATGGGCTTTGGGGCGGCAGCCAACCATAACCCCCAGAGAGAAGAAGGTTCTCGAAACTTGGGAGGAGAAAGGGGGTGATTGACTTAACCCAGGGAGGAAACGACTTTCACTTATAAGGGAAGCCAGGGGAGGAGCCATTATATATCGGCAACTATGAATAGCGGTTACTATAGCAACTTAGCTGGCAGACTAACGGTGGCGGGAAAGAAAAGGGGGAACGAAACCATTTTACACATAATAGGGGAGAACAATACATAAATTGGGGGAATAACACAAGAAACTTAACAACACACTACAACATTTCAGGAAGAATTTCTTCATGGAAAGCATGGTCAGGCATTGGAAGGGGCTGCCCAGGAGGGTGGTGGGGGTGTCCAAGGAAGGGCTGGAGGTGGCACTCAGTGCTCTGGGCTGGTGAGAAGGTGGGCATTGGGCACAGCTTGGATTTGATGATCCTGGAGGGATTTTCCAACCTCAAGGCTTCTGGGATTCTGGGATTCACCAGCCCTGAATTGGAATTCTGGATTCTGGGATTCACCAGCAGCATCTTCCAGGGGGTGCAGGGATGCACAGGATGGGGAGAAGCAAACCCTGAGGGACCTGAGTCCGGTGAGAAGCTGCAGTGATGCTGTGGGTGAGGCTCCTCCAGCAGTGGAGCCAGTCCAAAATTGCTTCAGCCTGGAAGGGCAGGGCAGGGCAGGGGGAACGCTGTGAAATGGGAGCAGGGACTGGCAGCACATCCCTTCGTGGGGACAGAAACTCCTTTCCCCTCCCACAACGGCCCAGGGCTACTGGGGAGGCTGTTGGGAAAGGATGTGACCTTTGGGAAAGCACATCCGAGCAGGGAAGCTTTATTATTCCACAGCAGCTACAGCCTGAAGGAAGATTAAGTTGTCCCAGGGACAAAGCTGAGCTCTGCAGTCTCGCTGCCAGTGCTTTGTCAGGGCAGGGCTGGATTTAATGAGGGCTGACGAATAGCAATGGAATCAAGGGGCCAAAACCATCTCTGAGCACATCTGCACCAGCCAAACGTGTCCCATCAGATAGATCTGACACATCAGCCACTCCTGTGTCCCCCAGGTGGGATTCCTCCTTGGAATGGCTCTCCAGGGAGGGGAGAGTTGGCTTAGAGATGCAAATGGGGATTGCTGGGCTGTGCAGGACGTGGATCCAGCTCATGGATCCCTTGGCTAAGAGCCTGGTGTGACTCAGGCATGGTCACACATCCCCTGAGGGATCCTGCAGGCCAGAGCCTTCCACACAAACTGGTGTTGGAATACTGCTCCTTCCTGTGAGAAATTATACTCACTTTCAAAAATGTAAAAGGTTTATTAAAATCTTATCAAAAATACAACAGAAGACTGAATAGAGAAATCTTTCCCACCATGTGCTCACCCACACAATGGAGGTCTCACCTTTTAACCCTTTAGCTCCCCTAAAGTTCTGTCCAGTGGTGGAGATCACTTCTTTGCATCTCATTTGGAGGTCAGTTGTTGCCATAGTAACAATCTCACCCTCCCAAATGTCCCAAACCCAGGCCACCCCTGATAACAACACAAGGGGGGTAAAAAATAAATATAAATCTACAAAACTTTTCTTAACATATAAGAATATATAATATATATAATATATAATATAGAATATAGAATATAGAATATAGAATATATATAATATATATCTCATTGAATATGATATTTGCCTTTTAATTGTGGGAGTCAGCCATGGCATTACTCATCTGTCACATTCCCCACCACAGGTCTGGAGCTGCCACCTGCCCACCTCTGCAGTGCCACCACGTGTCCCTGTCCAGCAGGGCCATGGCTCAGCCCACCAAAAACGAAGAATCCCCACGTTTGCTTTCTTTATTCATGCTCTGCACTCTTGTTTTTTCCCCTTTGTTTCCAGGATCCATTTGTGATGCCAGGGAAAAAAAAGGGGAAAAGCAAACTCATTTCATCTTCTTGGGATATTTCCATCTTCCCACAGCCACCTCCTGGCACCACTGTGGTGTCTGTGGGAGTGATCTGAGCTCTGCAGGGAAAGGAAGAGGACTATGAAGTCTTCAAGAAGGAAGAAATTCTTCCCTGTGAGGGTGGGGAGGCCCTGGGATCAGCTGTGGCTGCCCCTGGATCCCTGGCAGTGTCCAAGGCCAGGCTGGACAAGGCTTGGAGCACCCTGAGGGAATGGAAGGTGTCCCTGCCATGGCAGGGGTGGCACTGGATGAGCTTTAATGGCAAAATTCAAATTCTGTTTCACTGGTCTTCCCCAATCAACCAAAATTAATCAGAATTCTCCCTGCAATCTTGGGCTCACTTCACCTCTGTCCCCACATGCAGGAGAAGCAGCTCCCTCGGGAGAATTCCCTGCAAAACCCACTGGAAATGGCCCAGTTTTGCCCTTTTCACTGGCACAGCACCATCCTTGCCAGGCCAGTGGCACCAGAACAGATTCATCTGCCCCAGTTGTGGCACACACCCCTCCCTCAGCCCCCTGCTCTCTGCTGAACCCCCCCAGGGCTCTCAGCAAAGCTCAGTTTGTTTTTGGGGTGCTTGCAGAGTTCACAGCCTCCACAGTGCCAGCCTCCCTGGTGAAGATAAACAATTTCTGTGACACTTTCCTAATTATGGAGAAGAGTTTCCTAAAGGGGACTGAACTCTCTGCTCTGCACTGATGGGAAAAGGAATAACTGACATAGTTGCAGCATTTTTCATGCTGGAAGATCCAAAATCCTGCTGTAAACACAAGCTGTGAGTGGGGATTGCTTTGCTCAGCACTGAAACACAACTTTGAAAGTGAAAAGGAGCCAGGAAAAGATTGTTTGAGGGGTTTAGGTCGGGAATTGAGAGGTTTGATAAAAAGGACATTATAATTTGGAGGAGGAATCACAGATTTGAGGGGTTTATTTAATGCCACATCCTATATATAAAATATAAAATAACTCATGTATAAAATGATTGGAGCAGGTTGTGGCCCAGTTCCTCTTATGGGAAATGCAGAGCAGTTGGATGAACATCTTGTTTAGGACCAGGATTTTCCCTCTCTGACAAACCATCAGAGCTCTTCCAAAACGGATCCAACCTTGTCCTTCCCAAATCCCTCTGTAAATTCCTTGAGGATTAGAAACACAATCATTGGGAATGGCATTGCTGAGAACTGCTCTGCTTCAGGGAAATGATCTCCTTGTCATGGAAGAGGAGCTCAGAGCCAGCCAGGAGAGCCCCTGATTCCCAAAATTTCCCCATCAGCAAGAGCTGCCAACACACCCAGCCCAGCAAGGGATCTCAGTGCAGCTTTTTGGGCTGGGTTTTATAGGATTTGGGTTGCCTAGAGCAGAGTTACAAATGCCAGAATCTGTCCTTTCCTCTCCAAGGATCAATATTGCCTGGCTGGCTCCCAGGATGTGGAATAAGGACAAAAAGGACTCGCTGCAGGTGCCACCAGTGGCCACAGCCCCTCGTCCCCGCCCTCCCTGCCTGGGGACATGGACAGTGACACACTGGGGGTGGCTGGGCCACTTCCCACTGCTCTCAGACCAAGCTGACACCACTGTGGTGCACCAAGCTCCAAGGGGGAAGAAAGGGAAAATGTTGGCAAATGTTGACCTGCTTATCCTGAATGTCACAGCTGCTGCAAGTGACATTCCTGTCCCTGCTCAAGGCAAATCCAGGAGGGTTTTCCTGTCCCACATTCCTGCAGGGAAGTCCACAATCCCCTGCATGGAAGAGGAAGGGCAGCAGAGATGCCTCTTGCAGGACTCTTGTCCCCACCTCACCCATGGTGGCTGTCCCCTTGTCTGGACAGTGACAGGGACCCCCTGCTCTGCCTGGACTGTTTTTCCCAGCTCTCCCCCTTTCCCCAGCTCTATCCTGGAGCCTTGCACTGGGTTGGAGCTGCTTTTCAGGGGAGAAGCATAAACAGAGCTCTGAGGGACACTCGTGACTGTTTATTTGCCTGGTGCTCTTGCCTCCTTTCTTGGTCATGGTTGTAAGAAAACTTTTTTTTCCCAAACTTTAACAGAAAAACAAATTAATGGTTTCCTCCAGCCACACTCTGCTGGCCAGCAAGAGCAGCTGTCACCCACAAAGGCTGGGAATTGTGACTCTGAAAAGACTGGGCACAGGTCCCTGGCTTTGGAGAGAGGCTGGGATCAAAGAGAAGGAATTTCATCTCCAGGGTGGCTGCACAGCCAGGAGTGCCATCTTCTGGTGCTCACCCCAGTGATGGGCACAATCACAGAATCCCAATGAGGTTGGAAAAGTTCTCCACGGCCATCAAATCCAAGCTCTGCCCCATCCCCACCTTGTCCCCAGCCCACAGCACTGAGTGCCACCTCTAGGGATGGGCTCTCCAACACTCCCTGGGCAGTTCCAGTGCCTGAGCCCCCTTTCCATGGGGAGATTCCTGCTGTGCCCACCCTGAGCCTGCCCTGGCCCAGCCTGAGGCCATTCTCTCTCATCCTGGATGCCCCCCTGGCTGTCCCCTCCTGTCAGGGATCTGTGCAGAGCCACAAGGGCCCCCTGAGCCTCCTTTTCTGCAGCCCAAAGCCCCCACTCAGGGCAGAAGGAGGGACACACTCCAGGCAGTTCCTCTCCAGCCCCTCTCCTCCATCTGCTTCCCTGCTGGATTTCCTGGCCCATCCCTGCAGGCTGTCAGCACTGAATGTCTTTTCTTCTGCCACCCCTGGCCCTCTTTCCCTGGATCCCTGCTCCTGGCTCATCCTGGGAGAACAAGTTCTTCCAGCCAGGAGCTGCAGGGAGCAACCTCTGGGCTGAGCTCTGTGTCCTGAACCTTCTCCTCTGACAGATGTCCCCTGGCTGCTCCTTCCTGCTCACCTCTGGGGCCAGGAGCAGCTGTCCACTCCCTCACACGTACTGGGAGTGACTCCATGAAGAATGGAAAAACACTGGATCAGGAGCAGATAGCTGAGCTGGGGGGATGTTTCCTCCCCACCTGCCTGGGACAAGCAAAAATACAAACCCAAAAGGTGTCCCTTGAGCTGCTGGTCTGGGATTTGGGGATATTTAACAATGAAGGGGATGGAAAGGAGGAGCTTTGGGCAGGTCTGGGGGTGCTGGTGGGGAAATGAGGCCAAGGCTGGATGAGGGAATAACAGAGAGGCAGAGAACATCCCCAGCTTGTGCTGAGGCTCCAGTGTGGTCACCCTGGTTCTCCAGCAGGGCTGTGTGTTCATCTGGCCCTATGATGAAATGAGGCTGTGTGACAGTGTTCACAGGGGTCTCAGGTTGAGGGAAGAGATGAGGATCTGACTCCATGTTTCAGAAGGCTGATTTATTATTTTATTATATATATTACATTAAAACTATACTAAAAGAATAGAATAAAAGGTTTCATCAGAAGGCTGGCTAAGAATAGAATAGGAAAGAATGATCACAAAGGTTTGTGGCTCTGCTCTCTGCCCAAGCCAGCTGACTGTGATTGGGCATTAATTAGAAACAACCACATGAGCCCAATCCCAGATGAACCTGTTGCATTCCACAGCAGCAGATAATCAATGTTTACATTTTGTTTTTGAGGCTTCTCAGGAGGAAAAATCCTAAGGAAAGGATTTTCCATAAAAGATGTCTGTGGCATGCCTGGGAACAAGGCAGTGTCCGTGGGTGCATCTCAGCCCTGCTCCTGTGGCCTGTGCAGGATTTCAGCTGGGAGAGCTTTGTCTCTGTGTTCTGCAAAGGACTGAGCCCAGCCCAGGCTCCCCAGCTCCTGCAGAGCCCCCAGAAGCCATTCAGGCCCCTCCATGCCCCCCTCCATTTGCAGGATAACAAACTGAGAGCAGAACAAGCCTCTGAGGGTGTGTTTGTGCAGGGCAGCCAGAGCTGGCAGTGCCAGCGCCTTCAGAACCTCAGGCTGCTCCACTGGAGCAATCTGCAGATGAAAACTGCAGATAGGGAAATGAGCTGCCAGGCCAGGATCCAGAAGGACATCTGAGAAATCAGGCAATTCTATTCCAAAGGCATAACTTTTTGTGTTCTCACAGCTACAAATATAGCTCCCAGAACAGGCTCTTCTCTGGCAGGGCTTGTCTATTTGGCTCATCAGAGTAGTAGCCAGGCAGAGGATAAAGATCTTTGCTATCAACCCTTTTAGCTAAGAAATGGAGTTTAAATGAACCTTTTATAGACAAACATCTGGAGAAGGGTGGATGGAGTGAAGCTGTGCTGGGAATTCACTCCAGCACTTCAGCAATTCTCTCTCCAAGCATTCACAGTGCTCTTGCTCTTCTTCAGGGGACATAATTTAGTGTTTCTCCCCCGAATTTCCTCAAAATTTTCTGAATGATTGTTCTGTAATAGGGCCACGAGGTTGATAAGGGGACTGGAGCACATTCCCTATGGAGACAGGCTGAAAAACTCTGGGATATTCAGCCTGAAGAAGAGAAGAATGTATGGACACCCCTCAGCCTCTTTCAGTACCTGAAGGGGTTCCAAAGAAGCTGGAGAGGGACAATTCATCAGGAACTGGAGGAACAGGACAAGGGGAATGGTTTCACACTGAGAGAGGGGGAATTTAGGTTGGATATGTGGAAGAAATTCTTTACTGTGGGCTTGGGGAGGCACATCTGATCGGGATTAGCAGGATCTTTGTGGTTTGTCAAGCAATTTATCTTCCTGATTTATTTCCTAGGTCCAGTGCAATGCAAGGTAAGCCAGGTCTTGCACCAGGAGGTGCCTCAGCTGTCCAGACCCTCTGTTGTGACTTCCTTGTGCAGTAAAAGCATTGCCTGTTTGCACATTTGAAATGTGCTGCTGCCTAAAACATCTAAATGCAGCCTTGGGATTGCACTCCTCCCCTGTTCATTTGTTTTCCCTTTAAACATCCCATACATGAAACCCTCTCAGAGTGGAACTTTTTGTGAGCTCCCAGCCTGAAGAAGCAGCTCTGTCCATGTGAAGCCATTCCACCTTGTCCTGTCACTCCAGGCCCTTGGAAATTACCTCTCTCCATCTCCCCTGTAGCTCCTTCAGGCCACAGTTAAGTCACCCAAAGCTCCTTTTCTCCAGGCAGAACAATCCCAGCTCTCCCAGGTCCAATCCCCAGTTTCATCTCAGGCAAATTTTAGGGCCAAAACTTTCGATTTTGCCACCCTGAGTTTCTCTGAGCCAATTTAGTGGCAGTCCTTGTCTGTGCCTTGGCTCCTTCACCCCTCATAGCAACAAAGCAAACTGTCCTTTCTTGGCCTTTAGCCCAAACTTTGATGCCTTTCCAAGAGCTTTTCAACTGTGTTTTCATTTATGAACAGCTAAAACTTTCCCAGTGAAGATAAAGGGGGGTTTTTTTGCCAGTGTCACATCTGTGGCTTGCTGTGAGGAATGTGTGAAAGTGCCTTTCTCAGCAACATTTGTTGGTTCCAGTGATCTGCAAGCATTGCCCTGAAAGCTTCCCCTGCTGCATAAACAGAGCAGGAGGGACCAGGACTGGAGGTGTCCCATGAAACTTCTTGCCTTGCACTGAAAATCAAATGATAACCATGGTTTCTTCCCATGTTCAATCTGCAAAGTTGTAAATTGTTTAAACACCCCATGGATGTTCAGGGAAATGCTGTCAGCTCATCAACCCAGCCTGGCCAGCCACTGAACCAGGGCTTGAGCTGTTCACAGCAGCTCTTCCTTGGGTCACTTCAATTTGGGACAGTTTCTTCATCTTTGTGACTTGCAAAGAATATCCTGAAAAGTCCAACTTGGTGCCAAATGAACAATCTCATTTTTCATTTCTATTTGAGTTGCCAGTGTGATTTCCTGAGATCTGGCTGTGCTTGGGCTGGATTTCATGTTTAACATGGTTTGACCTTAACAGATTCTTAAACCTTGCCAGCTCTTCGCTGTTTATTTTCTTTTTTTTGCCCTTCTTGCCTCCCATTCCCCTATGGATGGAATTCCATGAGAACACCCTGCCTTCTCCACTTGGATTTTGGGAGTTTCTCCCCTATCCCTCCATCATTGTGACCTCTCCTTTGATGGCAGAACTATTCCTGGGGAAGAATCCTTTCCATGATGATGGATGTGACAGAGCCATGAAGCAGCACAGGGCAAAGGAAGATCAGGAATTATTTTGTTGTATAAATAATGTACTTTTTAGGGCGTTCTAAGGTAAACAGACCCAGCTGAGCCCCATGGGGAGGGTCCTGAGGTGGGGAGAGGAGAGGGAGCAGTGCTCCCATAAGGTCACTGACATTTCCAGGACATTTTGCTGATATTCCACCTCCTTGCTCTGTGGGAGCAGGGCAGGTTGGCACCTGCGAGGAATATTTTGCTCTGCTTTTCCATTTATCTGCTAAATAAAGCCCAAATCCCTTTCTCTACCTTTAATCACAGCATTTCGAGAGAATTTCCCAGTGAATACACGCAGCACTTATTGGCTCTGTCTGCTCCTCAGCTGGAGTTAATTCAGAGAATAATGGAGGAACTTTATCTATTAATTAAAAATAATGACTTTATAAACTGGCAGATGTGTTAAACTTCAAAAAACCTGCATTGAAGGCCAATAGGAACAGGCAATTTACAAGCTGGGATAATAAAGGAAATTGCCTTGCAATGGGTTTATCCTGCAAGATGAAATCCTCTCCAGCCATTAGAAACTGCAAAGGGAATTACTGTGCCTGGTAGTCCTTAGATTAACCACCTTTACCACCCTATTTCAGAGCTGTGGACACTTCTCTTGTGCCAGGAAAAGCTGGGAAAGGACATTTTCCCCTCAAAGGTAAATTCACAAAGAAGCCATTGCAGGGACTCCCATTTGTTTTCCTCCCAATTGTTTCCAGACTGTGCCTGCTCATTTTGCAAACAGAAGGAGTCCAGCTGGATGTTTCATGCTCCTCACATCCCCAACAGCAATAAAAGCTCTGCTACCTTTAATGTCACAGCAGAGAGCCAGCAAAGCCACACTTGGCTGTCCAGAGCGGTCATGGATGGTTACATCTGGAGATGCTCAAAACATGGGAATGGGCACTAAATCCTCAAAGGATTTCTTTTAAGTATCTGAAAGACCTAAAAGTCTTGGAGAGCACCCAAAGGAGGAGCACGAGGGTGGGGAAGAGTCTGGAGGAGCAGCTGAGGGCACTGGGATGGTGCAGCTGGAGGAGGTTGAGGGGTGTTGTCTGTTATCAGGAAAGTTTCAGACCTTCTTGGTGTTTTCTCATGGGCCTCTCCTTAGACCACTGACTCTTTCTTCTTCATAAAGAACCAGCTGACTCCAGTTCCCTGTTCAACACCACCCCACTCTTTTACAGCCCTCTTCTTCTCATTGCTTACAGCTGTGGCCTGTTAAAGTTAGGCCTGCTCCTAATCTTTGCTAATTGGCCCAGCTGCAACTCCTTGGGGGTAAAATTACTTTCTACATCATCTTTATTTTCTCATATTCTATCCCCTTACAGAGGAGAGACTCCTTGGGGTCTGCAGCTCCTCCTGAGGGCAGCTCTGATCTCTGGGACCAGGACACAGGGAAGGGCTGGGATCAGGGCAGTTCAGGGTGGATTTTGGGAAAGGTTCTTCCCCAGGGATGGGCACAGCCTGAGGCTGCCAGAGCTCCAGGAGGGTTTGGACACCCAGGGTGGGATTTTGGGGCTGTGCAGGGCCAGGAGCTGGGCTGGATGATCCTGTGGGTCCCTTCCAGCTCAGGATATCCTGGGATTCTCTGATTTTCAGATGGGTGATACAGACAAGCCCCAGAGCTTCCTGCAGCCCTCCAGGTGTCCTTCCCCCATGGGGAATAGAGAGGACACCCCCAAGGTTTGGGGTTTGGAGGGACAGCACTGCTGCACTGGGCAGAGCTCTCGCTGCTCACTGTCTCTTGTTAAAACAGAAGCATTTACACACATTAGACAGCAAAACCATGGGGTGAGGTGTTTCCTTCCCACTCCCAAGCACAAGGGGTGGCCAATATTGACTCCAGACTCATCAGGGCTCCAGCAATGGAGACAAAAGTGCAGCCTGCGCTCTGGGCCTGCAGGGTGACAGCCTCAATGACTGTGCCCCAGGCTGGTGGCTGTGAGGACACAGAGTGTTCACAGCCCCTGGATGCTGTGGCTGCTCTCAGAGCTGCCCCAAATATGTCCCAGGAGCCAGGGACCCATCCTGGCTGCCCAGGGACCCGTCCTGGCTGCCCAGGGACCCGTCCTGGCTGCCCAGGGACCCATCCTGGATGCCCAGGGGCCCATCCTGGATGCCCAGGGGCTGTCCTGGATGCCCAGGTGTCCATGGAAGCTGCTGCACACCTGTGAGGACCTGGCTGGCGGTGTGTTCCTGGCTCTCCTCCTGCTTTCCAGCTGCCACTGAAATTAAAAGGAGCTAAAAATACCCAAACACTCTCCTGATAGCATTCTCCATAGAAGCAGGAGGAGAGGGATGCTCTGCAGGCATGAATGAGTTTGTGTTCAGGTTGTTTCTTTGGGCAATGAGGGAAATCTGGAATTCTTGCCCCTGCAAGGATGAGTTCATGAAGCTCTTTGAGGATTTTTTCAGCTGGAGATGCATCAGGCATCCAAACAAATAAATATCAGAGCATGGAGAGCCCAGGCAGGCCCTGTCCCCACCCTGGCAGGGTCACCAGGACAGCACAGGAGCCTGGCCAGCGTGGTGGAGCAAGGCCTGACTGCTCAGATCTGTGTGTTCCACCCTCCTGACAGCTTTACAACACAGACTCCCTCCATAAACCTGGGAAAGAACTCAGCTGGTGTTTGCTGCATCCCCTCCACCTCCTGCTCTCATGATTTTAGGAGTGTGAGTTCACTGCAGGGAGGATCGAGCCCAGAGATGGGAGCCAGCTCAGGAAAAAGCATCAGCATCTTTGCAAATCTGTCAAAATTGGGAACAGAGGAGTGGAAAAAAACCCTCAGGCACCTCCCACACCCCTACAGGAGGCACCTTTCCCCTCTCCTTAGAGAAATCTGTGTTTGTCTGGGGAGCTTTAGGCCAGGCCAAAAGGGGTTTTGTGCTGCACACCTGCACTGGGCAGGGCTCACTGCTTCCAGGTTGGAAATACCTGTGTGAAGGAACAAAACCAGCTGGAATGTCCCCCCAGGATTTGTGGCAGGTTCTCTATGGCACTTTGCATCATCCCTGCTGTGAAATCCATGTTCTGCACATGGAAACCCCAGCCAAAGCCCCTGGCTGGTACAAACCTGTGTGGGTGATTTAGGTGTGATTTGGTGGGAGAATAAAGCAGATGCTCAAAGCATTTTGTTCTTCTGAGAGCAAAAATCTCTCACAAAGCCACAGATGTTGAGTGGAAAGAGGAGGTACAAGAATTCCTCCTCAGAAAAGCAGCAGCTCGGAATAGAAATGGGGGAGCCTTGCTCTTGAAGGTCCCACAGATTGTGACAGAAAAATCACAAAGAAGATGGGGAAAATGTGGGTATCTGTCACCCTCAGCCTCCCAACACCTTCCCACCAAGGCCTTGGTCCTGCCCAGTGCAACCCAGTGGATCCAGTTGGGAAGTTTGTTTGTGTGCCTGGAGGAGGGCACAGCACCTTCAGGAATGGTCAGGGAATGGAAAGATATCAAATGCCCCCCCAAAAATAGCAGCTATTCCACAGCCCAGAGCTTGGAGGTCCTGTGTGGATAACAGCAGGAGGGAACAGCAGCATATGGCGAGGTGCCTGATGCCAAGTGGAATTTTTCCAGGCATGTTTGAGGACCTCAGGTTGAAGTGCTGCTCCCCAGGCCTCCCTCAGAGCCTAAATTTAACCAGGCTGGATTTGCTGGCAGCCAGGGTGGGGTGGGCAGCACCCAGCACATCACCCCTCTCCCAGAAAAGGCTCTTTAAGGGGCTACAAGGGGATTGTGGTGCAAAGGCAAGAAATGGTAAGGAAAAAGGAATGCTCAAACATGCTTTCCTTCTTACAGAGGATATCACACCCCAGGCAGTGCAGGGAGCTTCAGCAGCCCTCCCAGACATCCACAAGCTATTCCTTGGTAAATCTAAAATATTTTTTCATTTCTTTCCCCTCTGAGCCCTTCCCCAGAGCAGGAATCCCACAGAGGGCCCAGCCCTGGCTGCTCACTCAGTCCCAGCTGGAAGAGCACCCAGCTCATCCCGGGAGCATCCCCATGCCCCCAGCCCCATCCCAGCCCTGCAGGGAGATCCCTGCCATCCCCCTGGCCTGCCAGGAGGCTTTGGGGTGTGTGCAGAGCCGGCACAGGGCTGGGAAGGGCTGCTTGCATTGCCAGGCTTTGAGCACCATCTCCTGTCCTGCTGGCTCGGCTCCAGGCAGGTGCAGGGACAAACTCCGAGGAGCAGATTACTCTGCTGGCCATAAATCCCACAGCCATGGGGTACATCATGCTCTCCAGGCTTGGATAAAGAGCCTTTGGGGCTTCTGAACTCCTGAGCCTCTTCACAGTGGCTCTGTGAGGCCAGGGAGGCCGATGGAGCTCCAGGGCTCTATTGGGAGCTGCTCACTTCGCCCAGCACAGGAGTTTTCTCTTGTCTCTCCTCTGAAGGAGCTCTGAGCTGTTTTCCTTTCAGCTCTCTGGAGTGATCCAGTCCCCAGGAGCCCTGGCATGTTTGGCAGCAGCGAGAGCTTCAGCAGGGAGGCATTTTCCTGGAGCTAAAAGCTCCTCCTGTAAGGGGACACTGGGCGCTGCCGGGGTCACTCTTGACGTCAATGGCACTCGTTGGCTGCTGGCCTGGGGGATATCGATGCACAGGCACCCCTTGCCCTCACTTCCCCCCTGCCTGGGAGCAGGAGGCACCTCCCTGCAGGCCCATGTGCCATCTGCCACCACCCTGGGTCCTGCTCAGGCTCCATGTGCCATCTGCCACCACCCTGGGTCCTGCTCAGGCTCCATGTGCCATCTGCCACCACCCTGGGTCCTGCTCAGCCTCCCCAGGGACACCCAGCTGGTGAATATTCCCAATTTCACATCCCTGCCCATCTCCACCACCATCAGGATCTGCCCCCAATAAAAGCATCCCAAGGGCTCAGCTTTGGCCACTCTGATCAAACCCCACAAGGTTTGGAGACTCTTTTCCCCCACCAACAGCAAATTCTGTCCCTGGAAGTGCCCCTCAATGCCTGGCAGCAATGCCAGCACTGGAACCACACTGGGCACAGCTGGATGGGACAGGGCACAGCTGGATGGGGGCACAGCTGGATGGGAAGCAGGGCTGGAGCTGCAGCTGCAGCAAAGCACGGGCAGGGTGCTGGGATAGCCCTGCTGAACATTTGTTTTAGTGCTTCCCTCTCTCCCTCAGGCAGAAAAACTCATCCCACGGTGCTTTTACACCATCACACCTTGCTGAGACACCGAGTTCCCCTGCACTGGGTTTGTTTCCAGCCTCCCAAATTGGGAATAATGGTGCAATTGTCCCCACAGTTCCATGTGGTCTTGTACTCCTTTCCATAAATATTTTTCTGCTTGTCCAAGACTCTGAAAGCTGGGACTGTTTGGTGATGTTGAAAGGGATCAGAGCTAAACATGTTGATAGGGGCGATGTGTGTTGGGAAGCACACATTCCCTGGAGAAGCCCACTCTAATCCTGGGGAAAACCACTTAGCAGTGCTATAAATGAAGCAAAATCTGTTGCTGTTTTTATTTTGAAAAGAAAAAAAAAATTACAGCTCACACAGCAAATTATTTTGGGGAGTAATAATTGCATAATCAGGGCTAAAAGTGGATATTCTAAAAAGAAATGTGTGGGGTAATGTTGATCATTACTGGAAATAAATAGCAGCACATGCTTGGGGAGCTCAAGCAGGGGCAAACAGAGAGCCCCCAGAATAGCAGCTATGAAGCAGGTTATATTTTAAACCTCCTGGGAGGCAGAGCAGAGGGCCAGGAGCCAGGGCCACGTGGGATGTGCACTCTGCAGGTCTGTGCTGAGCTCCAGCAGCCCGGGCTGGCAGCAGATGTTGTCCCTGGCAGGGCTGCTGAGCCAGCAGAGCCCTCTCCGTGCCCACTTTAGCCCTGTTTACCAGCAGGGAGCCAGGCAGGGTCAGCACCATGGGACAGAGGACACCTGGTCTGACACAGAGAGAAAAAAAGGGGAGAAATATGAGCCAGGGATTTTTCACCCCCTCCTGATTTGGAATTACCACGTGATTCTCAATGGCCCACTGAAGTTATTCCCAATCCCCTCAGAGGCAGAGGGGGAATGAGGAGGAAGGGGCTCAGTTGTACTTCACTTTAAGGACCTAAAGCTCATCCTATTCCACCCCCTGCCATGGGCAAGGACACTTTGCACTGTCCCAGGCTGCTCCAGCCCCATCCAGCCTGCCCTTGGCACTGCCAGGGATCCAGGGACAGCCACAGCTGCTCTGGGCACCCTGTGCCAGGGCCTAACACCCTCACAGGGGGGAATTTATTCCCAATATTCCATCTAAACCCCACTCTCTGTCAGTTTGAATCCATTTCACCCTGTCCTGTCACTCCAGGCTCAGCCCAGCTGTGCTGTGGGGGAATAAAGTGCAGAACTTTGGGCATCAAATTGCAGAACATTGGGCACCACCTGGAGCCAGCCCTGGTGCCAGGGAGGATTTGGTGGCTGCACAGGGTGCCAGCTCTGTCCCTGGGCACTGCACAGCCACAGGGACGTGGGGACACTCATTTCTGAGCCCAGCCTCTCACCTGAGCACTGAGCTGGAGCTGGCCATGAAATAAAAGCCTGGCTGTGTCCCTGTCCTTCCCTCTCAGAGGAGAGCATTGACAGCCCAGCAGGAGCAGTGCCAGCCCTGCCCCTGGCATGGGAACAAGGAGCTCTCCCTGCCATGGATGGATGGATGGAAAAGCAGCAGGAGCAAGGTGGAAGTGCAGCCCCAGAGCTGGTGGCACATGTCCAGGCCTGGTACACTGCCTGGTTTGTTCAGTGCCCTGCATGGAGCAGCCTGGTGAATAGGCACAGTCAGGCTGCTGCCCTGGCACCTGGGGTGGCTCCTGGGCAGGACAGGGACAGATCCTGCCTGGCAGGACCCTCAGGAGACAGGGCTTGTTGTGAGCTGGGTAATCACAGGAGGTTCTGCCCATCTCCCCTGATGAAAGGCCCTTGCTCAGGCCCAGCTCTGGCTCACTCAGGAGCTGGATCCCTCTCTCATTTCACATTCAGGCCCTGGAATGAATTCAATGAGGCAGGAATTAAATGCCAGCTTGTTTTCTGTGGGTCCAGCCTGGGTTGCCCTCAACCCTCTGCCCGCTGTTTACACTGACTGCAGCACCAGGCCCAGCTCAGGCCTGGAAGGTAAAACAGCCCCAGCCGTGGCTGCCTTCCCCATTCCCCATTCCCCACCCTCAGCTGAGCCCCTGGAAGGTAAAACAGCCCCAGCCAGGGCTGCCTGCCCCATTCCTCATTCCCCATCCTCAGCTGAGCCCCTGGAAGGTAAAACACAGCCAGGGCTGCCTGCCCCATTCCCTGGCCTTGCTCCATGTGCTTGGCCCTGACAGCAAATTTCCAAGCTGAATTTGACTGGGCAAAGGGAATGGCCTCAAACAGGGTTAGATTGGGAATTAGGAGGAAATTTTTTCCTGTGAGGGTGAATGAGAAGCTGTGGCTGCTCCTGGATCTGTGAAAATGCCCAAGGCCAGGTTGGACACTGGGGCTTGGAGCCACCTGGAATAGTGGGAGGTGTCCCTGCCATGGCAGGGTGGCACTGGATGAGCTTCAGGTTCCTTCCTGCCCAAACCATTCTGATTCTGTGAAAAGAAGGTGAAAACACCTGTGTGAAGGCGCTTCTCATTCATCCCGTTCCCTGTCTCTGTTGATTATTTCAGCTTTTCCCTCAGCTCCATCCCTGTGCTCACCGGCAGTGGGAGGGAATTGGGGAGCAGTGGGACACAGCCACATCCTCAGCACTGCTGCAGGGCCCCACAAATGCTCATTTGTGCCTCCACTCTGCACCAGGGAGTGAGCAAGGCCAGCACCCAAACCCAAATCCTGGGATGCAGCTCAGTGCTGTGCTCATAATGGCAGGAATGACCTGCAAGGCTCCATCCCAAGGCTGACTCTGGGGTAGGATTAAATAGGGAAATCAGCTTTTATTTTCTAATTGGAGAAAAAGATTCTCTGGCCCTGCTTTGAGAATGATCAAAACCCTGCAGTGTTCATTTGCACATGCCCTCCCCTCCTGGTGAGTTCAGTGAGAGGAGCTTAATGATCCTTCCTCAAAGTGCAGGAATGTATTTTACACATCCCATGGAGCTGGAAGGCAGAGCAGCTCACACTGTGGGGGCTCAAAGGGTCCTGGAGACCAGCTGGGGAGGGACAGCCCTTCCAATCTGCTCCAGCTCCTGGGAATGTGGCATCTCCTGGAGCCCAGAGTGTCAGAGTGGCTCTAAATGAGCAATTCTGCAACTGCAAATATTCAGTGGTGAGAAGCAGCTGGTGAATTACCAAGCCTGCTCCCCACGGCCCAGGGGAAGCTGGGCAGGACAGAACGTTCATTTATTGGCACAGCCCTGCTGTTTGCCTTTCATTCCATCCTACTTTCACAAGCAGCCCTGTCTGAGGGTCACTGGGGGTGCCACATGCCCCTAAAATGCCACCACACTTCATTAAAAGCTGAGTGGAAGAGGGAGAAGCCAGCTGCCAGCTCCCTGGGGGTGAGAGGGCTCTCGTTTGCACAGAGCCAAATGCTCTCAATTTGCACAGAGTGAAAATTCAATATTGGACTCTTGGGATTGTTTATTTTGTGGCTTGGGAGGTGCAAATAAAGTCTCCTGCTTTCAGCAAGGGATGTCAGGGCACAGAGGGATGAAGGAGGTGCAGTGCTCTGACCCTGGCTCTGTTGGAGTAGGACATTCTCTCTCTTACTCCCTCTGAGAATAAAGCTGGGCTCCCAAATTCAATAAAAGCAGAGAAATAAAGCCTAATTTCACAAAAAGAGGTGCAAATAGGCACATGTGAAGCTGTGCTCTGCTGGGGTTACGTTCAGGCACTGCTCAGCAGGACTCTGCACTTCTGGGCTTGGCTCTGGTGTTAATTTGCCACTAATCAGCAGCTCCTGCCCATTTCCCATCAGCAGCAGCAAAATAACAGCCTGGAGCACTGAGAGCTCCTTTGTTAACTCCCAGACTTTTCTGGGATGCAGTTTCACTGCCTGTTTATCACAGAATGATGGAATGACCTGGGCTGGAAGGGATCCCCCAGTGCCAGCCCTGCCACCTCCCACTGTCCCAGGCTGGCATGGGCAATGCCAGGACCCAGGGGCAGCTGCTGGGGAAGGATGGAAAGGAACCCAAAGGCAAAGCTGCCCTCCCTGTCAGGAAAGCTGTGTAGGTTTTTCATGGTATTCTAAGGAGGATTTTGTTCCCAGAAGAGTTTCCAGAGAAGGAAACCCATCCTGCAAACCGCTCTGGTAGGAATTTCCCCAGTTTCACTGTCAGGACCCAGGACATCTCTCTGGCTGTCCTGAGCAGCCAGGAACCTGCCAGGGGGCTCAGAGACCCCAAAACCTCTGTGGTTTTGATTATGACCTGTGGAGCAAGCTACCAACCTTATATGAAGAATTACAAGCCATGAAAGTTTAAGTAGAATGATAGTGAATTTTATCACAGGGTGAAAAAGTAGATTTTGGGATTTTTAGAATGGGGGTTCAGAGGGCAAGATGGAGGCATCTGGGTGTGTCCAGCCTTTCTCCTTCTTCTTCTTGGCCTCCATCTCCTGCTGTGATGGTGGCACTTACAGATTGGTTTAGAGTAGAAGCTCACTGTCTAACATAGGTGATAGGTGTTGGGAAGTAATTGTAAATATTGTACATGTAATTTAAAGTATAAAGACATAACACTCCCCCAGGGGCAGGCAGAGTGCCTGGAACTGTCCTGCTGAATGGACCTCGGCAGGACAGGAGAAAGAATTTTATAGATAAGGAACAATAAACAACCTTGAGACAGAGAAATGAAGAGCCCTGACTCCTTCTTTGACTGCCAGGCTGGAAAAAGAGACTTTCTGACAGATCTTGGGGTCACTCTGACCAGCTAGATATTCCGACATTTCACCAGCCCAGACCATCTGTAACCACCCCTGCACTGACAAAAGTGTATTTATCCCACAAATTCCCTATAAAAGAAATATTCCAGAGCCTGGTATTTATTTATTTATTGGGTGCAGGGAGTCACTGATGTCCCCAAACCCAGCTCAGCCTGGCACAGAGGGGTCCCCCCTTGTCCTCTGCCCTTGTTTCTGCAGCAGGATCACCAGGAATGCTCTAAAACTGAAACTGCACAGCAGGAAAGCCCCAGAGAGAGGAGGAGGAGGAGGAAGGAGCAGAGAGGACCCGTCAGTGTCCTCACAGAGAGGACAATGCTGACCAGATAAATAAAATCATTTCCGGCTCATTTCAAGAAGCAGCAAAGAGGGAGAAATTACAGGAGGGGTTGGGAGGTTTCCACCTCTGTCCTGCAGGGAATGAGGAGAGGATAAAAGAGGACAAACCTGACCCCTCATCACAGTTATCTGCAGGAGGAGGTGAGATCAGATCCACAATGGGATGGTCCCATCTGAAGCTTTACATTCTGCCATGTCCTGGATGTTCCTGACCCAAATCCATGGGAATTTATTGAATTTCCATAATAAAAATCCCTTCTCTGCTGAAAATACTGAGAGGAACAGAATAAACCTCTTGATTGATGGGGATTTATTGAGTCAGGGGATGCAGAGGAACTCCTCCTTTTTCCTTTTTCCTTTTTCATTTTTCCTGGCAGAGCTGCCCCATCCCAGACCCCTGCAGGGACCAAGGCTGGGAAACAGCTCTTGGTGATGCTTTTGAATTTTATTTTTTTTTTTTTTTTTGGGGGGAGCTTTTTTCCCATTTTGGAAGGAACTTTCTGATGGTTGAATTTTTCCCCCCAACAATTTCTGAGCTTCTCACAAGCCACGTGGGCCAGGCGGGTTTGGTATCCTGGGAACTCCGGGCAGTTATTGACAGAAAACGCTGCTCCAGCAGAGGCTGCTGATAAAGCACAGATGGGAGCAGGTAGAAGCTGTCTGTAAACAATTATTGGGTGAAAAGCCTGTGATTACAGCAGAATCACAGCTGAGAATTGTGAAAGGTTTAGGAACTGGAAGAGGATGCTGCGGGAATTGTTTCTCAGGAATCCATTTCTCCCAAAAAGGCTGAATTCTTCAAATCCTTCTACTCACAGAAGCTGAGATGGGGGATAAAAAAGCATTTTTATGAAGTCACATTGGTTCAATATTTTTAAAAGCAGATGGTCTTTTTAGGAGCTAGAACCAAAGTAATTTTAAATTTGATGTGTTAAAATTTAAATATTTAAATATCATTTGTTTTTGCAGTCAACCTGTTCTTTAAAAATATAAAGCAAAATCAGAGTTTGTATGTTTTTTTAAAAAAAGAGGTTTGAAGGTGTTAAATCATCCAAAATTTGATATCAGGTCCATAATGGGATGGGTGCCACTGGAAGTTTTGCATTATGCCATGTCCTGGAGGTTCCCAACCCCAATCCACGAGAATTTATTGAATTGCCATAATAAAAATCCCTTTGCTGAAAATACTGAGAGGAACTGAATAAACCTCTTGCTAAAGGGGATTTATTGAGTCAGGGGATCCAGAGGGAGATGTCAGAAGGTGTTAAATTATCAAAATTTGAAGGTGTTCAATTATCCTAAACTGAAGCAAAATCAGATGTTTTGAGCTGAACTAGAATAATCAGTTTTTTCAGGCTGAGATCCTGGACATGTTAGGACCATTCCAGGGTGGGGTTTGGCCAGGTCTTCTCCATGACCCCAGAAGGGTTTGGGGTTTGGGTTGGGAGGGCCTTTAACACTCATCCCATTTTCCTCCTGCTGTGTCAGGGCCCCTTCCCCAGCCCAGGTGCCTCGAGCTCCATCCAAGCCTGCTGGGTCTTGGCTTCTTTTCTGCCTCTGTCGAGGTCAGCATTGAAGCACCAGAAATGGTATTTTGTGTTCAGGCTCAAATGTTTATTATTTCTCATCCAGATTGCTGTTTTACAAGTCATGAGTTCTGCAGTATTTTACTAACAAGCTACAAAATGCCCAATTATCTTTCTCTACTAAGTCTTTTAAGGCTAAACTATCCAATTAAGAAATTACACCTAATTTTTTTTACTTTTAATTTTTTACTTTTAATTTTACTTTTACTTTAACCCAATAATTTATCACTCATGTCCCACAGTTCTGTCCAATTACAGAACACCACTCAAACCCATGAAGAAGAAGGTGAAGAAGAGCAACCAGCACTGTCCCAAAACCCCCATCTTGCCCCATATTGGGCACTCCCTGTCCTGGGATGCTCCATCCCCAGCAAAACTGAGATTTTCCCACTCTGGCAGCTGCAGGATGGAGCTCTGCTCCCTGGGAAACCACGTGGATTTAACAGGTGAAAATAAATGGGGTGACTGAGATGGGACACACTTTGGGTTCTTCTCTTTCATTGGGGGAATATTGGAGACATCCTGAGCTGGCTTTGGGGGCTTTGGCTCTGCTGAGGATTGGGTTTTCCTCAGCTTCTCTCCCTAGAAATATCCCAGGACCTCAATTGCCCAGGAAATCCATTTTTGTGGGTTCTTGAGCAGCAGGGCTGGCTCAGGCAGAATCTTGTTCAGGATCCCACAGGCTGAGGTGGCCAGAGAGAGTCCCCACTTCCTTCCAGAGAGTTTGGAACAGGTTCTGGAAAATAAACAAAGCCCAGAAAAGAGCCACAGAGCCCTGCAGGAGCAGGGCTGGCTGCTGACTCTGCAGGTGCTATTTTTACACCTTAAGTGTTCCCAAGCTCCCAAGAGCAGCTCCAGAGGAGACGCTCCCTGGGAAGGGCTCTGCTGAGCAGGAGAGGTTTTTTCCTGTTTATTCACTGCTGACATTGTGTTTAAAAGCAGGAGGGAGTGACTTTGTGTCAGCCTGCAGAGCATTTCCCTTGCCTGGCTTAGTGGCCAGGGAAAACAATTGCAAAAATAAAACCAAAAAAAAAAACCCACAAAAAAAGCAGATTTGTGCCCTAGGGTTTGGCTGAGGGGATGAAAGAGGAGAACCCAAAGTGGGTCCCATCCCAGTCACCCAATTTATTTTTACCCATTGAATCCATGTGGCTTCCCAGGGAGCAGAGCTCCATCCTGCAGCTCCCAGGGTGGGAAAAGCTCAGTTTTGCTGGGGATGGAGCATCCCAGGGCAGGGAGCCCACACCAAACATCCATGAACCTCTTCAGGTCTGCGTGCTGACAGAGGGAAGGGAATAACTCAACCTGGGAGACCCTGAACAAGATTGCACCTGAGCCAGCCCTGCTGCTCAAGAACCCACCAAAATGGATTTCCTGGGCAATTGAGGTCCTGGGATATTTCTAGGGAGAGAAGCTGAGGAAAACCCAATCCTCAGCAGAGCCAAAGCCCCCAAAGCCAGCTCAGGATGTCCCCAATATTCCCCCAATGAAAGAGAAGAACCCAAAGTGGGTCCCATCCCAGTCACCCCATTTATTTTCACCCAATAAATCCACGTGGTTTCCCAGGGAGCACAGCTCCATCCTGCAGCTGCCAGAGTGGGAAAAGCTCAGTTTTGCTGGGGATGGAGCATCCCAGGGCAGGGAGTGCAGGGAGCCCTCACCACACATCCATGAACCTCTCCAGGTCTGCGTGCTGACAGTGGGAAGAGAACAGTCAGTTCTTCAGTGTAGTTATAATATATCATTTACTTTTAATACAATCATAAAATAATAAATAAAATAAGATTTTATTTTAAATGATATCATAAAATAGTAAATCAGCCTTGTGAAACATGGAGTCAAGATTGTCATCTCTCCCCTCATTGTGGAAGCCCTGTGAACACCCCCACACTGAGCACATCCTCCAGCCTGATTTGGGGCTGAACACTGCAATTTCCCTGCTGCTGTCAGAGACAGGACATGCCCTGGGATGAGCTCCCATTGCCATGCCAACAACCCCAGCAGCACAAAGGACATTTCTCCTCCTGGCCAGGTTTTAGCAGAGCCTTGCTAAGCCCTGGGGTTGGTTTTGGGGACAGGCAGCGCTCCTGAAGAGGGGGAGAGGCTGGAATCTGTGACACAAAAGCACAAAGACAGCGTGAAACAAGCCCAGCTGAGGTGGCACAGCCTGTCAGCCCCTTATCTAAGGCAGCCCTTCTATTTTTGGCTCTTTGCTGTGCCATGTTTAGTCTGTGCTTATTGTACCTTTTGGCAGCACCAGCTCCAGCTCCTTTCCTAAAGATGCTGGAGCAGAGCACATCCTCCATCTCTGGGGAGCAGAGCATATTCCCCATTTCTGCCACCTGGGCAGGCTGGGTGTTCCTAAATCCAGGAATCAGGTGCTGAGAGGATGGAATGCAAAGTCCTGTGTTCAGTGGTGAGTTTTGAAGCCTCAATTCTCCTACACAAGAAGGAGACTCTTTCAGTTTAAATCCATTCCCCCTGGTCCTAGCACTCCATCCCTTGTCTCTCCCCATCTTTCCTGCAGCTCCTTCTCCCCCTCCTCGATTCTCCTCTGGCACAGGCAGCACCAGAACAGGCTCAGAAATCCAGACAAAATCTGTCCTTGCATCCCTTCTTCCCAGAGCCATCCCTTCCTGGTGACACAGCGATCTGCAAGGGCTCCCACAGACCCAGACATGAGCGGAGAATCATTATTCCTGTTTAAACCAACGTGGTTTTACCATAGCAACTCCCCAAGAAGGAATCAACAGCTTCTGAGCAAACAAACACTGATTAAAGCACCCTTGTGAAATATTTATGCTTTGTTCCCCAAAGCCCACTAAGTGCAGGGCCCTGCTTGGCTCCAGGAGTGGCAGGAGAGCCTTTTTTCCGCTGCCTGGCAAAGTGGAAAAACCATTCTTCAGCAGAGTGTTTGTCAGGGACACAGCAGCTCCTCAACGTGACTGCAAGGAGCTGCAGCAGAGGGAACAGGGCAGGGCAGAAATGCAGCAGCTTGTGGGGTGCTGGGGAGAGGAAACACAAATTTACACAGGGCTGGAAATGCCAATGTAGCTGTGGAGTTTTCCTGTTATATATTGGCTTTTCCAAATTTTTATTAATAATACATAACAATTTTAATGTCATATAAAATATATAAATATTACTATAATAGAAATAATTAATAGGAAATCAATATCATAAATAAATAAGGTAAATATATATAAATAATTTTATATTTTACACATTATAATAATATATTATTATAATGTAATATAAATTACAATAATAACATTATAATAACAATATAAAATATAACAATATACAATAATAACATTATAATAATATAAATAATTTTATATTTTATACATTAAATATATATTTATAAATATATATATTTATATATATAAATATATATATTTATATATATTTATATATAAATATATATTCAAATATAAATATATATATTATATTTATAATATATATTTATATATATAAATATATATTAAATATATATATATTTAATGTATAAAATGTATACATATGTATACATAAATATATACATATGTATATATAAATATATACATATGTATATATATGTATTTATGTATATATGTATATTTATGTATATATGTATTTATGTATATATATTTATTATATATGTATAAATATATATTTATACATTTATATTTTATACATTAAAATGTTAATAGAACAGAAA